>NW_026693712.1:16995000-18195000 GCF_021218885.2 Marmota monax | reverse complement strand
CCATCTGGTCCTGGGCTTTTCTTGGTTGGTAGTCTTTTGATTGCTTCTTCTATTTCATCCATTGATATTGGTCTGTTCAAATTGTGTATATCCTCCTGACTCAGTCTGGGCAAATCATATGACTTAAGAAATTTATCGATGTCTTCACTATCTTCTATTTTATTGGAATATAGGTTTTCAAAATAATTCCTAATTGTCTTCTGTATTTCTGTAGTATCTGTTGTGATATTGCCTTTTTCATCCTGTATGTTAGTAATTTGAGTTCTCTCTCTTCTTCTGTTCGTTAGCATGGCTAAGGGTTTGTCGACCTTATTTATTTTTTCAAAGAACCAACTTTTAGTTTTGTCAATTTTTTCAATAGTTTCTTTTGTTTCAATTTCGTTGATTTCCGCTCTGATTTTAATTATTTCTTGCCTTCTGCTACATTTGCTGTTGTTTTGCTCTTCCTTTTCTAGGGCTTTGAGATGAAGTGTGAGCTCATTTATTTGTTGGTTTTTTCTTTTTTTGAGGAATGACCTCCAGGCGATGAATTTCCCTCTTAAAACTGCTTTCATTGTGTCCCATAGACTGATATGTTGTGTCTGTATTTTCATTTATCTCTAAGAATTTTTTGATTTCCTCCTTTATGTCTTCTGTAACCCATTGATCATTCAACAACATATTGTTCATTTTCCATGTGATGTAGGATTTTTCCTTCCTTCTTTTTTTTTTTTTAATATTCTTTTTTGAGAATTTTAATATTTATTTTTTAGTTTTCGGCGGACACAACATCTTTGTTTGTATGTGGTGCTGAGGATCGAACCCGGGCCGCACGCATGCCAGGTGAGCGGGCTACCGCTTGAGCCACATCCCCAGCCCTTTCCTTCCTTCTTTTATCATTGATTTCCAGTTTCATTCCATTATGATCAGATAAAATGCATGGTATTATCTCCACCCCTTTATATTTACTGAGGCTTGCCCTATGGCATAATATATGGTCTATTTTTGAGAAGGATCCATGTGCTGCTGAGAAAAAAGTATATCCACTTGATGATGGTTGATATATTCTATATATGTCAGTTAAGTCTAGTTTATTGATTGTGATATTGAGTTCTATAGTTTCTTTATTCAACTTTTGTTTGGAGGATTTGTCCAATGGTGATAGAGGTATGTTGAAGTCACCCATAATTATTGTGTTGTGGTCTATTTGATTCTTGAACTTGAGGAGAGTTTGTTTTATGAAAGTTGCAGCACCCTTATTTGGTGCATAAATATTGATAATTGTTATGTCTTGTTGGTGAATGGTTCCTTTTAACAGTATATAATGTCCTTCCTTATCCCTTTTGATTAACTTAGTCTTGAAGTCGATTTTATTCGATATGAGGATGGCCACCCCTGCTTGCTTACGAGGACCATGTGCGTGGTATATTTTTTCCCAACCTTTCACCTTCAGCCTGTGTATGTCTTTTCCAATCAGATGTGTCTCCTGGAGAGCATATTGTTGGATTTGTTTTTTTAATCCATGTTACCACCCTTTGTCACTTTATTGGAGAGTTTAAGCCATTAATGTTTAGAGTTACTATTGATATATGGTTTGTACTTCCAGCCATGTTTGATTATTTATCTTTTTTTAAAATTTAGTTTGTTTCTCCAGATTAGCTTTCCCCCCACCCTCTGTCTTTACTGAGGTACTTCCCACTGTTGGTTTTGGTTATTGTTTTTCATTTTTTCCTCGTGTAGTGTTTTGCTCATGATGCTTTGCAATGCTGGTTTTCTGGCTAGAAATTCTTTTAACTTTTGTTTATCATGAAAGATTTTAATTTTGTTGTCATACCTGAAGCTCAATTTTGCTGGATACAAAATTCTTGGTTGGCATCCTTTGTCTTTCAGTGTTTGAAATACGTTGTTCCAGGATCTTCTCGCTTTTAGCGTCTGTGATAAAAAATCCGTTGTTAACCTTATTGGTTTACCCCTGAATGTAATCTGCCTCCTTTCTCTTGTAGCTTTTAATATTTTCTCTTTGTTCTGTGTATTGGATATCTTCATAACAATGTGTCTTGGCGTTGGTCTACTGTGATTTTGTATGCTCGGTGTCTTGTATGCGTCTACAATTTGTATATATGTTTCCTTTTTTATTTCTGGAAAGTTTTCTATAATTATTTCATTCAGCAGGTTGCTCATTCCCTTGGTTTGAACCTCTATACCTTCCTCTATCCCGATGACTCTTAAGTTTTTTTTTTTATGTTATCCCATATCTCTTGGATGTTTTTCTCGTGATTTTTTACCAGCCTTTCTGAGTTGGCTAGACTGTTTTCAAGATGATATATTTTGTCTTCAATATCTGACGTTCTGGCTTCTACTTGCTCCAATCTGTTCGTGATACTCTCATTTGAGTTTTTAATTTGGTTTATAGTTTCCTGCATTTCTAGAATTATTGTTTGATTTTTTTATAATCTCTATCTCCTGATAAAGATGCTTATTTGCCTGTTTTATCTGTTTATGTAATTCATTTTCAATGTGTTCTTTCACTGTTTGAATTTGCTGTCTCATATCCTCTTTAAGATTCCATTCCATCTGTCTAAGGTATTCCTTGAGTTCTTTATTTGGCCATTTTTCTGATGCCTCTAGGTCCTCCTGAATATTTAGGCTGTTCTGCATTGTTTGTACTCCTTTTCTTCCTTGCTTTTTCATGCTGCTCATGTTACTTCTTGTTCTGTTTGACTGCTGAGTTACTGTTTACTCCTATAAATTTATTTGATGTTTGGGAGGAAAGGTATTAGAAGGGAAGGGAAGAAGTCACTAAAGAGAATGAGAGTAAGCAGGTAGAATTCAAGGAAGGGGGAATAAGGAAATTGAAAAGAAATGAAAAGACAAAAGAAAAAAAAGAAAATAAAAAAAGAAAAAAAATTTAAAAAAATAATCAAAAAAAATTAAAATTAAAAAAATAATTAAAAATATTTAAAAAAAAATTAAAAAAATGAAAAAAAAACCCAAAAAAGAAAAAAATTTAATAAATGCAGACTTAGAGTTTGATTAACTTCTCTTCCAGTAGGTGGAGCTGTGCCCACTGGGCCAAGCTTCTCTCAATACGCGGAACCAATCACTGTGCGGCAGCTCCTCCTCCCAGACTGGGAAGGTCTCCAATCCTGAGTGCCTAGGGCCTTCTCTTGTGTCTAGTCACTTCCCCACTTTTCCTCAAGCCAGGCCCCACTCACTGGTGATGCTCACCGCAATCCTGGCTACACACCAGGTCTGCTGCTCCTGGGAGCCCTATTTTCTTGAATGACTGGGCATACTCTCCCTGTTTGCCATTCCCTCAGACCCTAAGTTTGTGGAGCTTGGGGCTGAGAACCCTCAGCGAATTTTGCTTGCCCTCTGGTAACCACGCCCCTGGTAGCTGGTGCCAGAGACCTCAGTTGTCAGCATTGGTGGGAGCGGTAGCAAGGGGTTCCGAGCTGCAGGTCCCGCGCCACTCCTGATTCCCTCGGTCTGACTATCACGCTCACGGGAGAGCTAGGAGGGGCCCTTAAGGTTTCCCTGCTGTGTGGAGAGGGAGGGCTAGGGGGTTACACACCTGTCACCGCTGATTTCAATGAAGTTATCTCCTCCACTGCATTCTGGTGACGTCAGTTCTCTGCCATGGTGGTATTCCATGAAAATGGCGACAGTTTGTTCCCTTTGCCGGGTGACCGATGCAATGGGTGGATCCTGACTGGCTCTCCCAAGCCCCGTCTCAATCCTGTGGCCACTGCCTATGAAGGCTTGGTTGGTATTAACCTCCGCTGGTTCAGAAGGGCTGACCAGTTGTTTCAGCGGGATCGTTTAGTGCTGAGTCACCACGGTCTGCGAGACACAGGCAAACGGGAGCTTGAATTCAGCTGATCCGGGCTTGGTGTGTGTTCTGAGAGGCCCAGACTGTTCTCCCCAGATCCACGTCAGCTCAGCATTGCCTAGTGATCCTGAGCAAACAGCATTTAGATGGTTTATGACTCCCTATGCCCGCGCAGCTGAAGAGGTCAGAGACTTGATCTCTCCGCACCTGCCGCCATGTTGGATCTCCCTGGTTTCCATTGTCTTTCAGAGCTTGGGTATATGTTGTTTCAGGACCTTCTAACTTTCAGGGTCTGGGTTGAAGAATCTGCAGATATTCTAATTGGTTCCCCCTATATGTGTTGTGGGGCAGGTCACTCAGAAAACACGCCAAGTCCTAGTTTTGTCCAAATTGAAGAATCTTTATTTATCCAGCCAGCCAGAGACTGCTCCCTGCAGGACCCATAACTGTTTCTGCAAGGAACAGCCCCAAGCCTGACCATTTTAAGATATTTAAAGGAAAATCTACATTTGGGTTGATGTAGCTGTAAGCAAGCAGATACAGAAACTGAATTGGGCAGTTAGCGAGACAATGCAATGGTACATTGGTATTTCCCACAGGACTTTCCAGATTGTCATAGCAGCAAGCAAGTAGAAGGGAAGTGGGTCAAAATGACCCTAGTTGAGTACAAATTAGAGAATGGTTACTAACATCTAGACAATCAATCTCTGACAAAGTACATTGCCCAAGAAAAACGGAAAGCAAAGATAACAATTTTACATTATATAAGAATTACTATTTTGCATTGTCAAGTATGTTATGCTAGGTAACTATTAATGAATGCAGAGGATATGGAATCTCAGGGTAAAATGGAGTCTGTTTGGTCATTTCCCATATAGCCTGGCCCATACAGATGTAATTTGATTCTTTTCTCTTGTGGCTTTTAAATTATCTCCTTATTCTATATGCTAGGCATTTTCATTATAATGTGACTTGGTGTGGGTTTGTTGTGATTTTGTTCATTTGGTGTCCTGTAAGCCTCTTATATTTGATTTTCCAATTCATTCTTCATGTTTAGAAATTTTTCTGATATTATTTCATTGAATAGATTGTTCATTCCTTTGGTTTGGAACTGAATGCCTTCCTTTATCCCAAAATTATATCTATCTATCTATCTATCGCTATACATAGGCAAAACATTTTTATTTTGTTTATTTATTTTATGTGGTACTGAGGCTTGAACCTAGTGCCTCTCATATGCAAGGCAAGCACTGTGTCACTGAGCCACAACCCCAGCCCCCAATAATTCTTAAATTTGGTCTTTTTATGTTATCCTACAATTCTTGAATGTTCTGTTCATGGTTTTTTACCATCTTCACTGTATGGTCAACATTCTTTTCAAGATTATATATTTTGTTTTCATTGTCTGAGGCCTTGTCTTCCAAATGGTCTAATCTGTTGGTGATGCTTTCTATTGAGCTTTTAATTTGGTTTATTGTTTCTTTCATTTCAAGGATTTCTGCTTTTTTTTCAGAACCTCTATCTCCTCATTGAAGTAATCTTTTGTTTTCTGTATTTGCTTGTGTAGTTCTTTATCAAAATGATATTTTGCTGTCTATATTTGCTCTCTTATGTCATCCTTTAATTCACAGAACATTTTAATCATGTACATCCCGAATTCCTTCTCTGTCATCTTTTCTGCTGTGCTGGCCGTGGATTCAAATAATATAATATTTTCATTTTGGGGGGGCACTTTCTTCCATTGTTGTTTGTGTGTCTTCTCTTCTATTACTGCAGGTCTGAGGTGTTACAGTTTTTATCCTATAGACTTATTATGTCCCTGCAGGTTTTCAATACCTCTCCTTTAAGGGGGAGAACAATGTGAACATATCCCAATACAAACAATATACAACCTTAAGCCAAATATCTGCTATCAAGACATTAACAATTTTGTCACAATATACAGAAATGGTAAGCTCAATTATTACCTACAATATAAACAGTAGGTTTGCAAAAGAGTCTATAGTTTCTGATGGTGGACAAAGAACCAGGGATGAGGTGTAGGACCAGATGTTGAGGGGGTAGGAGGTAAGGATATAGAGTTATTATATTTTAGAAAGCATGAAAGAGGAATCTAAAGAAGTTCGTTAGTAGCAGGAGAAGAGAGGCAAAGTGATTTTGGGGAGACAAGTAAGTGGGAAGATAGTAGAATACAGAAAACAAACAAACATATATATTAAGAAAAGTAAAAAAAATTAGAAAAAAAAAGAAAAGTAAAAAATGTAAGACTCAGAGATAAAAGAATATACAGCACCACTGTAATTTGCTAGCCAGACATCCCAGTCCTCAGTAGCCTAATTCTTGAAAAGTACTTGGTTTCACAAATGTTGGGGGATGTGATCATGGGAAAAGAGAGAGAGAGAAAAAAAAATATTGAAGGAAGATACAAGGATTGCTTTTTGTTGCAGATCAGTATCTTTCCAGCTTCCTTTCTCATCCAATAGATAGGGTTGTCTGTTGTTTGCTGGTATTTCCATCCTCAGGATGGTGAAGGTTATTAGGGTGGGAGGGTTGGTTCAAGGATTTCCTTTGGGGCCTGCTTGTGTGATGTGGACGCCTGGTCTTATCTCCTTATATCACCTGTAGACCTCACAATTCCTGGTCTCTAATTTAGTCTCTAAACTGTATTTCACCCTCCTTTCTACTTCACAATCAGGAACCTTTCTCTCTGGAGATCTTGTGGACTGCACTCTGGGAGCTGTGCACCTGTTGCAGAGAGCTGTTAACATCTCATATGCTTCTTCTTTATTCTCAGGAATTTGATCTCTTCTGCTTTTTTATTCTCAGGATTTTTATCTAGTTGTCAATTTAGTACCAATTTCTGATATGCATTTTTCATATCCTTGGGTGAGACATGTCTCTGTATACTTTAGAATTTCATAGTACCCCACCAATGTTTTTTTTTTAAATAGTTCATTTTAGCTCTATATAATATTAGGGTTCATTTTGACATTATATAAGCATGGGATGTAATTTGCTCAAATGTAGTCCCCAGTCCTTCCCTTTTGCCCCTCTTTCTTCATACTCTTGTTCTCATCTCTCTAGTCCACTGATCTTTCTTCTATTTATACTTTTTTTTAAAATTAGTGCTTTGTGGATATACACAAAGATTAGATTCAATGTGGTATGTACATAGGAAAGTTAGATCAAATTAATTCCATTATTCTTCCCTTTTTCTGTTCCTCCTATCTCCTCTTAGATTCCCTTTCTCTTAATGATCTCTCTTTATTTTCATGATTTTTCAACATCCTCCCCTCTTATTTATTGCAGTCTACATCAGTCCTTAGATCTAAAGTGTTTGTATGCATTGATTCTATTTTTTTTTTTTTGCTTTTATTGGTGCATTATAGTTGTACATAATAGTTGGGCTCACTTTAACTCAATAATACATGCCTGAATTTTAATTTACTTCATTTCAGTCCCTGGTGCTTTCCTTTTCCCTCCCTCTATCCCCCTTCCATTGTACTGTCTACCTTCCATTCATTTATATATTTTAATTGTCACTACAGATATATGTCATGGTGTATATATACACACCACATTTTCTTAATTCATTTATCTAATGACAGGCATCTGGGCTGATTCCATATCTTGGCTATTGTGAGTAGCACTGCTATAAACATTGATGTGACCATATCACTATAGTATACTAATTTTAGTTCTTTTGAACTGAGGAGTGGGATAGCTGGGTCAATATGGTGTTTTCATTCCTAGTTTTTGAGGAGTTTCCATATGACTTTCCTGTGTTGTTGCACTAATGTTTACTCCCACCAATAACGTATGAGTGTAAATTTCCCCCCACATCCTCTCCAAAATTTATCATTATTTATAATTATTTATATTCTTTTTTTTTTTGCAAAATTTCTTGTATTCGTTAGACTTGAAAAGTGACAATTTTTCAGAGAAGCACAATTTGTGATATATATGTATATATATAATCCAGTCCTATGAATTACATAGTAAAACACAAAAAGAACATTCTCATATCTCTGTTTCATCTTGTGGCACACATTTTAGTATTTGAGAAATCCTAGTTCACTTTTTTTTAAAATTTATTTTTTACATACATGACAATAGTGGACTGCATTACACTCATTATTACGTATTTATAGCACATGTTTTTGTAACTCTGTATATAAAGTATGTTCACACCAAATTATGCCATTATACATGTACTCTTTTTTTGCATAACAATTCTTAATACACATATATACCACAATTTTTCATATCTCTGTTTGTATATAAGGTATGGTCAACACTAAATTCAAATCTTCATACATATATTTTGTATAATGATGACCATCACATTCCCCTATCCTTGCTATTCCCCTTCCCCCTCCCTTTCCCTTCCATCCCTCTTCTCTATCTAGAAATAATCTTCCTCCCATGCTCTCCTTCCCTACCCCACTTCGAGTCACCTCCCTTTTATCAGAGAAAACATTTGGCATTTGCTTTTTTTGGGATTGGCTAACTTCACTTAGCATAATCTTCTCTAATGCCATCTATTTACCTGCAAATGCCATTATTTTGTTCATTTTTAGTGCTGAGTAATATTCCATTGTGTATAGATGCCACATTCTTTTTATGCATTCAAGGATCTAAACCAGAGTCTTGATCCTTGATCCATTTTGAGTTCATTTTTGTGCATGGTGAGAGATAGGAATTCAATTTCATTTGTTGCATATGGATTTCCAGTTTTCCCAGCACCATTTGTTGAGATGCTATCTTTTCTCCAGTGCATGCTTTTGGCACCTTTGTCTAATATAAGCTAGTTGTAATTTTGTGGGTTACTCTCTGTGTCCTCTATTCTGTACCATTGGTCTACCAGCCTGTTTTGGTGCCAGTACCATGCTGTTTTTGTAACTATTGCTCTGTAGTATAGTTTAAGGTCTTTGTATAGTGATACCACCTGTTTCACTCTTCCTCCTTAGAATTGCTTTAGCTATTCTGGGTCTCTTATTTTTCCAGATGAATTTCATAATTGCTTTTTCTATTTCTATCAAGAATGGGATTTTGATTAGAATTGCATTAAATCTGTATAGTGCTTTTGGTATGGTCATTTTGATAATATTAATTCTGCCTATCCATGAGCAAGGTAGATCTTTCCATCTTCTAAGGTCTTCTTTGATTTCTCTCTTTATCGCTCTGTAGTTTTCATTGTAGTTTTATTTCATTTCTTTTATTAAGTTGATTCCCAAGTGTTTTTTTGTTCTTCTTTTTCTAGGGCTTTGAGATGTAGTGTGTGAAGTCATTTATTTGTTGGTGTTTTCTTCTTTTAAGGAATAAATTCAAGGCAATGAATTTTCCTCTTAGTACTGCTTTAATAGTGTCCCAGAGATTTCGATATGTTGTGTCTGTGTTCTCATTTACCTCTAAGAATTTTTTAATTTCCTCCTTGATGTCTTCTGTAACTCATTGTTCATTCAGTAGCATATTGTTCAGTCTCCATGTAATGCAGGAATTTTTCTTCCTTATTTTATCATTTATTTCCAATTTCATTCCATTATGATCAGATAAAATGCATGGTAATATCTTTACTCCTTTATATTTGCTAAGAGTTGCCCAGTGGCATAATATATGGTCTATTTTTGAGAAGGAATCCATGTGCTGCTGAGAAGAAAGTGTATCCACTTGATGTTGGTTGGTATATTCTATATATGTCAATTAAGTCTAAGTTATTAATTGTGTTATTGAGTTCTATAGTTTCTTTATTCAACTTTTGTTTGGAGAGGTGTATTAAAATCACCCAAGATTATTGTGTTGTGGTCTATTTGACTCTTGAACTTGAGAAGAGTTTGTTTGATGAACATAGCTGCACCATTGTTTGGGGAATATGTATTAATGATTGTTATGTCTTGTTGGTGTATGGTTCCCTTGAGAAGTATGTAATGACCTTCTTTATCCCTTTTGATTAACTTTGGCTTGAAGTCTACTTTATTTCATATGAGTATGCACACACCTGCTTGCTTCTGAACGCCATGTGAGTGGTATAATTTTTCCCAACCTTTCACCTTCAGTCTGTGTATGTCTTTTCCTATCAAATGAATCTCCTGTAGGTAGCATATTGTTGGACCTTTTTTTTTTTAAATTCAGTCTACTAGCCTATGTCTTTTGATTGGTGAGTTTAAGCCATTAACATTTAGGGTTACTATTGAGATATGGTTTGTATTTCTAGCCATATTTGTTTACTTTTGTTATTTAACTTGACTTGGTTTTCCTCTTTGATTAGTTTTTCTTTTAGGATACTACTTCCCACTGCTGCTTTTCATTGTTATTTTTCATTTCCTCTTCATGAAATGTTTTGCCAAGGATGTTTTGAAGCACAGGTTTTCTAACTGCAAATTCTTTTAATTTTGTTTACCATCGAAGGTTTTTATTTCATCTTCAAACCTGAAGCTTAATTTTGCTGGATACAAGATTCTTGGTTGGAACCCATTATCTTTCAGCATTTGAAATATGTTGTTCCAGGATCTTGCAGTTTCAGGATCTGTGTTGAAAAATCAGCCATTAACCTAATTGGTTTACCTCTGTATGTAATCTGATTTCTTTCTCTTGTGGCTTGTAAAATTCTCTCCTTATTCTATATGTTGGGCATTTTCATTATAATGTGTCTTGGTATGGATCTTTTGTGATTTTGCACATTTGGCGTCTCGTAGGCTTCTTGGATTTGGATTTTTGTTTTATTCTTCATGTCTGGAAAGTTTTCTGATATTATTTCATTGAACAAGTTGCTCATTACTTTGGTTTGGACCTCTATACTTTCCTCTATCCCAATAACTCTTAAGTTTGGTCTCTTTATGTTATCCCTTGTATATTCTGCTCATGGTTCTTATCAATCTCGCTGTGCTATGTTCTTTTTGAGATGATATACTTTGTCTTCGTTGTCTGATGTCCTATCTTCTAACTGGTCTACCCTACTTTTGATACTCTCATTTGAGTTTTTAATTTCACTCCAGGTGTGCAGCTGCTCCTGATCAACTGAGCACTATCTCTGTGTTGGGTAGTCACCTGCGTCATCACACCTGGTGAGAAGGGGGAATTGGAAATGGCAACCTGGTCAGTCATATTCCCTCTGATAGCCATGCCCACCAAAGCTGTCTAGATAGGTTTTGAGCTATCACAGCTGGGGGGAGGGGGAGTTGGAGACCAGGCGCCTTCTCAGTAGCACTCCATAGCCATGCCCACCAAAAGCTGGTGAGCATGATTTTGAGTTATCTTAGCTGGGGAGAGGGGGTGCTGGGAACCACACACCTGTTCAGATGCCCATCTGCGCTGTCAGTGCAAAGTTGACCGAGATAGATTTTCCAAGATGGAGCCTGTCCATTTCCAGTGCCCTAGTGTCTGGTGAGGTGGAGGGTGCTGGGCTGTCCCTATGCTGTGTCCAGATCTTGGTCCAGTGTCCTGTACTGAAGCGGATCACAGTCTGGCGCACTGCAACCTTGGAGGGGCTATGACCTGGACTCCGCTCTGCCACCAGAGACCCTGTGGAAGTGCTCAGAGGGTGGGCTCCGGGACCCCATTCCCGTTGGCAAAGAGTGACTCTGCCTTCCACAAGTTCTATGTTGCTCTTGCTTCTCCTGTGTACTCTGTGAAAATCCGCTATTTGAGATCCTGTCACACACTGTGAGAAGCTGCAAATTCGTCAGGGCGAGCCAAATGGAGTAACCATCCGATCTCCCTCTGGGATTCACACACAGAGCAGCCAAGAATGGGATATCCTCTACTACACCATCTTGGATCCCAGCCCTAGTTCTTATTTATATCTTGATAATTGCTATTCTGAATCTAGTAAGATGAAATTTCAGTGAAGTTTTGATTTGCATTTCCTTGATTACAAGGGAAGTTGAGAGCATTTTTCATATTTTTTTTTGGTCATTTGTGTGTGTGTGTGTGTGTGTTTAAGAAATGTTGGTTTGTTTATTTTGTCCATTTGTTGGTTGTGGATTTGTCTCTGTGTCTTCTATTTTGTTCTACAGATCTTCATGTCTATTTTGATGCTAATATCATGCTGTTTTTGTTACTATAGCTTTGTAGTATTATTTGAAACCAGGAATTGTCATGCCTCCAGCATCACTCTTCTTGCTCAGGATTGCTTTGGCTATTCTGGGTCTTTTATTCTTCCACATTAATTTTAGGACTTTTTAAAATAGTTCTGTGAAGAATGTCATTGATATTTTGATGGAGATTGCATTAAATCTGTGTTATAACACTTTTGGTAATATGGCCATTTTGACAACATTAATTCTACCTATCCAAGAATGTGGGGGATCTTTCCATCTTCTAAAGTCTTCTTTGATTTGTCTCTTAAATTTCTATAATTTTCATTGTAGATGTCCTTCACCTGCTTGGTTAGATTAGTTTCTAAGTATTTGATTTTATTTTTTGAGGTTATTGTGAGTGGGATAATTTTCCTGATTTCTTTCTCAGGAGAACCACTGTTGGAGAATAGAAAAGTGATATCTATCTCAATGCTATCACTTCTAGAAGTCTTTTGTTGGAATTGTTTTGAGGACTTCTACATCATCAAACAGAGATAATTTGACTTCTTTTTTTCCTATTTGTATCCCTTTAATTTCCTTCTTTTGCTTGATTTCTCTGGCTGGAGTTTCAAGAACTATATTGAATAGGAGTGATGAGACTGGACATCCATGTCTTTTTCCTGATTTTCAAGGAAATACTTTCAGTTTTTCTCCATTTTCCTATGATATTTGCTTTATAATACTGAAGAGTCTTTATAATGTTGAGATAAGTTTCTTCTACCACTTGTTTGTCCAGTTTTTTAAAAATATGAATGAGTATTGGATTTAATCAGACATTTCCTGCATCTATTGAGATAACCATGTGGTTCTTATCCTTGATTCTATTTATGTGGTGAATTACATTTATTGATTTGTGTATGCTTAAAAAAATCTTGCATCCCTGGAACAAAATCCACTTGATCATGGTGTACTGCCTTCTTAATGAGTTTTTGAATGCAGTTTGCAAATATTAAATTTTTGCACCTATGTTCATAAGGAATATGTATCTGTAGTTTTTTTTCCTTTATGTGTTTTGGTCTGATTTTGATATCAGGATTATACTGTCTTCATAGACTCTGTTTGGGAGTGTTTCCTCCCTTTCAGTTTTATGGAATAATTTGAGGAAGACTGGTGTTAGTTCTTCTTTAAAGTTCTGGTAGAACTCAGCCAAGAATCCATCTGGACCTGGACTTTTTAAAATTGAAAGGCATATATATATATATATATATATATATATATATATATATATATAATTTTGTTTTCAGTAGACCTTTATTTTATTTATTTACATGTGGTGCTGAGAATTGAATGCAGGGCCTCACACATGCTAGGCAAGTGCTCTGCCACTGAGCCACAACCCTAGCCCTTTTTGAAAGGCTTTTAATTGCTATTTCAATTTCATTGTTTGATATTGGTCTACTAAGTTTTCAATATTTTCCTGGTTCAGTTTGTGTGGTCATTGTTACTATGCACTTTTTTTGGAATATAAATTTTCAAAATAGTGTCTAATGATCCTCTTGATTTCAGAAGTGTCTGTAGTGATATTTTCTTTTTAATCTCTAATTTGAATCTTCTCTCTTTTTCTTTTGTTTATTTTGGCTAGGGGTTTATCAATCTGTTTCTCTTTTCAAGGAATAAACTTTTTGTTAAATTGATAATTGTATTGTCCTTTTAATTCTCAACTTCATGAATTTCAGCTCTGATATTAAAATTATTTTCTATCTTCTATTGATTTTGGGGTTGGTTTGTTTTTACTTTTCTAAGGCCTTGAGGTGTAATATTAGATTATTTATTTGATTTTTTTTCCTTTTTAAAAAATTAGGGCACTATATTTGCTAAAGATGTTGAATTTTTTTAAGTGTCTCTTCAGTTTCTTTGCTCATTTATTGATTGGGTTAGAGAAATGCAAAATGACACTGAGATTGCATTTCACTCTAGTCAGGATGGCAGTTATCAAGAATACAAGTAACAATAAATGTTGGTGAGGATATGAGGAAAAATGTTCTCTTATACATTGCTGGTGGGATTGCAAACTGGTGCAACCACTCCAGAAAATAGTATGGCGATTCCTCAAAAAACTAGGAATGGAACTACCATGCAACCAGTTATTCCACTTCTTAGTACATATCCAAAGGATTTCAAATCAGCATAATACAATGGTGCAGCCATATCAATGTTTACAGAAGCACAACTCAAAATAGGTAAGCTATGGAACCAACTCAGGTATCCTTCAGCTGATGAATGGATAAAGAAAATGTGGTATATGTACACAATGAAGTCATAAAGAAGAATGACTTTATGACATTTGCCAGTTATGGGATGGATCTGGAGACTAACACACTAAGTGAAATTTCAGTCCCCAAAAGCCAAAGATTGAATATTTTTGCTGATATATGGAAGCTAACCACAATAAGGGGGGGAGAGAATAAAAATTAGTAGATTAGACAAAGGGAAATGAAGGGAAGGAGTGAGGGATAGGAAAAGGAAAATAGTGGAATGAATCTGATATAATTTTCCTATTTATAACAATGAATACACCACAGTGAATCCCATAATCATTTACATCTATGAGAAATGGGCCCAAATTAAAATATGTTATATTCCATGCTTGTTTAACTATATCAAAATGAATTCTACTGTCATGAATAACTAAAAAGACCAATTTAAAAAAAATGAAAGAATTTGTATGACCCACCCTCTGCAATAATGAAGGGGAGAGAAGTAATATAAGGTTAACTTAATATTGCTAATTACATGGTTTTAAAATACATTCATGATTTTAGGTAGTGGTGACCATTGTATAAAGAACTGCTTATTATGATGTTTTAGACTTTTAAAAAATATCTACCATAATTTTAACATGAGAATTCCTTCAGTACTTACTTGCTTTCTTTATGCACAATGTGGTTGTACATGGATAATGCATCAATATTTCTTTTAGAGTATTTACTAAATAATTTAGTAATTAAAATAGAATTACAAAGAAAAAATAAGACTATGCATTCATTAATATGAACTTTCCTCTTAAAACTGCCTTCATGATGTCCCAGATATTTTGATATGTTGTAATGTGTTCTCATTTGTTTAAAAAAATTTCTTGATTTCTTTAATGATCCATTCCTCATTTAAAAGAGTATTGTTCAATCTCTATGGCTTTATGTGGTTTTTATATTTTTTCTTGCTATTGATATCTAGCTTCATCCCATTATGATCTGATGGAATGCATGGATTATATCAATTTTTGTGTAATTGCTAGGGGAGATGTTGAGAGCCACAGCCAAAGGGGCCCCAGCAAACTTCCAGCTGCCAGCAGCTAAGACTTATATTGTGACCTAATATGTGGTCTAATTAGGAAAATGTTCCATGAGCTGCTGATAAGAAAGTGAATTCAGCTTTTTTGGGGTGTGTGTGTGTGTGTGTGTAAGTGAAATATTCTGTAGCTCTCTTTATAGGTCCATTGATTTATGGCATTATTTGGTTAAAAAATATCTTTATTGATTTTATGTTTGGATGATCTGTCTTTTGGTGGTAGAAGTGCCTTGAAATCACTCAGTTTTATTACATTAGGGTCTATCTGGGATTTAATGTCAAAAAGTAATTTCTAATGTAATCATATGCATTGACAATTGGGGCTTAAGTATTTACTATTGTTATATCTTCTTGTTGGATTTTTTTCCTTTATCAGTACATAGTGGTCTTCTTTGTCTCTTCTGATTAACTTTTGTTTGAAATCTGATTTTTAGATATGAAAATAGTCACTCCTGCTTATTTTTAGATTCTGTTTGCAATATATATATATATATATATATATATATATATATATATATACACACACACACATATATACATATATATTTTACATATTTATAAATATATATGTATTTTAACCATCCTTTATCTTCCAGCTTATATATCTATGTATATGTATATATAGATACATCTCTCTATATCTATCTATCTATCTATATATATATATGAGATAAATCTTTTGCAAACAGCTTTTAGTCATGTCTTCTTTTTAAATCCATTCTGCCAGCATATATATTTTAACTGTGGAGTCAAGACAATTTACATTTAGTGTTATTATGAATATATGAGTGTTATTTCCTGCTATTTTGATTTGTTTGCTATATTCTGTCTTGAGTTTCATTTAGTTAATTGCTCTTCTATTGAGTTACATCTATTTTAGAGCTTTGGAGTTTGTTTTGGGGTTCCTCTATGCATGGTATATCTTTATTCTTTGTAGTGATGGCTTTAGTGGTAATGAATTCTTTTAGTCTATTTTTATCATAGAAATTTTTTGCTTCTGAATGATTCTGAAAGATAGTTTTGCTGAGTATAGAATTTTTTTTTGGTACTGAGGATTGAACCCAGGGGTGCTCAACCACTGAATCACATCTCAGCACATTTTATATTTTATTAGAAACAGGGTCTTGCTAAATTGTTTAGGGCCTCACTAAATTGCTGACTGGCTTTGAAATCTTGATCCTCCTGCCTTAGCCTCCCAAACTGCTGGGATTATAGGTATGTGCCATGCCCAGCTGGGTATAGGAATCCTGACTGGTAATTATTTTCTTTTAGAGCTTGGACTATTTTATTACTTGATTTTAGGGCTGAATTGAGAAATCAGAAGTGAGACTTAGTTGTTTGCTTCTAACTGGGGTCTGACTTTTTTTTTTTTGGTACTGGGGATTGAACTCAGGGGCACTCAATCACTGAGCCACATCTCTAGCCATTTTTTATATTTTGAGACAGGGTCTCACTGAGTTGCTTAGCATCTTCCTTTTTGCTGAGGCTGGCTTTGAATTCATAATCCTCCTGCCTCAGCTTCCTGAGCTACTGGGATTATAGAGGTGTGCCACCCTGCCAGGCAGGACATGACATTTTGCTCTTGAAGTTTTAAATATTATTTCCTTATTTTTTAAAAAACAGTTGTCAATGGACATTTATTTATTTATATGTGGTGCTGAGAATTGATCCCAGTGTCTCACACATGCTGGGCAAGTGCTCCACTACTGAGCCAAACCCCAGCCCTATTCTATGATAGACATGTTGATTATGATGTGTCTTAGAGAGGTTCTTTATTGATCTGGTCTATTTTGAGGTTTTATATGGATCCTCTATTTGGATGTCTCATTTCTAAGATGGGAAAAATTTCTTCTATTGTCTCACTTTAGTTTAGTTTGTATCTACATGTTCTCTTCTATCCCAAGGTCCCCATCTAGTTGTTCCTACCTAAGTTCTGGTTGTTTGTGGGTCTTTCTCTTACCTGTTCCATGTGTTTCAGTGTTATAGAGGCTTAAATGGGGCTTGTTAATGTATGGAGTGAGGTTTGATGTTACTCGGCTGAGTTGTGAGTGTTGTTCATCAAAAGGATCTTTACTGTGTGAGCTTTAAATGTCCCAATCACTTCCCAGCTCCTCCTTGGAGAAAGGGAGCAAGGACTAGCAATGTTAACTACCAATGCACAGTCTTAAAATACAGTCTGATATATACTTTGATATGTATTAACATCAATTACCACCTGTAAAGAAATGATGGGGTCAGGATTTCACATCAACATCAGCAATAAACAACTTTGAACTAGATGAACTAGTGAATCATGAATGAGTAAAAATCAGCAGGTGTTTGATATGTTGCACACTGTATTAACAATCACAACAATATGAATGGGTAGAAATTACATGAACTATATAATTCTAACAGATAGTGGAATTAAAATTTCTTAAGTGAAAAAAATATGATAGAAAGGAAAGAAAAAGTTTGAAATATTTAAAAATTGAACAGAAGAGAAGCAGGAGATAGGTAAGAGATGATGGCTATAAAGGTGGAGGAGTAAAATTAATTAAAAAGTAACCAAACAAAAAAGGAGAGGGAGAGGGAACAGGAAAAATTGGTTATTAGTGGGGAAAGAGAGTGAAGAAAGGATAAGAAGAGGGGGAAAAACAAGTGGGTTTTGGGAATTAGTTTGTTCTTACCTTGAGATGTAACATTAGATTAATACAAACCAATCCAAAGGCAAACCAAGGCTAAACAATAAATAGATGAAGAAGAGAGCAATTAAAATGAATGAAGAATTATATAAATAATATATATCTATATATAATAGATATATCTATATATAATATAGATATCTGTATATATTTTATCAAATCTATCTGTGCAGCAAGAACACACACATACACATACACATACACATACATTACATACACCAGCACACAGAATGAAAAAAATAAAAAATAAAAAGGGAGGAAAATGAGAAAATAGGAAAAAAACCTTCTTTTTTCTATTTTTAAAATTTTTATTTGTTCTTAGATACACATGATGTATTTTACAGTAGAATATATTTTGCATATTACAAAATTAGTATTATTCTAATTAAGATATTATTCTTGTGGTTGTACACGATGCAGAGTTAAAACTACACTGAGATTCCATCTCAGTCCAAACAGAATGGCAATTATAAAGAATACAAGTAACAATGAATGTTGACAAGGATGTGGGAAGAAAGGTACTCTCATACATTGCTGGTGGGACTCAAATTGGCACAACCACTATGGAAAGCAGTGTGGAGATTCCTTACAAAACTTGGAATGAAACCATCAGTTGATTCAGTTATCCTACTCCTTGATCTATTCCAAACGGACTTAAAATTATCATGCTACAGTGATACAGCCATATCAATGTTTATAGTAACTCAATTCACAATAGCTAAGTTATGGAACCTACCTAGGTGCCCTTCAACAGATGAGTGGATAAAGAAAATGGTATATATATACCATAAAGAAAAATGAAATTATGGCATTGTTGGTAAATGAATGGAACTGGGGGACTATTATGCTGAGTGAAATATGCCAGTCCCACAAAAACCAAAGGCCAAATGTTCTCTCTGATATATGGATGCTAACCCATAATAACGTAGGGTGGGGAGGGGTAGGATAGAAATCCACTGGATTAGACAAAGGGGAATGAAGGGAAGGAAGTGGAGAGGGGAATTGGAAAGACATTAGAATTAATTGGACATAATTTTCCTATGTTTGTATTTGAATACACACCAGGAAAAAAACTTCTTAATGAGAAAAAAAAGGCCTTGTTTCCATTGATGTGGTCAAAACTGTTGGCAAGGCCTTACATATTTTATCTTCATGGTTGTGAATTACCCAGGATCAAACCTGGAGTAGAGACATGCCTCTCTGATGGGTTACTTGTGTCTTCCCAGATGATGTGATGGGACACTAGTAACCAAGGGAGCTCTCTTTTCTTGTTCCTCCAACCTGTATCACCCTAGGCATGGTTCTCTCTGCACCAGTTTTAATCATTCTGGTCCAGACATAATCTGAACCCCACAATGGGTAACTTCTGGGTCAGGCTAGTAACTTCCTTTATGAATTCTCTAATCCAACCTCTGCTTGCTGCCCTGCAGCCATTCAAAAATGGTTCCTGCTACCAAAATGCTGATTCTGGCTGCACTCTTAGCCACTCAGCTGAGTGCTTAATTGATTTTCACTTAACAGCAGTCACCACCATGTCTGGGCCAGTTAATGTCAGTCTCCCTTGCTCTTCCACAGTTTCTCCCAAGCCAATTTTATTCACTTACCTTCCTCTCTCTTTGCCTATGTTCCCTCTTACCTCTGCAGTGGGTTGGACCATCTCTAATATATTAATTCTATGTTCAAATTTTCCAACTTTCTGTGTCTCTAAGATTATTTTGCTTTTCAATATTGAATTTCAGTGAATTCCCTTAGTCAACCACCTTGCTGAAGAGCAGTCTTTTTGACTCATAAATCTTGATTGAGAAACTGCTAGAAAGTGCATCCTTCTTCTGATCTGTTATCTTTTTTATCCCTTTTTAAGATATATGTTATAGTTATAGGATACCTCGTATCCTCCAATAAGCTCATGTGATAGAGAATGAAAGGATATTCAGAGGTGAAATAATTATCAGAGCTATAACCTAACCAGTGGACCAATCCATTTGATAGATTAATAATGGATTACTGGATAGTATCCAGTAATAGTAAGCTAGGCAGGTGAGGTGACTGGAGTAAGTAGGTCACTGGGGACATGTCCTTGGAGATTATATATCTTATCCTTGGTGCTGGGAGCCATTAGCCAAGTAGGTATGACAATTTCCTTGCCAGTGTACCCCATGTTGCTTAGTGGAAGGACTCGTGGAAATAGGACATTTTGCAATGACATTACATCTAAGGTGACCTTGCTCAAGGACCAGGGCGGATCCGGGTTTAGGGTGTTCCCGGTTTAGGATAATCCGGGTTTAGGGCGTTCCCGGTTTAGGACAATCTGGGTTTAGGGTGGTTCCAGGTTTAAGGTTATTCCTGCTGGGAATAGGGTGTATCCTGCTGCCTAAGTTCCCCTTGAGTTCTCACGGGATTCAGACAGTATTTTTTGGGAGACAGAAGCCCAGTGGGGGTGGATTTGGGCAGAGAACGTGGATTTCCCCAGAACGTGATTGTAGAGTGCTGGTGTGAGTTCAGGAATAAAGAGTTGCTGTTTGAATCTACAAGCTGTGTGGTGGCTCGTGATTTTGTGCCCAGCCAGACTGCAGCATTTGGTGGTCCGTACGCGGAACGTCTGAAACTTGGAGGTAAGTGAAATCGCTCGCCCCTGAGGGAAGGCGAGAGAATGGGTGACCATTTCAAAAAACAATGTGTTCTTGTTTTGACTTATTTTGTTTTTGTTTCAAGCTGCCTATCCCTAGAAATTTCTCAGGCAAACTGGAAAAAATGGTTGGCTAAAGGTTTGAAGTTTGTTGGCCCCGAGGAAGAGAAAATTGATACAACGATTTTTTATTCTGTTTTTGTTTCATTCAGTTTCGGTTTTGTTTTGTGTTATCTTATTGGGTTGCGTTATCTTTATAGTAGATTAGAAATTAGTAAAAAACAAACCGAAAAGATGTTAAGTAAATTGTTAGAGGTTCAGACCATGGAGAAAGACATTTTAGATCAAGCAAAAGAGAAGGTCTCTCGAGCTAGTCAGACAGAGGAAGAAAATTTAAAGGAAAAGGGGTTGTTAGGAAAAAGGCCACAACAGGAGGCTGTTACTAACTCCTTTTTATCACAAGAGGGCGTAATTCAACCAACAGCCCCACCGATGGAGATAGCTGAGTGTCCCTCAAACCCCGTAGTTGATAAATGGGATGCTGAGACAGGACCTCAAAGATTAGCATGCCCTGTACTTGAACAGGTAGGAGGGCAGCGAATTCACCGTGCTTTAGATTTTAAAACAGTGAAGCAGTTAAAGGAGGCTGTAACAACCTATGGTCCCCAAGCTCCCTTCACGGTAAGCATGGTTGAGTCCATTACTAACTTGGACATGACGCCAGCAGATTGGGCTAGCATGTGTAAATCTGTACTAAATGGAGGACAATATTTGTTATGGAAGGTTACCAATGAGGAATTTTGTGCGGAGAAAGCTAGGCGAAATGCAGCAGCTGGTTACCCTCAAAGAAATCTAGATATGTTGTTAGGAAAAGGACCTTATGAGGGTCAACGGCAACAAATTGAATATGATCCTGCTATATATGCACAAACTGCTGCAGACGCAGTTAGGGCATGGAAGACTTTACAAGGACATGGAGATTTACAAGGTCAGCTATGTAAGGTAATACAGAGAGCTAATGAACCTTACGCTGACTTTGTAGATAGGCTAATTCAAACGGCTGCCAAAATTTTTGGGGATACAGAACAAGCAATGCCATTAATAAAACAACTGGCTTATGACCAAGCAAATCGTTGCTGCAGAGAGGTTATTAGACCATGGAGACATGAAGATTTAAACACATATATTAAATTATGTAGAGATATTAATGAACAAGGGCAAGTCTTGGCAGCTGCAGTACAACAGGCTTTAGATGCCAGGCCAAAAACATGCTATGATTGTGAACAAACAGGACATTTTAAAAGGAGTTGCCCCATAGGAGGAGGGTTTAACAAAACTAGGTATCAAAGAAATAGAATACCGGGTATTTGCCCACGATGCCATAGAGGGAGACATTGGGCTAATGAATGCCGTTCTCAAACCACCATAGAGGGTACTCCCTTATCAAAAAATGGACAAGGACCAGGTATTTATCCATGATATCATGGAGAAAGGCATCAGGCTCCATTGCCAAAAAACGGACAGGGGGACCCAATGCTCTGGGGCCCACAACCACAAATCTACGGGGCAGTGGAGGAACCCAGCAACACCATCAGGGTAGTGCCCAGGACACATTGTCCATTAAATCCCTCATCAGACAAACCCGAGGGAGCGCAGGGTTGGACATCTGTGCCTCTGCCAGAGCAGTATTAACTCCAGAGATGGGAGTTCAAATCATTCCCACAGGAGTAAAAGGACCTCTTCCCCAAGGAACAGTAGGCTTATTATTGGGACGTAGTTCATCTACATTAAAAGGACTTATGATAAGTCCTGGGGTAATTGATCCTGATTATGTAGGTGAAATAAAAATTATAGCTAGTTCTCCAAGAGGTATATCAGTAATTTCACCTGGAGATAGAATAGCACAGTTGTTAATAATACCCAGCCTACATAATAAATTCTCTAGTCGTAGTGTAGAAAGAGGTTCCAGGGGATTAGGCCCCACAGGTGTAGATTGGGCGATGTTGTCTTTAAATTTAGATTCTCGCCCAATGCTAAAACTAAATATTCAAGGACATGAGTTTAATGGGATACTGGACACAGGTGCTGACCTTAGCATCATATCTCGTCAAGAATGGCCAAAACATTGGCCATTACAACAAGCCACTCAAATGCTTCGAGGCCTAGGAGTGGCGACTAATCCCCATAGAAGTTCTATGATATTAGATTGGAAGGATCCTGAAGGATGTGAAGGAACTATACAGCCATATGTATTGGATCATCTTCCTATAAATTTATGGGGACGAGATGTCCTAGATCAATTAGGTTTGACGTTAACAAATAACATCAATCCTAATGCGCCCACTACTAGGGCTAGACAAGGCTTTAGGAAAGAAAAAAGATTAGGAAAACAAGGGCAAGGTATAGCAGCATCAATACAAATAGATCAAGGAACAGACAGGGGGCTGGGATGTGGCTCAAGCGGTAGCGCGCTCACCTGGCATGCGTGCGGCCCGGGTTCGATCCTCAGCACCACATACAAACAAAGATGTTGTGTCCGCCAAGTACTAAAAAAATAAATATTAAAAAATTCTCTCTCTCTCTACCTCTATCTCTCTCACTCTCTCTTTAAAAAAAAAAAAAAAAAAAAAAAAAAAAAGGAACAGACAGACATGGGTTGGATTTTCAGAAAGGGCCACTGAGGCAATCAAAATTACTTGGAAATCAGAAAGACCAGTGTGGGTTCCTCAGTGGCCCCTGACTAAAGAAAAGATACAAGTAGCCCATGATCTGGTCAAACAACGATTAGCGGAAGGACATATACAACCTTCCATATCTCCCCATAATACTCCCATTTTTGTCATCAAAAAGAAATCTGGTAAATGGAGATTGTTGCAAGATTTAAGAGCCATTAATAATGAGATGGTTATTATGGGACCTGATCAATCAGGGATTCCTCAATTGTCTGCTTTGCCAAAAACCTGGCATGTTTTAGCTATAGATATTAAAGATTGTTTTTTTTTTTCAATTCCAATTCATCCCGAGGATAGTCCACGTTTTGCATTTACTATTCCTGCATTAAATCATGAAGGTCCTGATCAGAGATATGAATGGAAAGTACTCCCTCAAGGGATGGCTAACAGTCCAACTATGTGTCAAATAATATATGTTAACAAAGCAATCCAGCTACTTAGAAATCAAAATACTGAACTACAAATATTTCACTATATGGATGATGTATTATTGGCACATAAAGATAAAAACATATTGCTGGAATGTTATGCCACACTTACAAACTTATTAAAAAATTATAATCTAGAGATAGCAATAGATAAAGTACAATTAAATTTTCCAATTAATTATTTAGGAGTTCTATTATCCTCAATCATGGTCCGTCCACCAAAAATTCAAAAACGAGTAGATCAACTCAAATCACTTAACGACTTTCAAAAGTTATTGGGAGACATAAATTGGATAAGGCCTTATCTAGGTATACCAACAGGAGAGTTGGGACCTTTATTTGATATTCTAAAAGGTCCATCAGATCCAAATTCACCCTGCATGTTAACTCCTAAAGCAAGCAAGGCATTAAAAATTATTGAAACATATATGGAAAATATACATTTGGATAGAATTGATATAAGTTTGCCTTTATTATTTATTGTACTACCAACAAAAAATATTCCTACAGGAGTATTTTGGCAAGAAGGTCCATTATTGTGGATACATTTATCTTATTCTCCTAACACTATTCTTACTAGGTATCCTGAGGCTGTAGGACAATTGATACTCAAAGGAATAAAAGCAGCGAAGGGAGTGTTTGGAATTTCTCCCAATAAAATTATTACTCCATATACTATGGATCAAATTGATGAGTTAGCTAATGAGTTAAATACTTGGGCAATAATCATGTGTAAATCTAATGTTTCATTTGATAATCATTTACCATCTAATCCTTTGTCGTCTTTTTGGTCTAAGCATCCTGCAGTTTTTCCTAAAATGACAAGAAAAACACCTATCATGAATGCTCCAAATATATTCACTGATGGGTCAAATAATGGTATAGCAGCAGTAGTTACCCCTGATCAAACTTTTACATTTTTAGTACCCAAACAATCAGCTCAAAAGGTAGAGCTTAATGCAGTTTTACAAGCTTTTGTGATGTTTAAAGATTCTGTATTTAATTTATTTTCTGATAGTCAGTATGTAGTTAATGTTATAGTATCTCTTGAAGATGCTGGTAGGATTTCCCCTTCTTCTACTGTTTTCTCTTTGTTTTCCACTATACAAAGTCTAATCTGGGACAGAAAAGATCCATTCTTTATAGGACATATTAGGGCACATACAGGATTGCCTGGAGCCCTTAGTTTAGGCAATGATTTAGCAGATAAAACTACACATGACATACATATTTTCTCTACATTTGAAGAAGCTACAAATTTTCATAAAAGGTTTCATATTAATGCTAATACTTTACAAAAGCGTTTTAAAATAACTAAGGAACAAGCCAGACAAATAATAAGACAATGTCAAAATTGTGTGACCTTTTTACCACAAGTTAATCTTGGAGTCAATCCTAGAGGACTGATACCTAACCATATTTGGCAGATGGACGTCATACACTTGCCACAATTTGGAAAATTAAAATATTTACATGTTACAGTTGATACTTCTTCCGGATTTTTGATGGGCTCCCTTCATGCCGGAGAAAAAACTAAAGATGTTATAGCTCATTGCTTACAAAATTTTGCCACTGTGGGCATTCCTAAACAGTTAAAAACCGATAATGGTCCTGGCTATACCTCTACCTCTTTTAAACAATTTTGCTCATCATTTGGTATTACTCATATAATAGGAATCCCATACAATCCACAGGGACAAGGCATAGTTGAAAGAGCTCATCAAACTATTAAAACGTACTTATTAAAGCAAAAAGAGGGAATTGGAAGGGGGTATATATCCCCCAAAGATAAACTCAAAATAATGCTTTTTACTCTAAACTTTTTAAATTTGGATTCATCAGGACTTAGTGCTGCGGAAAGGCATATGTATCCAAAAAATGTACATAAGCCTAAAGTACTTTGGAAAGATATTCTAACAGGACAATGGAAAGGTCCTGACCCAGTGATTGTCTGGAGTCGGGGCTCTGTTTGTGTGTTTCCACAGGGAGAACAGCAGCCGATTTGGATTCCAGAGAGATTTACTAAAACAATTTCTACAGATCGAAAAGAAGATGATTTGACTCAAATCCATAACAGCTGATATCCAGAACTCCAGCTTGGCCATTCTTACATCTGCGACAGTGATTAACCAGGATGCTTTTTTCAATAGCTATTTTATTATTACATTTTTCCACATCATAAGGTTCTATTTTATTTTTTGAGCTCATACAAACCTAGGTTAATGTTTTTCTGATCAGTTTTATTTTTTGACTGTGGAGTTTTTAAACATTGCAATGGAGATTTCACCTAGGCAAAGCTACAAGGCCTTTACTGTTTTCTTATGTGTTGTACGTTTGTGTGTACTCTTGTGTTTTGTGTTGTATGTCTGTATGTGCGTATGTCCATATTTCTTATATTTTTTTTATTCACGTGATTTAAATGGTTTAATTTAAATTAGGTAAACAGCTGTTAAGGATTGTTTTTAAAGTAGGTTAACAGATCTGTTTGTTTACTTTCACCTTTCCTTTTCATTATATTTAATAATTCTTTTCAGGATAATGTCTCTTTAGCATCATTGCCAGAATTCCTATCTTCATCCCAGTGCCGGTGAAGACAAAGATAAAACCAAAATACAGCTTCTATGATAGCTATCACAGTAAACTGTATAAACAGATGCATCAATGAATATAACTCAACAAGTAATGCTCAATCAAGGAGTCAACTTACTTTGGGAGGAAACGGATTTTGGGAGGAAATGGACATATTGATAGATTCCTCCGCTTTGAACTGCTTGCAGAACTTGCCTGGACTATGTAACTATCGTTTGGTGCAGTGAATTGTGGTAATGCTGGCATATCTTTGCTGATGGTGTCACCAGTGATGCAATTTTTATTTCCTTGCCAGCACACCCCATGTTAATTGTGATAGTGCTGGCATATCTTTGCTGATGGTGTCACCAGTGATGCAATTTTTCCCAAGGAGCCGTCAATTGGCTTGGTGTTGTGGCATTTCTGTATCCTCCTCCCTTCTGCTAGTGATGGTCTAAAATTTGGGGGCCAATGGCTATATGCTGGACCGGTAGTCAGTGACGGGTATGATCCAATTGCAGTGGTATCAACCTAAGACAGGAGGCTGACGCCTAAAGGTCAGTTTTCCGATGACAGGTAAGAACCATATGTTGAATTGGACAACCTACCAGGCACGGTCCTTAAGCCACATTGCTTGTTGTTTAATTAATCAGAAGGGGGGAGATGCTGGGAGCCATTAGCCAAGTAGGTATGACAATTTCCTTGCCAGCGTACCCCATGTTGCTTAGTGGAAGGACTCGTGGAAATAGGACATTTTGCAGTGACATTGCATCTAAGGTGACCTTGCTCAAGGACCAGGGGGGATCCGGGTTTAGGGTGTTCCCGGTTTAGGATAATCGGGTTTAGGGCATTCCCGGTTTAGGACAATCCGGGTTTAGGGTGGTTCCAGGTTTAAGGTTATTCCTGCTGGGAATAGGGCGTATCCTGCTGCCTGAGTTCCCCTTGAGTTCTCACGGGATTCAGACAGTATTTTTTGGGAGACAGAAGCCCAGTGGGGGTGGATTTGGGCAGAGAACGTGGATTTCCCCAGAACGTGATTGTAGAGTGCTGGTGTGAGTTCAGGAATAAAGAGTTGCTGTTTGAATCTACAAGCTGTGTGGTGGCTCGTGATTTTGTGCCCAGCCAGACTGCGGCACCTTGGCTCTTCTCTCTCTCTCTCTCTCTCTCTCTCTCTCTCTCTCCCTTGGGCTTCCATGCTACCATGAGCTAAATAGCTTTCCTCTGCCACCCCTTTCCACCATGATGTTCTGGCTAGTCTTGGGCCCAGAGAGATGGATTTAACTGACATTGGACCCGGGTCTGAAACTGTGAGCCCAAACAAAAATTTCCTCCTCCAAACTGTTCTTGTCAGGTATCTTGATCACATCAATGAAAAGCTGACTAATACAAAATACAGTCAGCCAATTTATGTCTTGTTTGGGAAATGCTATAGACTGAATACTTCTGTCCCTATACAATTTATGTATTGAAATCTAATCTCAAATACAATAACATTTGGAGGTGGGGTCTTTGAGAGGTGATTAGGCCATGAAGGAAGCACTTATTAATGGGATTAGTGCCCCTATGAAAAAGACTCTAGAGAACTCCTTTGTCAGAATGTTAAAGGGGGTGGTAAAGGACAGAATAAAAAGATGGTTGTTTGTGAGTCAAGAAGGAGGCTCTCACCAGACAATGAATTTATATTTAAAATTTTTTTGTAGTTATAGGTGGATAGCATGTCTTTATTTATTTTTTGTTTATTTTTATGTGGTGCTTAGGATCAAACCCAGTGCCTCACACATGCCAGGCAAGTGCTCTACCAGTAAGCTACAATTCCAGCCATATATATGTATGTATATAATGTGTATATATATATATATATATATATATATATATATATATATATATGTAAAATTTGTTCTAATTATTTATACATGACAGTAGAATGCATGTTGACACACCATATATAAATGGAACATAACTTCTCACTTGGTGTAGAGTTACACAGGTCATGTAATCACATATGCACATAGGGTAATAATGTCCAATTTATTTTACTATCATTCCAACCCCCATGACCCTCCCCTCTCTTCTGTCTAGTTCAAAATACCACTATTATTCTTCACCCACTGTGAATTAGCATCTGCATATCAGAGAAAATATTTGGCCTTTAGTTCTTTGGTATTGGCTTATTTTGCTTAGCATAATATTGTCTAGTTCCATCCATTTACCTGAAAATGCCATAATTTCATTTTTCTTTAAGCTGAGTAAAATTCCATTGTGTATATATACCACAATTTCTTTATGCATTCATCTGTTAAAGGGCACCTAGCTTGGTTCCATGTTTTAGCTGTTGTTGAGCTGCTATAAATATTGATGTGGCTGTGTCACTGTAATATGCTGGTTTTAAGTCCTTTGGGTATAAACCTAGGAGTAGGATGACTGGGTCAAATTGTGGTTCCCTTCCAAGTTTTCTTAGTAATATCCATACTACTTTCCATAGTGGTTGCACCAATTTGAACCCCACCAGCAATGTACAAGAGTACCTTTCTCCCCACATTCTCACCAACATTTATTGTTGCTTTTATTCTTTTTTATTATTTATTCTAATTAGCTATAGATGACAGCAGAATGCATTTCAACTCATTGTACACAAATGGAGCACAACTTCTCATTTCTCTGGCTGTACATAATGCAGAGTCATACTGTTCCTGCAATCATACATGTACATAGGGTAATAATGTCCCTCTCATTCCACCATCTTTCCCAACCCACACCCCATCTACTCCTTTTACTCCCTCTGCCCAATCCAAAGTTTTTGCATTCTTCCATAGCCTCTTCCATTATGGATCAGCATCTACTTATCAGAGAAAATATTTGGATTTTTATTGGGGGGAGATTGGCTTATTTTTTTTTTTTTTTTCAAAATGTTAAGATTTTATTTACAAAGCTTTTTTGTTGTACAGAAAGTAAAAATGCTGTTACAATCTCAGTGTGACTGGTAGCCACGGACAGTTGACTCACCAATCACAGCTATCCATGCTACAGCAAGAGTCTTACACAAAAAACCTAACAATGCTTACAATTTTGTTGGGGCAAAGTCCCCAAGCTTGGTGGTGGATTACCAAGAGGGACTAAAAGGAGGAAGGCGGAATGTCACAGGAACTATTCTTTGGCTCTTTGGGTGGGTGGGCGTCCTGGGGTTTGTATCACAGCTACCTTTTTTTTTTGTCTTTTTTAAACAGCTATCAAATCCATGAGCAGTCCAACCAATACTGAACAGTTCTGTTTTGCAGTGTATCTGGGGTCTTAATCATCTTCTCCTTCATCATCTGTTTCTCTCTTCCTCTTTTCACCTTTCCCGCTTTCTTCCTCCTCTTCATCCTCATCCTCATCCTCGTCTTCTTCGTCTTCATCTACTTCTCCATCATGCCCAAATTCTTCTTCCTCCCCGCTGACCTCATCTTCATCTTCTTCCCCCTCTACATCTTCGTCTTCATCTTCATCTTCTTCTTCATCAAACTCTTCCTCCTCACCATCCTCATCCTCCTCATCTTCTTCATCTTCTCCTTCTTCATCCTCCTCCTCTTCATCCACACCATCCACCTCTGCATCTGAGTCGGGGGCTTCTCCGTCTTCTCGATCATAGCCATCCAGGTAGGTCAGCTGGGGCAGGAGCCTGAACACACTCTCTCGGTAATCATTCAGATTAGTGACTTCACAGTTAAATAGATCCAGGCTCTTCAGACAATCCAACTTTTTCAAAGGTTCCAAGGTGCTGATGTCTTTCAGTTTATTTCCACTTAAATTTAGATGTGTGAGATTTGGAAGTTTTTCTGCTAACATATCCAGACCTCCATAGATTCTATTGTCACTGAGCTCAAGCTTTTTCAATTTAGGTAGCTTGGGGAGATTTGAAACTGAAATCAAGCCTACATTTATTAAACTGAGGAACTCCAAGTTCACAAATTCAGCAGTTAAGCCCTCAATTTTTCCATCATTTGATTTGCAATTGTCCAAGACAAGTTCTCGAACAGCTGCTGGGGTCCTGTTCCTCAGCTCCAGGTGGATCCTCCTCTTCATGTCCATGTTTCCCTCGTCCCCCCTCTTCAAACTTAACTTTCCGCGGCGGGGCGGAGGGGGGAGAGGCGTCCCGGCCTGCGCGGCAAGGGCCGTCGGAGGGGGTCTGCTCGCGGCAGCGGCCAGCAGCGCGGTCCCGTGCGGCGGGCGAGCGGGCGGGCGAGCGGAGCCCCCGGAGCCAAGTTACTCGCGGGAGCGGAGAGAAACCATGGAGGGAAAAGGGGGCTGGAGCGCAGCGTTGGCCTCACTACCGCCGCCCCCGGCCGCGGCCCCGCACTGCGCTTAAACCGGCGACGCGGCGCGGCGGATGCTCGGCTCCACTCGGCCCCGCGCGGCGCCGCTCGGCTCGAGATTGGCTTATTTTGCTTAGCATGATACAACTCCATCTATTTACCTGTAAATGCCATGATTTAATTATTCTTTAAGCTGAGCAATATTCCACTTTGTATACACACTACATTTTCTTTATTCATTTATCTGTTGAAGGGCACCTAGTTTGGTTCCATAGTTTAGCTATTGTGAATTAAGCTGCTATAAACATTGATGTGGCTGAGTCAATGTAGCATACTGGCTTTAAGTCCTTTAGTTATAAACCTAGGAGTAGGATGACTGGGTCAAATTGTGGTTCTCTTTCAAGTTTTCTTAGGAATCTCCATACTGCTTTCTCTAGTATTTGCTCCAATTTGCAGTCCCACTATCAATTAATGAATGTGCCTTTTGCCCCCACATCCTCACCAACCATTTATTGTTGCTAATATTTTTGATAATTGCCATTATGACTGGAGTGAAATGGAATCTCAGTGTGGTTTTGACTTGCATTTCTCTAATTGCTAGAGATGTTAAACATTTTTTTCATATCTTTTTTGATAAATTTTATTTTTTCTTCTGTGAAGTATCTATTTAGTTCCTTTGTCCTTTTATTCATTGGATTATTATTTTTTTGGTGTTCATTTTTTTCAGTTCTTTATATATCCTGGAGATTAATGCTTTATCAAAGCTGTACCACATATGCTCTTTGTTACCTTTTCCCCCTGAATATTAATAAAGCATACTTCATTTTATTATACTTCATTTTATTGTGTGTTATAGTTTGGATATGAAGTGTCACCCAAAGGTTCATTGTGGGGATTTTAGGAAATTATTGGATCCTGAGGACTCTAGCCTTATAAATGGATTAATCAATTTGATGGATTATTAATTTGAATTAACTATTGGAAGGTGGTGCAAAATATATGAGGTATGACCTAAAGAATGGAGTGGGTCTTGAGGGTACACCCTTGAGGACTGTATCCTGTCCCCCAGATATCTTTCTCCCTCTTTCTCTCTCTGCCTCCCAACTGCCACAAGCTGAGCAGCTTTCCTCTTTCTCACATTTCCACCATAATTTCTGCCTCACCTCAGGCCTAGAGCAATGGATCCAGCTAACAATGAACTAAAATATTTTATATAGCTAAAGTAAGCTTTTCTTCCTCCAAGTTGTTTATGTCAGATATTTTGGTCAACTAACATATTACCACTGAGCTGCATCCCAGTTTTTAAAATTCTTATTTTGACCAGGATCTCACTAAATTGCTGAGGCTGGCTTTAAATTTGCCATGCCTCATTCTCCTGAATCACTAGGGTTATAGGGATGTGCCATCATGCCCAGCAATATTACCTTGTTTCTTAGGCATTGTCATATTACAAATGATTCCACAATGAAGAACTTTGTGTAATATTTAATATTATGAAGCATATATTTAGAGAAAATTCTCAGAGATGACATTGCTAGTTCAAAAGCCAAACATGTTGTTCATTAAAGAGATTGCCAAATACCTTCCATTGTGGTTCTACCATTTTCCCCATTCCTATCAGAATACTCGTTTTCCCACATATTTGTTTAAAGAGTATATTGTCAACTTTTTGATGGTGTGCTATCTGATTAGGAAATATAGTATCTTTTGTGGTTTAATTCATGTTTCTTGTTCTAGATTAAGTTGATAAAGTTTTAATATGTTTAAAGGCCTTTTAAATTATTTTCCTGCTACTTGTCTGTTTATATCTTTGGTCCATGTTTGTCTAATGGATTTTTAGTTTTCAACATTTTTTTTCCTTTCTTCTTCTGTTATGGGGTATCTAACATGGATATGCTTTACCACTGAACTACTTGTATTTGTTTTATTTTGATACAGGGTTTTGCTAAATTGACAAGACTGGCCTCAAACTTTCAACCCTCCTGCCTTCACCACCTGAGTTGCTGGGATTATAGGCATGTACCATAATGCCTGGATTACACATTATTTTGGATAAATACTAAGGAGTTGTTTAGATGGATCATGTGGTGGCATCATTCCTAGTCTTTTGAGGAAGGTCCATAGTGATTTCTACAGTGGTTTCACACCTAAAGTGTGTAAGTGGTCTTTTCCTGTATATTTTTGTCAGTATTAAAATTATCATTAAAAAATAAACATGTCAAAGAATTTCTTTCTACCCTTAAACTTAAAAGTATAATTTTATGGTTATTAACATTGTAAAACCCAAGCCAGAGAGAAAACACAATTCTAGCATATTTGTCTTTTTTTTTTTTTTTTTTTAATTTTTTTTTATTGGTTGTTCAAAACATTATAAAGCTCTTCACATATCATATTTCATACATTAGATTCAAGTTGGTTATGAACTCCCAATTTTACCCCAAATACAGATTGCAGAATCACATCGGTTACACATCCACATTTTTACATAATGCCCTATTAGTAACTGTTGTATTCTGCTACCTTTCCTATCCTCTACCATCCCCCCTCCCTCCCCTCCCATCTTCTCTCTCTACCCCATCCACTGTAATTCATATCTCTCCTTGTTTATTTTCCCATTCCCCTCACAACCTCTTATATGTAATTTTGTATAACAATGAGGGTCTCCCTCCATTACCATGCAATTTCCCTTTTCTCTCCCTTTCCATCCCACCTCATGTATCTGTTTAATGTTAATCTTTTCTTCCTGCTCTTCCTCCCTGCTCTGTTCTTAGTTGCTCTCCTTATATCAAAGAAGACATTTGGTATTTGTTTTTTAGGGATTGGCTAGCTTCACTAAGCATAATCTGCTCTAGTGCCATCCATTTCCCTGCAAATTCTATGATTTTGTCATTTTTTAGTGCTGCGTAATACTCCATGGTGTATAAATGCCACATTTTTTTTATCCATTCATCTATTGAAGGGCATCTGGGTTGGTTCCACAGTCTAGCAATTGTGAATTGTGCTGCTATGAACATCGATGTAGCAGTATCCCTGTAGTACGCTCTTTTAAGGTCTTCAGGGAAAAGTCCAAGAAGGGCAATAGCTGGGTCAAATGGTGGTTCCATTCCCAGCTTTCCCAGGAGTCTCCATACTGTTTTCCAGATTGGCCGCACCAGTTTGCAGTCCCACCAGCAATGTACAAGAGTACCCTTTTCCCCACATCCTCTCCAGCACTTGTTGTTGTTTGACTTCATAATGGCTGCCAATCTTACTGGAGTGAGATGGTATCTTAGGGTGGTTTTGATTTGCATTTCTCTGACTGCTAGAGATGGTGAGCATTTTTTCATGTACTTGTTGATTGATTGTATGTCCTCCTCTGAGAAGTGTCTGTTCAGGTCTTTGGCCCATTTGTTGATTGGGTTATTTGTTTTCTTATTGTTTAATTTTTTGAGTTCTTTGTATACTCTGGATATTAGGGCTCTATCTGAAGTGTGAGGAGTAAAAATTTGTTCCCATGATGTAGGCTCCCTATTTACCTCTTTTATTGTTTCTCTTGCTGAGAGAAAACTTTTCAGTTTAAGTAAGTCCCATTTGTTGATTTTTGTTATCAACTTTTGTGCTATGGGTGTCCTATTAAGGAATTTGGAGCCCGACCCTACAATATGTAGATCGGAGCCAACTTTTTCTTCTATCAGACGCAGAGTCTCTGATTTGATATCTAGCTCCTTGATCCACTTTGAGTTAACTTTTGTGCATGGCGAGAGGAGGGGATTCAGTTTCATTTTGTTGCATATGGATTTCCAGTTTTCCCAGCACCATTTGTTGAAGATGCTATCCTCCCTCCATTGCATGCTTTTAGCTCCTTTATCAAATATAAGATAGTTGTAGCTTTGTGGATTAGTTTCTGTGTCCTCTATTCTGTACCATTGGTCCACCCTCCTGTTTTGGTACCAGTACCATGCTGTTTTTGTTACTATTGCTCTGTAATATAGTTTGAAGTCTGGTATCGCTATACCGCCTGATTCACACTTCCTGCTTAGCATTGCTTTTGCTATTCTGGGTCTTTTATTTTTCCATATGAATTTCATGATTGCTTTATCCATTTCTACAAGAAATGCCGTTGGGATTTTGATTGGCATTGCATTAAACCTATAGAGAACTTTTGGTAATATCGCCATTTTGATGATGTTAGTTCTGCCTATCCATGAACAGGGTATATTTTTCCATCTTCTAAGATCTTCTTCTACTTCTCTTTTTAGGGTTTTGTAGTTTTCATTATATAAATCTTTCACCTCTCTTGTTAGGTTGATTCCCAAGTATTTTATTTTTTTTGAGGATATTGTGAATGGAGTGTTTTTCCTCATTTCCGTTTCAGAAGTTTTGTCGCTGATATACAGAAATGCCTTTGATTTATGCGTGTTGATTTTATATCCTGCCACTTTGCTGAATTCATTTATTAGTTCTAGTAGTTTTTTTGTAGACCCTTTTGGGTCTTCTAGGTATAGAATCATGTCATCTGCAAATAGTGATAATTTAAGTTCTTCCTTTCCTATTTTTATGCCTTTAATTTCTTTCGTCTGTCTAATTGCTCTGGCCAGTGTTTCGAGAACTATATTGAATAGAAGTGGTGATAGAGGGCATCCCTGTCTTGTTCCAGATTTTAGGGGGAATGCCTTCAATTTTTCTCCATTGAGAATGATGCTAGCCTGAGGCTTAGCATAGATAGCTTTTACAATGTCGAGGTAAGTTCCTGTTATCCCTAGTTTTTCTAATGTTTTGAACATAAAGGGATGCTGTACTTTGTCGAATGCTTTTCTCTGCGTCTATTGAGATGATCATATGGTTCTTATTTTTAAGTCTATTGATGTGGTGAATAACATTTATTGATTTCCGTATATTGAACCATCCTTGCATCCCAGGGATGAATCCAACTTGATCATGGTGCACAATTTTTTTGATGTGCCTTTGTATCCGGTTCGCCAGAATTTTATTGAGGATTTTTGCATCTATGTTCATCAGAGATATTGGTCTGTAGTTTTCTTTCTTTGAGGTGTCTTTGTCTGGTTTCGGAATCAGGGTGATGTTGGCCTCATAGAATGAATTTGGCAGAGCTCCTTCTTTTTCTATTTCCTGAAATAACTTGAAAAGTATTGGTATTAATTCTTCCTTAAAGGTTTTGTAAAACTCCGCTGTATACCCATCCGGTCCTGGGCTTTTCTTGGTTGGAAGTCTTTTGATTGCTTCTTCTATTTCATCTATTGTTATTGGTCTGTTTAAGTTGTGAGTATCCTCCTGACTCAGTCTGGGCAAATCATATGACTTAAGGAATTTATCAATGTCTTCACTATCTTCTATTTTATTGGAATATAGGTTTTCAAAATAATTTCTAATTGTCTTCTGTATTTCTGTAGTGTCTGTTGTGATATTGCCTTTTTCATCCCGTATGTTAGTGATTTGAGTTCTCTCTCTTCTTCTCTTCGTTAGCATGGCTAAGGGTCTGTCGATCTTATTTATTTTTTCAAAGAACCAACTTTTAGTTTTGTTAATTTTTTCAATAGTTTCTTTTGTTTCAATTTCATTGATTTCCGCTCTGATTTTAATTATTTCTTGCCTTCTGCTACATTTGCTGTTGTTTTGCTCTTCCTTTTCTAGGGCTTTGAGATGAAGTGTGAGCTCATTTATTTGTTGGTTTTTCCTTTTTTTGAGGAATGACCTCCAAGCGATGAATTTCCCTCTTAAAACTGCTTTCATTGTGTCCCATAGATTCCGATATGTTGTGTCTGTATTTTCATTTATCTCTAAGAATTTTTTGATTTCTTCCTTTATGTCTTCTGTAACCCATTGATCATTCAGTAACATATTGTTCATTTTCCATGTGATGTAGGATTTTTCCTTCCGTCTTTTATCATTGATTTCCAGTTTCATTCCATTATGATCAGATAAAATGCATGGTATTATCTCCACCCCTGTATATTTACTGAGGGTTGCCCTATGGCATAATATATGGTCTATTTTTGAGGAGGATCCATGTGCTGCTGAGAAAAAAGTATATCCACTTGATGATGGTTGATATATTCTATATATGTCAGTTAAGTCTAGGTTGTTGATTGTGATATTGAGTTCTATAGTTTCTTTATTCAGCTTTTGTTTGGAGGATCTGTCCAATTGTGAGAGAGGTGTGTTGAAGTCACCCATAATTATTGTGTTGTGGTCTATTTGATTCTTGAACTTGAGGAGAATTTGTTTTATGAACGTCGCAGCACCATTATTTGGTGCATAAATATTGATAATTGTTATGTCTTGTTGGTAAATGGTTCCTTTTAACAGTATATAATGTCCTTCCTTATCCCTTTTGATTAATTTAGTCTTGAAGTCAATTTTATTCGATATGAGGATGGCCACCCCTGCTTGCTTACGAGGACCGTGTGCATGGTATATTTTTTCCCAACCTTTCACCTTCAGCCTGTGTATGTCTTTTCCAATCAGATGTGTCTCCTGGAGGCAGCATATTGTTGGATTTGTTTTTTTAATCCATGTTACCAGCCTATGTCGCTTTATTGGAGAGTTTAAGCCATTAATGTTTAGAGTTACTATTGATATATGGTTTGTACTTCCAGCCATGTTTGATTATTTATCTTCTTTTTTTTTTTTTTAATTTAGTTTGTTTCTCCATGGTTAGCTTTCCCCCCGCCCTCTGTCTTTATAGAGGCACTTCCCACTGATGGTTTTGGTTATTGTTTTTCATTTCTTCCTCGTGTAGTGTTTTGCTCAAGATGCTTTGCAATGCTGGTTTTCTGGCTGCAAATTCTTTTAGCTTTTGTTTATCATGAAAGATTTTTATTTCGTTATCGTACCTGAAGCTTAATTTTGCTGGATACAGAATTCTTGGTTGGCATCCATTGTCTTTCAGTGTTTGAAATACGTTGTTCCAGGATCTTCTCGCTTTCAGCGTCTGTGATGAAAAATCCGTTGTTAACCTTATTGGTTTACCCCTGAATGTAATCTGCCTCCTTTCTCTTGTAGCTTTTAGTATTTTCTCTTTGTTCTGTATATTGGATATCTTCATAACAATGTGTCTTGGCGTTGGTCTACTGTGATTTTGTGTGCTCGGTGTCCTGTATGCATCTACAATTTGTATATCCGTTTCCTTTTTTATTTCTGGAAAGTTTTCTGTAATTATTTCTTTCAGCAGGTTACTCATTCCCTTGGTTTGAATCTCTGTACCTTCTTCTATCCCGATGACTCGTAGGTTTGGTTTCTTTATGTTATCCCATATCTCTTGGATGTTTTTCTCGTGGTTTTTAACCAGCCTTTCTGAGTTGGCTAGGCTCTTTTCAAGATGATATATTTTGTCTTCATTATCTGATGTTCTGGCTTCTACTTGCTCCACTCTGTTAGTGATACTCTCAATTGAGTTTTTAATTTGGTTTATCGTTTCCTTCATTTCTAGAATTATTGTTTGGTTTTTTTTTATAATCTCAATCTCCTGATAAAGATGCTTAACTTCTTCTTTTATCTGTCTATGTAATTCATTTTCAAAGTGTTCTTTCACTGTTTGGATTTGCTGTCTCGTATCTTCTTTAAGGTTCCATTCCATCTGTCTAAGGTATTCCTTGAGTTCTTTATATGACCATTTTTCTGCTGACTCTAGGTCCTCCTGAATATTTAGGCTGTCCTTCATTGTTTGTACTCCTTTTCTTCCTTGCTTTTTTATGCTGCTCATGTTACTTCTTGTTCTGTTTGACTGCTGAGTTACTGTTTACTCTTATAGATTTATTTGATGCTTGAGAGGAAAGATATTAGAAGGGAAGGGAAGAAGTCACTAAAGAGAATGAGAGTAGGCAGGTAGAATTCAAGGAAGGGGGAATAAGAAGATTGAAAAGAAATGAAAAGACAAAAGAAACAAGAATAACAAAGATTAGATAATAAAGAAAGAAAGAAAAGACGGAAAAAAAAATTTTAACAAAAATAATAGTGATAATAAAAAATGAAAATTAAAATTAAAAAAAAATAATAATAAAATTAAAAAAATTAAAAAAAAATAGAAACATTGAAAAAAAATTAAAGAACAACAACAAATAAAAATTGAAAATGAAAGAAAAAGAAGAAAGAAAAAAAAAAGAAAAAGAAAAGAAAAAAAAATGATAATAATAATAATAATAAATGCAGTCCTAGAGTTCTATTAACTTCTCTTCCAGTAGGTGGAGCTGTGCCCACTGGGCCAAGCTTCTCCTGTCAATAGGTGGGAACCATTCACTGTGCAGCAGCTCTTTCTCCTAGACTGGGCGGGTCTCCAATCCTGAGTGTCTAGGGCCTTGTCTTGTGTTTCCTCAAGCCAGGCCGTGCTCACCTGTGGCGCTCACCACAATACTGTCTACACGCCAGGTCTGCTGCTCCTGGGAGCCCTGTTTTCATGAACACCTGGGCTCACTCTCCCTGTTTGCCTCCCTCAGACCCTAAGTTTGTAGAGCTTGGGGCTGAGATCCCCCAGCGAATTTGCTTGCCCTCCTGTAGCCACGCCCCCGGTAGCTGGTGCAAGAGACCTCAGTTGTCAGCACTGGTGGGAGCGGTAGCCGGGAGTTCCGCGCCGCGAGTCCTGCGCCACTCCTGGTTCCCTCGGTCTGGTTATTGCGTTCACAGGAGAGCTGGGAGTGGCCCTTAAGGTTTCCCCCGCTGTGTGGAGAGAGATGGCTAGGGGATTACACACCTGTCGCGCTGGTTTCACTGCAGTTATCTCCTCCGCCCATGACGCCATTTCTCTGCCATGGTGATATCCCATGCAAATGGTGACCGTTTGTTCCCTTTGCCGGATGACCAATGCAACGGGTGGGTCCTGACTGTCTCTCCCAATCCCCGTTTCAGTCCTGTGGCCACTGCCTATGAAGGCTCGGTTGGCTTTTACCTCTGTAAGTTCCTAAGGGCCGGCCAATTATTTCAGCGGGATCCTTAGTGCTGAGTCACACGAAGCAGGCGAACTGCAGCTTAATTGCCTCCGATTCGGGCTCTGTGTGTGTGTTCTGAGGGGCCCAGCCTGTACACCCCAGATCCACGTCAGCTCAGCATTGCCTAGTGATCCTGAGCAAACAGCATTTAGACAGTTTACGGCTCCCTATGCCCTCACAGTTGAAGATGTCAGAGACTTGATCTCTCTGCGCCTGCCACCATGTTACATCTCCTCAGTAATATTCATGTTGCCCTTACAGCTTCCTGGTATAAGCAAGTTCTTGGGATTATACAAACTGCTGCTTCTGTTTCCAGTCCAGATTTCTAGAAATGAAACTCTGGGCCGCGCTGACAAGCGTCCGCGCTTGTCTGCGACCGTAGCAGAGCCGCCCTGGCAAGCGTCCGCGCTTGTCTGCGCCCGTAGCAGAGCCGCCCTGGCCTCCGCAGTTCTTCAGCCCGGTGCCAGGCCCCAGGGGCCCAAGCGGCTGCCGCCGCGGCTCTCCGTCCCCCTCCTCCGGAGCACGGGTCCCCTGGCAGGGGGGTGCAGAACGACCCCAGAGCAGGCTCTGCCCGAAGGTGCAGCGGCGAACAGGCCACAGAGACGCTCGAGGCTGCAGTCCAGCCTTCGGAGGACAGGGCTCGGCACGCAGCCCAGCTGCAACCTCTAGGTGCGGCTGCCGGACAGTGTATACGGAGCCATCAAGACAGCAAGCAGAAAGCAAATGGCGGCTCCCGCGGAGTGGATTTTCGGCACAGAAACCACAGCCCCGCCAGCAATCCCAATCCACAAACTCTCCCTGTATAAAAAATATTCAAAAAAAAAAAAAAAAAAAAAAGGCGGGGCGCACTGAGCTTTCTTTGCCTCGGGTACTTACAATCCACTGCTGATTGCACATTCAGCTTCTCCGCCCGGAGCGAAGCGAAAGAGGAAGCAGATGGGAGCAAAGCGCCCGCGGCTCTGAGCAGCCAAGCGTCTCTTTTTCGATTTCGATTTCTTTGTTCTTCCTGCTCCTTGGCAAAGTGGTCCACTACAGATTAACGGTGAAAGGAGCTTTAACAGACTGTGCGAAATCTCTATTAAAGCCGCTGCTTTGAGCACCACGCTCAGCACTTCAGCAACCCCCGTACGCAGCGGCCATCTTCTCTGTCATATTTGTCTTTGTCTATTTTCTGTTACTATAAGAAAATACCCATGACTGAAAAAATTATAAAGAATAAAGGTTTATTTAACTTAAAGCTCTGAGACTGGAAATTCTAAAAGCAACGCACCAGCATCTGTATAGTATCTAATGAGATCTTCTGCTGTATAACATGGCCAAGGGCATCATGTAGCAAGACCAAGCAAGCATACTTACACTACTATCTCTTACTCTTCTCATAAAATCACTAAATGCTATCATGGGGATCCTACATTCATGGCCTCATCTAATCTTAATTACCTCCAAAAGACCCCCACCTTCAAATACCATTAACATATGAATTTAGAGATTAAATCTTCAACACATGAAATTTTTTAGGATACATTCAAACCATAATAACATTTTACATGGTGATCACATGGACTCTACTCGACTTTGGAAATAGACTGCTGTCATTCTGACTCAGCCCCATAAGAAACATGAATTTCAAATGGCAGAGTGAACTGTCAGATGTTTCTTCAGAAAATGCTAAAAAAGGGCTGAAGCTCAGTGGCAGAGAGCTTGCCTAGCACATATGAGGCACTGGGTTTGATCCTCAGCACCATATAAAAATAAACAAATGAAATGAAGGCATGCGTCCATCTACAACTACAAAAAAATTTTTAAGAATGCTGAAGAGCCAGGTGTGGTGTCCCATGCCTCTAACCACAGCAGGTTGGGAGGCTGATGCAGGATCACAAGTTCAAAGACAGCCTTAACAATTTAGGCTGTAAGAAACCTACATAGACCCTGTCTCAAAAAATAAAAAGCACTGGGAATGTGGCTCAGTGGTTAAGTGCCCTTGGGTTCAATTCCTAGTACCAAAAGAAAAAAAAAATGTTGAAGGTTCTGTGTGTCATATTAAATAACTACCAGATTGATGGCAGATGAAGAGAAGATGCCAACATCTTCTATACTTAAAACAACTTATTATAGGTCTAGGACTTTTTACAAAGATGACTTAGAAAAAGTTTTTAAAAATTAGTTCTTTTTATTTATACAGGACAGTAGAATCCATTTTTGACATAATTATACAAACATGGAATATATCCTGTTCTAATTCAAACCCCAGTACTTATCCTTACCCTTCCCTCTCCCCATACCCCACTCCCTTTCTCTATTGATCTTTCTGCCATTTACCAATAGTTACTTTTTAAAAATTAATTTCTTGTGGATATAAATAATGGTGAAATTCAATGTGATTTATTCATATATGTTCATAGGAGATTTATGTCAGATTCATTCCACTGTCTTTCCTTTTCTTATCCCCCTCCCTTCCCTCCATTCCCCTTTATCTACTCCACTGAACTTCTGATGACCCCCTCCCCATCTTTAATGTAGGTTAGCTTCCACATACCCGAAAAAACATTTGATCTTTCCATTTGGGGAACTAGTTTACTTCACTTAGCATGATAGTCTCCAAATCCACCCATTTACCAGAAAATCACTTAAAGTCATTTTTCTTTGGCTAAGTAATTCTCCATTGTGTATATATACCACATGTTATTTATCCATTTATCTGTTGAAGGACACCTAGGTTGGCTCCATATGTTACCTATTGTGAATTGTGCTGCTATAAACACTGATGTTGCTGCATTGCTGCAGTTTGCTGATTTTAAATCCTTTGGATATATACTGAGGAGTGGGAAAACTGGTTGAATGGTGACTCCATTCTTGTTTTTTTTTAAGGAATCTTCATAGTGTTTTTCAGAGTGGTTACACCAGTTTGCAGTCACACCAGCAATGTATGATTGTACCATTTTCCCCACATCCTCATAAATATTTATTTATTAATTTGGTACTGGGGATTAAACTCAGGGGCACTTAACCAGTGAGCCACATCTACAGCCCTATTTTGTATTTCATTTAGAGACAGGGTCTCACTGAGTTGCTTAGCACATTGCCATTGCTGAGGCTGGCTTTGAACTCTCGATCTTCCTGTCTCAGCCTCCCGAGCCTCTGGGAAACATTTATTTTTATTATTTTTTAAGTTGTTCTTTTTAGGTATGATTGTGGAGTGTATTTTGACATATTATACATATGTAGAATATAACTTATTCTAATTAGGATCTCATTCTTGTGATTGTAAATGATGTGGAGTTTCACTGTGTATTCATTTATGAACATAGGAAAGTTTTGTCCAATTCATTATACTGTCTTTCCTATTCCCATCTTCATTCCCTTTCCTTTATTACCCTTTTCCAATTCAATGAGTTTCTATTCTTCCCTTGTGTGTTAGCATTCATATATCACAGAGAACATTTTGCTTTTGGTTCTTTGGGATTGGCTTATTTCATTTAGTTTGATCGTCTCCACTTCCATTCATTTACTGGAAAGTGCCATAATTTCATTCTTCTTTAAGGCTGAGTAATATTCCATTGTGTATATATACCACAGTTTCTTTTTTCTTTTTAAAATATTTTTTTAGTTATACATGGACACAATATCTTTATTTTGTTTATTTATTTTTATGTGGTGCTGAAGATTGAACCCATGGCCTCACATGCGTGAGGCAAGTGCTTTGCCACTGAGCCACAACCTCAGCCCTATACCACAGTTTCTTATCCATTTATCTGTTGAAGGTCACTTATGTTGGTTCCATAGTTTAGCTATTGTGAATTGAGCTGCTATAAACATTAATTGGCTGTAATTGTGGTATGCTGACATTTAAAAAAAATATTTTTGTAGTTGTAGATGGACACAATACCTTTATTTTATTTGTTTTTTGTACGTGGTGCCAGGAATTGAACCAAATGACTCACCCATACTAGGCAAATGCTCTATCACTGAGTCCCAGCCCCAGCCCAGTATGCTGACTTTAAGTCTTTTGGGTGAGTGAGATAACTGGGTCAAATTGTGGTTCCATTCCAAGTTTTCTGAGGAATCTCTATATTGTTTTCCAGAGTGGTTGCATCAATTTTCAATCCCACCAGCAATGATTGCCACTATTAGGGTCTGTAAACAAGTCAAGATGGCACCTGGCATTTTGCCAGAGGGAGTGGTTTGTGAAGTAACGCCAGTGAGCCATTAAGTGTGGAGATTCCTTATTGGTTGACTGCTGTATCTAGTTTATGTTAATTAAGATAAGCTGTGTGTAATGTATATATACCCCTCCTGTCCTACAATAAACGGCTCCCACTCCTGCTGTATCAATGTACACAAGTTGCTCATCACCCCCTGGTTATTTTGCTGCAGCCGGACTGTGGCAGCCAACATTTATTGCATTCTTGATAATTGCCATTTTGACTGGAGTGAGATGAAATCTCAGTGTAGTTTTATTTTGCATTTCTCTAACTGCTGGAGATGTTAAACATTCTTTTATATATTTGTTGACAATTTTTATTTCTTCTTCTTTGGAATGCCTGTTCAGTTCCTTTCCCCATTTATTAATTAGATTATTTGTTCTTTGTGTTAAGCCTTTTGAGTTATTTATATATCCTGGAGATTAATGCTCTATCTGAAGTGTAGGTGGCAAAGATTCTCTCCCATTCTATAGGCTATCTCTTCACACTCTTGAAGAGATTCTTGTTTTCTTTGCTATGAAGAAGCTTTTTAATTTGATGCCATCCTGTTTATTGGTTTTTTAAAATATATATTTTAAAATCACATATGGACATAATAAAATTTTTTATGTGTGCTGAGGATTGAATTCAGTGTCTCACACATGGTAGGCAAGTGCTCCAGCACTGAGCCACAACCCCAGCCCTATTGATTTTTTTTTTGTGTGCCAGGGGTTGAACTCAGGAGCACTCAACCACTAAACCACATCACCAACCCTTTTTTTTTGTTGTCGTTTTTTAGAGATGGGGTCTCACCAAGTTGCTTAGGGCCTTGCTAAGTTGCTAAGACTGACTTTGAACTCACGATCCTCGTGCCTCAGCCTCCCAAGCTGCTGAGATTACAGATGTGAGCCACTGTGCCCCACACTATTTATTGATTTTTAATTTTATTTCTTGCACATTAGGAGTCTTGTTAAAGAAGTCAGTTCCTGAACCCATATGTTGAAGTGTTGGGCCTACTTTTTTTTTTTCCTAGTAGGAGCAAAGTTTCTGGTCTAATTCCTAGGTCTTTGTTTCACTTTGAATTGACTATTTTTCAGGTTGAGAGAAAGGGGTTAAATTTCATTCTATTACATATGGATTTCCAGTTTTCCCAGCAGCATTTGAAGTGTTGTTTTTTCTAACATATGCCTTTGGCACCCTTTTTTAGTATAAAATAACCATGTTTTTGTGTCTTTGTTTTCATATCTTCTATTCTGTACCATTGGTCTTTATCCATGTTTTGGTTCTGATACCATGCTCTTTTTTAAATTATTGTAGCTCTGTAGTATAACTTAATGTCTGATATTTTGATACCTCCTGCTGCATTTTCTTGGTAAGGATTGCTTTGGTTATTTTGGGCCTCTTATTTTTCCAAATGAATTTCACAACTACTTTTTCTATTTCTATGAAGCACTTTATTATAATTTCAATGGAAATTCTATCAAATAAGCATGGAAGTTTTGGTAGGATGGCCAGTGTGACAATATTACTTATGCATATCCAAGAACATGGAAGGTCTCTCCAACTTTTCTAAGGTCTTCTTCAATTTCTTTCTTTAATGTTCTGTAGTTTTCATTGTAGAGATCCTTCACCTTGTTTGTTAGATTGATTCCCAATTATCTTATTTTTTTGAGGCTATTGTGAATGGGATAGTTTTCCCAATTTCTATTTCAGCTAATTCATCATTGGAATATAGGAACATGATTGATCTATTAGTGTTGATTTTGTATCCTGCCTCTTTGCTGAATTCATTTGTGTGTTCTAGAAGTTTTCTGGTGGAGCCTTTTTGGGTCTCTTAAGTGTAGAATCATGTCATCAGTAAGCAGAGAGAGTTTGAGTTTTTAACTTCCTAATTATATCCCTTTAATTCCCATCTTTTTCCTAATTACTCTGGCTAATGTTGAATAGAAGGGGTAAAAGTGATCATCCCTGTCTTTTTCCTGATATTAGAGGGAAATCTTTCAGTTTTTCTCCATTCAGAATGATGTTAGCCTTGGGTTTATTCTATGTATCTCTTAAAATGTTGAGGCATGCTCCTTCAATCCTTAGTTTTTCTAGTGTTTTAAACATGAATGGCTGCTGTATTTTGTCAAATGCTTTTTCTGCATCTATTGAGGAAATCATGTGATGCTTGTATTTAAATCTATTTATGTGATGAATCACATTTATTGATTTATTTATGTTGAATAAAATTTGCATCTCTGGGATGAAACCCACTTGATCATGGTGCACTATCTTTTAAATATGTTTTTGTATGCAATTTGCCTGTATTTTATTAAGAATTTTTACATCAGTGTTCATTGAGTATATTGGTCTGAAGTTTTCTTTCCTTGATGTGTCCTTGTCTGGTTTTCCTATCAGGGTGGTTCTACCAGATAGAATGAGATTGGAAAATTTCCCTCCTTTTTTTTATTAAGTAGAATAATCCGAGGAGGATTGGTTTTAGTTCTTTAAAGTTCTAGTAGAACTCAGCTGAGAATCCATCTGGCCCTGGACTTTTCTTTGTTTATAGGCTTTTGATGGTTTCTTCAATTTTATTACTTGAAATTGATCTGTTTAAATTTTCTGTATCCCCTGGTTCAATTTGGGTAGGTTACATGTCTCTAGGAATTTGTCAATATCTTCAAGATTTTCTAGCTTATTAGAGTATAAAATTTCAAAATAATTTCTGATAACTCTCTGTATTTCAGTAGTGACTGGTAATATTTTCTTTTTTTATCACAGATGAGTAACTTGAATTTTTTCCTCTTTTTTGATTAGCTTTGCCAAGGATTTATCAATTTTGTTTATTCTTTCAAATGATCCATTTTTTCATTGATTTAAAAAATTTTCTAATGTCTCAATTTCATCCATTTTGGCTCTGATTTTAATTATTTCTTGTCTTCTCCTGATTTTATTGTTGATTTTTTCATTTTCTAGGACATTGAGATGTAATGTTAGATTATTTACTTGGTATCTTTCTGTTGTTTTAATGGATGAGCTCAATGCTATGAACTTTCCTCTGAGAACCACCTCATAATGTCCCAGAGATTTTGATATGTTGTATCACTATTCTCATTTACCTCTAAGTATTTTTATTTCACTCTGATTTCTTTTGCTATTCATTAATTATTTAAAAATGTATTATTGAGCTAGGATTCAGTAGTGGCATTTTGGGTTTGATCCTCAGCACTACATAAAAATAAATAAAATAAAGGTATTTTATCTAAAAAAATACCAAAAAAGTGTATTACTTAGTCTCCAGGTGTTAGTTTCTATTTTTTATCTTATGGTTAATTTTACTCCATGTTGATCTAATTGAATGCAAGGTATAATCTCTCTCTCTCTCTCTCTTTCTCTGAAGTAGTTTCTTGGTGGCCTAATATATGGTATATTTTAGAAAATGTTTCAAGTGCTGCTGAGAAGAAAGTGAATTTCAGTCATTGATGGATGAAATATTCTATAGATATCTGTTAACCTTAAATTATTAATTGTATATTTTAGTTCTGAGGCTTCTTTATTTAGTTTTTGTTTGAATGATCTATTCAGTGATGAGAGAGGCATGTTGAAGTCACCCAATATTATTATGTTGTAGTCTATTTGCTCCTTAATATTATGAGAGTTTTCTGATTTGGTATTTATATACTCCATTGTTTGGGGCATATATATTTATGATTATTATTTCTTGTTGTTGTATGGTTCCCTTAAGCAGTATAAATGACCTTATTTGTCTCTTCTGATTGAAGAAAAGAAGTCCACTTTTTCTGATATAAGAATAGTAACCCATGCTTGTTTACAAAATCCATGTGAATGGTTAGTTACTTTTCCATCCTTTCACCTTCAATCTGTGGATGTCTTTGCTTATGAGGTGAGTCTCTTGGAGTCAACATATTGTTGAGTATTTTTTTAAATCCAGTCTTCCAATCTATGTCTTTTGATTAAAGATTTTATACCATTTACATTCAATCTTAGATGATTTTTATTCCCTGTTATTTTGATTTATTTTTAGTTTTTAAGTGGCAGTTAATTCTTCTTTAATTGATATTCTTTTTGTGTATTTCCTCCCTTTGCTGGTTTTTACTTTTATTTTTTATTTCTTCTTCATAAAATATATTATTAAATACGTTTTATAGTGCAGACTTTCTAGTTGTGAATTTTTAGCTTTTGTGTATTATGGAAAGTTTTTGATTTTATCTTCAATTCTGAAGCTTATTTTTGCTGTATAAAGTATTTTTGGTTGGCATCAAATTTATTTCAGAGTTTTGTATACATTATTCCAAGATCTCCTTGGTGTTAGGGTCTGGGTTGAGAAATCAGTTGAGATCCGTATTGGTTTGCCTTTAAATGTGACCAGTCATTTTTCTCTAGAACCTTTTAAAATTTTATCCTTATTTTGTATGTTAGGCATTTTCATAATAATGTGTCTTAGAGTGGATCTATTGTAATTTTGTATATTCAGAGTTCTGTATACCTCCTTGTTTTAGTCATCTTTTTCATTGCTTTGATTAAAAGACTTAACGAGAATAATTATAGAGGAGGAAAATTTTATTTCAGGGCTCATGATTTCAGAGGTCTCAGTCCATTGACAATTGTTCCAGGTGAGGAAGAATATCATAGCAGAAGAGTGTAGCAGAGGGAAGCAGCTCACATGATAATTAGGATGAAGAGCAGAGAGGTTTCCTCACCAGATACGAAATATACACCCCAAAGCCTTACTCTCAATAGCCTACCTCCTCCAGCCACACACTACCCCCTTCAGCCCTCACTCAGTTAATCCCATCATATGATCATTCAAATGATTGGATTAAGGTTTTCATGGCCCTATCATTGCTCCTGTAATCCTAATTGCATTGTCTCACACTTGTGCTTTTGAGGGCTTCTCACATCAAACTATAACACTCCTGTATTTTAATTTCCATTTAATTTTTAAGGTTTGGAAAAATTTCTAATATTATTTCATTGAAAAGATTGTGCATTCATTTAGTTTGTATTTCAGAGCTCTCATCTATCCTGATATTAAATTTGTCCTTTTAATGTTATCTATATTCTTTTTTTGGGGGGTGGGCCCTGGGCATTGAACTCCTCAGGGGCACTCAGCCACTAAGCCACATCCTCAGCCCTATTTTTTATTTTATTTAGAGACAGGATCTCACTAAGCTGCTAAGCACCTCACTGTTGCTGAGATGGGTTTTGAGCTCATGCTTCTCCTATCTCAGTCTCCCAAGCTGCTGGGATTACAGGCTTGCACCACTACACCCAGCATTATCCATGTTCTTGAATATTCTGTTCATGGTCTCTTAATATCTTTTCTCAATGGTCATCTTTATTTTCAAGATCATACATATTGTTTTAAATGCCTGACAATACATATTGTTTTAAATGCCTGGAAGTTTGCTGGTGCCCCTTCGGCTGTGGCTCTCAACATCTCCCCCTCTCTGTTTAAACAACAAGCATGTGGCTTAGGGACCGTGCCTGCCTTAGGTTGTCCAATAGTACATATGGTCCTTAGGTTGGTACCATTGCAATTGGATCTTACCCGTCACTGACTACCGGTCCAGTATACAGCCACACCTGTGGAGAGGTCTTTGTACCAGCGGGGGGGTGAGGTTCTTTGCCTCACCTCTGTTGGCCCCCAAATTTTAGCTGGACGATCATGACAAGCAGAAGGGAGGAAGATACACCAAGCCAATTGACGGCTCCTTTTGGAAAAATTGTACCACCAATGACATCATCAGCAAAAATACCCCAACACTACCACAAGTCGCTGCACCAACAGATAGTTCACAATGCATACAGGTGAGCTCACAATGTGTCCAGGCAAGTTCTGCAAGCAGTTCAGTGATGGCTATTGTAGAAGCTGTAGATTGGTTTTATCTTTGACTTCACCAGCACTGGGATGAAGATAGGAATTCTGGCAATAATGGCTAAAGAAAAAATTATGTAACATTACAGAAGGCACTAAAAGAAAACAATTTTACATTGTCTTCACCGGCACTGGGATGAAGATAGGAATTCTGGCAATAATGGCTAAAGAAAAAATTATCTGCACCTGTATCCAGTAGCCCATTAAATTCATGTCCTTGAATATTTAGTTTTAGCATGGGGCGAGAATCTAAATTTAAAGAAAGCATAGCCCAATCTACACCTGTGGAGCCTAATCCCTTGGAACCTCTTTCTACAGTACGACTGGAAAATTTATCATGTAGGCTGGGTATTATTAGTAACTGTGCTATTCTATCTCCTGGTGAAATTACTGATATACCCTTTGGAGAACTGGCTATAATTTTTATTTCACCTTCATAATCGGGATCAATTACCCCAGGACTTATCATAAGTCCTTTTAGAGTAGAAGAGCTGCGTCCCAATAATAAGCCTACTGTTCCTTTGGGAAGAGGTCCTTTCACCCCTGTGGGAATGATTTGACCTCCCATCTCTGGAGTTAGTACTGCTCTGGCGGAGGCACAGATGTCCAACCCTGCGCTCCCTCTGGTTTGTCTGATGAGGGATCTGATGGTCAATGTGTCCTGGGCACTACCCTGATGGGGTTGCTGGGTTCCTCCAGTGCTCCGTATATTTGTGGTTTTGGGCCCCAGGAGCATTGGGCCCCCCTGTCCATTTTTTGGCAATGGAGCCTGATGCCTTTCTCCACAATATCGTGGATAAACACCTGGTCCTTGTTCGTTTTTTGATAATGGAGTACCCTCTATGGTGGCTTGAGAACGGCATTCATTAGCCCAATGTCTCCCTCTATGGCATCGTGGGCAAATACCTGGTATTCTACTCCTTTGATACCTAGTTTTGTTAAACCCTCCTCCAATGGGGCAATTCCTTTTAAAATGTCCTGTTTGTTCACAATTGTAGAATGTTCTTGGCCTGGCATCTAAAGCCTGTTTTACTGCAGCTGCCACAATTTGCCCTTGTTCATTAATGTCTCTGGCATCTAAAACCTGTTTTACTGCAGCTGCCATGACTTGCTCTTGTTCATTAATGTCTCTACATAATTTAATATATGTGTTTAAATCTTCATGTTTCCATGGTCTAATGATATCTCTGCACCAACGATTCGCTTGCTCATAAGCCAGGTGTTTTAGTAATGGCATTGCTTGTTCTGTATTCCCAAAAACTCTGGTAGCTGTTTGAATAAGCCTATCTACAAATTCAGCATAAGGTTCATTAGCTCCTTGTATTACCTTAGATAATTGATCTTGTAAACCTCCATGTCCTTGTAAAGTCTTCCATGCCTTAATTGCATCTACAGCAATTTGTGCATATACACCAGGATCATATGCAATTTGTTGCTGCGGATCCTCATAAGGTCCCTTTCCTAACAACATATCTAGATTTCTCTGAGGATAACCAGCTGCTGCATTTCACCTAGCCGTCTCCTTGCAAAATTCCTCATTGGCAACCTTCCATAACAGGTATTGTCCTCCATTTAGCACAGCTTTACACATATTAGCCCAATCTGCTGGCGTCATGTTCAAGTTGTTAATGGATTCGACCATGCTTACAGTGAAGGGTGCTTGAGGACCATAGGTTGTTACAGCCTCTTTTAGCTGCTTCACTGTTTTGAAATTTAAAACTTGGTAAAATCGCTGCCCTCCTGCCTCAAATACAGGGCATGTTAATATTTGAGATCTTGTCTCAGGATCCCAACTATCAACTGCGGGGGTTGGGGACCTCCCAGCATATGGAGGTGGCCTTGTTAGTTGGACACTTACACCCTCTGGTGATAGAAAGGTGTTAGTAGCAGTCTCCTGTTGTAACTTTCCCCCTGATGGCTTTTTCTGTTTTACACTTTCTTTCTCTGTCTGACTAACTTGAGAGGCCTTCTCTTTTACTTGAATCTTTTCCTCTGTCTGACTAACTTGAGAGACCTTCTCTTTTACTTGAATCATTATGTCTTCTCCTTCCTCTACCATTGTCTGAACTGAAGGCTTTGGACTAAGCAAACAAGATACGAATGTCCACAATGGCAATGTGCCAACTGGCAGAGTCCCTGGGCTTTTCTTTTCTATTCTTTTTAAATCTTCACCATGATGGTTCCATTGTGATATATTTAACAACTCCTCCTTAAAAAGCCATGGGCTACATTTTTGTATTGTATCAACGTATGCCCTGACTGTTCTTGATTTTACTGAGATGCCTCCTTCCTCTAACAATTTACTTAACACTCTTTCAGTTTGTTTTTTGCTAATTTCTGATCCCGTATTTCTACTAAAATACAACCCAACAAGATGACGCCAAACAAAACCGAGACAGAATGAAATAAAAAGGGAACAACAAAAAGTCATTATAGCCTTTCTATCCTCCTGACATGTGCATCCGTCCTTTCTCCCTATCTGTTCCTCAGATGTAAATAGTTTTTCCTCAGATGTGAGCGGTTTTTCTTCCATCTCACTCATCTCCAGGGACAGGCAACTTAAAACAAAAGTGAAGCAAAATAAAAGAGGAATCTTAAAATGGCTACCCATCCTCTCGCCCTGTCCTCAGGGGCGAGCAGTTTCACTTACCCTCAGTCACTCCCCGTGCAAGCCACCAAATGCCGCAATCTGGCTGGGCACAATCAGGAGCCACTTGTCAAAAGAAACTAACTTTATTTTTAGAACCACACATGCCAAACAAAACAGCCTCTCAGGAAAAACCCTCAGAGCCTCAACTGCCACCACCGGCTTTCCACAAGCCTCTCTCTCCCACACAAGCTTCTCTCCACCTCCCACAATTCTCCTGCTCTTGAGGCCGATTGGCTGGGTCACATGGGCGGAGCCAAAAAAGTCCCCCAATGAGCAGCTCCGTGGTCTGAAAGGGCAGGGAAACAGCCCAATGAGCATCACCGCAGAGGAGCCAATCAGCTAGATGTTGCTGGGGCCGCTGTGAGCCAATCATCAGCCGGCAGCTGGAAGTTTGCTGGCAGCTGGAAGTTTGCTGGGGCCCCTTCGGCTGTGGCTCTCAACACAAGTGGTATAGTCTATTTGCAATGCTTTCCATTGAATTTTCAATTTGGTTTATTAATTCCTTCTTTTTGAGGATTTCTGATTGATTCTTTTCCAGAATCTCTGATCTCCTAATTGAAGTGATCGTTCACTTCTTGTATTTTCTCTGATTTTAATCCTTAAATTTTCTTCCATCTCATAAAAGAGTTAATGTATGAATTTTCTAAATTTCTTCTCTGACATTTCCTCCACTGTGGATGTCAATTTTTGTTGAGGCATTTTGGTTTTTTTTGGAATGGTTTTTTTCCCTTGACTTTTTTATATTGTTTGTGTCTACCCATCTATTAGTATGGTTCTGAAGCAGCAGAGTTTCTACCCTGTGAACTTGTAGTGTCCCTGTAGGTTTCCAGTATCTCAAATATTGTGGGAAGACAAATAATTGCAACAACCAATGCAAACAATACATAGCATTAAAGTAAATACTTGGCTCCTACTGTGATATCTACAATGTTAATTGTCACAATAAACAGAAGTGGTTGTTAGGGTCTGTAAACAAATCAGGATGGCACCTGGCATTTTGCCAGAGGGAGTGGTTTGTGAAGTAACGCCAGTGAGCCATTAGGTGTGGAGATTCCTTATTGGTTGACTGCTGTATCTAGTTTATGTTAATTAAGATAAGCTGTGTGTAATGTATATATACCCCTCCTGTCCTACAATAAACGGCTCCCACTCCTGCTGTATCAATGTACACAAGTTGCTCGTCACCCCCCTGGTTATTTTGCTGCAGCCGGACTGTGGCAGATGGTGGCCCATACCGGGAACCCCGGGACACTCGAAGGTAAATGACGAAAAAAAACTGCCCGTCCCTAGATAGGACGGGAGCAAATCTGCTCGTCCCTAGGCAGATAGGGCAAAAGGAAAAATGGCCATTTTGAGAAAATGGAGAAAATTGATACAGTATGTTTGTGTCTTGTTTTGTCTTGAAATGTTGTATTGTCTTTGTGATGAAAATATGGAAGGGATATTAAGTAAATTGATAAGGGAAAGAAGCACCCCAGTGGAACCAAGAATAGTTAGGGCATGTGTTGATGGAAGCCCAGGAACTCTAGTCAGAAAGAAGAAAGTTCAGAGAAGGAAAGATTATCAGGAAAAAAGTTGCAGCAAAAGGCTATTACTGAATACTTTTCATTACCAGAAGGTGCATGAATCGGTGGGGCAGCTGCCACATGCGCAAGCCATTCATGGTGCAGCAAGGACTTTCCAAGTGGCGGCAGCAGGCTCTTCCCCGCCCCCTGCCCGGGGAGCAGGACGCCATTGCGAGAGCCCAAATCCAAACCTAACCCAGAGGCACAGTCTCGCAGGCTCTTGCTCCCTGTGCCCGTGGCAGTTTGAGTCCTGAACACTCCCCGGACTCTCCCCAGGGCCATCTGGGGCTGCCTGGGACGCTGCAGGTGGAAGACAGCCCTTGTCCCTGAAGTTTGATCATTTTGAAGGCCAGTAACTGCAATGGTTCTCCCACATCTGGAAGCTAACGAGTAATGAGCACTATTAAGGCTTATTTCAAATGTAAAAAAACCTTGAGATAATGTACTAAATTGTTCAGAAGGTTGTTTTTTTAGTGCCTGCTTGAATACTACAGGATTTTCTTTAGCATCATTGCTGGAGTTCCTGCCTTCATCCCAGTGCCGATGAGGACGAGGGTGAAAGAATTTCCAGTGTTGCTGAGAACAGGACGAAACTTCGTATCAAGCTAGCTGCCTGCAGAACTTACCTGGACTGTGATTTAAGCTAGCTGCCTGCAGAATTTACCTGGACTATGATTTACCTGGACTGTGAGTTAATCTATTGAGACACTGCTTAACCTGGACTGAGACAACAAACTGTAATCTACAACAAATTGTAACTCGGTATCTGCTAATGGTGTCATTGCTGGTATAATTTTTCCAAGGGCTTCTTGCATGGAGCCATTAGTTGGCTTGGTATTGTGGCATTTTGTATCCTCCCCTTCTGCTTGTAGCAGACTGTTTGTGGTGTTTGTGTAAAAACCACTATGGTCTTTATTTAAATTAAACAAAAGGGGGGAAATGTTAGGGTCTGTAAACAAGTCAGGATGGCGCCTGGCATTTTGCCAGAGGGAGTGATTTGTGAAGTAATGCCAGTGAGCCATTAAGTGTGGAGATTCCTTATTGGTTGACTGCTGTATCTAGTTTATGTTAATTAAGATAAGCTGTGTGTAATGTATATATACCCCTCCTGTCCTACAATAAACGGCTCCCACTCTTGCTGTATCAATGTATACAAGTTGCTCGTCACCCCCCGGTTATTTTGCTGCAGCCGGACTGCGGCAAGTGGTGGCGTCAGCAATTGCTCTCAGTAAAAACAGAAATTAATCATGTATTATACCTGGCATTAAATCAAACAATAGGTGCCAACAATGGCATCCGCAGCAGTAATAATTGCAACAGCATTGATGGTGGGAGAAACTATTATATAAACCAATTAGTGATAAAACATGGTAAAAATAGCTTATTTAGAGGGAATAAAATGCAATAAGTGGGTAGAAAAGAGTTTACAAATTCAAAAGGTGAACAGAGAGAATGAAGAAGAGATGTAGGATATGATGGTTATGAGGAAGGAGGAGAAAAATGAAAGTAAAAAATTAAAGGAAGAGTGAAAGTAAGAATAATAGAATTTGGATATTGGCAAAGAAAAGAGATAAGAGAAGCAGACAAATGAAAAACAATTCAGAATAAAATCAAAATATATACTAAACAAAAACCCTAAACCTGAAAAGGCAAAGAAAAATAACTATATTTAAAAAATGCTACAAATGAGAAAAAAGAAACAAATATATATGTATAAATATCCATGTACCATTCAGCATGCATGCATGTGTGCATGTGCACACACATACACACACACACAGACAATAAAAAAGAGAAGAAAAGAGAAAAAAGGAGATTTTTTAATGAAAAATGAAGAAGTTGTTTCCACTGAGGTGGCAAAAATAGTTGAGAATATGTGTTCACTGTCTATGCTTAATCATATTTCTTTCCATTTCTTCTTGAGGTAGGTACTGAATATGAGCATAAGGGCTGAGTTCTTAAAACCCTTCTTCTTTTCATGTTGCTCACCATGTTGCCTGTAGGAGTACAAAAATTCTCAGCTTCTCTTCTTGGCAATATGAGGTAGGATAGAATGGGAAGTACTGTAAGCTGGAGTTTTTGCTTCATAGACCAGTTCAAGGCACTCCCAGGGTGGAGCCACTATAGAGTCCTGTGAGAGATATGCTCATAGGTGGAGTTCCTGAAGGTGGAGCTTAGGTCTAGCCAGATCCCAGGTGCTTTGCTAGGTGGTGACTGCTCTGTAGAGATTATATCACTGCACCTCTAGTGCCCAGCAATTTCTGATCTCTGCTGGGATACTCCCCAGGGTTCACTCATGGGGTAGGGTAGGCAATCCTTTGCTCCCTTTGCTGCCCATGGACAGTGCCTTTCCAGTCTTCCCAGGCATAGTCCCTGAGCATATTAATACCTGCCAGTTCAAATTCCCACAGGACTCAAAGAGGGTCTCACACTCTGCTCACACTCTGCCAGGCATAGCCAAAGACATGCAGCATAATTATGTATCTGTCCCAGCTCAGATCTTCTATTTCCCTGCCCCTGTAGCAGCTGCTGCCAGCATGGTTACCTCAAATGGCTCCTGCCTCAGCTGTCCACAGACAGTTGGGAAACACAGGGCACCCTTCATACACCAGTGTACAGTATAGTAAAGAATCTGGTTCAGCCTAGGTCAGAACGCCCCTCAACTCTCAGGATTTTCTGCACTAAATCTGCCAGTTGTATTTTCCAGTGTTTTCCCTTACTCTGTGCCATTGCAGTACCACTACTGCTGTTGCCACTGCTACTGCTACTGCGTTGTTCCAATGTGATCTCTTTTCTTTGTTTAATGTACCCAAATTTCTAAGTCTCTAAGGCATTCTGACTGTCCAATATTGAGTTTTAGTAAAATGCCTCTTTCACTCACCTCACAGTACTCCTGCTCCTGTAATCCCAGGTCACAGAACAATAAGAAATACAGTCTTCTTCTAACCTGCCGTCTTGATGGATTTTAGAAAGTTTTGCTCATTAAGGAAAGGGGACTCTGGATCTCAAATTCCTAAGTTAAAATTTCCCTTAAGGTTTTTTGACATTTCTTCCATTACATCCTCAAATTCATAGAAACACTAATTCCTGCTGAATATAGTTGTAGTAGTTGCAATAGCCACCATATAGAAAGCAAATTTTCCTTGGATAATCAGGGGAAAGTTTTGTTATTTTGGTTGTGCTTTAAAACCCCTATATAACATTGGTTTGTATGCTACATTTAGCATTTAAATACAAATAGACTTTATTTATTAATAAAGTTTATTTAAAACTTTTTATTAGTGTATTATGGTTATACATAATATTGGGGTTCATCTTGGCGCAATCATACAAGTGTGGATTATTCACTTCAGTCCCCAGTACTTCCCCTTTTCCTCCTCTTCCTCCCCGTGTCCTCCTTTTTTTACTCTACTGATTTTTCTTCTATTTATTTATAGTTTCAATATTAGTGCTTTAGAGATAAACAGTGAATTTCAATTTTATGTATATTAGAGCAGTTTTAGGGCAAAAAAAACTTGAATAGAAGTTGCAGAGAGTTCTCCTATACTCCCATGCTGTCCACCCCAGATTTCCCCTTTTATTGACATTGTTTGTTTGGATTATTTATTGTTTTAATGTGAGACATTTGTTACAATTGATTTTTCAACACCAATACATTATTATGAACATTAAATATGCTTTAGAATTTGATTTTTTTTCTATTGTAGTGTTATGTACCTACCATTACAGCATCATTTGGAACAGCTTTACTGCCCTAAAAAGCCCCTAAGCTCAACCTATTTATCCCTCCCTCACTCTCCCTCAACTCCTGGCAATCCCTGCTTTTTCAAGTGTCTTCAGTATTTTGCCTTTTTCAGAATACTGGAGTTATACAGTAGGTAGCCCTTCAGACTAGCAATGTTATCCTTTCCATATGTTTTATGTCTTGATAGCTCACTTCATTTTTCTGCATATTAAAAAATTTTCAACTGACACATAATAGTAATACACATTCATGGGGTACATGTAACCTACCTTCTTTCATTCCTTATTTCTCTCCTAGCTTCCTTACTTTCTTTTTTTTTATAGATTAATTTTCTTTTTTTTAAATTTTTTATTGTGGGTTGTTCAAAACATTACAAATTTCTTGACATATCATATTCCAACTTTGATTCAAGTGGGTTATGAACTCCCACCTTCACCCCATACACAGATTGCAGAATCACATCAGTTGCACATCCATTGATTTACAAATTGCCATACTAGTGTCTGTTGTGCTCCGCTGCCTTTCCCATCCTCCACCCTCCCCCCTCCCCACCTCTCCCCTCCCCTCCCCTCCTCTCTCTCTACCTCCTCCACTGTATAACCCTGAGGGTCTCCTTCCATTACAATGCAATTTCCCTTCTCTCTCCCTTTCCCTCCCACCTCTCATCCCTGTTAAATGTTAATCTTGTTCTCCTGCTCTTCGTCCCTACTCTGTTCTTAGTTACTCTCCTTATATCAAAGAAGACATTTGGCATTTGTTTTTTAGGGATTGGCTAGCTTCACTTAGCATAATCTGCTCTAATGCCATCCATTTCCCTGTAAATTCTATGATTTTGTCATTTTTTAATGCAGAGTAATACTCCATTGTGTATAAATGCCACATTTTTTTTATCCATTCGTCTATTGAAGGGCATCTGGGTTGGTTCCACAGTCTTGCTATTGTGAACTGTGCTGCTATGAACATCGATGTAGCAGTGTCCCTGTAGCATGCTCTTTTTAGATCTTTAGGGAATAGACTGAGAAGGGGAATAGCTGGGTCAAATGGTGGCTCCATTCCCAGCTTTCCAAGAAATCTCCATACTGCTTTCCAAATTGGCTGCACCAATCTGCAGTCCCACCAGCAATGTACAAGTGTACCCTTTTCCCCACATCCTCGCCAGCACTTGTTGTTGTTTGACTTCCTAATGGCTGCCAATCTTACTGGAGTGAGATGGTATCTTAGGGTGGTTTTGATTTGCATTTCTCTGACAGCTAGAGATGTTGAGCATTTTTTCATGTACTTGTTGATTGACTGTATGTCCTCCTCTGAGAAGTGTCTGTTCAGGTCCTTGGCCCATTTGTTGATTGGGTTGTTTGTTCTCTTATTGTCTAATTTTTGGAGTTCTTTGTATACTCTGGATATTAGGGCTCTATCTGAAGTGTGAGGAGTAAAGATTTGTTCCCAGGGTGTAGGCTCCCTATTTACCTCTCTTATTGTTTCTTTTGCTGAGAAAAAACTTTTTAGTTTGAGTAAGTCCCATTTGTTGATTCTAGTTATTAACTTTTGTGCTATGGGTGTCCTATTGAGGAATTTGGAGCCCGACCCCACTGACTGTAGATCGTAGCCAACTTTTTCTTCTATCAGACGGCGCGTCTCTGATTTGATATCAAGCTCCTTGATCCATTTTGAGTTAACTTTTGTGCATGGCGAGAGAAAGGGATTCAGTTTCATTTTGTTGCATATGGATTTCCAGTTTTCCCAGCACCATTTGTTGAAGATGCTATCCTTCCTCCATTGCATGCTTTTAGCCCCTTTATCAAATATAAGATAGTTGTAGTTTTGTGGATTGGTTTCTGTGTCCTCTATTCTGTACCATTGGTCCACCCGCCTGTTTTGGTACCCGTACCATGCTGTTTTTGTTACTATTGCTCTGTAGTATAGTTTGAAGTCTGGTATCGCTATACTGCCTGATTCACACTTCTTGCTTAGCATTGTTTTTGCTATTCTGGGTCTTTTATTTTTCCATATGAATTTCATGATTGCTTTCTCTATTTCTACAAGAAATGCCATTGGGATTTTGATTGGCATTGCATTAAACCTATAGAGAACTTTTGGTAATATCGCCATTTTGATGATGTTAGTTCTGCCTATCCATGAACAGGGTATATTTTTCCATCTTCTAAGATCTTCTTCTATTTCTCTCTTTAGGGTTCTGTAGTTTTCATTGTATAAGTCTTTTACCTCTTTTGTTAGGTTGATTTCCAAGTATTTTATTTTTTTTGAAGATATTTTGAATGGAGTGGTTGTCCTCATTTCCATTTCAGAGGATTTGTCGCTGATATACAGGAATGCCTTTGATTTATGCATGTTGATTTTATATCCTGCTACTTTGCTGAATTCATTTATTAGCTCTAATAGTTTCTTTGTAGAGCCTTTTGGGTCTGCTAGGTATAGAATCATATCATCTGCAAATAGTGATAATTTAAGTTCTTCTTTTCCTATTTTGATGCCTTTAATTTCTTTCGTCTGTCTAATTGCTCTGGCCAGTGTTTCGAGAACGATGTTGAAGAGAAGTGGAGAGAGAGGGCATCCCTGTCTTGTTCCAGATTTTAGAGGGAATGCCTTCAGTTTTTCTCCATTCAGAATGATGCTAGCCTGAGGCTTAGCACAGATTGCTTTTACAATGTTGAGGTAAGTTCCTGTTATCCCTAGTTTTTCTAATGTTTTGAACATAAAGGGATGCTGTACTTTGTCGAATGCTTTTTCTGCATCTATCGAGATGATCATATGGTTCTTATTTTTAAGTCTATTGATGTGGTGAATAACATTTATTGATTTCCGTATATTGAACCAGCCTTGCATCCCAGGGATGAATCCTACTTGATCATGGTGTACAATTTTTTTGATATGTTTTTGTATCCGATTCACCAGAATTTTATTGAGGATTTTTGCATCTAGGTTCATTAGAGATATTGGTCTGTAGTTTTCTTTCTTTGAAGTGTCTTTGTCTTGTTTAGGTATCAGGGTGATGTTGGCCTCATAGAATGAATTTGGAAGTTCTCCCTCCTTTTCTATTTCCTGAAGTAGCTTGAAAAGTATTGGTATTAGTTCTTCTTTAAAGGTTTTGTAAAATTCTGCTGTATACCCATCCGGACCTGGGCTTTTCTTAGTTGGTAGTCTTTTTATGGTTTCTTCTATTTCCTCAATTGATTTTGGTCTGTTTAGGTTTTCTATATCCTCCTGACTCAATCTGGGCAGATCATATGACTTAAGAAATTTATCGATGCCTTCACTATCTTCTAATTTATTGGAGTATAAGGATTCAAAATAGTTTTTGATTATCTTCTGTATTTCTGAAGTGTCTGTTGTGATATTGCCTTTTTCATCCTGTATGCTAGTAATTTGAGTTCTCTCTCTTCTTCTCTTCGCTAGCATGGCTAAGGGTCTGTCGATTTTGTTTATTTTTTCAAAGAACCAACTTTTAGTTTTGTCAATTTTTTCAATTGTTTCTTTTGTTTCAATTTCATTAATTTCAGCTCTGATTTTAATTATTTCTTGCCTTCTACTTCTTTTGCTGTTGTTTTGCTCTTCTTTTTCAAGGATTTTGAGATGAAGTATGAGATCATTTATTTGTTGGTTTTTTCTTTTTTTAAAGAATGAACTCCAAGCAATGAATTTTCCTCTTAGAACTGCTTTCAATGTGTCCCATAGATTCCGATATGTTGTGTCTGTGTTTTCATTTATCTCTAAGAATTTTTTAATTTCCTTCTTGATGTCTTCTATAACCCATTGATCATTCAGTAACCTATTGTTCATTCTCCAAGTGATGTATGCTTTTTCCTTCCTTCTTTTATCGTTGATTTTCAGTTTCATTCCATTATGATCAGATAAGATGCAAGGTATTATCTCTACTCCTTTATATTGTCTAAGAGTTGCCCTGTGACATAATATATGATCTATTTTTGAAAAGGATCCATGTGCTGCTGAGAAAAAAGTGTAACTGCTTGATGTTGGGTGGTATATTCTATATATGTCAATTAGGTCTAGGTTATTAATAGTGTTATTGAGTTCTATAGTTTCCTTATTCAACTTTTGTTTGGAAGATCTGTCCAGTGGCGAGAGAGGTGTGTTGAAGTCTCCCATGATTATGGTGTGGTGGTCTATTAGACTCTTGAACTTGAGAAGAGTTTGTTTGAGGAACATAGCTGCACCATTGTTTGGGGCATAAATATTTATGATTGTTATGTCTTGTTGGTGTATGGTTCCCTTAAGCAGTATGTAGTGTCCCTCTTTATCTCTTTTGATTAACTTTGGCTTGAAATCTATTTTATTTGATATGAGTATGGACACGCCTGCTTGTTTCTGAAGTCCATATGAGTGATATGATTTTTCCCAACCTTTCACCTTCAGCCTATGTATGTCTTTTCCTATCAAATGCGTCTCCTGTAGGCAGCATATTGTTGGGTCTTGTTTTGTGATCCATTCTACTAGCCTGTGTCTCTTAATTGGTGAGTTTAAGCCATTAACATTTAGGGTTATTATTGAGATATGGGTTGTTCTTCCAGCCATATTTGTTTATTTCTGTTACTAAACATTGTTTGTTTTCCTCTTTGATTATTCCCCCCCCCCTTTACTGTCCTACCTCCCACTGTTGGTTTTCATTGCTATTTTCCATTTCCTCTTCCTGTAATGCTTTGGCGAGGATGTTTTGAAGAGATGGTTTTCTAGCTGCGAATTCTTTAAACTTTTGTTTATCGTGGAAGGTTTTAATTTCATCCTCCATCCTGAAGCTTAATTTCGCTGGATACACAATTCTTGGTTGGAACCCATTTTCTTTCAGTGCTTGAAATATGTTATTCCAGGATCTTCTAGCTTTCAGAGTCTGTGTTGAAAGATCAGCTGTTATCCTGATTGGCTTACCCCTAAATGTAATCTGCTTCCTTTCTCTTGTAGCTTTTAAAATTCTCTCCTTATTCTGTATGTTGGGCATCTTCATTATAATGTGTCCAGGTGTGGATCTCATATGATTTTGCACATTCGGCGTCCTGTAGGCTTCTAGGATTTGGGATTCTGTCTCATTCTTCAAGTCTGGGAAGTTTTCTTGTATTATTTCATTGAATAGACTGCTCATTCCTTTGGTTTGGAGCTCTGTACCTTCCTGTATCCCAATGACTCTTAAGTTTGGTCTCTTAATGTTATCCCATATTTCTTGGATGTTCTGGTCATGGTTTCTTAACAGTCTTGCTGAGCTGTCTATGTTCTTTTCCAGTTGAAATACTTTGTCTTCATTGTCTGATGTTCTATCTTCTAAGTGTTCTACTCTGCTGGTAGTATTCTCCATTGAGTTTTTAAGTTGGTTTATTGCTTCCTGCATTTCTAGGATTTCTGATTGCTTGTTTTTTATAACCTCTATCTCCCTGTATAGTTGATCCTTTGCTTCCTGGATTTGTTTGCATAATTCATTGTCGAAGTGATCTTTCATTGTCTGATTTTGCTGTTTAATGTCTTCCTTGATACTTCAGATCATCTGAAGCATGTATATCCTGAATTCTTTATCTGACATTCCATCTGCTGCAGCTGTTACCTCTTCTAAAGTTGCGTTGACCTGCATTGCTTTGTGGTCCTTTCTTTCCTTGTCTTTTCATACTGCTTGCGTATCTTTCCTGCAGGTGCGGGCAGCGGCTCTGCTCTCTCCTTATTCCAATTGGGGTGTCGTGGCTACCATGCCGGCAGGTCACTGGGCCTGTTCTGGGAGCTGGCGGTGGCTCTGTTCTGCCCCTACTCCAATTGGGGTGACGAGTGTACCACGCCGGCAGGCCACCGGGCCTGATCCGCTGGTCGGTTGCAGGTTTGCCTACCCTGCAGGCGCGGGCGGCGGCTCTACTCTGCCCCTACTCCAAATGGGGTGACGTGTCTGTCATACCGGCAGGCCACTGGGCCTGTCCCACTGGTCAGTTGCAGATCTGCCCACCTTTCGGGCACGGGTGGAGGCTCTGCTCTGCCCCTACTCCAATTGGGGTGTCGTGACTACCCCGCCTGCAGGACGCTGGGCCTGTTCCTGGCACGGGAGGCGACTCTGCTCTGTCACTACTCCAATTAGGGTGGTGTTTGTACCACACCGGCAGGCTCCTGGGCCTGATCCGCCGGTCTGTTGTAGGTCTGCCTACCTTGGAGGCGCGGGCGGCGGATCTGCCCTGCCCCTCCTACCACGCCTGCGGACCCCTGGGCCTAATCTGCAGGTTGATCACTGGTCTGCTCACCCTGCGGGCACGGGTGGCGGTTCCGCTCCGCCCCCACTCCAATTGGGGTCACGTGACCACCACACTGGCAGGGCCTGATCCGGGCATGGGAGAAGGATCTGTTCTGCCCCTACTCCAGGTGGGGTGATGTGTGTACCACACTGGCAGGCCACTGGGCCTGACCTGCCAGGCTGTCACAGGTCTGTTTACCTTGCAAGCGCGAAGGGCGGCTCTGCCCTGCCCCTCCTACCACGCCCATGTACCACTGGGTCGTGGGTCTGCCCACCTTGCGGGTGTGGGTGGTGGCTCCGCTCCGCCCCCTCTCCAATTGGGGTCACGCGGTCACCACGCTGGCAAGCCGCTGGGCCTGCTCCAGGTGCTGGCGGTGGCCTGGCTCCTCCCCTCTGGCTCGAGGACAAATTGAGGAGACTCGGGTGACTGTGCCTCACCCCCCCTACCAGGAGACCAACTGCTTATGTCACCGCTGGTATTGATGAAGATCTCTCCTCCGCTGCTTTCTGCTGACATCAGATCTCTGCCATGTTGGTATCCTATGCGAATGGCAGCATTTCGTTCCCCTTGCCGGGCAACCAAAGCAACGGGTGAGTCCTGACCGGCCCTCAGCAGGACCCGGACCGAGATGCAGTTTCCGCGGGCTCCTAGCCCTGGTCCAGGGAAGTTCTGGGAGCCAGAACTCAGCCACTCCGTGCTCGGTGTAAGCTCCTATAAGTGTAAGCTCCAAGAAGCAGTCCCCGCAGGCTCAGTTCCGGGAGCCGGAATTCGGCTGCTTAGTGCTTGGTGTATGCTCTGATAGTAGCAGGGTCCAAGAAGCAGCCTCCGCTGGCTCCGCAGCCCTGAGCCCTTCCTTACTTTCTTTGCCAGGGTTTGAACCTAGATTCTTGTGCACGTTAGGCAAGCCCTCTACTACTGAGCTACATACTCAGCCCAATGTGTAATATTTCAGTGCATGTATACAATGTGTAATTATTGGATCAGGGTGACTGTTATGTATATTGCTTTAAACATTTGTCATTTCTTTGTGTTAGGAACACTCAAAATCATCTCTACTGTCTATATTGAAATACATGATTTATTATTGTAAATTATAGTTACCTTAATGTGCTATAGAACATTAAAAGTTATTCCTCATATCAAACTATACTCCTACACCAGTTAATTATCCTCCCTCCTTCATCTCCTCCCCCACACTGTTTCCAGACTCCTGAATTACTATTATAACCTCCAAGTGAAGGATATCTGCTTTTGGCTTCCATATATAAGTGAGAATATGTGGTACTTCTCTTTCTATTTGACTTATATTTTCAGCCAATCCAGCAAACACTCAAGTGGGCCTAAACATGATTCATGCAGCTTCTTCAAAGTGAGCAAGCAGAAATCTCTGGTGTTATCCACTTGGTGTTAATTCTTCAGGCACCAGAATGCAAGATCTACTGAGCCATGATATCTTCTACTGAGATTTCAAAGGAGAGCTTAAGAAGTTAGTCAGAGGCCTGTTACAAGGATTGAGCTGCTGCAGATATTCTCTTTGAGAATTCCCAGTGGAACCACGGAAGATGGACAATCACTCTTGAGATCCCAGGAAGGTCCAGCTATTTGCAGTGTGTAGTGCCAGCCTGGAAAAGCCACAGTCATCAGATTGCAAAACCAACCCATGAGAACAGCCCTGAAGGCTATGATTAGCAAAGCTACAGGTGATAGGCTTTCAAAGACGTTGAGGGATCACTCTATGCCTCAGTATGCATAGGATGCTGGACTTAGAGCTTCATTAAAAGTTATTATATATATATGCTGGACTTAGAGCTTCTCTCTCTATATATGTATATCTGCCTTGTTGTGTTTGTCTTGCTGAGAGGCTTTTGGTCTATACTTAGAAAAGTTCCAACATTATATTTTAGAAGAATGTAACTGGTTTATAACTTCATAGACTCATAGCTGGAAGGAATTTGCCTTGAGTCTCAGATGGACTTTGATTTTTGAGGGTTACTGGAAGTAGTTAAGATTTTATGATTCTTGGGAATTGGATGATTGAATTTCACATTTGAGAAAGACATAAACCCTTGGGGGGGTTAGGGGCAAAATGTTTTGGTTTAGATGTGGTTTGAGTGTGTAAAGTTTCACATGATAGGAACACCCCCAGTATGGTGGTGTTGAGTTGGTGGAAACATTAAGAGATGGAATCTAGTGGAAAGTCAATAGGTCATGGGGTAACTGCCCTTGGACAAGATTAGTTACAGGCTTGCAGAGTAAGTTCTTATGAGAGCATATTGTCATAATTAAGGCCACCCTGCATACTTGGCTCCTTCTTCATGAGTTCAGTTTCTTTTTCCTTCTCCATCACATTGTGATACAGGAAGGGAGGTCCCTCACCAGAATCCAAAAGATGTGGTTACTGAATCTTGCACTTTGAGCCTCTAAAACTGGGTGCAAAATAAAACTCTTTTTTATTTTTGAAGAGACAAGTTAGGACTTCTTCAAATTTTAAATCCTTGTCCCCCAAAAAAGAAAAGGAATAGGCAAGTCATAGACTAGTGCTAAAAGCACACTTATAGCAAACAACTCACTTTTATCATATAAAAAGAGCTCTTACATTGGGCCAGGTGCAATAGTGCACACGTGTAATCCCAGCAGCTTTGGAGGCTGAGGCAGGAGGATCACAGGTTTGAGGCCAGCTTCAGTAACTTAGCAAGGCTCTAGGTAACTCAGTGAGATCCTGTCTCTAAATAAAATATAAAAAAGGACTGAGTGGTAAAGTGCCCCTGGTTTCAATCCCTGATACAAAACCCAAACCAAACCAAACAAAAACAAACCAAAAAAACCTCTTACAACTCAATAATAAAAAAAACAAAATTATAATCAACATGAGACTTCAATATAAATTTCATAGATGGTTAATATACACATAAAAAATTATTTTCTCTTTGGTAACCAGGGAAATGTAAATTAAAATGAAAAAAAGGTAGTGGTACACGTTCACTAGATTGGCCATAATTAAATGGATTGAAAACAGAATGTTGATAAACATGTGAAGCAAATGCAATACTCATCTTACAGATCAGAGTGAAAAATCGTGCAGGCATTTTGGAACAAGTATTTGGTAGTTTCTTGTTTTCATTTTTTAATTGGTGCATTATAATTATACAAGATTGTGGGATTCATTGTTACAAATTCATACATATACACAATGTAACAATAGAATTTGGCCATTATATTTCCCCAGTATTTCCCCTTTTCCTCTTATCCTCCCTCCCTACCCTGATCCCTTTACTCTATTGATATCTCTTTGATTTTCTAATTGGAGTGAGATGAAATATATATTGTTTTGATTTTTATTTCCAAAATTGCTAATTATGTTGAACATTTTTTCATATATTGGCTATTTGTATTTCTTCTTTTGAGAAGTGTCTGTTCAGTTAATTTCCCTATTTATTAGTTGGGTTGTCTTATTTTTGATGTGTAGTTATTTAAGTTCTTTATATATTCTGGATATCAATCCCCAAAGATTTTCTCCCATTCTATAGGTTTTATCTTTGCATTCTAATTTCCTTTAATGTGCTTTTTAATTTGATGTCCTCCCATTTATTGATATTTGCTATTATTTCCTGAGCTTTATGAGTCCTATTTAGAAAGATGTTTCCTGCACCTATCTTTTGTTTAATTTTTTGGGGGGGTTACCAGGGGTTGAACTCAGGGGCACTCAACCACTGAGCCACATCCCCAGCTCTATTTTGTATTTTATTTAGAGACAGGGTCTCACTGAGTTGCTTAGCACCTCAGTTTTGCTGAGTCTGGCTTTGAACCTGCAATCCTTCTGTCTCAACCTCCTGAGTTGTTGGGATATTTTGGAGTATTGAAACTACATTTTCACAAGGAGTTACATAGGTTATGGTCTAATTCCTAGGTTTTATTAATTTTTGTGTTGACATTTGTGCTGCATGAGAGATAAAGATCTAGTCTCCTTCTGCTACATATGGGTAGATATTTCCCTCAGCACTATTACCAAAAAGGCTTTTCTTCTGCAACATATTTTTTGGAACCTTTGCCGAGGATCAGATGACTGTATATTTGGGGTTTGTCTCTGTTTTCTATTCTATTCCATTGGTTTATATGTATATTTTTATGCCAGTCCCATGCTGTTTTTTAAAAATATTTTTAATTGAAAATGATATAAAAACTTCATTTTATGTATTTATTTTTATGTGGTGCTGAAGATCAAACCCAGTGCCTCACACATGCTAAGCAAGTGCTCTACTATTGAGCAACAACCCCAGCCCCCAGGATGTTTTTGTTACTATAGCTCTGTGGTATAATTTGAAGTCAGGTATTTTAGTGCCTCTGGTTTTGCTTTTTGGGGTTAGAATTGCTTTGGATATTTTTTGTCCTGCAAATAAATTTAAGAACTTTTTTTTCTAGTTCCAAAAGAAATGTCATTGGTATTTTGATGGGGATTGAATTGACTCTGTATAATACTTTTAGTAGTATGGTCATTTGACAATATTGATTCTGTCTATCCATGAACATGGAATGTCTTTCCATCATCTCGTGTATTCATCAATTTATTTCTTCGATATTCTATAAATTTTATTAAAAAGGTCTTTGATCTTCATGGCTAGATTTATTTCTAGGTATTTTTTGGAGGTTGTGAATGGGATTTTTTTCCTGGATTTGGTTTGTTCTTGTTTTTCAGAGGCTCAGAGATGCATCATTAGTTTGTTTATTTTGGATTTTTCTGATTTTCTTATGCAGGAACTAGAAGCTATAAACTTTTCTCTTAGAACTCCTTTCATATGTCCCAGAGTTTCTGATGTTGTATTATTATTCTCATTTGACTCCAAGAATTTTAAAATTTCTCCCCTGATTTGTTTTTACCACTTCATTATTCAAAAGTACGTTGCTCAATAACCATGTGTTTATTTAGTTTTGGTAGTTTTTTTTTTCTATTGCTTTCTAGTTTCATTCATTAGGCTCAGATAGGATGCAAAAACTATACATTTTTTGGGTTCCTTTTAATTATGCATCACAGTAAAATCCATTTTTGACATAATTATAAAAGCATGTCTTGCTGCATCCTGCACAGTGAATGAACAGTTCCCCAAACACAGGCAGTGGGTCAGAAAAGAAGATTAGAAGTTATGAGAAATAATAATAAATAAAGACAAAGACTCAATCATAATTTTTTTTAAAGAGAGAGGGAGGGAGAGAGAGAGAGAGAGAGAGAGAGAGAGAGAGAGAGAGAGAGAATTTTTTTAATATTTATTTTTTAGTTTTTGGTGGACACAACATCTTTGTTTGTATGTGGTGCTGAGGATGGAACCCGGGCCGCATGCATGGCAGGCAAGCGTGCTACCGCTTGAGCCACATCCCCAGCCCTCAATCATAATTTTTAAAGCTTTTAAAAATTGTATTTGGACACAAGACCTTTATTTTATTTATTTATTTTTATGTGGTGATGAGGATAGAACTCAGCGCTTTGCCCATGCTAGGCAAGCGCTCTACCACTGAGCCACAAGCCCAGCCCTCAATTACAATTGAATAGCAGGACTCAGTGGGCAGATCAGGCTTGATGGGTCTGATCTCTAAAAAAGAGTGATAGCCCAAGTGCTTTATTTTATAGGCAAAACATCAATGGGATTTATTGTGAGAAAAAACTTCTTCAAGATGAATAAAAGTGAGGCTATGGGGAAAACAGCCTAATTTGGGGGCTTCTCAACTTGCACAGTATTTCTTCCTTCTCCAGGCAGCTGATACTTCAAGGATACTTAAGCACACTGATATCTCTTCCACTGCAAAGGGAGTGCATTTGAACCTAGGGCTATTTGAACCAATAGGGCATGAGCAGGGCATCAGCAACGACTGAAGAGTCTTGAATCAGTGAGATATCACTGAGAGTTCTCAGAAGAGCAATGCCTCTGCCTTGAGATGGTTCAAAAATCCATAATTTATTTATTTATGTTCTTGGAATATATCCTTTTGTAATTCAGACCCTAGTATCTGTCTTTCCCCTTCTCACTCCCCACACCAGCTCCCTTTCCTTTATTGATCTTTCTGCCACACATTTTTTTGTATTTGTTAAGAGTTGCTTTGTGGCCCAAAATATGATCTATTTTGTATAAGGTTCCATGAGTAGCTGAAAAGAGAGTATTTAGCTGCCATTATATGAAATATTCTAGAGATGTATGTTAAGTCCATTTGATTTATAATACTTTTAGGTTTGAAGAGTTTTTACTGAGTTTATTTCTGGATGACTTATTCATTGATGAGAGAGGTATGTTGAAATTGTCCCATATTGTTGTTTTGGGGCCTAGATTAGTCTTTAATGTAAGTGGTCTTTATGTTATGTAATTAGGTGCACCAATGTTTGGGTATAAATACTATCACTATATATTCTTGTTGGGTTGTTCCCTTTACTAGTATGAAGTGCCTTTCTTTGACTCTTCTGATTAATTTTGGCTTGAAGATTGCTTTGTTGGCTTTGAGAGTAGTGACTCCTTGCTTTTGGGCTCCACTTGCATAGTACATCTATTTCCATCCTTTCACTTTCTGCCTGTGACTGTCTTCCTATAAGGTGAGTACCTTAAACAACATATAGTTTGGTCTTGTTTTCAAATTCATTCTAACAGTCTATGTCTTTTATTTAGAGATTGAGACCATTTACAGTAATGTTATTAGAGGGAGATTGCCACAGTCTGGCTGGGCACAAATAACCAAGCTGCCATGAAGGATTTGTAGGTTCAAACAGCAACTCTTTATTCCTGAACTCCACCAGCAGACTCCACACACGCTCCCCGGGAACACTCTCTCCCTCCACTGGGCTCTGCGCACACTCTCTTGGAACCCCTGCGAGAACTCAACAGGAACTCCAAAGTAGCGGGCTCCCGAGGCAGCAAGAGCCGCCCTATTGCTGGACAGCAAAGGTCTATATACAACTGAATACACAGCTTAACTTAACCATCATCATCTCAATGGCTCACTGGTGTCACCTCTCAACCACTCCCTCTGGCAAAATGCCATGCACCATCCCGACTTGGCTGTGTCCCTCAACATCTCTCCCCTTCTGTTTAAACAACAAGCATGTGGCTTAGGGACCGTGCCTGTCTTAGGTTGTCCAATACTACATATGGTCCTTACCCATCATCGGATGAGCTGACCTCAAGGTGTCAGCCTCCTGTCTTAGGTTGGTACCATTGCAATTGGATCTTACCTGTCATTGACTACCGGTCCAGCATACAGCCATACTTGTGGATAGGACTTTGCACCAGTTGGGGGGGGGTGAGGTTCTTTGCCTCACCTCTGTTGGCCCCCAAATACCAGTGGTGGGGTGAGGTTCTTTGCCTCACCTCTGTTGGCCCCCAAATACCAGTGTGTGGGGGGATGAGGTTCTTTGCCTCACCTCTGTTGGCCCCCCAATTTTAGACCATCACAAGCTGAAGGGAGGAGGATGCAAGATGCCATGACACCAAGCCAAATGACGGTTACTTTTGGAAAAATTGTACCACCAATGACACCATCAGCAAAGATACCCCAGCACTACCACAATTCGCTGCACCAACAGATAGTTCACAATGCATACATAGTCCAGGCAAGTTCTGCAAGCAGTTCAAAGCAGAGGAATCCATTAATATGTCCATTTCCTCCTAAAGTCAATCGACTCCTTGATTGAGCATCACTTGTTGAGTTACATTATTCATTGATGTATCAGTTTATACAGTTTGTTGTGATAGCTATTACAGAAGCTGTAGTTTGGTTTTATCTTTGTCTTCACCGGCACTAGGATGAAGATAGGAATTATGGCAATGATGGCTAAAAAAAATTATGTAACATTCCAGCAGGCACTAAAAGATAGTAATTTTCTAAACAATTTAGTATCCTGAATGGAATTAGATATAATGAAAAGGAAAGGTGAAAGTAAACAAACAGATCTGTTAACCTCCTTTTTTGTTCACATATTAAAACAATCCTCAACAGCTGTTTACCCAATTTAAATTAAACCATTTAAATCACGTGAATAAAAAAAAAATTTGGATCCATTTTTTCATGAGCACTCCTCATATATGATATGTGGACATACACACATACAGACATACAACACAAAACAGAAGTGTGCACACATAATACAATACATACAACACATAACATAATAGTAAAGGCCTTGTAGCTTTTCACAGGTGAAATCCCCATTGCAATGCTCAAAAACTCCACAGTCAAAAAATAGAACTGATCAGAAAAACATTAACCTAGGTCTGTATGAGCTCAAAAAATAAAATAGAACTTCATGATGTGGGAAAAGGCAATAATAAAATAGATATTGAAAAAAGCAAACTGGTTAACACCTGGGTTTGACTCTTCTTTTGATATCCCATCCTTCTTCCTGTAACTTGCATATGGGTTTGAAGGTATTCCCACAAGTAAGCCTCAAGGTTTTTTACATTTGAAATAGGCCTTAATAGTGTTCATTATTCATTAGCCTCCAGGTGTGGGAGAACCACTGTCGCAGATGTAAGGATAGCCAAACTGGGGTTCTGGATATCAGCTGTTATGGATTTAAGCCAAATCATCTTCTTTTTGGTCTGTAGAAACCACTTTAGTTAACCTCTCTGAAATCCAAATCAGCTGCTGTTCTCCCTGTGGAAACACACAAACAGAACCCCAACTCCAGACAATCACTGGGTCAGGACCTTTCCATTGTCCTGTTAGAATATCCTTCCAAAGTACCTTGGGCTTATGTACATTTTTTGGACACATATGCCTTTCCACAGCACTAAGCCCTGATGAATCCAAATTTAAAAAGTTTGGAGTAAAAAGGGTTATTTTAAGTTTATCTTTGGGGGATTTATACCCCTTCCTAATCCCCTCTTTTTGCTTTAATAAGTACATTTTAATAGTTTGATGAGCCCTTTCAACTATGCCTTGTTCCTGTGGATTGTATGGGATTCCTGTTATATGAGTAATGCCAAATGATGAGCAAAATTGTTTAAAAGATGTAGAAGTATAGCTGGGACCATTATCTGTTTTTAACTGTTTTGGAACACCCACAGTGGCAAAATTTTGTAAGCAACGAGCTATAATATCTTTAGTTTTTTCTCCAGCATGAAGGGAGCCCATAAAAAATCTGGAAGAAGTATCAACTGTAACGTGCAAATATTTTAATTTTCCAAATTCTGGCAAGGGTGTGACGTCCATCTGCCAAATATGGTTAGGTATCAGTCCTCTAGGATTGACTCCAAGATTAACTTGTGGTAAAAAGGTCACACAATTTTGACATTGTCTTATTATTTGTCTAGCTTGTTCCTTAGTTATTTTAAAATGCTTTTTTAAAGTATTAGCATTGACATGGAACCTTTTATGAAAATTTGTAGCTTCTTCAAATGTAGAGAAAATATGTATGTCATGTGTAGTTTCATCTGCTAAATCATTACCCAAACTAAGGGCTCCAGGCAATCCTGTATGTGCCCTAATATGTCCTATAAAGAATGGATCTTTTCTGTCCCAGATTAAACTTTGTATAGTGGAAAACAAAGAGAAAAGAGTAGAGGAAGGGAAAATCCTACCAGCATCTTCAAGGGATACTATAGCATTAACTATATACTGACTATTGGAAAATAAATTAAATACAGAATCTTTAAACATCACAAAATCTTGTAATACTTCATTAAGCTCTACCTTTTGAGCTGATTGTTTGGGTACTAAAAATGTAAAAGTTTGATCAGGGGTAACTACTGCTGCTATACCATTATTTGACCCATCAGTGAATATATTTGGAGCATTCATGATAGGTGTTTTTCTTGTCATTTTTGGAAAAACTACAGGATGCAATGACCAAAAAGACAGCAAAGGATTAGATGGTAAGTGATTAACAAATGAAACATTAGATTTACACATGATTATTGCCCAAGTATTTAACTCATTAGCTAACTCATCAATTTGATCCATAGTATATGGAGTAATAATTTTATTGGGAGAAATTCCAAACACTCCCTTCGCTGCTTTTATTCCTTTGAGTATCAATTGTCCTACAGCCTCAGGATACCTAGTAAGAATAGTGTTAGGAGAATAAGATAAATGTATCCACAATAATGGACCTTCTTGCCAAAATACTCCTGTAGGAATATTTTTTGTTGGTAGTACAATAAATAATAAAGGCAAACTTATATCAATTCTATCCAAATGCATATTTTCCATATATGTTTCAATGATTTTTAATGTATTTCTTGCTTCAGGCATTAACATGTGGGGTGAATTTGGATCTGATGGACCTTTTAGGATATCAATAAAGGTCCCAACTCTCCTGTTGGTATACCTAGATAAGGCCTTATCCAATTTATGTCTCCTAATAACTTTTGACAGTCGTTAAGTGATTTGAGTTGATCTACTCGTATTTGAATTTTTGGTGGACGGACCATGGTTGAGGATAATAGAACTCCTAAATAATTAATTGGAAAATTTAATTGTACTTTATCTATTGCTATCTCTAGATTGTAATTTTTTAATAAGTTTGTAAGTGTGGCATAACATTCTAGCAATGTGTTTTTATCTTTGTGTGCTAATAATACATCATCCATATAGTGAAATATTTGTAGTTCAAGATTTTGATTTCTACATGGCTGGATTGCTTTGTTAACATAAATTTGACACATAGTTGGGCTTTTAGCCATCCCTTGAGGGAGTACTTTCCATTCATATCTCTGATCGGGACCTTCATGATTCAGTGCAGGGATAGTAAATGCAAAACGTGGACTATCCTCAGGATGAATTGGAATTGAAAAAAAAACAATCTTTAATATCTATAACTAAAGCATACCAGGTTTTTGGCAAAGCAGACAATTGAGGAATCCCTGATTGAGCGGGTCCTATAATAACCATCTCATTATTAATGGCTCTTAAATCTTGCAATAATCTCCATTTACCAGATTTCTTTTTAATGACAAAAATGGGAGTATTATGGGGAGATATGGAAGGTTGTATATGTCCCTCCGCTAATTGTTGTTTGACAAGGTCATGGGCTGCTTGTATCTTTTCTTTAATCAGGGGCCACTGAGGAACCCATACTGGTCTTTCTGATTTCCAAGTAATTTTTATTGTCTCAGTGACCCCTTCTGAAAACCCAATACATGTCTATTTATTCCTTGATCTATTTGAATTGGTGCTGCTATACCTTGTTCTTGTTCTCCTAATCTTTTTCCTTTCCTAAAACCTTGTCTAACCATAATAGTAGGCACATTTGGGTTGATGTTATTTGTTAATGTCAAACCTAATTGATCCAGGACATCTTGTCCCCATAAATTTATAGGAAGATGATCCAATACATATGGCTGTATAGTTCCTTCACCTCCTTCAGGATCCTTCCAATCTAATACCATTGCACTTCTATGAGGATTAGTCACCACTCCTAGGCCTCAAAGCATTTGAGTGGCTTGTTGTAATGGCCAATGTTTTGGCCAATCTTGACGAGAGATGATGCTAAGGTCTGCACCTGTGTCCAGTAGCCCATTAAATTCATGTCCTTGAATATTTAGTTTTAGCATTGGGCAAGAATCTAAATTTAAAGAAAGCATAGTCCAATCTACACCTGTGGAGCCTAATCCCCTGGAATCTCTTTCTATATAGTACTACTGGAAAATTTATCATGTAGGCTGGGTATTATTAGTAACTGTGCTATTCTATCTCCTGGTGAAATTACTGATAAACCCCTTGGATAACTGGCTATAATTTTTATTTCACCTTCATAATCAGGAAAAATTACCCCAGGACTTATCATAAGTCCTTTTAGATAGAAGAACTGCATCCTAATAATAAGCCTACTGTTCCTTGGGGAAGAGGTCCTTTTACCCCTGTGGGAATGATTTGAACTCCCATCTCTGGAGTTAGTACTGCTCTGGTGGAGGTGCAGATGTCCAACCCTGTGTTTCCTCTGGTTTGTCTGATGAGAGATCTAATGGATAATGTGTCCTAGGCACTACCCTGATGGTGTTGCTGTGTTCCTCCAGTGCCCCGTTATATTTGTGATCGTGGGCCCTGGAGCATTGGGCCCCCCTGTCCGTTTTTTGGCAATGGAGCCTGATGCCTTTCTCCATGATATCATGGGTAAACACCTGGTCCTTGTCTGTTTTTTGATAACAGAGTACCCTCTATGGTGGTTTGAGAATGGCATTCATTAGCCCAATGTCTCCCTTTATGGCATCGTGGGCAAATACCCGGTATTCTATCCCTTTGATACCTAGTTTTATTAAACCCTCCTCCTATGGGACAACTCCTTTTAAAATGTCCTGTTTGTTCACAATTGTAGCATGTTTTTGGCCTGGCATCTAAAGCCTGTTGTACTGCAGCTGCCAAGACTTGCCCCTGTTCATTAATGTCTCTACATAATTTAATATATGTGTTTAAATCTTCATGTTTCTGTGGTCTAATGGCCTCCTTGCACCAATGATTTTCTTGCTCATAAGCCAGTTGTTTTATTAATGGCATTGCTTGTTCTGTATTCCCAAAAACTCTGGTGGCTGTTTGAATAAGCCTATCTACAAATTCAGCATAAGGTTCATTAGCTCCTTGTATTACCTTAGATAATTGACCTTGTAAATCTCCATGTCCTTGTAAAGTCTTCCATGCCCTAACTGCATCTGCAGCAATTTGTGAGTATATAGGAGGATCATATCTAATTTGTTGCTGCTGATCCTCATATGGTCCCTTTCCTAACAACTTATCTAGATTTCTCTGAGGATAACTGGCTGCTGCATTTCGCCTAGCCGTCTCCTTTCAAAATTCCTCATTGGCAACCTTCCATAACAAATATTGCCCTCTGTTTAGCATAGCTTTACACATGCTAGTCCAATTTGCTGGCGTCATGTCCAAGTTGTTAATGGATTCGACCATGCTTACAGTGAAGGGTGCTTGAGGGCCATAGGTTTTTACAGCCTCTTTTAGCTGCTTCACAGTTTTGAAATCTAGAGCACGGTGAATTCGCTGCCCTCCTGCCTGCTCAAGTACAGGGCATGCTAATCTTTGAGGTCCTGTCTCAGGATCCCATCTATCAGCTACGGGGGTTGGGGCCCCCCCAGCATATATTGTCTCCATAGGTAGAGCTGTTGGTTGGACACTTACGCCCTCTGGTGATAGAAAGGTGTTAGTAGCAGCCTCCTGTTGTAACTTTTCCCCTGATAGCCCCTTTTCCTTTAAATTTTCTTCCTCTGTCTGACTAGCTCGAGAGACCTTCTCTTTTACTTGATCTAAAATGTCTTCTACCATAGTCTGAACCTCTAACAATTTACTTAACACTCTTTCAGTTTGTTTTTTACTAATTTCTGATCCCATATTTCTACTATAAAGATAACACAAAACAAAACCGAAACAATCCTCAACAGCAAAGGTCTATATACAACTGAATACACAACTTAACTTAACCATCATCATCTCAGTGGCTCACTGGCGTCACCTCTCAACCACTCCCTTCTGGCAAAATGCCATGCGTCATCCTGACTCGGCTGTGGCCCTCAACAGGAGATATTTATTAAACATTGCTATTTTGATTATTTCTAATGTTTAATTTGATTCTGTTTCTTATTTGGTTAGCCACTTTTCAAATTTTGAAGACATGAGATTTGTTGTTTTGTGAGTTTCAGAACTTGTTTTTTATTTCTTCTATGTGTACTATTTCTTTAAGCTTTTTCTGCAGTGCTAACTTAGTAATCATGAATTCTTTTAGTATCTTCATATCTTGAAACGTTTTTATTTCCATTTTTAATTTTGAATGGTAGCTTTGCTGGACATAGCAGTCTTAAAATATATATATATTTAGTTGTAGTTGGACACAACACCTTTATTTCCCTTGTTTATTTTTGTATGTGGTGCTGAGGATTGAACCCAGGGTCTCTCATGTGCGAGGTGAGTGCTCTACCACTGAGCCATAACCCCAGCCCCTTGACATAGCAATCTATGGCTATGGCCATCTATTGGCCGTTATTTTCTTTCAGTCCCAAGTCCTGGATTCTAGAGTTTGTGATAAGAAATTGGAAATAATTCTAATTGACTTTTCCTCTAAATGTGGAAAAACTGACATTTTTCTCTTGGGCCTTTAAAAATTCTCTCTTGTTCTGTATGTTAGAAATTTTAATATTATTGTGTCATGGAGAGATTCTTTTCTTGTCTATTTGGGGTTCTGAATGCATCCTATATCTGGGTGCTCACCTTATTTTCAAAGTTTGGAAATGTTTCTGTTATTATTTCCTTAAAGATGTTCTCCAGGCCATTAGCCTCACAACTTGCTTCAATCCCAATGATTCTTAAATTTGGTCTCTTAATGTTGTCCCAGAGTTCTTGTATATTATGGTTATTGTAATTTTTATTCTCTTTTCTTTAATAATGTCTGAATGTCCAAAGCCAGCCCCTTTGTCTTTCAGCTCAGAAGTTTTGTCTTCATCATGATCTTCTCTATAAGAGATACTTTCAAGTGAGTGTTTTAGTTGATTTGCTGTCATTCTTTTCCAAGATTTTCTTTGGGTTTTCAATATCTGTTTCCTTATTGAATTTATCATTCATATCCTCTACTGACTTCCTTAGTTGTTTTTCTATGTTTCCTTGGAATTTTTAAAATAATTTACATAATCATCTTTTTGATTTCTTTTTCATGCATTTCATCCACTTCAATATTTTTTGGAGTCAGCCACTCTAATGTGTGGGCTTTTGTAGGACAGAGCCTTCTCTTTCCAAAGTATATTAGAGTGAACTAGATGGAGACACCCCTATAGGTGTTTTATCCACAGACTTTGTGTTTATTCTCTTTGTTTTTGCTGTAGGAGTTGAAATCCATTAGTAGGACTTGAGAGGCCTCCTCAAGCCATTCCTACTTGATACCTGGTCATTTAGTTTGGGGGTTTTGTCTTATATATTCTTTGTATTAAATTTTCGCTAAAGTTTGAGCATGGCAAATTAATGTGTAGAGTAATATGCATCATCTCTATGCTGGGTATGGCTCAGCAGCAGAGTATCTATTCTATGAATTTGTTCTACACAGCAAAGGAAATAATTTAGGAGCCTGAGGAGAGAGCCTACAGAATTGGAGATCTTTGGATCTTTGCAAGCTGCTCCTCTGACAGATGATTAATGTCCACAATATATAAATGACTCAAAAAAAACTTTACAAAAAATCAAACCAAATAGCCAATTAATAAATAGGACAAGTAAGTAAACTGACACTTTTCAAAGGAAGAAATTACAAGGAGCCAAAAATATATGAAAAAATGTTCAACATCCCTAGCAATGAGGAAAATGCAAACAAAACAAAACAAAACAAAACAAAAAAAACAAACAAAACTACATGGAGATTTCATCTTACTCCAGTGAGAATGCCAATCATCAAGAATACAATTAATAATAAATACTAATGATGATGTGGGAGGAAGGTAAAATCATATATTCTTGGTGGGACTGTAAATTAGTACAACTACTCTGGAAAGAAGTATAACTATTCCTTAAAAGACTAGGAATAAAACTATTATATGACCCACCTATCTTACTCAGTATTTATCCAAAATAACTAAAATAAGCATACTATGGTGGCACAGGCACATCAGTGTTTATGTGGCAAATGGATGGAACTAGAGAACATCATGATAAGTGAAATAAGTCAGACTGAGAAAGTCAATGGTCCAATGTTTCTCTCATATATAGAAGCTAGAACAAAATAAGGGGAAAAGTGTGTGTGTGTGTGTGTGTGTGTGTGTGTGTGTGAATCTCATGAAAATAGAAGTGAGATAAGTGGAACAGAGGAAGGGGGTTGGTGGAATGAAATTGACATAATTATGGTATGTTCACATAAATATATCATAATGAATTACCTTTATATATACCTATAAACCCCCAATTTAGAAAACTATAAATAAATAAAAGGAAGGGGCAAGTATAGTAGAAAGGGGAATGGGGGGAGGATCGAGGAGAGAGAAAGAGAAAGTTCTGGGTACTGAAGCTGAGAAAATTATAGTCCATAATGTATAATTTTGTCAAAATAAGCCCCACTATTATGTATAACTATGAATCACTAATACAAATTTAAAAGAGAGCAGGGGAAAAATGCCAAAATGTGCCAAAAAGTACCTGGTGCCTAGTATGATGTTGGCAACATGAATTAGTGCAGAAACAGGAATGGGGGGAGAGCAATTGTCATAATCAAAAACAATAGCCACGAGCTAGTACTGGCATTAAACAGCAAGTGTCAACTATGCTATCCATTGCCGCAGTCTGGCTGGGCACAAAATCATGAGCCACCACACAGCTTGTAGATTCAAACAGCAACTCTTTATTCCCGAACTTACACCAGCACTCTACAATCACGTTCTGGGGAAATCCACATTCTCTGCCCAAATCCACCCCCACTGGGCTTCTGTCTCCCAAAAAATACTGTCTGAATCCCATGAGAACTCAAGGGGAACTCAGGCAGCAGGATACACCCTATTCCCAGCAGGAATAACCTTAAACCTGGAACCACCCTAAACCCCGATTGTCCTAAACCGGGAACGCCCTAAACCCGGATCCGCCCTGGTCCTTGAGCAAGGTCACCTACATTCAATGTCACTGCAAAATGTCCTATTTCCACGAGTCCTTCCACTAAGCAACATGGGGTATGCTGGCAAGGAAATTGTCATACCTACTTGGCTAATGGCTCCCAGCAATCCATAGTATAATAACTGCAGCAACATTAATGGTAGGTACAAGACTTACTGTAAACCAAATAACTACAAAAGGTGGTGAAAATGCAGTTCATTATGAGAAGAAAATGTGATAGGAAGGGAAAAGAAAGTTTGGAATGTAAAAAATACAAACAGAGAAAGTAGAAGGGATGTGGCAAATGGTGGCTATAAAAAAGGAGGAGAAAAAATAAATTAAAAAGCAGAGTAATTGGAGAGAGAACAGGAGAATTTGGCTGTTCAAGGAAGAAGAAAGGAGATAAAGAGAAACAGGAGGAAAAAACCCAAACACACAAAAAACACCTCTACATATGAGAGAAAGATTAGAACATCACAAAACAGATATTTAAACAAACTCTAACCCTCAAAATACAAGGAAAATGACATTTGTTTTAAAATGCTGCAAATGAGAAAAAGAAGCAAAACTATATTAAAATAAATGAATACACACATACACACACCCACAAACCAATTAGCACAGAAAGAACACCAAAAACAAATAAGCAAAGAAAGAAGTTTCTTTTTTAAAAAATTTTTTTCTTAGTTGTCAATGGACCTTTATTTTATTGATTTATTTGTGGTGTTGAGAATCTAACCCAGGGCCTCACACATGCTAGGCAAGCACTCTACTACTGAGCCACAACCCCAGCCCCAGAAAGAAGTTTCTTATTGAAAGAATTTTCTTCACTGAGGTAGTCAAAACTGTCAATGCGAATGGGTGATCACTGCCTGTGCTCAACTGCCCTTCCTCTTTCTTCTTGAGCTACCTTTTTGAGAAAGGTTTGGTGTTGTTAAGCCTTCCTCTTTCTGTGTTGTCCACTGAGCTCTGCCAGCTGGAGTGGCCTAAAACTGAAGCTGCTTGAAATAGTTTTCAACTTTCCTTGACACCAGTATAAAGTAGGATGGAATGAGAAGTACTGTTATTTGGAGTTTCATCTGGACAGTCCAGATTGATGTGCTGCCAAGTGGGTTGCTGCAGAGTTCTAAGAGGGGAATTCCAGGAGCTGGGCTTATCTCTAATCAGGCTTTGAACTTTGTTGGGTGGTGTGTGCTCTGGAGAGATTAGAACATTACATCCCTAAGGCTGGGCAGATGATGATTTCTTCTGGGAGTCTGTGTTTTAGGAGCTTCCTGAGAATTCCACTCATGGGGCAGGGGAGGCAGCCATCTACAGGTCTTCTGCTGCCTATGAATATGGCCTTTCCAGGATCATCCCTGAATGTAATTATGGCCACCTGTTCAGTTCCTGGACCCTCTTCAGCTGGCCACATGAGCTCCCTGACTCAAAGGAAACGCTACTTGCATACTCTTCCATATCTCTGACTTGAATTCCCTCTGCCTGTTTCACTTACATTCTTCTAAGTACACCATAGCCTACATGGTATGTGCTTTCTAGGACTGTAAGACAATGTTTTATGATCTCTTGTGCTCCCACAACAGCAAGCTGAAGAGTGGCCTCCCCTAGATGACTTCCTGCTTCAGCTCTCTTCTTGCCAGTTGAGAAACACAGAGAACACTTTTCAAACACCAGTTTGCTGTTCAACCTATGGATCAGGTTCTTCTTCTGTTCTACAGGTATTTCTGTGCCAAATTTACACATTGTGTCTCTGTTTTAATCCCTTCTTTCTGCACTGAATCAGCACCGCTCCTGCTGCCCCAACTGTCTTGACTCTAGTGTGATCTTTCCTGTTCTTTGTTCAATGCACTTGAATTTCTGAGTCTTTAACAGACTTTGATTGTCCACTACTGAATTTCAGTAAATTCCCTCTTTCACCCACCTCACTTAGAAGCAGTACTTCCATTGCTTGAATCCAGTGTCATGGAGGAACTGGAAATGCAACTTTCCTCTAATCCCACCATCTTAAACCTTTTTGGCAATTTCTTATATTCAATAAACATCTACCAATCATTCAGCCATTCCTACATTTTACTTTAAAGATATGAAATCAAAATGTTGACAAAGAAGACTTGTTCAAAAAAGCTCATAGCCACAAAATGTTAAGGCTATCATGGGCTGTTTATGAACTTTGTCAGCACTGCAGCCTAGTGAATAGGAACATTTGGTGTCTGGGAACCTCCAGTGGACATTTTCTCCATGCAAGATTGCTCAGAGACATTTTGAATTCCTATTCCACTCTGCCATGTCCCACACAGCACTGTAAATGGGCGACCTGTAGTTGCACAGCCCCTCTGAGATAGGTGTAACCTGAGAAGATGCCAATCAACCTGCTGACTGCAAGACATCATGAAGCAAGACTCCACCCTTGAAACCTTACCCCTGCCCAAATGTATCCACCCTTATCTAAACCTCTGGAGAAATTTTCTATTGTCTAGCTCCAGCTCTTGTGTGGACTGGATGTAGCAGGGGCTCTGCTTTTGAAAATATTTTTCTGACTCTTTGTCTTTTATTCTTCAGTAATTGTTCTAGAATTTAATTTCTCAGGTGGCTTACACCCTCCTCAGCAGGGGGAACCCCCCCAATTGAGGTGCTGGCTGTATTCCCATAACAAAATTTATTCATAATGCTAAAAACTGGGGAAAACACAAGTATTTCTTTATTAGCTTTTCACCATTGTGGGAAAAAAATATCTGGCAAGAACAACTTAGAGGAAGAAATTTTTATTTTGGCTCATGGTTTTAAAGGTCTCAGTCTATGGTTGGCTAACTATATTAGCCATGTTCTGAACCTTCATTGAGGCAGAATATAATGGTAGAAGGGTGTGGCAGAGGAAAAGCTTCTCAGCTCATGGAAGCCAGAAAGGAGAGAGAGAAGCTGGGGACAAGATACAATCTCCAAGTGTTGGGACGTCTGCTGACCACGGAAATGCAATCGCTGGGGAAAGAGGAAGAAAAACCACTGTTGGGAAATCCCCAGTCTTGTGATTCTGGTTTTGTGATTCTCCATGTACCTGACAGAGCTTGAGAAATGGCTTCCATATACGTGCCTGAACGGCCCCAAGATATGGCTTCCGCAAACATAAAGAATAACATCCCAACAATGGGGCACACATACCTAATGGGGTATTGTTTCTGTAACTGGGGTAACAGGGCTCTGTTTCTGCAACTGGGATGCCTAGGCTACCCCAATCTGGGGGACTCTCCGATCTCTGATTGGCCCCTGCCTTTGCCCCCACCTCCCTTCTCCTCTCTCTATATAAGTCCTCTCCCTCCACAATAAACTGAGTTGCTGCGCCATCTCGGCTGACTCAACTCCCGACTCGGTGTGATTTTTGCCAGGCAGGGTGGCTGGCTGGGTCGCGACATTCACCCTCTCGCTCAGCCCAGAGACACTCACTAGCTGGTCTAGTGATTCTCCTCAACCTCTGTCGGAGGGCGGTCGGACATCCAAGTGCACACCCTTAGTCACCTACTTCCCTCAGCCATGTCCCACTTGCCTCCAGTTACCACAGTTCATTCCAATTATTAATCCACCAAATGGATTAATCCACTAATGAGGTTACAGCTCTCATCATTGCCTAGAAGCTCAACCTCTGAACCTTTCTACATTGGGAGTCATAATTTCAAAACATGAGCTTTGGGGAGGATATTTCTCGATTCAAAACATAAAATTCCATCCCTTATCACCCCAAATTTTAGATCTGTCTCACAATGTAAAATTCATTTAGTCTGTCCCCAAGAATCTCTGTAGTCTTAATAATTTCAGCAATGTTCACAAGTCCAAGTCCAAAGTCTCCCGTGAGACTCAAGGCAAATTCTTAACTATGAGCCCCTGTGAAAATCAAAAGCCAATTACACAATTCCAATATACAATGACACAGAGTAAACATTCTCATTCTACAAGGGAAGAGTTGGGGCATAGAAGAAAGGAATGGAACTAAAGCAAGACCAAAATCCAGCTGGGAATATATTAGGTCCTGTAGCTCCCCATGGCCTTGCCAGTTGAAGCCCACATGACCTCTCTTTTGGCCAAGATTGACTCACTTCCCACAGATTTCTTTGCCAGACATTCCATTTTCCTCACATCTCCTAATTCCAGGGGTTTCCACTGCAGCTTCAGCTTTACTCTCTTCTACCATTGCCCTCAGAGGCTGCCTGAAGGGATTCCAACACTGAAACACTTTTCATGGCTTCTCAGGCCTTGAAATATTAGTGAAAGCCTCCATGACTCCTTACTTCCAGCTTCTCCATTTCTGTCAAACCAGCACCACATGAGCAGAATCAAGTTCTGTCACCAGCCCAAGCAATGCCTGGGGCCCCCTTGAATCATGGTTACTGTAAAGAATGGTGGAAAAAGTTCCGTAAACTCAACAGGCCAAAGCAACCGTTTACCTGTCCAAGATTTTATTAGCAGGACAGTCGCAGAAGAGAAGGGGGAAGAAAGAGAGAGGGAGAGAGAGAGAGAGAGAGAGGAGAGGAGAGGAGAGGAGAGGAGAGAAGAGAAGAGAAGAGAAGAGAGGGAGAGAGAGAGAGGAAGAGAGGAGGAGAGGAAGGGAAGAGAGGTAAAGTAAGAGAAAGAGAGTAAGAGTAAGAGAGCAAGCACGAACAGGGTGTTGATATTTATGGGCTTAAGGCAGGATGAGGAGGAGAAAGGTGAGTGGGCTTTTTTATTGGTTGTTCAAAACATTACAAAGCTCTTGATATATCATATTTCATACATTTGATTCAAGTGGGTTATGAACTCCCATTTTTACCCCGTATACAGATTGCAGAATCACATCGGTTACACATGCACGTTTTTACATATTGCCATATTAGTGACTGTTGTATTCTGCTACCTTTCCTATCCTCTACTATCCCCCCTCCCCTCACCTCCCATCTTCTCTCTCTACCCCATCTACTGTAATTCATTTCTCTCCCTTGTTTTTTTCCCTTTCCCCTCACTTCCTCTTATATGTAATTTTGTATAACAATGAGGGTCTCCTTCCATTTCCATGCAATTTCCCTTCACTCTCCCTTTCCCTCCCACCTCTCATCCCTGTTTAATGTTAATCTTTTTCTCATGCTCTTCCTCCCTGCTCTGTTCTTAGTTGCTCTCCTTATATCAAAGAAGACATTTGGCATTTGTTTTTTAGGGATTGGCTAGCTTCACTTAGCATAATCTGCTGTAAAGCCATCCATTTCCCTGCAAATGCCATGATTTTGTCATTTTTTAGTGCTCCATTGTGTATAAATGCCACATTTTTTATCCATTTTATCTATTCATCTATTGAAGGGCATCAAGGTCGGTTCCACAGTCTAGCTATTGTGAATTGTGCTGCTATAAACATCAATGTAACAGTATCCCTATAGTACACTCTTTTAAGGTCTTCAGGGAATCGTCTGAGAAGGGGAATAGCTGGGTCAAATGGTGGTTCCATTCCTAGCTTTCCCAGGAATCTCCATACTGCTTTCCAAATTGGCCGCACCAATCTGCAGTCCCACCAGCAATGTACAAGTGTACCCTTTTCCCCACATCCTCGCCAGCACTTGTTGTTGTTTGACTTCCTAATGGCTGCCAATCTTACTGGAGTGAGATGGTATCTTAGGGTGGTTTTGATTTGCATTTCTCTGACTGCTAGAGATGGTGAGCATTTTTTCATGTACTTGTTGATTGATTATATGTCCTCCTCTGAGAAGTGTCTGTTCAGGTCCTTGGCCCATTTGTTGATTGGGTTATTTGTTTTCTTATTGTTTAATTTTTTGAGTTCTTTGTATACTCTGGATATTAGGGCTCTATCTGAAGTGTGAGGAGTAAAGATTTGTTCCCAGGATGTAGGCTCCCTATTTACCTCTCTTATTGTTTCTCTTGCTGAGAAAAAACTTTTTAGTGTAAGTAAGTCCCATTTGTTGATTGTTGTTTTTAACTCTTGTGCTATGGGTGTCCTATTGAGGAATTTGGAGCCCAATCCCACAATATGTAGATCGGAGCCAACTTTTTCTTCTATCAGACGCAGTGTCTCTGATTTGATATCAAGCTCCTTGATCCATTTTGAGTTAACTTTTGTGCATGGCGAGAGAAAGGGATTCAGTTTCATTTTGTTGCATATGGATTTCCAGTTTTCCCAGCACCATTTGTTGAAGATGCTATCCCTCCTCCATTGCATGCTTTTAGCCTCTTTATCAAATATAAGATAGTTGTAGTTTTGTGGATTGGTCTCTGTGTCCTCTATTCTGTACCATTGGTCCACCCGCCTGTTTTGGTACCCGTACCATGCTGTTTTTGTTACTATTGCTCTGTAGTATAGTTTGAAATCTGGTATCGCTATACTGCCTGATTCACACTTCCTGCTTAGCATTGTTTTTGCTATTCTGGGTCATTTATTTTTCCATATGAATTTCATGATTGATTTATCTATTTCTACAAGAAATGCCGTTGGGATTTTGATTCTCATTGCATTAAACCTATAGAGAACTTTTGGTAATATCGCCATTTTGATGATGTTAGTTCTGCCTATCCATGAACAGGGTATATTTTTCCATCTTCTAAGATCTTCTTCTATTTCTCTCTTTAGGGTTCTCTAGTTTTCATTGTATAAATCTTTCACCTCCTTTGTTAGGTTTATTCCCAAGTATTTTATTTTTTTTTTGAGGATATTGTGAATGGGGTGGTTGTCCTCATTTCCATTTCAGAAGATTTGTCACTGATATACAGGAATGCCTTTGATTTATGCGTGTTGATTTTATACCCTGACACTTTGCTGAATTCATTTATTAGCTCTAGTAGTTTCTTTGTAGACCCTTTTGGGTCTTCTAGGTATAGGATCATGTCATCCACAAACAGTGTTAATTTAAGTTCTTCTTTTCCTATCTTAATGCCTTTAATTTCTTTTATCTGTCTAATTGCTCTGGCCAGTATTTCGAGAACTATATTGCACAGAAGTGATGAGAGAGGGCATCTCTGACTTGTTCCAGATTTTAGAGGGAATGCCTTCAGTTTTTCTCCATTTAGAATGATGTTATCCTGAGGCTTAGCATAGATAGCTTTTACAATGTTGAGGTAAGTTCCTGTTATCCCTAGTTTTTCTAGTGTTTTGAACATAAACGGATGCTGTACTTTGTCGAATGCCTTTTCTACATCTATCGAGATGATCATATGGTTCTTATCTTTAAGTCTATTGATGTGGTGAATAATATTTATTGATTTCCGTATATTGAACCAGCCTTGCATCCCAGGGATGAATCCTACTTGATCATGGTGCACGATCTTTTTGATATGTTTCTGTATCTGATTTGCCAGAATTTTATTGAGGATTTTTGCATCTATGTTCATTAGAGATTTTGGTCTGTAGTTTTCTTTCTTTGAGGTGTCTTTATCTGGTTTAGGAATCAGGGTGATGTTGGCCTCATAGAATGAATTTGGAAGTTCTCCCTCTTTTTCCATTTCCTGAAATAGCTTGAAAAGTATTGGGATTAGTTCTTCTTTAAAGTTCTTGTAAAACTCTGCTGTATACCCATCCAGTCCTGGGCTTTTCTTAGTTGGTAGTCTTTTGATGGTTTCTTCTATTTCCTCAATTGATATTGGTCTGTTTAGGTTGTGTATATCCCCCTGACTCAATCTGCGCAGATCATATGACTTAAGAAATTTATCAATGCCTTCACTATCTTCTATTTTTTTTGGAGTATAAAGATTCAAAATAATTTCTAATTATCTTCTGTATTTCTGTAGTGTCTGTTGTGATATTGCCTTTTTCATCCCGTATGCTAGTGATTTGGGTTCTTTCCCTTCTTCTCTTTGTTAGCATGGCTAGGGGTCTGTCGATCTTATTTATTTTTTCCAAGAACCAACTTTTATTTTTTTCAATTTTTTCAATTGTTTCTTTTGTTTCAATTTCATTGATTTCAGCTCTGCTTTTAATTATTTCCTGCCTTCTACTACTTTTGCTGTTGTTTTGCTCTTCTTTTTCTAGGGTTTTGAGATGAAGTGTGAGATCATTTATTTGTTGGTTTTTTCTTTTTTTAAGGAATGAACTCCAAGCAATGAATTTTCCTCTTAGAAATGCTTTCATTGTGTCCCATAGATTCCGATATGTTGTGTCTGTGTTTTCATTTATCTCTAAGAATTTTTAAATTTCCTCCTTGATGTTTTCTGTAACCCATTGATCATTCAGTAACATATTGTTCATTCTCCAAGTGATGCAGGATTTTTCCTTCCTTCTTTTATCGTTGATTTTCAGTTTCATTCCATTATGATCAGATAGGATGCATGGTATTATCTCTACTCCTTTATAATTTCTAAGAGTTGCCCTGTGACATAATATATGGTCTATTTTTGAGAAGGATCCATGTGCTGCTGAGAAAAATGTGTAACTGTTTGATGTTGGGTGGTATATTCTATATATGTCAATTACGTCTAGGTTATTAATTGTATTATTGAGTTCTATAATTTCTTTATTCAACTTTTGTTTGGAAGATCTGTCCAGTGGTGAGAGAGGTGTGTTGAAGTCTCCCATAATTATTGTATAGTGGTCTATTTGACTCTTGAACTTGAGAAGAGTTTGTTTGATGAACATAGATGCACCATTGTTTGGGGCATATATATTTATGATTGTTATGTCTTGTTGGTGTATGGTTCCCTTGAGCAGTATGTAGTGTCCTTGTTTATCCCTTTTGATTAACTTTGGCTTAAAGTCTATTTTATTTGATATGAGTATGGACACTCCTGCTTGTTTCCAAGGTCCATATGAGTGATATGATTTTCCCCAACCTTTCACCTTCAGTCTATGTATTTCTTTTCCTATCAAATGGATCTCCTTTGGGCAGCATATTGTTGGATCTTTTTTTTTATCCATTCTACTAGTCTGTGTCTCTTGATTGGTGAGTTTAAGCCATTAACATTTAGGGTTACTATTGAGATATGGTTTGTACTTCCAGCCATATTTCTTTATTTATGTTACTTAACATGATTTGTTTTTTCTCTCTGATTATTTTTTCCCTTTACTGTACTATCTTATTGGTTTTCATTGTTATTTGCATTTCCTCTTCCTGTAATGTTTTGCCAAGGATGTTTTGAAGAGCTGGTTTTCTAGCTGCAAATTCTTTTAACTTTTGCTTACCGTGGAAGGTTTTAATTTTGTAAAGGTCAGGCAAACGTCGGAGGAAAAGACCACCAAGAGACTGTCTCATGCAACAGCAAAGGGTTTATTGGGGGTCCAGCATGCTGGGGCTCCAAGCCTACCTTGAAGAGGTAAAGAGCAAAGAGCCCCGAGAACAGCTTGAGCAGAGCTTATATACATTCTTTGAAAAGGGCAGGGACTTCACATACAGCATAACAAATCACCTCACACCCCGGGAAAATCAAACAACAACTCTAAAACATGATTAGCACATTCACTGGTGGGAACAAGTTAGGTAGGAGTGATTGGTCAGTACAAAAGGGGTATTCGTTTGAACTGATTGGTTTAAGCCAAGAGGGGTGTATGTGCTGAACTACATGGTTTCCCAACAGGTTATCAACTACCATAAACTACTGGGAGGGTTATCTGGCATCCCAGGTATTTCCCTGTCTCATGCTGATTGGTGGCTGCTAGGGGGCTGCTATGGATCCCCACTTATCCTGACTGAGTCAGGGACACCTGGTGCAGCAGATCTCCTGTAGATAAACAACTTATCAGGGTGGGAATGTGCCTAGGAGTGCTCTGTGGGTTTTTCCAAGGACAAAGGCCATGTCCCTTCCTTGGACAGCTTTGCTCTGAGATAGAGGCTGGTTTTTCATTCCCCCCTTTGTCTGGAAACTTGGGAATCAATCATGGTTCCCTCAGTTGTGGGCCTATTTGGGCAGGCTCTACATCTTGGTAAACAGTAATCCTCAGGGGACAGTCTTCAACTTCCCATACTTACTTAAAATTGGCCTCCTAGATCCAACCTGACTCTATTTACCTATCTACACTGCCTATTCATTTTTGGCTTTGTCCCCCCCCTAATTTTAGAAACTTTATTGCTGTGTGGAGAAGGGGTGATGACTCGTTCTGGCTGCTTCAGAGCTGAAAAAGGGGTGTCGAACATGAGGGGGCTTGAAGACGTGAGGGGCGACGTGGGGGATGTGAGTTCCCTTTTAGAAGTCAGTTCCATTTGAAGTCTGGTTGGGGAAAAACAGGTTGTCATCTGGGGATGGGTGCTTCTATGAGAGAAACAAATCATTAGTACTGAATAAGTGTTGTAGCAGCTGGAACATGTCACTGTACAGAAGTTCCCTCACCAGGCTTTAACATTTACAGTTACCAGGAGTGTAAACATGACATTTAACTTTTAGGGTTACAGATATCCTTCCCCTTAAGACACAGCTAAATAATTTAATGTCATCTGATCTTGCAAAATCCTTTTACTAGTATGACCTGTGTCTAATAGAGAAATCTTTAATTCTGTTACTTAGGGCTGGATAACCATACTAGCAAACACTAAGCCTACCTGTGTAGGTTAGGAATATCTGTAGGCCTCAAACTAAAAACTACTCTGGCAGTTCCTTTTAATAGTTATCAGGCATTTTTGTCTGAGAATATCTTTTGCAGCCTCTAGTTTACTTTTTTTTGGAAGTTACATTTAACTATTATTATTATTTAAAATGTCCAGGAATATCTGTGTTTTGGCTTTGACTGTCTTTGTTAAGTGTTTAAGATGAAGCAAGTCAAACTGACTTTTGTTTCTATCTATTGTTAACAGTCAGCTGAGTTTCCTTGGGAGTCCTCGGGGAACTTACAGCAGCTTCTCAGTTCCTCTAGTGCCATTTGCGCTGCTAGTGCCATTTGCGCTAGGATGGGTCCAGGCCTTGCTTGACCATGTGGCTTCCCTCGGAAGCATCAGGGATGTCTCCGTTTTCTGATGACCCTCCTCTTCACAGCAAATGCACTGATTGGCTTTCTGTCCTCCAGCGGTCTCATTAATCTCCCTGATTGGGAGGTTATGTGGCCCAGAGTTGCAAAGCTCTTTGGAGAAGTCCCCTATTCCCTGATTCAGACTGACTCAGAGGTCAAGAGCCAAATATTGGTTTTCTTGGCCCTTTTAATTTAACTTTAATTTTAAAACTTAAACATCCAGCAAATAAGTTTCAACAGCCTTATATTAAGAATACTGGGCTTTAATGTATATCTCTCTATCCTGTAGGTGATAACTCCTTATCTTAAATTAACCCAGGTTGTGTGTTCTTAAATCAGTACCTCTGCAAAACATTAACAGGGCAATCTTTAGAACATTTATAAGGAAAGTACAAAATAAAATTAACAAGAGTAAAAACATATTTAGTTCATGTAATAGCTACCTAGAATTTTGGCAGAGTTATACATTATAATCCCCTGTTTGAGATCCTGGTAATTGTGACAAAAACCCAACTTTTGGACACAACTTTAACTGTACTGAAATCTGGCCTACTTATTCCATAGTCACTTTCACATGTAGTGAGATGGGACATAGAGCCTTATCTCAGGTAAGGCGGGGTTCTTCATAAATCTTAAGTACTGTAGTTCTGAAGCTGATCTTTGCTTTTTGACATAATTTTATAAAGCCTACATAAATTGTTGCTCAAGTTCACATGAATATTAGCTAACACAATATAATATCACATCTAAAACATGGATTAAAGAAAGGCTTAAATCTTTTAACATTTTGTAGAAAAGTAGCAAAGTATTTTTGTGTTTTACAATAAAACCTTCACACAGATTAGGCTCTCATTAACTTAAAAATACATTTAAATTGTATCTCAGTGTAAAAGGTAACATAGAACTTTACATATCTTATTGATAACAAGTCCAGTTATAGAACACAAATGATATAAATAAATCTCCAACATGTTTTTCTTTTAAGCCTAAAATTACCATACAACTTTAGAACACCAGCTTGATATAATGCTCTTTTGTAGCTTCTACCTTACAGATTTGTATACCTGGAAGATATGAACACATTAATGGCACCACAATTACATTGATGTTTTTGTATTAACCAAATTTAGCTTTTAAAGAAATAACATAGCACAATTCTCTAAAACAACAGCACTTGTTTAACCAGCTGTTTAATTTCTTTAAGATTACAACCAACTTACACAGACCTTCTTTATATCACTTACTTAAACCCTCTTACTTAATCATATAGACTCTTATCCAGAAACACATTTTCTCTCTATTAAATCCATGCCTAGAACCTTTTTAGTTTCTCTTTTTCATCTATTAACCTCCTTCTGTTCACATTTTGAAACAATACTTGTAAATTTTTGAATTTAAGCAGATTATTTCATAGACAACATTTTATTAGGTTTTTTTGAGCACCTAGAAAAACTTATAAGCTTAATTTTAAAGACATCTTTACTTTTATCTGTTTACCCAATTTAAATTGAACCATTTGAATCACGTGAATCAAGGATATTTGGATCCATTTTTTAAAATTTTTCATGAGCGCTCCTCATATATCTGCCAACTGTCATATAATTGCATGATATATGGACATATGCATACAGACATACAGACATACAACACATAACACAAGTGTGCACACATACACAAGGCCTTGTAGCTGTTTTTTCAGGTGAAATCTCCATTGCAATGTTTAAAAACTCCACAGTTGATCAAAAATAGAACTGATCAGAAAATATTAACTTGTCTGTAGGATCAAAATCATGAGCTCAAAAAAAAAATACAGAATCTAAGAAAAAGCAAGAGTCCTAAAAAAGATGACTGGCCAGTAATTAGTAAATACCATACAATTTACTTTTTGGTTTGGTCTAGTTTGAGTTCAGGTAAAAAGATACTTTTACTTTTTTTTCCCTTGGGCCTCAGATCTGTCTCCTGAGCTCCAGGCTTCTTCTATTTGCATATCAACATAAGTCCTGGCTGAGGTCTGGAAGGAACTGGGAAAACTGGAATTCTGAGCAGAAACCTCATGCCTAAGGCCTTTTAACTATAAGTCACAATTTTCAGGTTTGGATGTTGAAAATTATGATACAAGTTTAAGATGCAATTCTCAAAGTTTTATATCTTTATATCTTTCTACACTAGAAAAACTTGCTCACACAAAACTGAAAATAGGATCTTTCTTGATAATATAAAAGCCACCATCAGAAGAAGTTCCTTCAGGACCATTAAGCTACTTTCTTTGTTCTGAAGTTCCTAAAGTAGTATTAAGTTATATTAAATCACCTGAAAAATTTTTAAAAGAGAACCACACACTACCATGTATATCCAAAATTAAGCTTTGAAAATTCCCAAGACTGTTGCTAATTAATGTCATTTCAATAAGCCAGACCAGCGTTTTAATTTAACACTTTTTTCCCCTGAATCTTACACACTGAGGGGAACAGATATCATATCATAATTTATTATCCTTGCCCAAGTTAATGTACTGGTATACCTAGTGAAATCTTTTCAGGCTGCCCAGTTCAAAAATTGATGAAAAAATAAAACTAAATGATTGGGAGTTACTTGCCAACTTGGAAGTAGAGTTCTTTAATTTTCCATCCTAAATATTGAAGTTTTCTAGCATGAACTATCTGAAATCACAAACTAAACAATTACTTAAACCCAACTTTTAACTGCAAGATTGTGCAATGCTTTAGAAACCCATTCAGATCCTAGATTGTTACAATAAAAAAAATCATCTTTTAGATACACATTCAGCCAAGATCATCCCCAAGAAACAATCTATAATATCAACACATTACTGCATTCATTGTCCCTTTTTTTAAGTAGACAGAGGTGGAGTAATCCTTAAAGTGCAGGTAAGGAAGAGGGAGTTCCCCAAAGCAAAATGGCTTTGGCAGCTGCTGGGAGTCCCTTAGTCCCACATTTTACTTACAGGATTAGTTCCTCTGGTTTGGTCTGACCCCAGGCACCAGGCATTTTCCACATCTCCTAACTTTTCAGTAGTCAGCTCCCAAAAAGTTCATCCTCTGCTTGCAGTTGTTTCAAGTGCTAGGCTTCCCCAAGAAGGCAGAGTGGGGACTCCTCTAAAGTCCCCTCTGGGGTGCCAAAATTTATGACTGAAAGTTCGGTTCCCATCCCCAAAGCCAATTAATGCCAATTTAATAATGAGGACAGGATTTTGAGAAAAGTTAAAGTGAGATATCAAAGTTCTTAGATCCCCAGCAGGCATTTCCCTCTGCAGTGGGAGCACTCAAGCCAACTACGGGAAGAAAAGAAAACACTGCTTCCCTAATCTCGCTTAACAAAGGGGAGTAAAGTTTATCAAAGTTCTTTAAAACACAGCTAAAAGGGGTGTAAAAGGTGAGAACAGAAAAGCTGGCGGTTCTATTGACTTTTGGTCCCTTACAGGAGAAGCATACTAGGGAAAATTTAGGATAAAATTTAGCTAAAGTTACCTCCACACATCTAGGGCAGATTGGAACTTGGGACTCTGCATCGGTCCAAAGTAAAACAATGCCATCACACTTAACAGAGACACAGACAAAGACACACAAAGACATAGATACCCTTTTCAGATTGTCAAAAAACAAACAAACAAACAAAAAAACCCGAATGTGGGTGCTGGCCCCAAGCCAACTAGGGCCTTCCCTTCAGACAAATGGATTGGGGGAGCATCCCCTTCAGATTGGGTCTGACGACCCCAGATTGGGAGATTAGTTACACAAACACTGAAAGTAACAACACAGACAATAAAGATAGACAGTAAACGTTCAACATGAGTTTGAGACAGAGACCAGAACTGAGTAGCTGGCAAAACCTGATGGGCTGGCAAACCGAATCTGAAACAGAATACAACTGAGTCGAGGAAACTATGGTTCCTCGATTTCCTGAGTCCTCTGGAGCATCCCCCAGGGACGTGGCCTGTGGCTCTGTGACACGTCTGTCAGCCACCGCCAGAGAGAGCTCACGCTCTTCACTGACAGCCACTTTGCCAAGCCCTAACCTGAAACCCGAAACCATAAAGAGGCATCTTACTTACCCCGAGAGGAGCCCGTTGGGGTCTTTCGTCCGCCGCTGCCGGATCTCGCTGGGGTCTCCAGATGTAAAGGTCAGGTGAACGTTGGAGGAAAAGACCACCAAGAGACTGTCTCATGCAACAGCAAAGGGTTTATTGGGGGTCCAGCATGCTGGGGCTCCAAGCCTACCTCGAAGAGGTAAAGAGCAAAGAGCCCCGAGAACAGCTTGAGCAGAGCTTATATACATTCTTTGAAAAGGGCAGGGACTTCACATACAGCATAACAAATCACCTCATGCCACGGGAAAATCAACAACTCTAAAACATGATTAGCACATTCACTGGCGGGAACAAGTTAGGTAGGGGTGATTGGTCAGTACAAAAGGGGTATTCGTTTGAACTGATTGGTTTAAGCCAAGAGGGGTGTATGTGCTGAACTACATGGTTTCCCAACAGGTTATCAACTACCATAAACTACTGGGAGGGTTATCTGGCATCCCAGGTATTTCCCTGTCTCATGCTGATTGGCTGCTAGGGGCCTTCTATGGATCCCCACCTAGCCTGACTGAGTCAGGGAAACCTGGCGCAGCAGATTTCCTGTAGATAAACAACTTATCAGGGTGGGAATGTGCCTAGGAGTGCTCTGTGGGTTTTTCCAAGGACAAAGGCCATGTCCCTTCCTTGGACAGCTTTGCTCTGAGATAGAGGCTGGTTTTTCAATTTTATCTTCCATCCTGAAGATTAATTTCACTGGATACATGATTCTAGGTTGGAACCCATTTTCTTTCAGTGTTTGAAATATGTTGTTCCAGGATCTTCTAGCTTTCAGAGTCTGTGTTGAAAGATCAGCTGTTATCCTGATTGGTTTACCCATAAATGTAATCTACTTCCTTTCTCTTGTAGCTTTTAAAATTCTCTCCTTATTCTGTATGTTGGGCATCTTCATTATAATGTGTCTTGGTGTGGATCTCTTATGATTTTGCACATTCGGCATCCTGTGGGCTTCTAGGATTTGGAATTCTGTTTCATTCTTCAAGTCTGGGAAGTTTTCTAATATTATTTCATTGAACAGATTGCTCATTCCTTTGGTTTGGACCTCTATACCTTTTTGTATCCCAATAACTCTTAAGTTTGGTCTCTTTATGTTATCCCATATTTCTTGGATGTTCTGCTCATGGTTTCTTAACAGTCTCACTGAGCTGCCTATGTTCTTTTCAAGTTGAAATACTTTGTCTTCATTGTCTGATGTTCTATTTTCTAAGTGTTCTACTCTGCTGGTAGTACTCTCATTTGAGTTTTTATTTATTTATTTTTTCATATTTAAAATTATATTTTATCATGGCAAGAACATTGAAACAAAATCTACCCTTTTAACAGACTTTTAAGTGTACAATACAAAATGGTTAGCTACAAGTATGATGTATAGCAGATCTCTAGAACACACCAGGAGCTGATGGAGGCAGGGGTGAGTAGGAAGAAATGCGGAGTTGCTGAAAATTATGATTTTTTTTTCTGATTTCAAATGCTCAGAACTGAGTTTTTTTTAACAGATGGAAGGAAGTGTTTATTTCATAGTGGTCTGTGCTTTTCCTTTGCAATGCTGCACAGACAGCCAGGATATGGTATAGAAAGTACATATTAACTATAAGTGGGGGAATAATAACTACCTATATATCTCCATTTTTAGACTGTTTAGAAATAATACCAAGTTGGTTCTTCCTGTGGTTATTCACAAGAGTGAGTACAGGTTGAACATCCCTACTTCAGAAATCCAAATTCAGAAATGATCCCAAATCTGAAACTTTTCTTGGAGCATTTCCAATTTCAGAGCTTTGGATTTTTGGTACTCAACTAGTAAAGTCTTTGCAAATATGCCCAAATTTGAAAAACTCCAAAGTCTGAAATACTTCTGGTCCCAAGTATGTTTGGATAAGGGATATTCTACCTGTATTCACTAACATCTTTGGGCTGGAGTGTCTTTAAAAAGTCTGTGTAAGGCAACAATAAATGTTGGCGAGGATGTAGGGAAAAAAGTCTACTCATGCATTGCTGGTGGGACTGCAAATTGGTGCAACCACTATGGAAAGCATTATGGAGATTCCCCAGAAAACTTGTAATAGAACCTTTTGACCCATATATCCCACTTCTGAGTTTATACACAAAGGACTTAAAATCAACGTGCTATAGTGACACAGGCACATCAATGTTTATAGCAGTTCAATTAACAATAGCTAAACTATGGAACCAACCCAGGTGCCCTTCAATAGATGAATGGATAAAGAAAATGTCATATATATGATGGAATATTACTCAGCTTTAAAGGAGAATGAAATTATGATACTTGCTGGTAAATGGATGGAACTAGAAAATATCATGGTAAGCAAAGTAAGTCAATCCCCCAAAACCAAAGACTTAATGTTTTCACTTGTATGTAGATGCTGATTCACAATAAAGCAGGGGGTGGGGGATAATAATGGAGTTATTACCTAGGGTGTGCTAGGTAATAATAGAGTTACTTTGGATTCGGTGGAGGGGAGTAAAAGGAGTGGAAGGGATATGGGGATAGGAAAGATAGTAAAATGAAACAAACATTATTACCTTCTGTATATATATATATATATATATATATATATATATATATATATATATATGAGTAGATGACTGATGTGATTATACAACATGTATAATTTGAAAAATGAGAAATTATACCCCATTAATGTAATGATATATCAAAGTACATAAATGCATTCTACTGTCATATATAACTAATTAAAACAAATAAAAAGATTTTTTTAAAAGGCTATATAAGCAGTGTATTTTCTTTTTTTAAATTTTTTTATTTTTTAAATTTTTATTGTTGGTTGTTCAAAACATTACATAGTTCTTGATATATCATATTTCACACTTTGATTCAAGTGGGTTATGAACTCCCATTTTTACCCCGTATACAGATTGCAGAATCACATCAGTTACACATCCATTGATTTACATATTGCCATACTAGTGTCTGTTGTATTCTGCTGTCTTTCCTATCCTCTGCTATCCCCCCCTCCCCTCCCCTCCCCTCTTCTCTCTCTACCCCCTCTACTGTCATTCATTTCTCCCCCTTGTATTATTTTTCCCTTTTCCCTCACTTCCTCTTGTATGTAATTTTGTATAACCCTGAGAATCTCCTTCCATTTCCATGCAATTTCCCTTCACTCTCCCTTTCCCTCCCACCTCTCATCCCTGTTTAATGTTAATCTTCTTCTCATGCTCTTCATCCTTTCTCTGTTCTTAGTTACTCTCCTTATATCAAAGAAGACATTTGGCATTTGTTTTTTAGGGATTGGCTAGCTTCACTTAGCATAATCTGCTCTAATGCCATCCATTTCCCTGCAAATTCTATGATTTTATCATTTTTTAATGCAGACTAATACTCCATTGTGTATAAATGCCACATTTTTTTTATCCATTCGTCTATTGAAGGGCATCTAGGTTGGTTCCACAGTCTTGCTATTGTGAATTGTGCTGCTATGAACATCGATGTAGCAGTGTCCCTGTAGCATGCTCTTTTTAGGTCTTTAGGGAATAGACTGAGAAGGGGAATAGCTGGGTCAAATGGTGGTTCCATTCCCAGCTTTCCAAGAAATCTCCATACTGCTTTCCAAATTGGCCGCACCAATCTGTAGTCCCACCAGCAATGTACAAGTGTACCCTTTTCCCCACATCCTCGCCAGCACTTGTTGTTGTTTGACTTCCTAATGGCTGCCAATCTTACTGGAGTGAGATGGTATCTTAGGGTGGTTTTGATTTGCATTTCTCTGACTGCTAGAGATGGTGAGCATTTTTTCATGTACTTGTTGATTGATTATATGTCCTCCTCTGAGAAGTGTCTGTTCAGGTCCTTGGCCCATTTGTTGATTGGGTTATTTGTTTTCTTATTGTTTAATTTTTTGAGTTCTTTGTATACTCTGGATATTAGGGCTCTATCTGAAGTGTGAGGAGTAAAGATTTGTTCCCAGGATGTAGGCTCCCTATTTACCTCTCTTATTGTTTCTCTTGCTGAGAAAAAACTTTTTAGTTTAAGTAAGTCCCATTTGTTGATTGTTGTTTTTAACTCTTGTGCTATGGGTGTCCTATTGAGGAATTTGGAGCCCAATCCCACAATATGTAGATCGGAGCCAACTTTTTCTTCTATCAGACGCAGTGTCTCTGATTTGATATCAAGCTCCTTGATCCATTTTGAGTTAACTTTTGTGCATGGCGAGAGAAAGGGATTCAGTTTCATTTTGTTGCATATGGATTTCCAGTTTTCCCAGCACCATTTGTTGAAGATGCTATCCCTCCTCCATTGCATGCTTTTAGCCTCTTTATCAAATATAAGATAGTTGTAGTTTTGTGGATTGGTCTCTGTGTCCTCTATTCTGTACCATTGGTCCACCCGCCTGTTTTGGTACCCGTACCATGCTGTTTTTGTTACTATTGCTCTGTAGTATAGTTTGAAATCTGGTATCGCTATACTGCCTGATTCACACTTCCTGCTTAGCATTGTTTTTGCTATTCTGAGTCATTTATTTTTCCATATGAATTTCATGATTGATTTATCTATTTCTACAAGAAATGCCGTTGGGATTTTGATTCTCATTGCATTAAACCTATAGAGAACTTTTGGTAATATCGCCATTTTGATGATGTTAGTTCTGCCTATCCATGAACAGGGTATATTTTTCCATCTTCTAAGATCTTCTTCTATTTCTCTCTTTAGGGTTCTCTAGTTTTCATTGTATAAGTCTTTCACCTCTTTTGTTAGGTTGATTCCCAAGTATTTTATTTTTTTGAGGATATTTTGAATGGAGTGGTTGTCCTCATTTCCATTTCAGAGGTTTTGTCGCTGATATACAGGAATGCCTTTGATTTATGCGTGTTGATTTTATATCCTGCCACTTTGCTGAATTCATTTATTAGCTCTAATAGTTTCTTTGTAGACCCTTTTGTGTCTGCTAGGTATAGAATCATGTCACCTGCAAATAGTGATAATTTAAGTTCTTCTTTTCCTATTTTTATGCCTTTAATTTCTTTCATCTGTGTAATTGCTCTGGCCAGTGTTTCGAGAACTATGTTGAACAGAAGTGGTGAGAGAGGGCATCCCTGTCTTGTTCCAGATTTTAGAGGGAATGCCTTCAATTTTTCTCCATTGAGAATGATGCTAGCCTGAGGCTTAGCATAGATAGCTTTTACAATGTTGAGGTAAGTTCCTGTTATCCCTAGTTTTTCTAATGTTTTGAACATAAAGGGATGCTGTACTTTGTCAAATGCTTTTTCTGCATCTATCGAGATGATCATATGTTTCTTGTTTTTAAGTCTATTGATGTGGTGAATAACATTTATTGATTTCCGTATATTGAACCAGCCTTGCATCCCAGGGATGAAGCCTACTTGATCATGGTGCACAATTTTTTTGATATGTTTTTGTATCCGATTCGCCAGAATTTTATTGAGGATTTTTGCATCTAGGTTCATTAGAGATATTGGTCTGTAGATTTCTTTATTTGAAGTGTCTTTGTCTGGTTTAGGAATCAGGGTGATGTTGGCCTTGTAGAATGAATTTGGAAGTTCTCCCTCTTTTTCTATTTCCTGAAATAGATTGAAAAGTATTGGCGTTAGTTCCTCTTTAAAGGTTTTGTAAAACTCTGCTGTATACCCATCCGGTCCTGGGCTTTTCTTAGTTGGTAGTCTTTTGATGGTTTCTTCTATTTCCTCAATTGATATTGGTCTGTTTGGGTTGTCTATATCCTCCTGACTCAATCTGGGCAGATCATATGACTTAAGAAATTTATCGATGCCTTCAATATCTTCTATTTTATTGGAGTATAAGGATTCAAAATAATTTCTGATTATCTTCTGTATTTCTGAAGTGTCTGTTGTGATATTGACTTTTTCATCCCGTATGCTAGTAATTTGAGTTCTCTCTCTTCTTCCCTTCATTAGCATGGCTAAGGGTCTGTCGATTTTATTTATTTTTTCAAAGAACCAACTTTTAGTTTTGTCTATTTTTTCAATTGTTTCTTTTGTTTCAATTTCATTAATTTCAGCTCTGATTTCAATTATTTCTTGCCTTCTACTTCTTTTGCTGTTGTTTTGCTCTTCTTTTTCAAGGATTTTGAGATGAAGTATGAGATCATTTATTTGTTGTTTTTTTTCTTTTTTTAAGGAATGAACTCCAAGCAATGAATTTTCCTCTTAGAACTGTTTTCAATGTGTCCCATAGATTCCGATATGTTGTGTCTGTGTTTTCATTTATCTCTAAGAATTTTTAAATTTCCTCCTTGATGTCTTCTATAACCCACTGATCATTCAGTAACCTATTGTTCATTCTCCAAGTGATGTATGCTTTTTCCTTCCTTCTTTTATCGTTGATTTTCAGTTTCATTCCATTATGATCAGATAAGATGCATGGTATTATCTCTACTCCTTTATATTATCTAAGAGTTGCCCTGTGACATAATGCATGATCTATTTTTGAGAAGGATCCATGTGCTGCTGAGAAAAAAGTGTAACTGTTTGATGTTGGGTGGTATATTCTATATATGTCAATTACGTCTAGGTTATTAATTGTGTTATTGAGTTCTATAGTTTCCTTATTCAACTTTTGTTTGGAAGATCTGTCCAGTGGTGAGAGAGGTGTGTTGAAGTCTCCCATGATTATTGTATGGTGTTCTATTTGACTCTTGAACTTGAGAAGATTTTGTTTGATGAACATATATGCACCATAGTTTGGGGCATATATATTTATGATTGTTATGTCTTGTTGGTGTATGGTTCCCTTGAGCAGTATGTAGTGTCCCTCTTTATCCCTTTTGATTAACTTTGGCTTGAAATCTATTTTATTTGATATGAGTATGGACACTCCTGCTTGTTTCCGAAGTCCATATGAGTGATATGATTTTTCCCAACCTTTCACCTTCAGCCTATGTATGTCTTTTCCTATCAAATGCGTCTCCTGTAGGCAGCATATTGTTGGGTCTTGTTTTGTGATCCATTCTACTAGCCTGTGTCTCTTAATTGGTGAGTTTAAGCCATTAACATTTAGGGTTATTATTGAGATATGGGTTGTTCTTCCAGCCATATTTGTTTATTTATGTTACTAAACATGGTTTGTTTTCCTCTTTGATTGTTTTTCCCCCCTTTACTGTCCTACCTCCTACTGTTGGTTTTCATTGTTATTTTCCATTTCCTCTTTCTGTAATGTTTTGCCAAGGATGTTTTGAAGAGATGGTTTTCTAGCTGCAAATTCTTTTAATTTTTGTTTATCATGGAAGGTTTTAATTTCATCTTCCATCCTGAAGCTTAATTTCGCTGGGTACACAATTCTTGGTTGGAACCCCTTTTATTTCAATGTTTGAAATATGTTGTTCCAGGATCTTCTAGCTTTCAGAGTCTGTGTTGAAAGATCAGCTATTTTCCTGATTGGTTTACCACTAAATGTAATCTGCTTCCTTTCTCTTGTAGCTTTTAAAATTCTCTCCTTATTCTGTATGTTGGGCATCTTCATTATAATGTGTCTAGGTGTGGATCTCTTATGATTTTGCACATTTGGCGTCCTGTAGGTTCTAGGATTTGGGATTCTGTCTCATTCTTCAAGTCTGGGAAGTTTTCTCGTATTATTTCATTGAATAGATTGCTCATTCCTTTGGTTTGGACCTCTATACCTTCCTGTATCCCAATGACTCTTAAGTTTGGTCTCTTTATGTTATCCCATATTTCTTGGATGTTCTGGTCATGGTTTCTTAACAGTCTTGCTGAGCTGTCTATGTTCTTTTCAAGTTGAAATACTTTGTCTTCATTGTCTGATGTTCTATCTTCTAAGTGTTCTACTCTGCTGGTAGTATCCTCCATTGAGTTTTTAAGTTGGTTTATTGCTTCCTGCATTTCTAGGATTTCTGTTTGTTTGTTTTTTATAACATCTATCTCCCTGTATAGTTGATCTTTTGCTTCCTGGATTTGTTTATGTAATTCATTGTCGAAGTGATCTTTCATTGTCTGATTTTGCTGTCTAATGTCTTCCTTGAGACTCCAGATCATCTGAAGCATGTATATCCTGAATTCTTTATCTGACATTCCATCTGCTGCAGCTATTACCTCTTCTAAATTTGAGTTGACCTGCATTGCTTGTGATCCTTTCTTTTTCATACTGCTCGCGTTTCTTTCTGCTTGGTGAAACTGTTGTGTTTTTGAAATTTCCCCCCTATATATTTATATTGCTCTTGTATAGTTGAAAATTCTCCCTTGCAGGGTTGGGCGGCGGCTGTGCTCCTCCTCCAATTGGGGTGACGTGTCTACCACGCCCACGGACCCCTGGGCCTGTCCTGCCGGTCGGTCTCAGGTCTGCCTACCTTTCAGGCACAGGCGGTGGTTCTGCTCTGCCCCTACTCCAATTGGGGTGACGTGTCTACCATGCTGGCAGGCTTATGGGCCTGTTCCACCAGTCGGTTGCAGGTCTGCCTACCTTGCGGGTGTGGGTGGTGGCTCTGCTCAGCCCTTACTCCAATTGGGGTGTCGTGACTACCACGCCGGCAGGTCGCTGGGCCTGTTCTGGGTGCGGGCGGTGGCTCTGCTCTGCCCCTACTCCAATTGGGGTGACGTGTGTACCATGCTGGCAGGCCGATGGGCCTGATCCGCCGGTCGGTTGCAGGTCTGCCTACCTTGCAGGCACGGGCGGCGGCTCTGCTCTGCCCCTCCTCCAATTGGTGTGACATGTCTACCACACCCGCAGAGCGCTGGGCCTGTTCTGCTGGTCGGTCGCAGGTCTGCCTACCTTGCAGGCGCGGGTGGCGGCTCTGCTCTGCCCCTACTCTAATTGGGGTGACGTGTCTACCATGCTGGCCGGCCGCTGAGCCTGTTCCACCAGTCGGTCACAGGTCTGCCTACCTTGCGGGCACAAGTGGAGGCTCTGCTCTGCCCCTACTCCAAATGGGGTGATGTGTGTACCACGCCGGCAGGCCGCTGGGCCTGATCCGCCGGTCGGTCGCAGGTCTGCCTACCTTGCAGGCGCAGGAGGTGGCTCTGCTCTGCCCCTCCTACCACACCTGCGGACCACTGGGCCTGTCCTGCTGGTCAGTTGCAGGTCTGCCTACCTTGCAGGCATGGGTGGCGGCTCTGCTCTGCCCCTACTCCAATTGGGGTGATGTGACTGCCACGCCAGCGGGCCACTGGGCCTGTTCCGGGCGTGGGTGGCGGCTCTGCTCTGCCCCTCTGGCTTGATGACAAAGTGAGAGAGACTCGGGTGTTTGTGACTCACTTTCTTTACCAGGAGACCAACTCTTTCTGTCGCCGCTGGTATCGCTGAAGTTCTCTCCTCCACTGCTTTCTGATGACATCCGATCTCTGCCATGTTGGTATCCTATGCAAATGGCAGCATTTCATTCCCTTTGCTGGGTGACCAAAGCAATGGGTGAGTCCTGACCGGCCCTCACAAGCCCCGTTTCAATCCTGTTGCCACTGCCTATGAAGGCTCGGTTGGTATTTATCTCCACAGTGTTCAGCAGGACCTGGACCGAGAAGCAGTTTAAGTGGGTTCTTTAGCGCTGGGCCAGAGCAGTTCCGGGAGCTGGAATTCGCCTGCTCCGGGCTCGGTGTATGTTCTGATAGGAGCAGGCTCCAAGAAGCAGTTTCCGCGGGTCCTTTAGCACTGAGCCTGAGTATTTTGTCTGCGAGATGCAGGCGAATGGCAGCCTGAAATTATCTGTTCTATGGCTGAATGAGCTGCGATCAGTCGAAAACAGGGATGGTGACGTCATCTCTCCAAGATGGTGGCCGCTGGCTTCCTTTGTGGTCTGACCGGTGTGGAGAACCGAATTGGACGGCTTCCTTCCCCCATCTCAAACCCAGAATTCAGCACTGAGCACGGTGATTGCACAGCTGGCAGAAGCCCGCAGAAGCCCGCAGAATCCGCAGCGCTGTATCTTTGCGTTGCTATGTCATCGTTTCCCAGCGCGCGCCGCCTCATTTGAGTTTTTAATTTGATTTATTGCTTCCTGCATTCCTAGGGTTTCTGTTTGTTTGTTTTTTATAACCTCTATCTCCCCATATAGTTGATCTTTTGCTTCTTGGATTTGTTTATGTAATTCATTGTCAAAGTGATCTTTCATTGTCTGATTTTGCTGTCTAATGTCTTCCTTGAGACTCCAGATCATCTGAAGCATGTATATCCTGAATTCTTTATCTGACATTCCATCTGCTGCAGATATTACCTCTTCTAAAGTTGAGTTGAGCTGCATTGCTTTTGGTCCTTTCTTTCCTTGTCTTTTCATACTGCTCACGTTTCTTTCTGCTTTGTGAAACTGTTGTGTTATTGATTTTCCCCCTATATATTTATATTGCTCTTGTATAGTTGCAAAGTCTCCCTTTTGTGGAGAAAGACAATGTTGACAGTTCCCAATATCAATAGTACATCATCTAAGCACACGTTTTCCTTATTACTACATTTATAGCTAGACTCTATGTCTACAAATATTGGTTTCGATTATCATTTACAAACATAGTCATTAGTTTCATGAAAGGCATACCGTTTCTGGTAGCTTGAAGAAAACTGAATTTCAGGTGTAGGTTGTTATGTTTATGGGGAAAGGAGTGAGGATATGGGGTTAGTCTAACTTAGTAACTTTGAAAAGCTCTAACCAATAGATGGGTAATTTATGGAAGAATGTATAGATTCAAATTCCTATCTGTATTTGTAAGATTACCCTACTTATAAATAGTAAAATTTAGGGGGTTGCAAGTGGGATAGAGGGAGTAAGAAGGAGAAAAACAAATAACAAGGAAAGAAAGAGAAAAAAAGAGTGAGAAAAATAAAATAAGAGAAAAAAGAAAAGAAATAAAAGGTGGGGAGGGAGGTGGGGCATATGCAATTCCTCTATATTATATTATTCTGGTGATTCAGTTGTTAAAGACCTTTTTCATGCACGACTCTTGGTTTCACATATGTTGAGGTTGCAAGAACCAGAGGGGGAAGGGTACGGGAGACTGGATGAATGGATGAAAAGAGAGAGAGAAGAAAAAAAAAGAAAGAAAAAAAAAGTCTCTCAGAACTCCGTTTTCTTTTCTTCTAATTGGTGGCATTGTCTATTCCTAGCTTGAGTCTCTGGGTTCAGGGTGGTGGTGGTAGTCAGTGTGAGAGGACTTGAGCTTCCACCTTTGGCCTCTCTACTCTTATTCTCTGAGATGTAAACCAGGTGCCTGATCTGCTGCAGAACCGAGCTGGTAGCCACGCCCATCGGTTGGTGGGTTTTAAGGGTTGGTGGGATTTTCCAAGATCAGTTCCATCAGTTTTTCTCATAAGGTGTTTGATGAGGTGGGGGTGTTGGGGAGACCTTATGTTTGTCCAGAGCTCGGTCAGGTGACTGCACGGGTGGGCAGCTGGGCCCTTCCTCCAGTTGGGGTGGTCTGTCTACCGAACGGGCGGGCGGCTGTGCCCCTTCTCCAGGCCGCATGGTCTGCCTACCATCAGTAATACATTTCTTAAAGGAGCTATATTTCTTTTCAGTGAATAGTGGCATTTAGAACTACATGTATTAACAGCCTTAGTGCCTAGTACATAAGTGTTTAATAATACCATTGATTAGGTAAATTTCTATAATGAAATTTATATTTGTGCTGGCCTAATATTTGAAGTTTTATTTTAAAAGTCCTTTCTTACCCCTGTGTCATAAGGTATCTTCCTGTGTTTTCTTCCACCAACTTTATCGTTTTGTTTTCATGTCAGTTCTTCTAGCCACTTGGTGTCTATATTTGATTATAGTGTTATTTTTATCTTTTTAATACATAATATATAAAGTGTACTCTGTTTGAATAGTTTGTCCTTCCAAAATTCTTGTTGGGGTGATTAGCCATGGGGGCTATGCCCTCATTGATGGGATTAGTACCATTATAAAGACTTGAAGGGGTTAATTCATTCTCTTTTGCCCTTTTTTAAAGTGAAGACATGACATTTGTCTCTTCTGTCTTTTCTGCCACATGAAGAAGTTGTGATAAGACCCCCAAACCAGGATCTTGCTGTGGCTAGTGGTCAATCTAGCAGATTCCTGTGAGGGGGGAAGGGAAATAGAAAAAACAAAAATTCACACACGCTTTTGAAGATACAGCTGTGGTCATGTGGAGCATTGCTGTCTGATGGAGAAGCAGGTCTAAAGAATTATGCCAGTACCAGGTGTTGTGGCACACACCTGTAATCCCAGTGGCTTATGGAGCTGAAATAGGAGATCACAAGTTCAAAGCCAGCCTCAGCAAGGGCAAGGCACTAAGCAACTCAGTGAGACCCTGTATATAAATAAAATACAAAAAGAGCTGGGGATGTGGTTCAGTGGACAAGTGCCCCTGAGTTCAACCAAAGTACCAACAAACAAACAAACAAACAACAACAAAAAAGAATTATGCCAACAATCTTTACTTATAAGGTGTCTCATTATCAAGTTAAAGACTATGCAAACATTATGCATTATTCTTTGTATTCAGGAAAGTTACAGGGTTAACAACATTATGTGGCTTTCTCATAGTTGCATTCTACATTTGCATTGTGCAACGTTAAGAAGTTTGTGTAGCTCTCAAGAAAATTCATGGTTTGAAGTTACTGTGAGACAGGAAGTTTCAGGAGTAGTGGAGCTGGTGAAACATTGTGGTTGTCTAGGAAGAAATTTCCTCTATTCCCAGGAGCTGTGTGCCTGAGATCAAGGTTGATAATGATTCTAGTATGTTGGCTGATAAGATTCTAGTACAGAACCTCCTAATGGAGGGCATTACCATAGCAGCTAGGCATCCTGTACCTTTGCATAGAAACTTTCCCACAGCCAGGAGGTCATCAGAGACCCCAGTCTCAGACACTGCTTTCCCATTCACTGTAACCACTTTCCACAATAACTGAATGTGTTGATGCAATCAAAGATCTTTGGCTTCCCAGCTTCCAGAACTGAGAATAAATTTTTATTATTTATAAATTACCTAGTTAAAGGTATTTTTGTAGCAGAAAGAACAGAATAAGATAATGAGCAAAACAAAGTTTTTCCATTCCCATCTACACAACAATCTATCATTTATCCATTGATTTATGTTGCAAATTTTCCTTATATTAATTTAAATGTATTTAAAATTTTTTTTGTCCTATGCCATTGGTCTCTTTTCCTATTCTTACATTGGCAACATATTTCTTTTTCTATAGTTTTGTGGCACAACTTAATAGCTCACAAGTCAAATTCTCCATCTTTTTACTTCATTTTCAATGTTGACTTAAAATTCATTGGATTATGCATTTCTGTTTAAGTGTTAAATTAAGATTCTCCAATAGTCTTAAAAATCCAACTGAAACATTGATGTCAAGGATTTTTGGTTTATACTAACTTTTGGAGTGTTATTGTTTAAGTGTAAGGTGTCCCCTAAAAGCTCCTACAAATGTAAGAATATTCAGAGGTAAAATGATAAGGTCATCAGAGTTGTAATCTAATCAGTCAATCCTAGCTTGAATGGACTGACTGGGTGGTAACTAGGCAGATATGGGGTATGGGTGGAGAAGGTGGATCATTAGGTCATGCCCTGGGAGGCTCATTATCTCTCATTTTCTATATTCTTTTTTGCTGCCATGAGGAGAGAAGCTTCCCTCTGCTGTGCCCTTTGCCCATGATGTGCTGCCTCATGCTGGACTCAGAGCCATGGTGTCAGTTGTCTATGGGCTAATAACTCTAAAACCATGAGCTCCAAATATACTTTTCATCCTTAAAATTGTTCTTGTCAGATATTTTGGTCACAGTAATGAAAAGTTAACTAAAACATGGAGATTGTATTATGTATGTACATATGCATATATGTATGTATGTATGTATGTATATTATATATATATATATTTATCTATCTATCTCTATATCTATATGTACCAGGGATTGAAACCAAGGTCACTTAATGACTAAGCCCCAGCCCCAGCAATTTTTTGTTTTACTTTGAGATAGGGTGTTTGTTGCTAAGTCTTAGGGCCTAGCATCATGTACAAAACTGAGTTCAACCACAGCACCCCCACCACACACACACACACAAAAGTAAGGAAAGAAAACAAAAAGGAAGAAAATAGAAGAACTAAAAAAGAAAGAAGTAGATAGGAAAATGGAGGTATAGATTGAAGTGATAGTCATAAGGAATGCTGACAGTCACCAAAACTTGGGACAGATAAGGAATAAATTTTCACCTAGAGTCTTTGCAGAGAGTTTATCCCTGCTAGCACTTGATCTGAGACATTTGGCTGCTGAGAGCCACAGCCGAGTCGGAATGGCCCCTGGCATTTTGCCAATAGTATTGATTGACAGGCGAGGCATTACTATCCGCCTCTGCCGCTACTTTGCAGTTCTCACGCTACTTTGGAGTTCTTGTGGGGATTCCCGGAGAGTTCCCATTGGTTGGGGAAGTGCAGGAGGAGGGATTTCTGGAGGATATTTCCAGCTGCTGGTTCCTAGACAAGCCGTGTGGCTTTGGGGAGGAGTTCCCGGGAACGTGTGTGGAGCGTGCTGGTGGAGTTCAGAAATAAAGTTTGTTCTTGCTTCAGTGGCTCCTGATTTGTGCCCAGCCAGACTGTGGCATTTGGCCTTGATCTGAGACATTAAACTTTTTCTTTGATCTTCCATGTGACCAAATCCAACCCTAGAAAATTAATACATATGTTCTTTTTATTCTTTAGCTTATTTACATAATCAACATAGACAATGAATAGTGCCAGAATAAAAAAAAATCCAGGTATTTTTAATTGGGAGGAGAGTAATACAGGAAATTTAATGCTTAAAATATTATTCAGATGACCTAAGTAGTAAGCTGCACAAAACCAGGTTACCAGTAAAACTATTTCCTTTGAGACTGTCATCAGATATAATGCTGTCTAGTTCTAGATATTTTTCCAGCACCACAACAGCTCATGTGGTCAAAATTCTGGGGGTCAGACACTAAATGTGTCATCCAGGAATTTAGAAGCCAGATTAAGGTGTAATAAAATTAATCATGAGACTTTAAAAAATTATTAAAAATTTGAGAGCATACTTGAGAAAAGAGTATTTTACTTATACTATTATCTAAAATAATGGCCACTTATAGGCATTTTAAAATTTTATATTTGTAATTTATAGTAGAAAGAATCTCTGTGTAATAATATAAATTAAACCCTTTTCAGATTGGGATAAATTTGTTTTTATTAAATATAATGTGATCAATAAAAATACATGGAGGGAGAGAGATGATGGCAGAAGGGAGTTCAGCATCAGTTCTCAATTCCACAACACAGAAAGGAGGTGGTGAATAAAAAGCAGAATTGAGAGTTGGGTGACAAAATAAATGTTCTAAGGTTCAATCCTACAAAGTCTGATACCTGGAGAGACTTGAGGATCGGTTATCAGAGTGGAAAATAAGCAGAGTTCCCTAACCCCTAACCTGAGGTGGGGGAGGGGCAACAGAGAGCATGCATGCATGCACACACACATACGGAAAGACTGTTAAGCACAGCCACTTAAGAACATTTGGAAAGGCAGACAAAACTTAAAGTGTGATAGAAACAACAGGAAGCAGATCAAACAGCTTAAAACCAAATATGAAAAAAAAGCTGTGCTGGGGACCTGTAGCCATTTTGTGGATCCCTCAGCCAAATAGTTACCTCCCTAAATCAACATAGCATTTTCCCATACCCAGACATCTGCAAATATAGCAGAGGGAAATCCTCTGCAGTGGGATCTCTTAAGAATCTGGCTAGAAAGAACTCCTAGAGGGGTCACTACTAGCTTAAAATTGCCAAAACCCCTCCCTCACCATGAACAAGGAGAGTGGTGTGGAGCAGACTTGTATGGGGAAGTATACCTAACCCAGTATTCTGCTCAGCCTTCTTGTAATCCAGGCAGAGGCAGAAAGCTCTGTGTAGCCTCTATGGGACCCAGGCAGAGATAAGCAATAAAGCAGCTTTGGCCCTGGGCAGAGGAAAGTGAATCTATCAGGACCACTCCAGCACCCAGTGACATTGGGGGGGGGGGAAGTACCATGGAAAGCCTAGGGACTGTTCCTTGATTTCACGGCTATATCAGCGGGAAACTGACTGAATTTCCAGTGAAAGAGACTTGGCTCCCTGTTTGTGTCAACCACCAACAGATGGCCACTGGGAGAAGTTGCCTGAGTACCCCAGGAAATGTAAACAGAAGGCAACTACAACCATAAACAGAGTTAAGGCATAAAATGCCTTATCCAGGGCAGCTGGGAATGACTGCTCCCAGCCTTATCCAGAGCCCAGCCTGATCCTGGTTACATCTGATGAATGAAAGCATTTGACATTGGCTGGACCTCACATCAGTCACTGTAAACAGAGGGAATTTGTGCCCGTGTTCATAACCTGAGGCAGTGGAAAATAGAACACAGGTAAACCACCTTATTTTTACTATAGCACCCCAGAGAGTGGCTTCAGTTCAGGGAATGCTTCTGTGCAAAAGAACACCCATGGGAAAACCACAACCAGAGGATCTATGCTTATAGACAGACACTATGCACTATGCCACCATGAAAAGGATCCTGTAGAGGGAAGGAGGTACATGGTGACTCACAACAATCACAGGGACACTCCTGAGTCTATCTCCTGAATTCCTGCACACAATAGAAACAAAATCTAACACTGCACCTGCTAAGCAATCAACTGCAGGCCCCTGACTTGACAAATCAGAACCAGCTTGTGGAAGGTCCACATCAACTAGGGAAGTGGTACCTGTTCCCCACTAATTCTGGAGGGATCCAGCCAAAGAGTGATGAACATATGCTAAAATTCCAAATCCCAGTGAAATCCAAACCAAGATTCATCAAAAATTATCTTCACTTTGGCATAGTTTACTACAATAACTTTAATATCAATTTTGGTCATATATGTCACTATTTAACTGATTGATAGTTGTTATTCTAACAGCTAACATTGTACCTTTAATATATTTGAATGTATTTCTTCTAATGTATAAATTAGAATTATAATTTAGAATTAAATTATTTTCTTTTAAAGCATAATTAGAATCAATATTACTATCTTTGTTTCCTAGCTCTAGTTTATAATTTCTCCTCTTATTTCCTATCCAACATCTTATATTATCTGCTACTACCTCAAATACTCACCATCCATCTATTGCTCCTTTCTTCTTTGGTGTGTATTATTTTTCTGTCTTTTTTCTCTTTCTCTCTTTTTTGTCCCTCCTTTAAGCCCTCATTTAATGTCATTCCAATTTTACTAAATTTAATAACTAAATTTTGATTTATTCCAGAATTTTACTACAAGTTTATGCCTGAATTTGAAGAACAATGGAGAATAATATCAACAAGCTTTTCATTTTTCATAAGGTTGAATTGTATGAGGCTTGATTCTGAATTGATTGTAGTAAATAATGCTCAGTGGCATCTCTCAAAGTGGTCCTGATATTGGGATCAGCAGAGATTACACATTGAGTCAAATTATCAATATCCTGATATCTGCCCAACATAAGGTTCTTAGGAGAAAGAAGCTCACAAAGTAGTACCTTGCTTAAAAGAAGAGGTGATAGCTATCCCAGTAGATGAGTAGACATACAAACAATATGAAAAATCAAGGGAACACACCATCCCAAACAGCCAATTATGCTTCAACAACTGACTCCATCAATACCACAGTTCAGGAAAGTTCAGATAAAGAATTTAGGAAGTTCATAGTTAAAGTGTTCTATAAGCTACAAGAAGTTATAAGGGGTGAAATTATAGGGAAAATAAAGGAAGTGAAAGATCACTTCAATAGATTCTGAAAAAGAATCAAACAGAAATCCTAGAAATAAAAGACTCAATAAACCAAAATTTAGAGTTCAATGGAAAGCATTACCAATAGATTAGATACTCTGAAGATAGATATTTTTGGCCTCAAAGACAAAGTATGTAATCTTGAAAATAAAGTTGGCCATAAAGAAAAGATGTTAAGAGGGGCTCAGAGGTAGAGCACATGTCTAGCATGCATGAGGCACTAGATTTGATCCTCAGCATCACATAAAAATAAAATAAAATAAAATGTCTTGGAAATAAGAACAAAAGTATAAACTAGAGCTAGGATACAGAGATAGTAACATTGATTCTAATTTATGCTTTAAAAGAAAGCATAACTTAATTCTAAATTATAATTCTAATTTATGCATTAGAAGAAATACATCCAAATGTGTTGAAGGTACAATGTTAGCTGTTAGAATAACAACTATCAATCAGTAAAATATTGATATATATAATCAAAGTTGATGTTAAAGTTATGTCCACCTACAACTAAAAATAATTTCTTTTAAAAAAAAGTTGAGAAGAGACAGTGACAAGAATTTTGAAGTATCATGTTCAGTCACAAGGCTGGGATCCTAATTAGAATAAAATATACTCCATGTTCATATAAATATGTCAAAATAGACTGTACTGTCATGTATAACTGAAAAGAATGAATAAAAATTAAAAATAATAAAAAAGCAAAAAAAGAGAAAGAAACCTGGAACATCAAGAGGCAATCGAAAATTAAGAATCATTGGGATAGATGAAAGCTCTGAAAAATAAGCTAAAGGAATGCACACTATTCAATGAAATAGTATCAGAAAATTTCCCAAACCTTAAAAATGAAGTGGAAATTAAAATACAAGAGGCATATAGAATTCTAAATATGCAAAGTCACAATATATCTATTCCAGGTACATAATAAAAATGTCTAACATACAGAATAAGATTTTTTAAATCTATAAGAGAAAAATGACTGGTCATATTTAGAGGTAAACTAATATGGATTTCAACTGATTTCTCAACCCAGACCTTAAAATCCAGGAGGGCTTGGAATAATATAAACCAAACTCTGAAAGAAAATGGATGCTAACCAAAAATATTTTACTCAATAAAATTAAGCTTCAGATTTGAAGATTGAAAAAAAGACAGCCTTCCATGACAAACAGAAGCTAAATGAATTCATAACCAGAAAACTTGCACTACAGAACATAATCATAATGAATAGTTCATAATCAGAGATATTTTATGAAGAAGAAATTAAAAAATAAAAATGAAAACCAGCATAGGTGTAGGGCATGGCTGCCTGCTTCCCAGTTTTGGGGCCGCACATGTGGCTGGGATGGCTCCTGACGATCAGCCAGGAGGCAGTGCTGTGGGTGGTGACAGAGGAGGCGGACCACCTCCAGGATAGGTCCAGAACTCTTCCTCCCTCGCGGACAGCTCGTGCCTTCCCTTACAGACTATGGGATGGGTGTACATGTGAACTTGCTCCACCCCTCTGACCTTTATTCTGATTGGCTTCTGTGCACTATATAAGCTGTGTGTACTTCCTTATTAAACGAGATCCTGCTTTGACTGTTCTCCTTAGCACATCTGATTGTCCTCTCAGGAGGGAGGGCTGGGTGTGGGTGGCCAGTCAACCGTTAACTCTTTTGACTCATCTTGGTCAGAGTGTGCTTTCCCCGCTTCTCCTGCCAGTCAGGAGAAGATGGGGGGCTAAAAACCCCGACACATAGGAATGAATTAAACTAGAAGAATAGCCAATGAAAGGAGAATTGAGTCCAATTTAAACACTAAAAATACATCACAATGACATGAAATAAACAGTATCCCTCCATAATAACATTGAATATAGATGGTCTAAACTCTTCAAACATAGATTTGCAAATTGGATTAAAAACAAGACCCAACAAAATGCTGTTTTCAGGAGACTCAAATCACATACAGACATCCACAGACTGAAGATGAAAGAATGGGAAAAGAGATACCATGAAAATGGTACTCATAAACAAACATGGGTAGATATTCTCATATCAGACAAAGTGGATTTCAAGCCAAAATGAATCAGAAGAGATACGGTCGATTTATACTGCTTAAGGGAATCATACCACAACAAAATAAAATGATTGTAAGTATTTATGCCCTAAACAATTGTGCATCTATGTGCATTAAACAATCTTTTTTCAATATTAAGGATCAAATAAACTGCAGTACAATAATATTGGGTGACTTTAACACACCTCTATCACCACTAGATAGATCATCCAGACATCAACTATATAAAGATTCTATAGAATTAAAAATATAACAGAAATCTATAGAATATTTCATCCATCAATGACTGAATTCACTTTCTTCTCAGCAGTACATTGAACATTTTCTAAAATAGACCATATATTAGGCCACAAAACTCTTTGGAAATACAAAAAAAAAAAAAAAAAAGGAAATAACACCTTGCATTCAATCAGATGATAGTGGAATGAAATTAGAAGTCAACCATAAGATAAAAAGTAGAATCCACTCTAATACCTGGAGACTAAGTAATACACTTTTAAATGATAAATGGATAGGAGAAGAAATTAGGATGAAATAAAAAATATGTAGAGATAAATGAGAATAATGATACAACATCAAAATATCTGGGACAGTATGAAGGCAGTTCTGAGAAGAAATTTTATAGCATTAAGTTCATAAATAAAAACATAGAAAGATACCAACTGAATAATCTAACATTATGTCTCAAGGCCCTAGAAATATAAAAAACAACCAAATTAGTAGAAGACAGAAATTAATTAAAGTCAGAACCAAAATCAATGAAATATAATATAAAGAAAACATTTAAAAAGATCAATAAAACAGAGAGTTGTTTTCTCAAAAGGATAAAGTTGATAAACCCTTAGCCAAACTAACCAAAACAAAGAAAGAAAATACCCTCAAATTAACAAAATTAGAGATGAAAAAGCAAATATCATCACAAACACTACTGCACTTCAGAGAATCATAGAAACTACTTTGAAAATTTATACTTCAATAAGTTATAAGATCTTGAAGATATTGACAAATTTCTAGAGACATATGAATTACCAAAATTGAACCACAAAGATATAAATACTTAATATATCTATATCAAGTAATAAAATTGAAGCAGTTAACAAATATAACTTTTATTTCCAACAAATAAAAAGAGACAAATCAGAAGAGATGGGGCATTAATATCTGAAATATAGAAGAACAGGACTGGATGGATTCTCAGGTGAGTTCTACCAGATTTTTAAAGAATAAATAATACCAATCCTCCTCAAATTATTTCATGAAAGAGAAAATGACAGAACACTGACAAATTTATCCTATAAACCCAGTATCAACTGATACTCAAACTATAACAAAGATTTAAAAGAAAGAAAAATTCAGGCCAATACCCTTAATGAACACAGATGCAAAATGTGTTAATAAAATATTGGAAAACTGCATAAAAAAGCCCATTAAACAGACAATGCACCATAATCAAGTGTGTTTCATTCCAGGGATGCAACATATGTTGATTCAACATACAAAAATCAATAAATGTAATTCATTGTATAAACAGACTTAAGTTTAGGGCTAAAATAATCATAGTATAAGGGGAAAACATTTGACAAAAAATTATTTTAATGTGGTGCTGAGGATTGAACCAGTTCCTCAAATGTGCTAGGCAAACACTCTACTGCTGAGCTACAACCTCAGGCCCCCCATTTATGTTTAAAACTAGAAATAGAAGGAACTTACCTCAACATTATAAGGGCTATATATGACCCAAGGCCAACTTATAATGAATGAATAAAAATAAGGAATTTTCTCTAAAAACAGAAAAAAAGAATTCTCACTTTTATCACTCCAATTCAACATAGTGCTTGAAACTCTAGCCAGAGCAATCAGGCAAGAGAAAGGAATTAAAGATATATGAATGGGAAAATAAGAGCTCAAATTATCTCTGTTTGCTGACAACATGATTCCATATTTAGAAGACACCCACTCAAATCCACTAGAAGACTTCAAGAGGTGATAAATTAATTCAGCAAAGTAACAGGATACAAGATCAACTTTCATAAATCAATTATGTTTTTATACACCAATAATGAACCTGATGAAAAAGAAATTAGGAATACTATCCCATTCACACTAACCTTAAAAAAAATAATAAAATACTTGGGAATCAATCTAACAAAAGAAGTACCTCTACAATGAAAACTATAGAACATTAATGAAAGAAATTGAAGAAAAACTTAAATGATGGAAAGGTCTCCCAAGTTCTTGGGTAGGTGGAATTAATATTCTCAAAATGACCATACTACCAAAAGTGCTATACAGATTCAATAAAATTCCCATCAAAATACCAATAATATTCTTCACAGAACTAGAAAAATGAGTGCTGAAATTCATTTGGAAAAATAGAAAATTCAGAATAGGGTATTTATTTTGAATATCCAGTATCTCTTCCCCAGAGAGTGCATAAATATCAGAAATAATCCTTAGCAAGAAAAGTAAAGCTGAAACATCCAATACTGGACCTCAAATTATACTACAGAGTTATAGCAAAAATAACAGCGTGGTACTGGCACCAAAACAGACATGAAGACCAATGGAATAGAATAGAAGACACAAAGACAAACCCACATAAATGCAATTATCTGATACTGGACAAAGGTGCCAAATACATTGATTGGGAAATAGATAAACTTTTTATCAAATAGTACTGGGAAAACTGGAAATACATATATAGAAGAATGAAATTTGACCCCATCCCACACCCTGCACAAAAGCCAAAGTGGATCTGAGACCTAGGAATTAGATCAGAAAATGCAAACTGATAGAAGTAAATGTAGACCCAATACTCCAAAGTGTTGGTAAAAGAACTGAATTCCTTAAAATTATAAAGCACAAGAAGTAAAATAAAAAATCAACAAGTGAGATGGCCAAATTAAAAATATTTTGCACTACAAAGGAAAAAATTATGCATGAAGAAAGCCTACAGAATAGGAGAATATCCAGTATCTGTTCCCCAGAGAGTGCATAAATATCAGAATGTACAAATAACACAAAACACTTAACCCCGCCCTAGAAAAAGATACAAATGGCCAATGAATATATGAAAATTATTCAACATGTCTGGCAACTAGGAAAATGCAGATCAAATCTACATTGAGATTTCATCTCACTCCAGTCAAAATGGCTATTATCAAGAATAAAAATAATAAATTTGTGAGCATGTGGGAGAAAATGTACACTCATACATTGTTGATGGGACTGCAAATTAGTACTCTGGAAAGTAGTATAGAGATTCTTCAAAAATTAGGACTAGAACTATCATATGCTCCTGCCATCCCACTCCTTAGTATATATCCAAAATATTTAAATTCAACATACTACAATGATTCAGCCACATCATTTTTTATAATGGTTGAATTCAAAGTAGTCAAGCTAAGGAACCAACCTAGGTGCCCTTCAACAGATGAATTGATCAAGAAAATTTATATACACACAATGGAGTATTATTCAGGCATAAAGAAGAATGAATTATAGCATTTGCTGGTCAATGGATGAAATTGGAGAATACCATGCTAAGTGAAATAAGTCATTTGACCCAAAAGCCAAAGGACTAATGTTTTCTCTGATGTAGAAAAGCTAATCAAAAACAAGGGGGATGCTGTTTTAGTTGGATTTTTCACTGCTGTGATCAAAAGGCAAGAAAAATTTTAGAGAATAAAAATCTTATTTGGGGGCTATGGTTTCAGAGAACTCAGTCCACAGAGAGTTGGCTCCATTCCTTGGGGCTTGAGGTAAAGCAGAACATCATGGAATCTTGGGAAAAGAGTAGGGTGGGAAAACAGTTGGGAAAATGTCAACAGGAAGGGTCGGGGAGGAAGAGAATGTTCCACTCAGCCAGGACAAAATATATATTGTAAAGGCATGTGACTAGGGGCCCACTTTCTCCAGGCTTAATCTTCCTGCCTATAGTTACCAACCATTTAGTTCCTAGTAGGGGATTAACACACTGAATAGGTTAAGGATCTCAGAATCCATATCACCTCTAAACTCTTATCATTTTACACAACACAGGTGGAGAAAGAGAGAAAGGAGAAAAGCAGAGTGGGAATTTCATCAAAACAGAGGAAATATCAGTAGCATAGATAAAGGCAATTAAAGGGGAGGAAGGTGGGACAGGAAAAGGGAAGAATAGTGGAATGAATCTGATAGATCTTTCATGTGTACATAAATATAGCCCTGTGAATCTGAACATCAAGTATATTCATAAGATGCTAACTTTTAAAAGTATAAATAATTGCAGAAATATTAATAAAATGGAGGGTGAGAAGTAGGGAGACAGATAAGGGGAAGTGCTGAGGAGTGAAATAGGACAAATTATATTCCATGTTTTTGTGATTATGTAAAAATGTATCCTGAAGTTACATATAACTAAAAAGAATCAAGAAAAAAGTCATTTGATCATAAAAAGAGAAGAATTAGGGATCACCACTAGTAATGAATATCCATTACCCCAGCGTTAGAGAACTCATACTGGTGGAAAAAAGAACAATAAATTAAGACATATATATTAGTGTCATTTAATTTAGTTGTTAGTACACCTTAGTGAATTTACATTGATGAGGTAAAATTAATGTTGAGAATGTGAGCAAATTTTACTGTTTGCATGTTAATACAAGTAGATTTATAGTAGTAAGAAATCCAATGAATATAAGGAATGCAGAATGTATTTAGAAGCAATTGAATCTATTTTGCAAATCAGAGAATTCATACTGGTTGTAAACTTTAGAAATTAGGAATTGGAGAATGCTTTTATTGTTTGTGGACAAATTACTCAATATCAGAGAATTCATACTAGTGAGAAATTGGATGAATGTAAAAAATATGAAAGAGATTTAAAATTCATAACTTACTATTTATTAGAGAATTCATACTGGTAAGAAGCGTTATGAATATAAGAAATACAACAAGTTCTTAATTATTTGTGCATAACTTACCCTATCTCCTAGTATTAAATGGATGAGATATTTCATAAATACAAGAAATGTAAAAAGGTATTTTTACATAATTGAATTCTTCTAAAAACTGGATAATTATACTATTGATAACTTTATGAATTTAAAGACTATGTAAAGAGTAACCAGAGAATTCATACTGGTGAAAAACTTGATGAATGTAAAAAATGTGAAAAAATATTCAGACTTGACTATATCCTCACTCTATATTAGAGAATTCATACTGGTGAGAATTCTTGTTAATGTAAGAAATAAAATCAAACCTTTTCTGTTGGAATAATTTGAATATAAAAACACTTTTAAATTTTTTGAATATTAAAAAACACTGTTTTTTAAAACCTCTATGAGTATAAGGAAAGTGGAAAAGCCTTTAAGGTGCATTGAAATGCAATTTACTGGAGAAATACAAATTATTGGAGATTAGAATATTCATATTTTTGAGAATGTCTATAAATGCAAGTAATGTGAAAAAACTTTTAGATATAATTTAAACCTTACTATATTTCACTGAATTTATACAATGGTGGAAATTATGAATGTATGGAATATGAAAAAAATCTCTAATTAGGTAAACATCGTGAAATAAAAAAGAGAACTCATACTGATAAATATCCTATAAATATGAGCATTGTGATGCAAATTTAATGTTCATGAAATTACTCAAATTAGTTTAATTTAATTTATATCAGAGAAAATTTTATAAATGCAAAGTATGGTTTGTCCATTTCAGAAGTCTCAGTGATTTCTTGAAATCATTCATTCTGTTAAGAAAAAACATATAACACAGAGAAAGTCCAATGGGCAAAACACACATATTTCTCCACATTGAGAAGTCTTAGCATAATTTAATTGAACTGAGCATATATTTACTTTTTATATTTGTTTGTAGAATATCATAATATACATTCTAAAAGAAAATTTGGAAAATATAGAAAATTCACATGCTACTTTAATCTCATGTCACTAAATGGCACATTTTACTAGGTACAATTGTGAATTACAGAGAGCACTGTGAAAAACATCTGATTTGGAATTAAATTTATACATTTGAGATGGATCTTATGGACGAAAAGTGAATTTATAATTCTGCTTCCCCAGTGGTGCGTTTTTCTCAATTTGGATGAAAAAGTTTTCAACTAAAATCTGGACTTTAATGCTGGGGCTGCTCATTGGGGGACTTTTTTGGCTCTGCCCACGTGACCCAGCCAATCGGCCTCAAGAGCAGGAGGATGGGGGGAGGTGGGGAGGCTTGTGGTTGAGAGAGAGGCTTGTGGAAAGCCGGTGTTGGCAGTTGAGGCTCTGAGGGTTTTTCCTGAGAGGCTGTTTTGTTTGGCGTGTGTGGTTCTAAAAATAAAGTTAGTTTCTTTTGACAAGTGGCTCCTGATTGTGCCCAGCCAGACTGCGGCACTTTAAAATTGTTTCACTAAATAAATCCTTAACTAAAGCAAATGGGAAATATGAGAACCTTTCAATGGACTCTTTTGTAGATCCATGAAGCTCATTCTACTTCCTTGCTTATATCTTCTATGCTTTCCTTCACTTCCTTCACTCCCAAAAACTTGCTTTACTTTCATGGATTACTAACTTTTAGTTCTCATTCTTAACTCAAATTGAGATAGAGGGCTCCATCGGGAGAGAGAAAAACAGATCCTGAGTATATAGAGCCCTGGATCTTCAAGAATGTTCAGTCACGCATGACAGTTTAGTTAGATGAACAAAACCTCCATGGTTTGCTTATAGCAAATTGAATATAACAAAAGCATAATCAGTTTAAATAGCATATGTTACTTAAGAGATAATTGCAGATGAATAATGGTCAGCCTATACTGGCTTCTCCCTGAGATTGAATTAAATCAACAATTGTGCAGATACATGAAAAAATAAGGGAACAGTGGGCAAGCACCATATTCCAACTCAAAGAATCATTGATTATCTAAAGCACAGGAATTGTTATTATTAAGAATAATATAAAAGAAAAAAAAAGACACATTGAAAGACTACACCTGTCCTGGAGGCTTGGCCATTCAGTGGGGGAGGAGAAACTCCTTCCTAGAGAATTGAAGAAAAGAAATAATAAATATTTCAAGAAATTTTAGCCTCCACCATCAGGTCAATAGGCATATAGCGTATAAAGCAAATTTACTATATAATGAACCAGTGTGACTAAAGGGCAGATCTGCACTTGCTGCTGGAATCATTTTTGCATTTATCATAATTGCTATTCAAAGTGGTGTAAGGGATTGATTAAAGCACTTTGAACAAGTTCAGTGGTTAAATACCCCAGAGTTAAATCTCTGGGTCCTCTGGCACAGAGATATAGTGCTGGCTTAGGACATATAGTAACATGAAAGCAGCCTACTATAAAGTCTTTATAAGACAGTAGGAGAAGGGATACATTTCAGATCATGGGCAAACATAAATGTGAGAAATCAAGGAAACAAGATGTCTCCCAAAGTTTGCAAACTCCTGCCGCAGTCTGGCTGGGCATAAAATAACTGAGCCACCATGAGGCACTTGTAGGTTCAAACAGGAACTACTTTATTGTCCGAACTGTCACCGGCACTCACTCGCACACTCCCTGGGGGAACTCTCTCTGCCCTCCACACGGCTCCGAGAGAACTCAACGGGAACTCTGCGAGAACTCAAAAGTAGCGGGCACCCGAGGCAGCAGGAGCCACCCTATTGCCAGACAGCAGGGGTCTATATACAACTGAATGCCCAGGCTGTTTCAATCCAGCATCATCCAGTCACAGCAATTATACACAGCTTAACTTAAATATCATCATCTTAATGGCTTGCTGGCATCACCTCTCAACCACTCCTTCTGGCAAAATGCCAGGTACCATCCCAACTTGGCTGTGGCTCTCAACATTTCCCCCCTTCTGTTTAATTAAACAAGCATGTGGCTTAGGGAATGTGCCTGTCTTAGGTTGTCCAATACTATATATGGTCCTTACCCATCATCGGATGAGCTGACCTCAAGGCGTCAGCCTCCTGTCTTAGGTTGGTACCATTGCAATTGGATCTTACCCATCATTGACTACCAGCCCAGCATACAGCCATACTTGTGGATAGGCCTTTGCACCAGTGGGGAGGTGAAGTTCTTTGCCTCACCTCTGTTGGCCCCCAAATTTTAGCTGAATGACCATCACAAGCAGAAGGGAGGAGGATACAAAATGCCACAACACCAAGCCAATTGACGGCTCCTTTTGGAAAAATTGTACCACCAATGACACCATCAGCAAAAATACCCTGGCACTACCACAAGTCGCTGCACCAACAGATAGTTCACAATGCATACAAGTGATACATAGTCCAGGCAAGTTCTGCAAGTAGTTCAAAGCAGAGGAATCTATTAATATGTCCATTTCCTCCCAAAGTAAATCAACTTCTTGATTGAGCATCACTTGTTGAGTTACGTTATTCATTGATGCATCAGTTTATACAGTTTGTTGTGATAGCTATCGCAGAAGTTGTAGTTTGGTTTTATCTTTGTCTTCACCGGCACTAGGATGAAGATAGGAATTATGGCAATGATGGCTAAAAAAATTATGTAACATTCCAGCAGGCATTAAAAGAAAGCAATTTTCTAAACAATTTAGTATCATGAATGGAATTAGATATAATGAAAAGGAAAGGTGAAAGTAAACAAACAGATCTGTTAACCTCCTTTTTTGTTCACATATTAAACAATCCTCAACAGCTGTTTACCCAATTTAAATTAAACCATTTAAATCACGTGAATAAAAAAAATTTGGATCCATTTTTTCATGAGCACTCCTCATATATGATATGTGGACATACACACATACAGACATACAACACAAAACAGAAGTGTGCACACATAATACAATACATACAACACATAACATAATAGTAAAGGCCTTGTAGCTTTTCACAGGTGAAATCCCCATTGCAATGCTCAAAAACTCCACAGTCAAAAAATAGAACTGATCAGAAAAACATTAACCTAGGTCTGTATGAGCTCAAAAACAAAATAGAACTTCATGATGTGGGAAAAGGCAATAATAAAATAGATATTTAAAAAAGCATTCTGGTTACCACCTGGGTTTGACTCTTCTTTTGATATCCCATCCTTCTTTCTGTAACTTGCATATGGGTTTGAAGTTATTCCCACAAGAAAGCCCCAAGGTTTTTTACATTTGAAATAGGCCTTAATGGTGTTCATTATTCATTAGCCTCTAGGTGTGGGAGAACCACTGTCACAGATGTAAGGATAGCTAAACTGAAGTTCTGGATATCAGCTGTTATGGATTTGAGCCAAATCATCTTCTTTTTGGTCTGTAGAAATTGCTTTAGTTAGTCTCTCTGGAATCCAAATTGGCTGCTGTTCTCCCTCCAGGCTTCAGGCGTCCCCTGCATGGGCCACCAAATGCCATAGTCTGACTGGGCACAAAATAACCGAGCTGCCATGAGGCATTTGTAGGTTCAAACAGGAACTACTTTATTGCCCGAACTCTCACCGGCACTCATTCACACACTCCCTGGGAACTCTCTCTTCCCTCCATAAGGCTCCGTGAGAACTCAATGGGAACTCAAAAGTAGCGGGAGCCTGAGGCAGCAGGAGCTTCCCTATTGCCGGAGAGCAGGGGTCTATATACAACTGAATGCCCAGCCTGTTTCAATCCAGCATCATCCAGTCACAGCAATTATACACAGCTTAACTTAAATATCATCATCTTAATGGCTTGCTGGCATCAGCTCTCAACCACTCCTTCTGCAAAATGCCAGGCACCATCTCAACTTGGCTGTGGCTCTCAACATCCTCCCAAGCATTGAATTCACAAATATCAAAGTGGATGAAATTTCAGATAAATAATTCAAAAAGTTGACAGTTACCATGATCAATGAACTAATAGAAGATCTAGGGAATAAATTAAGATAATAAATAGAAAAGGTGAATCAGTTCAATAAAGAGAGATTCCAAAAGAATCAAACAAAAATCCTGGAAATGAAAGACATAATATATTAAATAAAAAATTTTGTTGAAACTCTCTGAAAGAAAACTGGCACAGAACTGATTACACACACATCAAGGCAGAAACAGATTTATTGCCAAGCACCTGTCAAAAATGCTCTGCATGGGGCTGGGGATGTGGCTCAAGCGGTGGCGCGCTCGCCTGGCATGCATGCGGCCCGGGTTCGATCCTCAGCACCACATACAAACAAAGATGTTGTGTCCGCCAAATGCTAGAAAATAAATATTAAAAAATTTCTTTCTTTCTCTCTCTCTCTTAAAAAATGCTCTGCATAGAGAGAGAGTAGCAGCAAGTGAGGGACAGAAGCAACAACTCCCCTCGGGGGTTACTTTTTCTAGGCCAGAATAATGGCCGCCTGTTAGGAGCGGGTTTAGTTCTTGTGACTAGAATATAAAGCATCACCTCATTTAGCAGAAGGCAAGTTTCTGCCTTTGGGGAACAGAGATGGGCAAGTATTTATATCTTAAAGAGAGAACAGAGACCAGCAAGTCTCTGTCTCTCAAGGAGAGAACAGAGACTGGCAAGTTTCTGTCTCTCAAGGATGGGCAAGTTTCTATTTCTTGAGAATAAAAACAGTATTCATAAAGTAGGATGGGGAAAGGAAGATGGCTGTAGTTATGGCGACACTCTCACCAATATATTGAATCATGCAAAAGACAGATTTTCTGGACTTTCAAATACAAGGTATTTGTATTTGAACACTCATTCTACAATAAAGATAAAATATAAAGAAACCATTATCAGAATATATAAGAAATCTTAGACAAAATTAAGAGTGCAAACTTAAGACTCATTGGAATAGAAGAGGGATCTGAGACACAGCCTAATGGCATTGATAATCTTTTCAGTGAAATAATTCAGAAAAAAATATATAAAATAAAAAAACCTTTATGATACATTGTAGTTAAAAATGCCCAACATATGTAACAAGCAGTTTTAAAAAACTATTTTGTAATCTTCATTCACATGTCTCAGCTCCTAATTTTGACTCATTTATTTTAATATTGACTCTCTTCCTCTCTGCCCCATCTTTCTTTCTTTTCATAAACACACACACACACACACACACAATTTTCTTCTGAACATTTTAAGAGTAAATAATTTAAATCATGTACTTTTACCCTTAAAATACTTAAGTCTGTATTTCCAAAGGAGAAGAGTATTTGCCAGGTGAAGTTTCACATGCCTGAAATCCCAGCAACTCAGGAGGCTGAGGCAGGAGGATTGTACATTCTAAGCCAGGCTCAGCAACTTAGTGAGGCCCTAAGCAATGCAGTGAGACCCTGTCTCTAAATAAAATACAAAAAGGACTGGGGATGTGGTTCAGTGGCTAAGTGTCCTGGAGTTAAATCCCTGTGCTAAAGAGAGAGAGGGTGAGGGAGAGGGAATTCTTAGGTAACAACAGAACAGTTATTAACCTCAAGCAATTCAACATTGATGTAACTACTTTTATAGTCTAAGAATAAGAGCTTTAAAAGCTTCAATTGAAAAAAGTCAGCTCACAATTAGAGGTGTGCTTATCAGAATTACTTCCGAATTCTCAGCACAAAGGCTAAACTCTAGAAGGGCTTAGAAAGGTGTGTTTCAATCCCTGAAAGTAAAATGAGGTCCAAGCCATGAACATAAATAACAATCAACATTGTTATATCCTCCAAAGCTATCCTTCAGAATTGAAGTAGAATGAAAAACCTTCAAAGATAAGTGTTATGGTTTGGATATTATGTGTCTCCCCAAAGTTCCTATTAGTTAATGCAGGAATGTTTGGAGGTGAGTTGATTATGTTGTGAGAGCTATAATCTAATCTGTCCGTTTTAATTTGAATGAATGAACTGTGTGTTAACTGTAGGTCGATTGTGGTTGGAGCAGGTGAGCCACTGGGGGCATGCCCTAGAGGTTTATTTTCCCTAAAAACCCTTACTTCCATGTTTCTTGGCTGCCATGAAGTAAGCAGCTTTACACCATGGTGTTCTGTTTCACCTTGGACCAAAAACAATGGAGTTGACTTACCATGGACTGAATTTCTGGAACTGTGAACAAAAATAAACTTTTCCTCCTCTATGTTATTTTTGTCTCAAGTACACAAAAATGACTAACGCAAAAAATGGTGCTAACAAGTGGGGTCATTGTTATGAGTAACCTGACTGTCGCAACCCCTTGCCGGAAAGGGAAAACACGACACAGGATTCTTCTTTCAGCAGTTTATTCAGGCCTTGATTCAAGTATCATCTTCTAGTGACCCCCCACCGAGCGCCCAAGCACAGCCTAATAAAGCCTCCCGCATACCAATCCTAAGCTGCCACGTGGATCTTTCTCATAGGGTGGTAAGGGATTGCGTGCCAATTCTCCATAAAAGGAGTTGTTTATCACAGGCCACAGTGGAAGCCGGCGCCATCTTCTAATGGCGGCCACGGTCTAATTAGAACGGCTCACCACAGTTCCCCCTTCTGTTTTATAAAACAATGCAGGCGAAAGTAGAGGTCCTATCCCACTGTGCAGAAGTGGCTGCAATGTATGGTTCAGTCCTAAGGAGGGCCCTTCCCTAGACCTGGTCCCATATCAGCCGACGCCTTTTTTCGTAGGGCGGGGCATGGACGTCAAACCCGCATGCAATAGGACATGCTTTCCTTGAGGTCCATTGAGGGATCACTCAAGTGCAGTGCCTTGCCTCGCATCTTGCATCGTGACGACGGCGAGAAGTAGGATAACACAGGTAGCCTGGTAGTAATGACAAGATTTGAGTTGGCAACACAATCCCTAAACCCCAGAGGAAGGTAAAAGGTCTATAGCTGAGAAGAAAGACCAGTCCTGAAACCCATCTGCATGCAATGGTAACAAGACCTGCAGAGTGCAAGGGCTATTCAGCACTGGAAGAGAATAAGGAAGAGGACATTCCAATCCCAGTGCAATGTGAAACTAACTTGGGGTGCAATGGTCATGCCCAGAAATCACTGTTTAAGATGTGCAAGCCAGATTTGTGGAGAAATGCCATTTTCTAAGGCCGCAAGAGCCTTACAATCATAGCCTTTTCTTGTGCATGGCGAGTTTTAAGGCGACAGAGAAGCCACAAACAAAGTACAACACCAAAGCAACACATTGCCCCAAAAATGCTTATTTCCACCCATTCCTTAAAAAAGGAAAAGGCAGAGGATAGCCAACTGGTGAATTGACCCAAAGTCACTGGTTCGACACAGGTACTATTCAAAACAGCAATCTGAGTTAGTTGAGACTGGATCAAGTTTTCTGCTTCCATGGACCAGGTTCCGGATAGATACTCTCCGATGATGCGGGAGGCATTTCTGGAATCATTAAATCTGACAGAGGTTATACATAAATGTGCACGTTGATCAATACAACCCAAATGTACTAGGTCAGACAATTCCTCAATTTGAGCTTGAAGCAGATCTATCCTTTGATTAGCAGCCAGAATCCCAGATAAAATATGTTGATTAACTCTACTTTGAGATTCAAGTATGGTGGATGTTTGTTGAATAACCTGATTAATAGTGGCAGCAGTTTGTACCTGGCTGGCCATGGCTATTCCAGCTGTAACTGCTACAGCAGCAGATACCGCCACAGCTGTCACTATAGCTGCCGTAATTCCAAAATCTCTACGGGCTCTAATCAGTTCTACAATAGGAAAGGATTCTGGATCGGCAGTAACCGGGATCAGGACAAAGGTTGGAATTTTCATAACCACTGCCGTAGGCCAGGAGCCGTTCCAACACTCAGACAAATAGCAGGTAATATTAGAACAATTAAGCATCCCCTGTGATGTATCATTAGCCAAAAGAAACAGGAACGGAGATTGGAGACAGACTGCTGCGGAGGGTAATGTAGCATTAGATAATTGTGAATTATTTGCAGAAATTTTAAGCCTCCTACTTCACTCTGAGTCTTGGGTACTGCCAGAAACATTAAACAGCCAACTTTGGACTCCTCGTAATTGAGCCAAAGCGGAAATATCAGCTGTGGCTCCCTTTTCATTGGAAATCAACCATTGAAACCAAGACCAACCTGCTCCTATAGAGGAATTATTGTTGGAAGAATTATACAAGTATCTTTTAAGAGAGGGTGAAAGGGAGAAACCTTTAGCGACCTGATGTTTCTCCCAAGAATGATCTTGGCAAGGCGTGAATATTGGAGGGAAGCCATACTCAGGGGTGCAATAAGGAGAAGCCTTAAAATGAGTGGCATTATAGGTCTGATTAGAAGGAGACAACGGAATCAACACCTGGGAAGTAATGACCAAAGTGGTTATATTTAACTCAGATGTATTTGTCGGGACTCTTCTTGTCAGGCGTTCTGGAACCCACACCGGCTCCGTCCGGTCCCGGCCCCCGGCGGCGCTCGGCTTTCTCCGCAGCGTGAGCCCGCTCCGCAGCAGTGCAGGCAGGTCCTTCAGCCGTGGCCGCAGCGACGCCGGCGGCTGCTTGCGCTCCAGCTCGGGGGCGCTGGGACTGCGGCGCAGAGCGCTGTCCACTGCCGCCACCGCCGCGGCCAGGGCCGGGTTCTCGCATGGCGGCTGCATCTTGACTGAGCCCACTGCCATCCTCATGCCCAGACCGCGGCCGTGGCCCCGGTAGCTTCTCTCAAAAACATCTGCAAAGTGCTCTGCTTTACTTTAAGTCCTTTTGAACGTAACAACCCATCTAGGGCCAACAAAATTGGGCTTGAAGAAGTAACGCCCATAATGTTTTCAAAACTATAAAGAAAGTGAAAGTACAAAAATCCCCGCTCTCTTCCTTTTACAGGGGAGCGTTCCATTCTATGAATTTCCCGCTCTCTTCCTTTTAGAGGGGAGCATCCCTTTTCTCGTTCTCTCTTTCTTTACCGAGGAGCATCCCGCTATTAGCTTGCGGATTCCCACTTTACCTGGGAACTTACCGGTGCACCACCCTGACTGCTGAAAGTTCTGGATCCTGGGTTTGAGGAATATAATTCCCCATACGGGCCACCAATTGTTGCGACCCCTCGCCGGCAAGGGAAAACACGACACAGGATTCTTCTTTCAGCAGTTTATTCAGGCCTTGATTCAAGTATCATCTTCTAGCGACCCCCCGCCGAGCACCCAAGCACAGCCTAATAAAGCCTCCCGCATACCAATCCTAAGCTGCCATGTGGATCTTTCTCATAGGGTGGTAAGGGATTGCGCGCCAATTCTCCATAAAAGGAGTTGTTTATCACAGGCCACAGTGGAAGCCAGCGCCATCTTCTAATGGCGGCCACGGTCTAATTAGAACGGCTCACCACACCTGACCATGTGTTTCAAAAGCCTTTGTAACTGGTTTGGGAAAGTTTGAAAATGCAGGTTGGAGAAGACTTAGAATGTTGAACAATTCACATCAGAGCTCAGATGTTACATCCTAGCAAAAACTTGTCTACATTTTGCCCATGTTCTGAGACTTGGTGTGAGACTGAATTTAAAGGTGTTGAACTAAGTTTTAAGGCAACAGGGAATTTGAGCAGTAGCATGGATACTTTTATAAGCTTTTAGACAGTTTTTTAAAACCAAACTGTAAATTATTTTATTAACAATAGATAATACTAATTTTATTTAAAAACCATGAAGGGACTAGGTTGTGGCTCAGTGGTAGAGTGCTTGCCTAGCAGGTGTGAGGCACTGGGTTCAATCCTCAGCACCACATAAACAAACTTAATAAACAAAATAAAGGTAACGTGTTCATCTACAACTAAAAAATATTTGAAAAATAAAAATAAAATCCATGAGTATCACACTGGTAAGTATACAGCTCATGAATAACTTAAAAAAGTATTTCCCATTTTTAAAGGCAACACACAGTATACAAAAACAATGAAGCTGTAATATGAATGATTGATGTTTATAAAATAATATATATATAGTACAATATTAATGATATGATCAGTACATTTTCTATGACTCCCTTCATGTTTCACTTTCCTTAGAAAATGAATTTTGAACTTTCTCTTGTAAAATTAGTACAATCAGGTTATCCTTCAACATCAAATTATATTTCATCATGAGTTTAGTAAATTGATGACATAAAAATGTTTCATTTTTATATTCATCAAATATCTGCCAGTGATGAAAATAAGCATGTGAAAATATTCTGTAAATTTTACAGTATAGTCATCCTAGTTTTTCTATAGATGAGTCTTTTATGCTAATACTGCTTTGAAAATATTTATTGCTATTCAGAAGTCATGAAGCATAATCAAGTGTGTGTCTAGAATACTCAATAGCAGGACACTCTTTTGGAGTTTTATGAGCTGCCCAAAGAAAAATCCATGGTTCATTTGCTATTATTTGGTACATGTATCTGGATGGCATTCCCTCTAAATTTTGACAGAAAGTCCATTTAATTTAGAATTGCCTTAAATGTTCATACTTCCATACACCTTCATCTTGGCCTTCAGATGGTTCATGAATTTTGTCAGTATTGGAGGAATATTGCCTCTATGTTCTGTTGAATATATTGCTGGACAGCAAGTGTGCTGTCCATTTCCTCAAATGATTCATTTGGCCAATTATAGAAATCCCGAGCTTTGATTCCTCCTCAGCATTACTGTCCCTGCCACCATCACTATAGTGTCAGTCTCTTAGACAGACTTAGAGCAGAAATTAGAACTGAAGGAATAAAAAAACTTTCAGTATGAACGGAAAATGCATGTAAAACCAGGGACAAGGAAGACGTTGTTAAAGAGATTACAGTAACTAAAAAGGTGCTAAGTATCTTACACAGAGATAATTGGAGAGATGACTTGAAGCCATCTTTAGAATTTGAAAGACTATACTCATTTCAGACCCATGGATGTAGAAGAAAAAATTTGAGATGAGATCATGGGGCCTTGCTTACTTATGAACTTGTTTCATCATGCTCAGCCTTGCAGCCACTCAGAAGCTACTGAAGCCATGATTCCAGGGTCCCAGGTACTGAGGAAGCTGATATTAGATCTTGGCATCATCCATGTAATTCTGGTTAATCAAGAATGCAGAATGCTGGAGTTAGGGTATCATGAACACTTCCACTGAGTTTTAAAAGAAGAGCCTACAAGATCAGACAAAGTTTAGCAGGGTTGGAATCTCTGCCTCTGAAAGGGTAATGCATAAAGATGTGAAGGTAAAAATGAAACTAGAATGGTAACCTGGAGAATTAAGATGTGCCAGTAATATGGAATGAGTACAGAGAAAAGCTGCTGGCTATGAAGAGACGAGGCTAGAACAGAACCCATGGTGATACAACTAGCAAGGCCAAAGAGATAGGGCTGCCAAGCCTTTTGGAGAGAATATCTAACCATAATGTGCCATAAATGATATATGTGGAGTTACAGAACCTGTTTGCCTACCTGAGGTTCAGTCTTACTTTGGTTCCATCTTTTCTTTCTATACCACTGTTCCTCCCTTTGGAATGGGAATGTTTACTCTGTGCTATTCTATATTGCGTGTGAGTGTGTGTGTGTGTGTATATATATATATATATATAACTAGCTTTTGATTTTTTATAGGGGCTCATAGCCAAGAGTTTTCCTTGAGTCTCAGAGGAGATGATTAGGACATAGACTTCTGGGTAATACTGAAACTTTTAAGACTGTGGGATTCTGGAAGATAAACTAAATACCTTTTGCATTGTGAGATGGACCTGAACTTGGGGAGGCCTGGGGTGGAATACTGTGGTTTCAATATGAGATGTTATATATATATATATATATATATATATATATATATATATATATATATATATATATATATAAATGTATAAATCTTTGAATGTGAGATGATGAGATGATAAGAACTATAACCTTATCAGTTAGTTTGAATGGACTGACTTGTGTTAACTGTAGGCATATACTGGAAATGTTCATGTGCTCTGTGGCCACTTTCCCCTCAGCCATTTCCTCTTTCTCTACTTCTTGGCTGCCATGAGATGAGCAGTTTTCCTTCCCCACCATCCTTCTACCACCATGTTTTGCCTTACCTTGGGCCCAAAATGATAGGGTTGACTAACCATGGACTGAATCTGTGGACCCAGTGAGCCAAAATAACCTTTTTCTCTTTGACATTCTTTTTGTTGGTTGCAATGAATAAAGTTGGTTGCAATGATGTGAAGTTGAATAAATAAGCATTAATTTTAAAAATTTACGGGTTCTAAATCAGCATTATATAAAATACAATAAGGAATACCACACAGAAAAAATAAGTAAAAATTAAACTCTGAAGCTTGTTAATGGACAAGTCTCATTAGAAGAGAAGCTAAGCAATTGATTATTAGGACCATAATAAGCACTAGAAATAAAGTAGTACACATCTTTATACAATAACACTGATTTTATTTATTCATTTAAAAAATATTTTTTTAGTTGTCAATGGACCTTTATTTTATTTATTTATATATGGTGTTGGAGATTGAACCCAGTGCCTCACATGTGCTAGGCAAGTGCTCTTACCACAGAGCCACATCCCCAGTCCCTGATTTTATTATTTTATTGATGCATTATAGTTACACATACCAATGAATTTTGTTATATATCTGTACATGTACACAATATAATTTGGCCAATATCATTTGTCAACATTTCTCACCTCCCTCCCTGCCTTTCACCCCTTGGTCATTTTTATCTTTTGATCTCCCTTTGTTTTTTTTAGGAGATCAAACACCGCCTTTGTTTTCTTTCTTCCACTCTAGCTTTCACATATGACCTTAATCTTCTGAGTTTTACTTATTTTGCTAAATATGATGGTCTCTAGATCCATCAATTTTTTTCTGCAAATGCCATAATTTCATTTTTTCTTTATGGCTAAATAAAACTCCATTAAACAACACTGCTTTTAAAGGTCTCATCCCTCCACTTAAAATACAGACTGCTTCAGAGGGTTTCAAGGTCATTTTCCTGGCTGCTCCATGGCATGTGACCAAGAAAGCAGATATGCAGCTTCTCAACTAGGTGAGTTAACAAAAAAATGGGTGAGGACTTCATTGGAAGTTTAATATTGAACATTCAAAGCATATCAGGGACTCAGGAGGTTGGAAATAATAAAATAAGGAAGAAATCCCCAGCACCACTGCCATTGCTATGTCTGGAGGCACAATCCAGAGTGGTCCCTCCATAAGCACAGTGGAGGGATAAAGTAATTAAAAGAACCAGCATTTTTCAGAGGCCTGAAGTGTGTTTGCATATGGAGAGTTTATAAATAAAAGACATTGACTTACTAAACTTGAAGGCATGCTGCAAAATATCATTGGGTGGGAAAAAAAGCCACATCTCTCCCAGCTGCATGCAGAGGACAGAGGAAGGAACCATTTTGTAGCTGCAGCTCAAAAGCTGGAAGCTGGGGAGCTAATTTTTGACAAACCCAAGCTTCGCTCAAAATGCAGTCCTGGAAAATCCACACTGCAAAACATAGAGTGTGCCTAAGTGACCAGGATAAAATTAAACATGGAGAGAGTTTTACACAAGGGACTACTGGTTGTGAAAACCCACCCAGCTCTTCTCCTCTCCCTCAATTCTGGCTGCTTAAAGAACTGGCTGGGAGAGACCTGCATGGCTGGGAGTTCAAAAGGGCAGGGATGGGAGAGATTGAGTTTGAAGACTGAATCTGAAACCAGGAAATGCAGTGTCCACAAGTGACATAGTGGATTAAGATGGGCTTCTACACCACATGAGTGTAACCCAGGGGAGATCTCTGTCGTGGCGTCTTCCAGCATGGATGGGCAATTGCTGGGCCCTGGATGTACACTGATTTAAAATCTAGAGGCCAATTGGAATTCAGTGAAGATCCTGGAACATACTTAAGCCTAAACCCTGCCTCTATTGTTCTGCTTGCAGAATTGCCTTTTTCACTCAAGCAACCCCACCCTGAGAGTGAAGCAAGCATCACACTCCAGATGACCCCACCTTCCACTGCTGAGAAGAGAAGCTAAGAATTGTTTGAACTCCAACAAAAATAAATCTTTATCTTTCATTGAGATCTTTTCATCTCTTCTATGTTTAATCATGACCTTAATAGTTCATGAACATTTATACATATTCATATATTTTAAAATCATTTATAGCATTTTTGAAGCCAGTTATTTTTCATGGATCAGTATTTTGAGAACTAAGATGTTTGATTAGTATTTTCAGTACTGTTTTGTATCTCTCTCTCTCTCTCTCTCTCTCTCTCTCTCTCTCTCTCTCATTTATCTGTTTCTCTGGATACTCTTCTCTACATTTTTCTGCTAACAGCCAATTCTATTATTCTTCCTTTCACACTTCCTTTAATTTTTTACTTCTACCTTCTCTCCTCCTCCCTCATAATCATCATATATTACATCATTTCTGTTCTCTTCCTACTATTTGAAATTGTAAACCCTTTTACAAACTCACTGTTTTACTGTAGCCAATAAATGATCATTTCATTTCTGTTTATTGTGACAGTTAACATTCTAGATGTCACAGCAGGAACTATATAATTTAATGGTGCATATTGTTTGCATTCGTAGTTGTTATAATTTGTCACCCCCTAAACAGTGAGGTACTGGAAAATTTATATAAGTCCACAGTGTAGAAATTCTCCTGGTTCCAATCCATACTCTTAGATGGGATGACACATAAACAACATAAAACAGCAAAGGAATAAATCACCTCAATCACACCAAGATACTTCAATAAAAGAATTGATCAATATCACAGTGGAAGAAATGTCAGAGAAGAAGCTTAGAATGTACATAGTTAAACTGATTTGTGAGGTAAAGAATGATGTAAGGAGTGAAATCATAGAGAGAAAAACAGGATGTGAAAGATCACTTCAATAAAAACATAAAAATCCTGAAAAAAATAAGCAGAAATCCTGGAAATGAAGGAATCAGTAAACCAAATTAAAAATTCAATAGAAAGTATTGCCAACAGACTAGGTCACTTGGAAGACAGAGTTTCAGGCAATGAAGACAAAAAATAATGTTAAGCATGGAGAAAAGATGTTAAGAGACCATGAACAGAACTTCCAAGAAATAGAGGATAACCTGAAAAGACAAATCTAAGATTTATCAAGATTGTTGGAGGCTCAGAGACACTAACCATAGAAATGCACAATCTTTTCAATGAAATAATAACAGAAAATTTCTGTAACCTAAGGAATGAAATGAAAAATCAAAAGCAGGAGGCTTATATGACCCCAAATATACAAAATTACAACAGACACACACCAAAACACATTATTATGAAAATGTCTAATTTACAAAATAAGGATAGAATTTTAAAGGCTGCCAGAGAAAATAGCAGTTCATATTTAGAGGGAGACCAATCTGGATCTCAGTTGATTTTTCAACCCAGACTCTCAAGGCTTGGGGGGCAAATATATATATATATATATAAAAGAAAAGAGACACCAGCCAAGTGTTTATACTATACCCAGCAAAATTAAGCTTCAGATTGATGATGAAACAAAAACCTTTCACAATAAACAAAAGTTAAAAGAAATTACAACTAGAAAGCTTGCACTACAAAACATACTCAAAATATTTCATGAAGAAGAAATAAATAAAAGTGAAACCAGAAAAGGGAGGAACTACACTAGAAGAATAGTCAATCAAAGGAGAAACTAATTCATATAAAAACCAAAAGGAAATCAAAATGACAAGGAATAAAAATCATTTCTCAATAATAGCATTGAATGTAAATGACCTAAATTCTCAATAAAAAGATGTAAACTGATAGATTGGATTAAAAACAAGATCTGATAATAGGCTATCTCCAAGAAACTCACATCATATGCAAAGACATTCACAGACTAAAGGTAAAAGAATGGGAAAAACATATCATGCACATGAATCTTATAAACAAGCAGGGGTTTTTAGCCTCATATCCAGATAAAATGAACTTAAAGACAAGGTTAATCAAAAGGGACAAAGAAGAACATTTCATAATACTTAAGGGAATTATACATCAATAAGACATAACAATCATAAATATTTATGCCCCAAACAATGGAGCATCTACATACATCATACAAATCCTTCTTAATTTCAAGAATTGAATAGACTACAACACAATAATACTGTGGTGACTTTGACACCTCCTTCACCACTGGATAGAATATCCAAACAAAAACTAAACAAAGAAGCAATAGAACTAAAAAATATTGTTAATAATTTAGACATAATAGACCTATATAGAATATTGTATCCATCAATGAATTAATACATTTTCTTCTCTAAAATGATGCAAAGTTCTCTAAAATCCTTCTCTAAAATGATGCAAAATTCTTAGACCATATTTTACGATACAAAGCAACTCATAGAAAATACAAAATAGAGATAATTCACTTCATTCTATCAGATCATAATGGAATAAAATTAGAAATAAATGATAAAATAAAAATAGAGGCTACTCAAATGTAGTATAAGACAGGAGATAATTAAAACCAGAGTCAAAATCAAAGAAATTGAAGCAAAAAATTTTAAAAAAATAACAAAACAAAAAGTTGGTTCTTTGAAAAAATAAATAAAATTGATAAACCCTTAGCTAAGCTAATGAAGAGAAAGAGAAAACTCAAATTACTAAAATTTATGATGAAAATGAAATATCATGAAAGACACTACTAAAATGCAGATGATCAAACTATTTTAAAAATGTATACTCCAATAAAATAAGAAATCTTGAAGAATCAGCAAATTTCTAAAGACACATGACCTACACAAATTGAATCAGGAGGACATAAAAAATTTAAGCAGATAAATTTCAAGTAATAAAATTGAAAATTCTGTCAAATGCATACCAACAAAGTAAATACCAGGACTAGATGGAGTCTCAGCTGAGTTCTACCACATCTTAAAAGAAGAACTAATACCAACCCTCCTCATACTATTCCATGAAAAAGAAAATAAAGGAATCCTTTAAAAATTGTTCTATAAAGATAGTTATCATACTTACACCAAAACCAAAGACACATCAAGGAAAGAAAATTTTAGGCCAATATCCTTGATGAACATTGATGCAAAATTCTTAATAAAACACTGGCAAATTGTGCACAAAAACATATTAAAAAGATATTACACCATGATCAAGTGAGGTTCATCACAGGGATGCAAGGTTGGTTCATCACACAGAAATCAATAAGTATAATTCATCATATCAATAGGCTTAAAGATAAGAATCACATGATTATCTCAATAGATGCAGAAAAAGCATTTGACAAAATACAGCATCCATTAATTCAAAAGTAGTCCAACTCTCTATCATGTCAGCTTAAGAAGTGAATTCATCAACAAGACTCTGAAAATGCAAGAAGTAAAATCAAGAATCAATAAGTGGGATGGCATCACACTAAAATACAGCAAAGGAAACAATCAAGAATATGAAGAGAGATTCTACAGAATGGGAGAAAATCTTTGCCATATGCACCTCAGATAGAGCATTAACCTCCAAGATACACAAAGAACTCAAAATAACTTGACCCAGCTATCCCACTTCTTGTTTTGTACCCAAAGGACTTAAAAACAGCATACTACAGGGACACAGTTACATCAATGTTTATAGCAACACAACTCACAATAGCTAAATTGTGGAACCAATCTAGATACCCTTCAGTAGATGAATGGATAAAGAAAATGTGTTACATATACACAATGGAATAGTACTCAGTATTAAAAGAGAATAAAGTCATAGCATTTGCAGGAAAATGGATGAAGTTGGAGAACATAATGCTAAGTGAAGTAAGCCAATTCCTCCCCCCTCAAAAAAAAACCCAAAACAATTGCTGAATGTTATAAAGATACTGATCCCGAATGGGGATGGGGGTGAGCATGGGTGTAAGAGACGAACTTTAGATGGGGAGGGGAAAGGAGGGGACATGGGGGTGGGAAAGATGATGGAATGAGATGGATATCATTACCCTAAGTACATATGAAAACACAAACTTTGTGACTCTACTTTGTGTACAACCAGAGGCATGAAAAACTGTACTCTATTTGTGTTATATGAATTGAGTTGCATTCTGCTGTCATATATAATAAATTAGAATAAATTAAAACCAAATAACCCAACCAATAAATATACAAAGAAACTGTACAGACACTTCACAGAATAAATACAATTGGTCAACAAATATATGAAAACATGTTCAATATCTCTAGCGACTAGAGAAATACAAGTTAAAACTACACTGAGATTTTATCTCACTCCAATTATCAAGAATACAAGAAATGAAAAATGTTGGTGAGGATGTGGAAAAAAAGGTACACTCATACATTGGTTGTGACACTGCAAACTGGTGCAACAGCTTTGAAAAGCAGTATAGAGATTTCTCAGAAAACTTGGAATGGAACCACTATTTGAACCAGTTATCCCACTCCTTGGACTATACCCCAAAGACTTAAAATCAGCATAGTATAGGGATGAGGCCATATCAATGTTTATAGCATCTCAGTTCACAATAGCAAAACTATGGGACCAACCTATATGCCCTCAAAAAGATGAATGGATAAAGAAAATGTGGTATGTATACACAATGAACTATTACTCCACCAGAAAGAATAATCAAATTATGGCATTTGCTGGTGAATGGAAGGAACTGGAGAAAATTGTGCTAAGTAAAATAAGCCAATCCCAAAAAGCTAAAGGCCAAATGTTGTCTTTGATATGCAAATGCTAACACAATAAGGATGAAGGGAAGGAAGAATAAATGTTCATTGGATTAGACAAAGGGGAATGAAGTGAAGGGGGTGATGGGAACAGGAAAAACAGTAGAATAAATCAGGCAAAACTTTCCTATGTTCATATATGAATATATGACAAATGTAACTCCACATCATGTACAACCACAAGAATGGGAAGTTATACTCCATGTATGCATAATATGCCAAAATACACTCATTGTCATGTATATATAAAATGAACAAATTAAAAATAAATAAATAAAAATAAATGCAACAGTGGATATTGAATTCTCCCACTATTATTGTTCAATATTATGTCTACCCTCCCTTTGAGCAACCTTGATTCATATTTTGAGGCTCTATTATGTGTATTCATGGCTGGGCATGTGGCTCAAGCGGTAATGTGCTCGTCTGACATGCGCGGGGCGCTGGGTTTGATCCTCAGCACCACATAAAAATAAATAAAGATGTTGTGTCCACCAAAAACAGAAAAATAAATAAAAAAAAATGTGTATTCATATTTAATTTTTAGAACTTCAATATAGACTGAAACATTTACCAATATAAAATATTTATTTTTATCTCTAGTAACATTTTCATATTCAAGTCTATTTTGTCAGGTATAATTTAGTTAATTTAACTTTTGTATATCAGCTGTTTGCATATATCCTTTGCCAATCATTTACTTTCAATGTATTTTTATCTTTGATTCAAAAGTGTGGTCTTGTAGACAACATGGTTGGATTATGGTTTTTAAAAATTCCATTTTGTCAATTTCTGCCTTTTTAAAATTGATTTTAAAAAATAACAGCAGAATGCTTTACAATTCTTATTACACATATATACCACAGTTTTTCATATCTCTGTTTGAACATAAAGTATGTTGACACCCAATTTGTGTCTTCATACATGTACTTTGGATAATGATATCCAACACATTCCATTATCCTTGCTAATCCCCTGCCCCTCCCTTTCCCTCCAACCCCTCTTCCCTATATGGAATTCATCTATTCCTCCTATGCTCCCCCTCCCTACCCCCACTGAGTCAGCCTCCTTATATCAGAGAAAACATTCAGCATTTTGCCTTTTGAATAAATAATTTTATACATTTATGCAGGAAGCCATCTGTGAAAAACATGAGACCCTCGTCTTGGCATGGAAGCCAGGGAAGGATAGGCCTGGCATTGGGAATTTCTCGTGGCTCTCCACTCAATGCTCTTGACCTTCCCCTCTGCTATGCTAGAAGGGTTCCTCATAGTGGCACCGGAGATAGGCATAATCCATTAGGAACTAAACAGCCCAACTTTAACCTGTTTTGGAAATGAACATTCTATAGAATCTCTTTGATGTCTCCCAATATAAATAAAGCAGGCATTTTGTCAGAAGCTGGATCCTTGAGCTCAGCTTGCTCATCCTGCCACCACTTTTTAAAGTACTTTCTGTGCTCTATGATTTTTTTCACTATTCTATTTTTCCTAGCTTTTATTTCTCAGCCAGTTTATTTCACCAAGCAGAACCCCATGCCCACCGCCCAGAGGGAACATGGGTGGAACATTTATAGTTAGGGTAATTATGAATAAAAAGGACTTCTGCCATTTTGGTTTTTATTTTCTATATGTTTAATAGCTTTACCCTGCTCATTTATTCCAATACTGCCTTATTTTTTGTTTAGTTGATTTTTACAAAGTAATAAGCTTTGATTCTCTTCTCATTTAATTCTGTTTATATTTTTTAGATATTACCCTCATGAATAACATGAGAATTACATATAACATATGTTCTATTTTAGGTGTGTCCCCCCCCAAATTCGTGTGTTGGAAATTTAATTCCCAGTCCAACAGCATTGGGAGTTGGAATATAATAAGAGTTGATTAGGTCATGATAGATCTACTCTCATTAATGGATTCATGCTATAGACATTGGAATTTGTTAGCTATTTCAAGAATGGTATTATGTTTTGGATGTGAGGTGTACTTCAAAAGCTCATGTGTGAAACAATGCAAGAAGTTTCAAAAAAGAAATTATTGGATTGTAAGAGTCTTAATCCAATTAGTGAATTAATCTCCTGATGAAGATTAACTAAGTGGGAATTGAAATGATAGGGTGTGGTTGAAAGAGGTAGAAATTAGGGACCTGGTTTTGGGGTATATATTTGTATCTGGCAAGTGGAGACCTCTCTTTCTGCTTCCTGATCATAATGTGAGCTAATTCTGTTCCTCACACTCTTCCACCATGATCTTCTGCCTCACCCTGAGCCCCTAGGAATGAGTCAATTTTCTATGAACTAAGACTTCTGAAACTGTGAGACCTCAAATAAACTTTTCCTCCTCTACAATTGTTCTGGTTGGGTCGTTTAGTCAAAGCAGTGAGAAAGCTGACTAAAACAACTGGACTAATTATAAAAGTGAGTTTGACATACTCCTGCTTTTATGTTCTCTTTCACTTTATTCCTAATGGGATGATGTAGTATAAAGACTTTCTCAAGATGTCAGCACCTTGGTGATGGATTTCCAAGCCTCCAGATCCATGGAACAACTAAACTTCTATTGTTTATAAATTAGCCAGTCTATGGTGTTCTTTTAAAGCAAAACAAAACAGAGTAAGGCATTATCCTAAAATTATAGCCATCTAATTGATAGCGATAACAATTTAATTTCATTCATAACTCCTCCTACAAAGCTTTACTTAACCTTTATATCATTGATGTTATATATTATATCTTTTTTTTAATATTAGAGATTGAGCCAAGGCCTTTCACATGGTAGGTTAGCACTGAGCTGCATCTCCAGCCCTTTTTATTTTTATTTTGTTATAGGGTCCTACTGTTGCCCAGGCTGGCCTTGACTTTTTGATCCTCCTACCTCAACTTCCCAAGTAGTTGGGATTACAAGTGTGTGCTATCATACCTGGATACACATTATATCTTTATTCATTGTGTGTCCAATAACATATATTTATAATTATTTTATGTATTTGTACCTTGAAGACTATAGAATACAAAAAGTGGGTTTACAAACCAAAATTACAATAATATTTGCATTTATATATGTCTATGTTATTATCTTTCCTGGAAATTCTTATACCTTCATTCAGATTGGGGTTATTGTGCAACATTCTTTTATTTAAACTGAAGCACTTCTTGTACAGCAAGTTTAATGGGAATGAATTCACCCATCTCTTATTTATCTTGGAATGTCTTAACTCTCATTCATTTTTGAAGGACAGTTTTGCTGGATATGGAATTATTTTTATAAGTTTTTTTCAATATTTTAAATATATCATACCATAGCCATATGGCTTCCAATATTTTTTCAAATTTATGGTAATTTTTTTATTCTAAAATAACTCATCATGTTCAATGTACTTTATTCAAGATATCCTACTAGGCCAGAGAAGAAAACAATAACTTCCTTTGGAAACACAAACAACCCAGACAAGAATCCAGGAGCCATGTGAAATTAGAAGGTCTCCAGGAAGGGAACGTAAAATGTAGATGCAACTGGCTAAATGTATAGGAAGATCAGTAAAAATAAAACAGAAACAAAGAAGGAAAAGAAGTAATATTAAACATAATGAAAGGTCGAAGAGCACTAAGAAGCCTCAAAATTTCTTCAAGGGAGACTGCTGTTTCTAGGTTTAGAGGGCAGGAAGATAAAACCACTAGACAATGAGACTACCACAGTGAGGGGTTACCTTGTCTCAGGATTCCAGAACTTCCAAGGAAACCCAAGCAAGCACAATAGGAAGGCTGCATTCCTGGAGGTTCAGAGACAGATAACAATAGCAGAAAGGCCATTGCTGTGCTGGGATGATACTTACTGGGCAAGTGAACTCTTAACATGCCTGAGAAAGGGAGAGGGGGGGTAAGACATGTGTCATGGCTTTAAAAATTTTCCAGGGATTGATGTTGATTGGCATTTGACCCAGAGTACTGCCCATGGGCAAGGGTACAGCCTGAGTATGGGTAGAAAAAACAGCATCCTGCTCTCCCCCAGTTAAGCTTCTGTGAATCCTCCAATCCAATGCCTACCTCCAACTTTACCAGTAATCCCAAGAAGGTGAAATGTCTTAGGGACAGGATGTGTTGCTCTCTCAATAGTCTCCTGATTCTCAAAGTTGAAGGACAAGGAGTATTTGAAGTTCTGAAGTCTCTGTTTCTTTCCTTGCATTCAGCTAATATTTTGACAGAATTTCTTGAATTCCAAGAATGGAAATAGACAAAAACAAATAAAAAAGTGAGGGTTGGGAAGGGGGGAGAGAGAGAGAGAGAAAACAGCTACCTCTCCCAGTTTTAGCAGATTGTATCTGTGATATCATATTTCTTTACCATAGATAGGCTTGTTTTAAACCTAGGGACCAATCAAAAGTGAAACCTAAAATCTTCTCAGTACTTTTGTGTAGGTATTAATACGGATCTCTAAATTCCACATTATATGTAGCTGATTTAGAATGTCCTGATTTGTGTAAAAAGCCTCACTGCAACTTATCTTATGGGTGTTAGGTGGTCTTTTTAATGTCTCCATACATAATCTCTTGCTTCAGTAGTCTCTTGGTTTTTAATCAACCTGTAGCTTCCAAGAGCATTTCCTATCAATTTGTCCACCTATATTTCTAGTTAACAAACAATAAACACCTTGTGTTAGTACTTCTGATGTTTCCTAGAAGAGGCAAATTTTAAAAATTTGCAAATAAGTTTTTCTGTTCTTTCTGGTTCAAGGGAGAGAACTGGAAATTTGGATGCCACCTATTCAAGACCAAGTTTGATGCTGTACTAGGGAGTGGTTGGGGAAAGGACAAATTAAAATACCACAAAACTTTCTCACCAATTTGTTTCTCTTTTTATATTTTTATTAATTAAATTTATTTGAGCTAGTACATAAAAAATTAAAATATGCACACTAATGGGGTGGTATTATGTGACGTTTTGATACATGTAAACATTTCACAATGTTTAAATCTTGTTGCACATACTTTATCACCTCAAACATTTATAATGTCTTTATCGTGAAAACATTCAGGATGAATTATTCTTGATTAGGCATTTGCCTGGTTTCTGAAAACATTTATTTTCCAGAGTTGCTGTGAGTTTAGTTCAGACTGCTTCTGTGGTTTTTATGTTTCCATTGTGGAATGAGTTTGGATAGTTCTAGTCCGCTATTTTGTTGACACAACTCCTGATTTTATAATTGAAATTGTATTTGAGATAATTGTAGGTTCACATGCAGATATAATGAATAATTATCCCACATATCCTTGACCCAATTTCCATCATATAACACTTTGCCAATCCATAATACAAGATCACATTCAGTATATTGATTGTATCAAGATACAGGGCATTTCCATCACCACAAGGATCTTTCATATTGCTCTTTTATACCTTCACAAGTCTACTCAGGTCCACATCCCCTCCCAGACCCATCTCTTTCTTAACCTCTACAACCACTAATTATTTGTTTATTTCTAAAATGTTACAATTTTAAGAATGATGTATAAATTGAATAATACGATATGTGACCTTTTGGGATCAAGTGTATTTTTTTCATTTAGCATATTTATTTGGAAATTCTCCCAGGTTGTTTCATTTATCAATACTTTATTCCTATTTATCACTGAATAGAATTCCATAATATGAATGTTCCATAGTTAAGTTTTATCATTTACTCATTGAAAGATTTCTGGGATGTTTCCAGTTTGGGGATATTATGAATAAAGCTTCTTTTATTTTTTTAATATGTGTGTAAAGATTTTGTGTGAATGTAAGCTTTAGTTTCTTGGAATAAATGCCCAAGGATGCTATTACTGGATTATACATCAGGTGAATCTGTAGTTCTCCCCAACTTTTTTTTTTGGTACTGGGGATTGAACTCAGGGACACTCCACCACGAGCCACACCCCCAGCCCTATTTTTGTACTTTATTAGAGACAGGGATTCACTGAGTTGCTCAGTACCTCACTTTTGCTGAGGCTGGCTTTGAACTCAGGATCCTCCTGCCTCAGCCTCAAAAGCAGCTGGAATTACAACCTGAAGTTGTACATTTTTAAAGAAAATGTGATACTGTTTTATAGAGTGGCTTTGGTATTTTACATCCTTCCCAGCAATATTTGAGTAATCTAATTTCTCTGAAATTTTGATAGTTGAATGTGATATCTCATTGTAGTTTTCATTTGCATCCTCAGCAGCTACTAGCATTGAGAATACTTTCATGTGTTTCTTTGTCATCTGCACATTTTCCTAAGCTGTCATTGCTTTTTTACTGCTGAGGGTTTTTTTCAGTACTAGGGATCGAACACAGGAATTTCACCACTGAGCTACATGCCCAGACCTTTTTTATTTTCTATTTTTTATTTTGAGCAGGATCTTTCTAAGTTTGTGAGCATGTCCTCAAACTTGAGATTCTCCTCCCTCAGACTTCCAAGTAGCTGAAATTACAGGTGTGTGTCATTGTGCCCACTTGTGTGTATAAGACAGAACATTCAATCCTTCACTTTTGGAATCTGGCTTATTTCACTTATCATGGTGTTCTCCAGTTGCATCCATTTACCAGCAAATGTCATAACTTCATTCGTACTTATGACTGAGTAAAACTCCATTGTGCAAATAAAATACATTTTCTTTGTCCTTTGATTTATTGGTGGACACTTGGACAGGTTCCATAACTTGGCTATTTTGAAATGTGCTGTTATAAACATTGATGTGCCTGTATTGCCACGATATATGGATTTTTAATTATTTGGGATAAATACTGAGGAGTAGAATAGCTGAGTTACATGGTGGTTCTACTCCTAGTCTTTTGAGAAATCTACACAATTATTTCTAGAGTAGTTGTACTCATTTTCAGTCCCACCAAGAATGTATGATAGTATCCTTTTCCCCACGCCCTTACCAGCATTTATTATCACTTGTATTCTTGACAATTGGCATTCTAACTGGCATGAGATAAAATCTCAATGTAGTTTTGATTTGCATTTCCCTGATTACTCAAGATATTAAATGTTTTTTTTATATTTGTTGACCATTTGTGTTTATTCTTTTGAGAAATGTTTAATTCTTCTTCCCATTTATTGATTGGTTTTATTTTTTAGTGTTGAATATTTTGAGTTCTTTAAATATCTTGATATTAATTCCCTGTTAGAGGACTGCATGGACCTATTTTTATATTAATGTGTCATGTTTATCTACATGTCTACTCATCTGCCAAATAGCACATAGTCTTGAATACCAAAGTTATATAATAAAATTACAAAATAGAGTAAACTGATTATTCTTACTTTTTGTTTTTCTAAAATTGCTTTAGATACTCTAGTTCCTTTGTTATTCCACAAAAATTTTAAAATAATCACATCTACATCTATATAATATCTTGCTGGCATTTTGACAAGGATTATTTTAAATCAACATATCAATTCAGGGAAACCTGATGTCTATTTGTGACATGTTGAATTTTCCAATTCATGAATATAGTATATTTGTCTGTTTATTTGGATTTTTAAAAATTTTTCTTTCATTAACATTGTTTAATTTTCAGAATAAAACTCCTGTACATTTTTTGTTACATTTATTTCTAAGCATTATTTTTGTTTTGTCAATAGTATTGCATTTTTAATTTTTTGGGGGGTGGGCGGAACTGGGCTTTACAAATGCAAGGCACAAACTTTGCCACTGAACTACATCCCAGGTCTGCATTTTTAATTTTGATATCTATCGTTGTATTGTTAGTATGAGAGAAATTATTTATTTTTGTATGTTCATCTTGCTTTCTGTGACCTTGAAAAATTCACTTATTCTAGAAGATTTTTTCCCATTCTTGGTATTTAAAATATATTATATATTAATATATATTTTATATGTAATTGTATTATTTATAAATGGGGATATCTTTCTTTCTGCCTTATATTTCCTTTCATGTATTATTGCATAGAGTAGAATTTCCAACAGTAAAATGAGTAAGAGTGGGGAGAACAGATATTTTTGCTTTGTTGCTGGTCTTAGTATTCAGTTTTTCACAATTATTATATTGTCCACAGATTTTTCATACATGCTTTTTATTAGGTTGAGGAAGGTCTCCTCTATTGGTATTTTTTCTAAAAAATTTTAAGACAACTTGGTATTGCATTTTGTGAAATGTTCTTTTCTGCACTGATTAATGTAATCATATGACTTTTCTTCTGTTGCCCATGGTATGGCGAATTATGATGATTTATTTTCAAATATTGAACCACCATTGCATACCTAGAATAAAAAGTCCCATTTGGTTATGGTGTATAATTCTTAGAACTTTTACTTTTAAATCTGTGTTTATGAGAGGTATTCATTTGTATTTTTTTCCTTTTTTAAATACTGGATTTACCTATTTTGTGTTATAGTGATACTAGCCTCATAGCATGAATGGAGAAGTGTTACCCCCTTTTATATTTTCTAGGGAGAATTTGTGGAATTTATATTAAATTTTCTTAACATGTTTAATAAAATTTCAGTGAAATCATTTGAGCCTAGAGATTTCTTTTTCAGGAATTGTTAAATCATGAGTTCACATTTTTAGTTATGGGGTTTCTCAAATTATATACTTCATATTGGGTGAGTATGGAGGTTTTTGTTTTCAAAAGAATCAGTCCATCTCACCTAAGTTGTCAGATTTAGTACAGCATTTCTTTCCTATAGATATCTTCAGGGTTTGAAGTGATGCTCCCTGTTTCATTAATGATAATGCTGAACAATGTCTTCTCTTAATTTTTCTTTGGGAGTCTTGCTAAATATGTTAATTTTACTGATTTTTTCAAAGAACTGTCTTTTCACTTATTTGTTTTTTGTTGTTGTTGTTTTAAATTTTATTGATTTCTGAACTCTTCCTTTTGTGTATTTGCCTTTGGTTTGTTTCACTCTTCTACTTCTAGCCTTTTTTTAAAAAGTTTTTTTTTCATTGTAGACACAATACCTTTATTTTATTAATTTATATTTGTGTGGTGCTGAGGATTGAACCCAGTGCCTCACATATACCAGGCAAGTTCTCTCCCACTGAGCCACAACCCCAGCCCTATTTCTAGACTCTTAATTTGAGAATTTCTCTCTTACCAAAGATATTTATTTATTGCTTGCTATGGTGTCCATGTCCCCTCAAACCAATGTAATTTGTCATTGTGACAGTACTGAGTGGAATTTTAAGAGAGGATTAGGTCAAGAGCTTCTGATTTGCATGAATGAATTACTGCTGTTATCACAGGAATAGGTTAGTTATTTTATTTTATGTAGTGGGTTTCTGACAAAAATATAAAGTTCAGTTCTTCCTATCTCTGTTTCATATGATCACTTTCCCTTCCAACTTATGCTTTGGGATGACAGAGCATGAAGGCTCTCACCATTTATTGCCATTCCCTTGAACTTCTCAGCCTCTAGGACCATGAAATGAGCAAACTTCTATTGTCTATAAATTACTCAGATTGTTGTATTCAGTTATAGCAACAGAAAATGGACCGAGACAGCACTATAAATTTCCCTTTCTGCAATGATTTAGCTTTGTTCCACAGTTTTTGCTATGTTGTGTTTTAAAAAATCTATAACCAGTTCAATGTTTTTCTTTTCTTTCTTTCTTTTTAAAAATAGTTTAATGTATTTTAATAGCAAACTTACAGGAACAACACAGAAGACAGAAGACTACTTGCATGTAGGACAACTCAGAAAAATATAGTGAATGGATGGAATCTACTGTATGATAAAAATGCTACAAACAACATTTAGTTGCTGTCAATAAGAAATCTGCTTGTTTAAAAAGTCCAAATGCTGGCATTTTCCAGAAAAATTTAACAGTTGTTTTATAATTATTATAAAGTTGAACTGCTGAATTTGTTCACTGAAACATTTTGACTTGCATTTATACTAAAAATTTACACACAAATGAAAGGGAAAAAATGGCCAATGCTTGATTTCTGTCTCCTACTTTTCCACTCACAATTATATACTTAGGTAACTTTTGACCCCATGGAAAAAAATATCTAACGTTCAGAACTACCAATAACAGGAAAAAGAGGAAAACCCCCTTTTTTGAGAATGAAATGTTTTCCCATCATAGTGAATTTTTAAGCATGTTTTCCATGTATGAATTGTGCTAGTTGGATGTCTTTTGGCATAATTGTTACATGTTTGGCATGGATAGCACATAGGTTGGTGTCTTCAAAAAGGCCAACCAGATAGGCCTCACTTGCCTCCTGCAAAGCACCTATAGTGGTGCTCTAGAATTGCAGACCTGTTTTGAAGTTCTGAGCAATCTCTTTCACCAGCGACTGGAAGGTAAGTTTGCAAATCAGAAGCTCAATGGACTTCTGATAACATCTAATTTCATGGAATGCCACCGTATCAGGCCTGTAAAGATCAGGTTTCTTCACCCCTGCAGTAGAGGGCATATTCTGTGAGTGGCTTTTGTAGCAGTTGTTTCCTGGGTGTTTTACCTCTGGTTGATTTGTGGGCAGTCTGCTTTTTATGAGCCATGGTAGAAAGACTTCTTCACTTATCCCCCTTCTCCTTTGGCTGGAGTTCGGCAATCTAGAGATGGGACTGGCGTTAGAGAGCAATGGCTGCTAGGCGAGGCAGCTGTGAACACAACTGAAAGATGTCTCTCTCTCTCTCTCTCTTTTTTTTTTTGAGCAGTCCTAATACATGAATTATTTTAAAAGTATGCTCTTTAGCTTTCAAGTGTTTAGAGATTTTTCTTTTATCTTTCAGTTAGTGGTTTCTAATTTGATTCCATGTGATCACAGAATACACTCTGATTTCAAGTTTTTTGAGTTTATTAAGTTTTGTTTTATGATCTTGGGTATGATATATTTTGGAAACAACTCCATGGCACTTGAAAGAATGTATACTTTTTTGTTGTTGTTGTTGTGTGGTTCTATAAATGTCCACTTGCTGCTATTGGATGAAGGTGTTGCTGAGTTTTTCTCTATCCTTGTTGATTTTCTCTTAGTTGTTCTATCAGTTGTTGAGAGAGGAGTGTTGAAATATTCAATTTTAATTATGGATTTGTTTATTTCTCCTTTCAGTTCTATCATGTTTGCCTCATATATTTTCCATCTCTGTTGTTTAACAATATGCATTTAGGATAGCTACATCTTCTTGGAGTGATTTATTATCATTTATAATTTCCCCCATCTTTAGTAATTTTCTTTGCTCCAAACTCTTATGTGATAGATACTCCTGCTTTTCTTCAATAGTCGTGTGATGTATCTTTTTATTTAAACTTTCTTATATTGTTAATTTCAAGTGAGATTCTTATATATAGCAGATAACTTGGTCATATTTACTTTCTCAATCATTATTTGGTATATTTTACATTATTCACATTTCATGTAATTACTGACACATATTGGCTTAAGTATGTTATTTTATTTTTCTTTTGTTTTCTTTGTTCTTTTTATTATTTCATTTCTGTTTTCTTTTTCCTGCCTTTATGTAGGTTTCTTGAACATATATTAGAATCCCATTTTTATTTACTGACAGTATTTTTTGTGTTACCTCTTTGCATAGCTTTTTATTGGTTGCTGTAGATATTACATTATGTACACATCAGTCTACTGGTGACTATAAACTTTTGTTATAGTCCATGAGGTTCTGTTCATTTTATCTTCTTTTAGTCTAGTTTCTCATTTTACCAGTTAAAATAAAATTTAGAATATATAACTTCTTTACTCTTCTACCCTTTAGTTTTTTTAAGAGAGAGAGAGAGAGAGAGAGAATTTTTTAATATTTATTTTTCAGTTTTCGGTGGACACAACATCTTCATTTTATGTGGTGCTGAGGATTGAACCCAGCGCCCCACGCATGCCAGGCCAGCGCGTTACTGCTTGAGCCACATCCCTAGCCCAACCCTTTAGTTTTTATAATTTTTGTAAATGCTTTCTCTACTTTTCATTTAAAATCACAGGCAACAGTGTTTGTAATTTTTTGCTTCAATTACTAAATAATTTTTAAATCTGAAGAAGAGAAAATATTATTTTACTTACCTACATTTCTGCTTACTGTGTTCTTTCTTCCTTCTCTATCTCCCAAGATCTTTTATCATTTCTCTTCTCTTTAGGGAGTGATTCTTTTTTTAGTGATTCTTTTAAGGTAGGTCTGCTGGTGACAAATTGTCTTGATTTTCCTTCATATGAAAATTTTCTATTTACCCTTCATCTGTTACTCATACTGAGTCTAGGATTCTGACTTGACAGTGATTTTCACTTATTACTTTAAAAATATTGTGACACTTCTTTCTGGCTTTCATACTTTCTCATGGGAAATTCACTTAACTAGAATTGTTCTTCCTATGGGTAGGTAAGGTGTCCTCTCTACTGCTGTTCTCAAGATTTTTTCTTTGTGTTTTATTTTCAGAAGTTTGCTTATCATGTGTCTTCTTTATGTTTATCGTCTTTGGAGTTTACTCACCTTCCTAAGTTGTTTACCAAATGTGGAGAATATGTTTCTCATTCCTGAGTACTCTATCATCCTCTTCCTCTTTCTTCTCTCCTTCCATGACAATAATGACTAGATCTTTCATTATAGTCCATGAGGTTCTGTTCATTTAATCTTCTTTTAATTAATTTCCTCTCTATTGTTCAGATTGGGTCGTTTCTATTTTTCTATATTTTAGCTTACTCATTTTCTTTTCTTTTACTATTCCATTTTTCTACTGAGATTTCATTTTGGTTATTGTATTGTTTCTATTATAAAATTTGCATTTAGTTTTTTAATCATCTGTTTCTTTGCTGAGACTTTCTAGTTCATTGCCGAGGCTTTCTATTGCAATGGCGAATATACTTAAAACAAATAAATAGGAAATTAGGTTAATGAAAGTTGCAGAAATCTTTTTCATAGAACTCTAATTCTCTGGCATCTATTCAGTTGTCCTCATCTTATTCAGTTGTCCATGCGGGTATGTTCCCAAACCCCCAGTTCATTCTTGAAATCCTAGACAGTACAGGACCCTATATGTATTTTTTTCTAATACATACACAGCTATGTTTAAATTTAAGTTAGGCACAGTAAGAGATTAACAAAAACGAATAATAAGATAAAATTGTAACAATATACTGTAATAAAAGTCATGTGAATGTAGTCCATTTCTCTCTCTTTTACTATTCTTAGATCTTACAACCTCAGTATACAAATTTTTTATAACATCAAGAACTTTCTTGTATTCACTGAAAGGAATCAACTTATTGCTTTCCTTTGGAATATATGAATGGCTAGCAACATAACTCTTGCACTTCATTATTTTTTTTGTCCACATTGAGGATTGAACCCAGGGCCTTGTGCATGCTAAGCAAGGGTTCTACCACTGAACTACAACACCAGCCCATACATTAAAATACTTTGAGCACTCAAATGTTGACAGTGTTGTCTAAATCTATTTTTTGTCATTAAGCAGTAATCATTTTTATTGTGTGCTTTCTTTAAATACTATACATACATTAATTCAGCACTTAGAACAACCCTATATGGGAGAGCTACTCTTATCTTCATTTTATGGGGGAAGAAACTGAGGCATAGAAAGCTTAAGTATTTTTCCCATGGTCATACAGGTAATAACTGACAGTGCCAGAATAAACCCAGGCATTTTGGCTTCAGGGCCAATACTCAAACCAGAATATTATACCTGCACTTAGCTGATGTCTACTATGCATTCTGCACTTTTTTTAAAACAAAAAATGACCACAACTTACTGTCTGAAATCCATGAGCAACAGAACAATGGAGCAATTTATTTAAAATTCTGAACAAATTAAAAGAAATTGTTAATCAAGAATTGTCATCAAGGAAAAAATATATATTTAAAAACGTAAAAATGAAAACAAAAACATTTTTAATAAAACAAACACTGTGTGAATTTAGCACCAGCAGTTCTTCACTATAAGAACTATTCAGACAGAAGAAAAAAATGATACTAGATGAAAGCATGGGTCTATGTAAAGAATTAAATAGCACAGAAAATATATGTAGACAAACAAAATGTATTTTTTATTAAAAAGAATTCTTTAGCCAGGGTGCTGTGGCACATGCCTGTGATCCCAGCTAGTTGGGAGACTGAGGCAGAAGAACTGCAAGTTTGAGGCCAGATGGGCATCTTATCAAGTCCCTGCTCAAAATAAAATTTTAAAAAGGGACTGGGTGTGTAACTCAGTGGCAGATCTCTTGCCTAATATGCATGAAGCTCTGGATTTAATATCCAGTAAAATGCCCCCCCCACCAATTCCCAAGCAATAACCAAATATTTACAGCAAAAAATATGATAGCTATGAGATTTATAACATTTAGAGGCAAGATGTAACGAAACAATAACACAAAAATACTAGCAGGAAGGAAGGGAAGGATGCTGTTTTGAGGTTCTTATATTTGATGTCACCTGATATATATAGTTTTTGGAGATGCATATTGTAAACCTGACAGCTATCACTGAAAGAGTAAAACAGAGTTATAGTTAACAATCCAACAGGGCAAAGGTGTTAGTTTACTATTGTTGCTGCAACACATATTATTCACCTACCATACTCCATCCTAATCCCCAGTGATTTATACCCATCCTTTAAACAAAATATTTACCTTATCCCCATGTTGTGAAAAATCCCGCATTATAACGTTAGTACGAGCCCTCCAAATCTCATCTAGGTTTTATCAGCTCAAAAGTCCCAAATTTCATGATCAAAACCCCCTAGATTGGTATGGTGAGCCTTTGGGTACAATGCTAATTTTATTGATACTGGCAAGGAGCAGCGGCAAACGCCTATAATCCCAACTACGTAGGAGGCTGATCAGGAGGATTGCCTGTTCAACTTTGTCATCCCGTTTCAAAAATTTAAAGAAAATTTAAAAATTTAAAAACAGGCCTGAGGATGTGGCCCAGTGACAGAATGGTGGCCCTGGGTTCAATCCCCAGCAGTGCAAAAATCAACCAAACAACAACAAAAAAAATTTTAGGAAGTTTCCAAATTCTAAACTTCCTTCATTTTCGGAATAAGGGTATTTATGTATCTTATATTGCCATACATTTTGTAGTAAGGTGGTTTCATCGAACTACTATTGAAACACACAAACTGATATTTCTTTAAAATTTTTTTAGTTGTTGATTAGACCTTTATTTATTTACTTTATTTATTCATATGTGGTGCTGAGAACCCAACCCAGTGCCTCACACGTGCCAGGCAAGTGCGCTACCGCGGAGCCCCAGCCCACAACCTAATTTTTTTAAAGCCCCATTTTTTTTCTTTCATACTTTAAACAAAGATTTTGATTTCCTACGATGAAGACATAATGGATTAAATAATCCTTATTCATGTTAATATTCTTTAATATTCCACTCCCTGGCCCACCTGGGGTGCCAATGAGTGCAGAGCTCAGGACGCAGGTGGGCGCTACTGCTCTCTCAGCACTGTGCAGCCGATTAGCCCCGTCTCTTATCACGTGACCAGGGCGCCCGGAGTGTCCACGTGACCTGACAAAATCCAGACTTCTGTGCCTAGACTCCTCCGGAGTAGCTAGTAAGTATTCCAGGCCTGCGATTCCAAGACCGAAGGCAGTCTTGAGGTCCTAGCGCCCACCAGCGTTGCTAGGTAGTGGATAAAGAGAGTGGCAAGAATGTCTCAGCTCTGGCTTCCTTTCACGCCCCATGTCTTTTTCCAGTCTTCTGGCTTCTGTGTCCAGAGCTAGATTCTTTTATCCTTTGTGATGTCTGATGATATTCCTGCATCTTATCTCAGGGCTACTCTTTTTCCTTCGAGAAATCCCTTCTACCCTTCTCATCAAGACCCAAAGCAAACCCTGTTTCCTAAACCAAATAGGACCACTTATCTCTCACTCTTATCACCATCAGCCCAGAGTCCTGGAACATTTCTGGCCTGGACTATTGCTGCAACCTCGACTCCTTTGCTATCCCCTACTCCACTCCCCACCCAGTAATTAAAGCACCCTTAAAGAATGGTTCATGGGTCCTCTGCCACAAAATTGCTGATGGCTTCTTGTTGCTCTGGAATGACAAACTCTGGTAAGTGCCTTACCTCCTCTTATAGCTCATTTCTCAAAGGCCCCGGGATCTTCTTGCCTTGGAGCACAGCAGTTGACACAATGCAAACAGTCCATTTTAAATCCAGACACTACCAACCACCACTTCTACATTTTCCAGAATTCCTTTAAACTTTGTATGCCTCAATTTCCTCATTTGCAAAATAAGAATCATCAGTGTTACCCACCTCCTGGGACTCTTGAGAGAATTAAAGGAAAGAATTCAAGACCACCACTCAACCTTATTAGAGTAGGGGTATTGGATCATAAAACTTTTCCTCAAGAAAGCTCTTCCTCCATCTAAATGAGAAGAAGTCTCTTTATCCTATTTTTAAAATGTGTTGTGTTCTGTAATTACTTTTGAAATATTTATGCATTTTATGGGTGAAGTCTTCAGAATCAAGGCCATGCTTATCTTGCTCCCTGATGAGACTGACAACAAGCAGATGTTTGTTGCACACATAAATATGCAGCCTCTGTTCCTCCAGTGGTATAGCTATAATGTGGACTTCCAAGGACAGGGGGTAGGTTTGGCGAGCAGGTGGGACACAACTGCCCTCATAGTCTGTTATCAATTTCCATTAAAGTGCATTAAACCATCAATATGCCAGAAATTCTAACATTAGTGGAAAGAACAAAGGGAGGGATTACTGTTCAGGTCACCTGCAGGGCATGTTTCCTCTGACTAGGTTGGCCAGACTTGGGGAAACAGAGTAGTGACTAAGTGTGATGGACCTAAGACTGCTATGTTGCTCAAATTGGCTTCAAACCTGAATCTACTTGCCTCAGCTGTTTGAGAAGCTGGGATTATAGGCATATGCCACCTTGACTGGCCAAAGTGTATTCTTTTAAAAAATAACTAGTGAGTTTATTCTGACCACATTTTTTAGTCAAATTTTGATGTAATTGTGAGATTCTGATTATGAATTGCACTGAAGGTAAAAAGAGGTTTATTAATAGGTTATTCTCAGATTATTTCTTCTGAAAACTTAATCATTGCACTAGATTTACATTTTTCATTTTGATTGTGAACTGTTATGAGATTTTTCAGTTTGTGTACCGGATAGCAATTCAATATTCTTATAATTTTTGTTGAAATGTGATAATGTTTGATAATGTTTGATTTAGCTATGACTAAAATTTTGATGTTAGAATAAAGATCCAATTGATATTAATTCAATTTGGAATAATGACTTTTTGAAGTCAAAGTTAGAAATTCAAAACTTAGGTCATTATGTTATATAACAAGCAATAGGGGATATCCCTAAATATCTTCATTAAAACATTTAAAGTATCAAAAAATGATGACTTTTTTTCAACACTGAGGAAATTTTAAATGTATTTCAGAAATCTTTCTAAAAGTGTCATATGTAAGTCTTGAAACCCATATATTTATAAATACATATAAGTATAAATTTATCACTTAAATAAATAAGCTGTTCTAGAATAAAGTGAACTTTAGTGGTCAAAGTGCATTGTTTTAAAACTTCGGTATACATTTACTTATTTAATAATAAAACTATGTGAGCTGCTAAATCATTTTAAATACAATGATGTAATGAGTGGCAAAGCATATCCCAAATGTTCTCAAATTCAATTGTAATACGTTTGTGAAAATAACTAAAGGAAAATACTGAACTAACTTCAAAGGAAATTAGAAAATGTCCTAAATCTTTAAAAATTTTTTTTTTTTTAGTTGTAGATGGTTGCAACACCTTTATTTATTTTTATGTGGTTTGGAGGATTGAACCCAAGGTCCCACACATGCTAAACAAGTGCTCTACCACTGAGCTACAACCCCAGCCCCTTTCCTGGATCTTTAAAGGACTTAAATTGAAAATAATCTTATTGCGTAAATCTCAAATGAATATAGAGACTGTACTTTGAAAAAAATCAATGAATGGATGGAAAATTCACATTAGCCACATGATGTCGCTGTATACCACAAAGTCTAGTCGATAGAAATAAGGTACCCATCACTAAAAGCTTTTAAAGGAGGAAGCTTCATTTTGTCAGCATCGGAGAGAAGACAAAAACGATAAGGAGATACATGATTGAAAATATGAAATAAAAAAGTAAGATTGTTTAGTAAGGTGAGAACAGAAGGAAAGCGGTAGTGTTTTTGCAATGCTGTTTTTCAGGCGAGGAGGCCTGGGATACTTGCTACTGCTTCTCTTGCTTCTCTCGGTCTGGGAGACCCCGAGCAGTCAGCTCCATTACTCGGTCCCTGAAGAGGCAAAACACGGCACCTTCGTGGGCCACATCGCCCAGGACCTGGGGCTGGAGCTGGAGGAGCTAGTGCCGCGCCTGTTTCGGGTGGCGTCCAAGGGCCGCGGGGATCTTCTGGAGGTAAATCTGCAGAATGGCATTTTATTTGTGAATTCTCGGATCGACCGGGAGGAGCTGTGCGGGCGGAGCGCGGAGTGTAGCATCCACCTGGAGGTGATCGTGGACAGACCGCTGCAGGTTTTCCATGTGGAGGTGGAGGTGAAAGATATTAATGATAATCCACCGGTTTTCAGAAGCAAAGAACAAAGGATATTTATTCCTGAAAATAGACAGTTGGATTCTCGCTTTCCGATAGAGGGCGCTGATGATGCAGACATTGGTGCCAACGCTCTTCTAACTTATACCCTCAGCCCCAGTGATTACTTCTCCTTGGACATACAGGCAAGTGATGAACTGAGCAAATCTCTTTCACTTGAATTGAGGAAATCTTTGGACAGAGAAGAAACACCAGAACTTCATTTATTATTGACTGCCACTGACGGGGGTAAACCAGAACTGGAAGGTACAGTTCAGCTGCTGATCACTGTGCTCGACGTTAATGATAATGCCCCACTGTTTGAGCAAACTATATACAGAGTCCATTTATTAGAGACAACAGCAAATGGAACATCAGTGACCACATTAAATGTATCTGACGCTGATGAAGGTGTAAATGGGGAAGTTGTCTTTTCTTTTGGCAGTGATGTTTCTCCTAACATTCAAGAAAAATTCAAAATTGATTCTATTTTAGGAGAAATTAGAGTAATTGGTAATCTGGATTATGAAGAGACAAAATACTATGAAATCCAGGTAAAGGCAGTTGATAAAGGAAGTCCTTCCATGTCAAATCACTGCAAAGTTTTAGTGAAAGTGCTGGATGTAAATGATAATGCCCCAGAACTGGCAATCACTTCATTATCTTTGCCCATCCGAGAGGATGCTCCACTTAACACGGCCATTGCTCTGATTAGTGTGTCAGATCGTGACTCAGGTGCCAACGGACAGGTGACTTGCTCCCTCACACCCCATGTCCCCTTCAAGCTAGTGTCCACTTTCAAGAATTACTATTCTTTGGTACTGAACGGAGCCCTGGACCGTGAGACCATATCTGACTATAAACTGGTGGTGACCGCCAGGGATGGGGGCTCACCTTCACTGTGGGCCACCTCCAGCGTGTCAGTGGAGGTGGCAGACGTGAATGACAATGCGCCAGTGTTCCCGCAGCCCGAATACACAGTGTTTGTGAAGGAGAACAACCCCCCAGGCTGCCACATCTTCACGGTGTCCGCAAGGGACGCGGATGCTCAGGAGAACGCGCTAGTATCCTACTCTCTGGTAGAGCGGCGGGTGGGTGAGCGTGCACTGTCGAGCTACGTGTCAGTGCACGCGGAGAGCGGCAAGGTATATGCGCTGCAGCCCCTGGATCATGAGGAGCTTGAGCTGCTGCAGTTTCAGGTGAGCGCGCACGACGCTGGTGTGCCACCCCTGGGCAGCAACGTGACGCTGCAGGTGTTCGTGCTGGATGAGAACGACAACATGCCAACACTCCTGGCACCTGGGGTGGGTGGCGCCGGAGGCACTGTGAATGAACTGGTGCATTGGTCAGTGGGCGCTGGTCATGTAGTGACCAAGGTGCGCGCGGTGGATGCTGACTCTGGCTATAATGCGTGGCTTTCTTATGAGCTGCAACTGGTGGCAGGTAGTGAGCGCAGCCCGTTCCGCGTGGGTCTATATACTGGCGAGATCAGCACAACGCGTGCCCTGGATGAGGCAGATTCTCCGCGCCAGCGCCTACTGGTTCTGGTGAAAGACCATGGTGAGCCGGCACTGACTGCCACAGCCACAGTGCTCTTATCCCTGGTAGAGAGTGGCCAGGCTCCAAAGGCCTCATCACGGGCATCGGTCACTACTGCTGGCCCTGGAGTGACCCTGGTGGATGTGAATGTGTACCTGATCATAGCCATCTGTGCAGTATCCAGCCTATTGGTTCTCACGCTGCTGCTGTATACTGCATTTAGGTGCTCTGCGGCACCCACGGAGGATGTGTGTGTGCCTGGGAAGCCTACACTGGTGTGCTCTAGCGCAGTGGGGAGCTGGTCTTACTCCCAGCAGAGACAACAAAGAGTGTGCTCTGGAGAGGGCCCGCCCAAGACTGACCTCATGGCGTTCAGCCCCAGTCTGTCCCCAGGTTTGAACACATCAAACAGAAATGAACATCCAGAAGCAAATTCAGATCTTTCCGGTAATGTAAGTCAAACTTTTAAGCTTTGCCTTAAATTTTTTTTTTAATTAGATCTAACTTATCTAATGAGCTTTTCAAATGTCACTTTAAAAATATGTTCACGGTGTTCATTGACATTGAAACAAATCTTACCATTTAATGTAGATGCTCTATTAAATGTAGGTATGTGTTGAATAGAACCAGGAAACAAAAGCTCTAGGGGCAAACTATCATATACATTGATTTAAATGGTGGCATACTTTTAAAAATACTCCAACACTAAGTAGTGTTTGTGATATTTAACAGTATGTCAATGGGGTCGTATACAGTGATATTTTCAAATTTACTTATTGTCTTATGTCCCCTAGTGAAATGTCAAAACTCTTTACAGTTAATTGCAGGCCAATTATAGAAACCATCTGCCATCTCTTCATGTTGCTAAATTTCAAAGTGGGCAATAAACAGAATACTTTTAAGCCCATGAAATTTAAAATATATTTATTAGGTGATACTTTAAATTTGCAACTAAAAATTTACAATCACTTCATTGTCACTATGAGCAATTTCTTGTTGCCATTAATCTTGACTTCCCTGTGTCTAGAAGGCTTAATATTACATGAATTTGTTATTTAAAAGATCCAGTTAGGAAACACAGCACACCTCCCATTTACTTGCTAATGTTCTAAACCCTTAATTTTTACCTCATTTAATTGAGGTTAATCATCAGCAATGATTTTGCAAGGTGAAGCTTTATAGTTGAAGTGCTGAGGCTCAGCAGAACCGTATTCAGCATACTTACTAGATTTTCTTTAAATTTCCCGATGATACACAAAAACTTGTTTGCTCTAATACATTCCATTGCCTTTTATAAAACATGTAAGGTAGCTTACAAAGGAAGAAATTTGCAAAAGCAAATTTTAATAATTCTGCTAAAAGTCAATGTATAAAGATCAAGACAGAGGAGTGAGTGATTTTTCAAAAATCAAGCAGAGACCGAGTGCAAATTTTTACACCATCTTCCTGGAAGTGAATACAGAAATATAAAAAAAAATTAAAAAAGTACTCTATACCCATTTTTCAGAAGGGAAAAATATTTTCTTCCTGCTATACAATCAAGGAAGATTTGATTATTGATCATTATGTTGATCAATATATTTGTGCACTGTAATGGACAGTATGTTTTATAGCAGTTTTGCAAAATCACTTGATATATATTGGATATAGACTTCATTGAATTTACTAGTCTTTGAGCCCCAAGCAAAATGTTATGTTTTGTTTTCTATGTTTAATTATGGTTACATGAGTACCAAATAAAAATATCTTTGTTTACCAAATGTTCAAAGAAACATACAAAAATGTTCCATATAAGTTTCCTTATGAAAATATTCTAAGAGAAATTAATATAATTTGCTAGTTAAACTTTCACAAATTTGAGCTGGTACAGACCCATTGCTTAGAGAATTGTTAAGAATTAAAATGAAAGATGTTTCTTTATCTTTCCAAATACTAACTATCATACCTAGTCTTTTGTTAATCATCAGCAAAAAATAATAATAATTTAGGGTCCTGATGTCAAGAAAACATCCCATTTATTCTATATATGAGATAAATTTTTCAGGATTATCAAATTGGAAAAGATAGAGTTGGAAATCACAAAATAAAATTTCTTCCCAACTCATGCTATGTCCCCCTAACTACATTTGTTAACAGTATTAATGACCAGGCTTCGGATTAACTCTATGGACATTCAATATTTAATTATTATTGATTCAACAACCACATATTGAAAGCTAGCACAAACTAAGCCCCATTATAGAATCCTAGAGATGCAGCAATGGTGAAATAAGGTAGCAAGGTCCCTGGCTTCAAGGGGACAATATTCCAACCTATTTAAAATAACAATTGGGCTATAAAACATCTTGGATTTGATGTAATATTGCTTTGCAGTTTTCTTTGTCAAACCAAGGTGTCCATAGAAAAGGATCTCATTCTATTTGTGACTTTAAAAGATAAGCAATAAGTCTGAGCATTTTAAGTAAGCTTCTTTAGGAAAAAAGGCAGACTAAGACATTTTCTTTTAATAAAATATTGCTCAGAAAACTGTGTGTAGGGCTAGGGGTGTAGCTCAGTGGTAGAGCTTGCTTAGCATTCAGGAGACCATGGGTTCAGTCACCAGCACTAGAAAGAGAAAGTGGTGTGTAATTATCCTTGCTAAAATACAGCAGAAAATATCAACTAGTTGGAAAATGCCATGAAAGGGGCAATTAAATTGATTGAATGATTAAGAGGGATAGAATGAACTATGGTTTGAGGCCAAAATGAAAATCATACGTGGTATGTAAAGAATAAAGATATATTTTTTTCATTACACCAGAAAAACTGGGGCTAGTTGTTGACATTTAAAACTACAGTTTCACAACTCATTAAAGAATTTATGTAGTTTGAAAAAGCAATTATCTCACAGCACTTAAATGAGAGATTAACCATAAGATTATTAATGGAACTGAGCATCTTTTGATAATACCAGTAGCCTTTTAACGGCCTAATGGCATTCATTATATACCTTCACACAAATGCATTGGAACCACCCTCAAAAACAAAGTTTTAGATTAGTACATTATAGATCTAAGAACAGATAATTCCTTCTGTATTATAATGATTGTTGTAAAGATTAAATGTTTTCTGGGTTGGTTGAAGGCATTAAATTGGAGGTGAATCTCAAATATTAATCACTATTAAATCAAAAGACATGGGTCACTCCTAAACAAAATATATTAATTCATCTCCTATTCTTCATAAGATGAATCAGTTGCTTTATTTTCCTACTTTTCCATCTGGTCTTTCCTATGATTCATTTGTTACATTTACTATTTTAGTATTAAGAAGAGCATAGAATAATACAGATTTATGGAAATTTGTTCTTTAGTGCTTATTTCACAATATGTTTACAATTTAAATTAGACAATCATTTAGGAAATGCACTGATGATTTAAAAGTGGTCATATTCTTAAAAGTTGATATTATGAAGACTGAGAGCTTATTAGCAGATTATAATCATTGTTATATAATATAATTAATTTTGGTTAATCTTTAGTATCAAGGGCACTGCTTATTGTCTATCTGAAAAAAACTCGGCAAGGGTGATTGTGCTGTGCATATTGGGAAACACTGTATTATTATCATCTTTCTGTGGAGTCTACAACTTTCAAATGAGCCAATGGGAACAAAATATCACTGATTTCAGTAAAATCTTGATAAAATATGAATTTTTAATTTGAGATTATTTTACTTCAAAAATTAGTTTTGGTTTCATGATTATGATTTTAAGAATGGTAATTTATTTTCAAGCCACCTTGGTATGCTGATACCAATGCAACTTATTTTTTTTAAAGATTGATGTGATTTTTTTATATGTTTATTTTATTTATTTATTTTTATTTGGTGCTGAGGATCGAACCCAGCGCCTCTCACATGCTAGGCAAGTGCTCTACTGCTGAGCCATAGCCTCAGCCCCCCAATGCAACTTAATTTTTAGAAAAATATTTTTTACACTTCCTGAAATAAAAGGCAGAAAACTTGAGAAGATTTTATTTTTGTATGCTCCTTCTCTTAAAAATTATCATTCTGAACATTAGAATTGCAGTTCTATATTCTAATATAATAATAAATAATTAGAAAAGTGAAGTATCAGCCGAGGCATCTGAGACTGCTATTCAGTAAAATATACAAATAGGCGAGAATGAGAAATAGTTGTTTACTTTGGTAGCCACTATCAATATTTCTGTGCTCTTCCTTCTTTTTTTTTTATTTGTTGTTTTTAGGTATACATGACAGTAGGGTGTATATTGACATATCATGCATACATGGGGTGCAAACCATTACAATTTTGATCCTTGTGGTTCCTGTTCTCCTCCTACTGAGAACACTGGAAGATTTCACTTCTCTATTGCCTTAATGTAGTATGGTTATGTGATTTTCTTTGGCCAATGAAATGCAAGTACATGTCTCTTTCAAACAGTTATGTAATGGCCAGTGCAAGACTCTCTTCTCCTATTTTTTTCCTGTTGCAGCAATTACAGAAGCACAGGTTGACATTGATATTGAGATGCCATAAGAAACCTGGGATGCTAAGCCAACATATGGAGAAAAGCTGTCATAGGAGTCTTCTATAACTACAGATAACTTTGCAGGAGCATGAAATAAAATTTAAGAGTTTATTTGAGACTAAAAAATGAAACATTGAATGCACAACAATATATTAATTTGTGTTTCTGCCATTAAATTACTGTGAAAAGGATACATTTTAATACATTTAATAATTAACAACAGGTAATACAAGTGATAGAACATTATTATTGACATTTTAATCAATGCAGCTGACCATTAGGCAGATTACATAATGGCTTTTATGGAAAAAGTTTTCATTATGATTTCTTTTTTTATGATTTCTTTTTCTTATGTATAAAATGTAGAAGAAAATAGCAAAGTGAAATTTAAAATGGCATAGGAATACCTTCTTTTTTCTTGCTCATTATCCATTTTCCCTTCTTTTTTCTTCTGGGTCTTTGTAGTACTTTTGTGAAAGATCGGTTTGAAGGTTTATCAAGAGTGAATGCTCAGGCTCATAAATATTATGGAACTTGGTTTGTTTTGGTAGGTGCAAAGAGTACAGTTTCACTAGTGTGTATTGTATTAGTTTCCTTGGGTTGCTGTAACAAATTACCACATATTGGTGACTTGAAACTAGTGACTTAAAACCAGTAAAAAATGATCTGTTTTATATATAAGCCATTAAATGATGCTTTACTTTTTTTCCTTAAGTCAGTTTATGTAGGATTCTTTGTGAGAGTATGATTAATATAAATGTTCACTTCCATAGACAGAGTTAAGTACTTTAAGATACTGGATTCTAGGAAAAAGTTAAAATAGGGTTCCAGCACCAGGAAAAGCTAGTTTTTCTTTAATTTTTTTTGCTTTCCTCTAGGAAAATCACCCTTTATTATGGATTTTGAACATTGTCACAACTCTTGATTCATTTTGTTTTCATCTCCATGTTATTTTATTGTTTTCACATTTTTCCATGTGAAGGGACCAGCTAAGAATTACTAAAAGATAGTTTCAAATAATTAACATTAAAAAGATTAATTGTATTGTTCTTGCATAAAATTCAAATGTAACAGAAAAAGAAGTATCCCTAAATTAATAATTCAAATGAGAAACAAATAAATTATTAATGTTCAAACATCTGTAAACAATTCAAAAATAAAAATTAAACCACAAAACAGCAGTATACAATTGAGTAAAATACCCTTTGATACATATGTGCTTCCTTTGAAGAAACAGTTAAAAATGGTAGTATGCCTAAAAGAATTGAAAGCAAGATATTCAAGAGAGTTTTGCACACCTGTGTTTGCAGCAGCACAATGTACAATAGTCAAGAGGTGTAAGTAATCTAAATGCCCAAGAATGGTTGAGTGAATATACAAAATATAGTACATACACACAATGGAATATCATTTAGCTTTAAAAGGCTACACATGGATGAACTTTCAAGACATTATGTAAGTCAAATAAGCCAGTCCCCCAAAGCAAATACTGTTTGATTTCACTTATAGGAAATATCTAATGTAGACAAACTTATAGAAACTGAGTAGTATGGTGGTTACCATGGTGGGGTAGTGGAAAATAGGAGTTTTCTAATTGGATACAGAGTTTCAGTTTTACAAGATGAAAAATTCACAACAATGTGAATATATTTAACTACTGAACTACAACACTTAAACGTTGTTACAATGGTAAAAGTAGAAACTATGTTTCAGCCACATGATGTCGCTGTCTACCACAGAGTATTCTCTAAGAAGAAAAATACCTAGAGCCCCTTTGTTACTCCAGATAAACGGAACATTAACAGAAGCAGCAGGACTTGATCAGAGATTAGAATATTTAAAAATTTGCAGAACATGATCCTTTAATTTGACCAACTCACTGAGGATTAGTAATGGTGTCCTCTCTGCGAAGGGGTCGAGAGGTCTGGCAGTGTCCTCTGCTCTCCCTTCTGCTATTGGCAGCCTGGGAGGTGGGGAGCGGCCAGCTCCACTACTCGGTCTCCGAGGAGGCAAAGCACGGCACTTTCGTGGGCCGCATCGCCCAGGATTTGGGACTGGAGCTGGCAGAACTGGTGCCTCGTCTGTTTCGGGTGGCGTCCAAGGACCGCGGGGACCTTCTGGAGGTAAATCAGCAGAATGGCGTCTTGTTTGTGAATTCTCGGATCGACCGGGAGGAGCTGTGCGGGCGGAGCGCAGAGTGTAGCATCCACCTGGAGGTGATCGTGGACAGACCGTTGCAGGTTTTTCATGTGGAAGTGGAGGTGAAGGACATTAATGACAACCCGCCGGTATTTTCAATAACAGTTAAGACTATCCGGTTTCCTGAATCTAGGCTGCTTGACTCAAGGTTTCCTTTAGAGGGAGCATCTGATGCAGACATTGGAGTAAATGCTCTTATCTCCTACAAACTCAGCTCTAGTGAGTTTTTCTTTCTAGACATCCAGACGAATGATGAATTAAGCCAATCCTTGTTTCTTGTGTTGAGAAAATCTCTGGACAGAGAGGAAACTGCTGAGATTAATTTGTTACTGGAAGCTACGGATGGGGGGAAACCTGAACTCACCGGCACTGTTCAAATACTTATTAAGGTTTTAGATGTGAACGACAACGAACCGACTTTTGCTCAATCAGTTTACAAAGTGCAATTGTTAGAGAACACTACAAATGGAACTTTGGTGGTTAAATTAAATGCTTCTGATGCAGATGAAGGATCAAACGGTGAGATTGTGTATTCACTCAGTAGTGATATATCTTCCAGTGTACAGACAAAGTTCAAAATAGATAACAGCTCAGGGGAAGTCAGAACTAAGGGGAAATTAGATTATGAAGAAACAAAATTCTATGATATTCATGTCATTGCATCTGACAAAGGAACCCCATCAATGTCAGGACACTGTAAAATTTCAGTAAAACTTGTGGATATCAATGATAACACACCAGAAGTCTCAATAACATCACTCTCGCTTCCTATCCAAGAAAATGCTCCACTGGGCACCGTCATCGCCTTCATCACAGTGTCAGATCGGGACTCTGGTACCAATGGGCAGGTGACCTGCACGCTAATGGCCCATAGTCCCTTTAAATTGCTGTCTACTTTCAAGAATTACTATTCCTTGGTGCTGGACAGCGCCCTGGACCGAGAGACCATAGCTGATTATAAGCTGGTGGTGATTGCCAGGGACGGGGGCTCCCCTTCACTGTGGGCCACAGCCAGCGTGTCCGTGGAGGTGGCAGACGTGAACGACAATGCACCAGTGTTCGCGCAGCCCGAGTACACGGTGTTTGTGAAGGAGAACAACCCGCCAGGCTGCCACATCTTCACGGTGTCGGCACAGGATGCAGATGCACAGGAGAATGCATTGGTGTCCTACTCTCTGGTGGAGCGTCGGGTGGGCGAACGTGCGCTGTCGAGCTACGTGTCAGTGCACGCGGAGAGCGGCAAGGTATATGCACTGCAACCTCTGGACCATGAGGAGCTTGAGCTGCTGCAGTTTCAGGTGAGCGCGCGCGACGCTGGTGTGCCACCCCTGGGCAGCAACGTGACGCTGCAGGTGTTCGTGCTGGATGAGAATGACAATGCTCCCAAACTGCTGACACCTGGGGTGGGTGGGACAGGGGGAGTGGCGAGTGAGCTGGTGCCATGGTCTGTGGGTGCAGGCCACGTTGTGGCTAAGGTACGCGCGGTGGATGCAGACTCTGGCTACAATGCGTGGTTGACCTACGAGCTGCAAGTGGCGGCGGACGGTTCCCGCAGCCCGTTCCGCGTGGGGCTGTATACCGGTGAGGTCAGCACCGCGCGCTCTCTGGACGAGTCGGATGCGCCACGCCAGCGACTGGTGGTACTGGTGAAGGACCACGGCGAGCCGTCACTGACCGCCACAGCCACAGTGCTGTTGTCTCTGGTGGAGAGAGGCCAAACGCCAAAGGCCTCTTCAAGGGCATTGGCAGGCGCTGCTGACCCGGAGATGGCGCTGGTGAACGTCAACGTGTACCTGATCATAGCCATCTGCGCTGTATCTAGCCTGTTGGTCCTCACACTGCTACTGTACATGGCATTTCGGTGTTCCGTGGTGCCAACTGAGGGCGCCTGCAAGCCTGGGAAACCCAGGCTGGTGTGCTCCAGCGCGATGGGGAGCTGGTCTTACTCGCAGCAGAGGAGGCAGAGGGTGTGCTCTGGCGAAGTCCCGCCTAAGACAGACCTAATGGCCTTCAGCCCCAGCCTACCTCAAGGTCCAGACTCCGCAGAAGGGCAACCACTTTCAGAATCAAAATACTTCGGAAAGGTGGGTTTTTAAATTTCTTTCCAATTCTAGAATTTTCCATGTTTTATTCTTTAGGAATTCTACTAATTATTTAGATTCATAGCTCTGCCTTTATTTTGAATCATCATTCTACCATCCAACATTGATTATGTATTAAATATCAATAAAGAGCAATTTTTATTAAATTAGAGATTAATAGAACAACTTTCTTAAGTGTTATTTTTATTTTTATACTTTGGCTTTTTCCTAATTAAATCTCTCCATTAAGAAGGATGAAAACACACTTGAGCAAAAATTTACAATTTAACATTAACTATACATATTTGAATCTCTTAAAATTTTAAAATCAGAATTGGAGAAATTTTAAGTACATTATTACATAATATTTCCAGTTTATACGATCTTTTCATTCTATTGGAATATGTTTGGAATAAGGTTATATTTGTTCTGGACATTTCCTATATTGTTCTTTGGACCAATCATATATTTGTTTTTATCCATTCATGCAAAAGTAAGTGAGTTGCTTTTTCTTACCTTGTATTGGAAAGCATCATATGGGATTGGCCTGGTGAGACCTTTTCTTTCTATAATTGGAGAGTTCTCTAACCCAATCTTTGTGTTAGTGTTTGATTAAATCATCGTTCCAGTATCATTATCATTAGTCTAGTGCATGCAGGTCTTTCACAATACAAACTGGGAAGCTTCTGCCGGCACCTTACTGTGCCTGGGATTACATCACTGTGAGTTCACTCAGTTTCACCAGGTGACATTCATATTCTTAATGAAACTGAAGTTTCCCCAGAAGGTAAGGCCTGGCATTGGATGATTACATTTTCATTAGAATATACTATAATGGGTAATTGAAACACTGACCTTCCCCAGTAAATTGATAACTGAGAAGGACTCTTTTTGTTTTGTTTTGTTTCAAACCAAAGGGGTTAAATCTAAAACTGTCTTTTGTTATTTGGTTATCAGTTATTTGCTCTTTTTCCCAGATAATATGTGCATATTGATGAATCATATCATTAACTTCCACTAAGTGATCTTGGCCTCAGTCACTTCATAGGTAGTCCAGAAGTTTTATATGGAATATGCTTTTAAAGGAGCTGGGAAGTTTGGTGGATAAATCTTGACCTATAGTCAAGCAGAGTCTATGCCTACAGGAAACTTACCTACTTAGAGTTGATAAGTCTCATCATGCAAAGTATACATTTCCTGAAAATCAGAAAATTTCGTTTAAGGTTTTACAGAGAAAAATGAATGATTTGAACAAATGAGGATGAAGCTCTTCCCTGGGAGTTTTATCCTACCTAGAGTATTGCATGCAGAATATATGAGTGGTCAGGTGGAGTCTGTCCTACTGGAAGTCTGGTCATTATGTTTCTACTGTAGGTAAATTGTAACCTTTAAAAATTATATTCAGATGTACCTAGATCTCCAAGAGTTACAATCTATGGTTCAATAAATTCTTATTCTTATTTATATTTTTCTTGGTTAATTTGCTTAAGGAGATAACTAATAGAAACTATTCCCTGATACTTTATGCACACATTGGTCCAATCTTCTAAACTCATGTTCCTTTAACATTATCTTATCTTCTAATAATCAGTACTGGAGTCTACTCTGCTATAAATTTTCTGTGAGGCATTCCATCTTTCAGTTAGTGTAATTCTTAAAAGCAATGCAAGGCCCATAATATTACAATAAATTGTCAAAAGTATCTCATTAATATGAAGTCTGTGATGATATAAAATTTTAATTTTGTCTTTCATTTTCAAACTAACTACCACCTTTCAATATTCATCAAAGTTATATCTGGCATTGTAATATCTATACTTATTTTCTAGATCCATGACATTCACAAACAATTCTTTAAAGTTTACTTTCTTCTTCATGAGCTAGCACAATATAATCAGTTAGAAATTATGAAAGTTTTATGCTAATAAATATATTAATATAATGCTTTACTTATCTTGCTTGAGAAAGTTAATTTCAAACATTTATTCACTAAAATTAATTGATAATATATTCTATTATAAATATAAATGATGAACTATGAGTAAATTGTATCATGGCTTCCCTTTAGTAAAACACAGGAAACAACAACTTGAATGAAAACGGTTCTCCAAATTCTTAAATATTGAATTACATTTAATAATGGTCAGGCTATATGCAAGGAGTTGTAATATTCCTATTGTTCCTAATTCTCTACAATAGACCTTTACCAAAGAATTTTGTTATTTAACTTACAAATGCTCAGGGAACTCATGACTTTCACCAAATTCAGAGAGATCTTTGAGATATTTCATCACCTACTCTTACCTGTATTGACTGGTGACTCATGTTCGAAGGTTGCTTTTCTCTCTTTTGTCATTGGTTAAGTCACCAATTCTTTCAGATAAGAACTTTTAAAGCAATGGAAATCTAAAAATTCATCCAGAGTGGATTTTTTTTTCTGGTACTGATGATGGAACCCAGATATTCTCTACCACTGAGCTATATCCCCTACCCCTTTTATTTTTATTTTGAGACAGGGTTTTCCTACATTGCTGAGGCTGGCCTCAAATTTGAATCCTCCTGCCTCAGATTTCCAAGTTGCTGGGATTATGTGAGTGTGCCACTGTGTCCAAACAGAGTGGAGGCATTTAAAAAACAAAATTATCACATTTTGTAAATGCTTTAGTATATACAGGTAAATTGGAAAACATAAAGATGTGAAAAATTTAAAAACTAGTATGTTCTTATTTGTTGTGGTACAAGTATAACAAATATCCAATTACACAGTGTTGTCCTGCAATAGGAAATAAATTGACAAAACAACTTCACTGGAAAATACTGATTTCTTACATCTTTATTTAAATAACCGGTAAGATAGTTAACAAGAATATAATTCTTGAATAAGGGACATATGAGTAATTTATAGATAGCCTAGAATTAATAAATATAAGGGAACCTATTTTAAATATTGATAATTGCCATAATGATGTGTGTGTGCGTGTGTGTATACACACACACAAACACACACACTTTATGTATACAGACATTTTTACCAATGTTTCCTTTTTTACGTTGTGGTGGTCACAAATCTCAAAAACTCTGCTTTTTCCATAAACTGTAGTCTGAGAGGCTAAGTGATTAAAGGAATAGCATCTTAAATCAGATTGACATCCCACCCTTACACTAATAAAGTCATTCTTAAGTTACTTAACTACTGTGTTTGTAAAAAGTGAAGCACATTCATATATTTTTGATAAGAACACAAATAATAATAAATTCTGGCAAGAATGTGGGGGGAAAGGTACACTCATACCTTTTGGTGAGATTGAAAACTGGTGCTACCACTTTGGAAAGCAATATGGAGATGTCTCAAAAAAAACTAGGAATGAAGCCATCATATTACCCAACTATCCCATTCCTTGATCTATATACAGAAGAACTAAAATCAGCATGCTATAGTGATAGACAAATCCATATTTATAGTTGTGCAACTCAACAATAGCCAAGATAATGAGCCAGTCCAGGTGCCTGTCAATAGGTGAATGGATTAAGAAAATGTGGTATATATACACAACAGAGTTTTAATCAGTTACAAAGAAGAATGAAATTATGGCATTTGCCAGTAAATGGATGGAAGTTGAGAACATCATGTTAAGTGAAATAAACCAAACTCAGAAATTCAAGGGTCAAATATTTTCTCTTATATACAGAAGCTAGAGCAAAGTAAGGGGAAAAAAGAGTGAAGGAGTGTTTGAATATCATTAATATTGAAGGAAAGTCAGTGGAGTAAAAGAAGGAGACTGAAGAGGAGGGAAGAATGATGGGAAAGGGGAGGAAATGAGGAATAAACTTAACAAAATCATAGTATGTACATGTATAAATATACCACAGTGAATTCCACCTTTATGTATACCTATAAAACACCAATCAAAAATAAATAAATGAGAAAGGTAGACAAGTAGAGTAGAGAAAGGGGAATAGGGAAAGGGAAAAGAGGAGGGAAGGGGAGAGAACTGGGGACTGAAATGGATCAAATTAAGTTTTATGTATGTATGATTATGTCAAATTGAACCTAACTATTATGTAACTATAAAGCACCAATAAGAGGAAAAAATCCTACTCATATAAAAAATGCCTTTCTGAGAGGATATTTGTGAGAATTTAATGGAATGATTCCATTAAGACAAATATAACAGTGCCTGTCATGGGAAACATTTTCAATAGATGTTCATTGTTACAACAGTAAATAATCGATATCTTACTGTATGTTATGAATCGGAAAAATTGAAATTGATGAATTAGTATAAACTTTCTAAGGACAGCTTGATAAACAAATAATTGAGTGAGTACTCAAAGTATAATTGAACAGAAATTTAAAATTTTGAGAAAGTTCAATGGTCATATAAGGAAAAGAAGATAAATATATTTAATACTTACATATTTAGCCACATGATGTCGCTGTCTACCACAAGGTCTTTCTCCACAAAAGCAGTCCGCATTACGTATTCACGTTGAAGCCTTTCTTCATCATCTCTGAAGTATGGTGACGGTGGGAGTTTAAGAAATGAAGAGTAAAGAAATCAAATTATTGTTTTTAAATTTTGGATTGATGTAAGAGGAACCAAATATTTAGGAAAAACTGGCAATGGTGTTTTCCTGGCGAAAAGATCCTGGAACTCAGCGTCTGCTGCTCTGGCTTTTGCTCCTGGAGGCTTGGGAGGCAGGGAGCGGCCAGATCCATTACTCGGTTCCCGAGGAGTCAAAACACGGCACCTTTGTAGGTCGCATCGCTCAGGATCTGGGGCTGGAGCTGGCGGAGCTGGTGCCGCGTCTGTTCCGGGTATCGTCCAAGGACCGCGGGGACCTTCTGGAGGTAAATCTGCAGAATGGCATTTTGTTTGTGAATTCTCGGATCGACCGGGAGGAGCTGTGCGGGCGGAGTGCGGAGTGTAGCATCCACCTGGAGGTGATCGTGGACAGGCCGCTGCAGGTTTTCCATGTGGAGGTGGAAGTGAAAGATATTAACGACAACCCGCCAGTATTTCCCATGGCAGTAAAAAATCTATTTATTTACGAATCCCGACAGCTTGGCTCTCGGTTTTCGCTAGAGGGCGCATCCGATGCAGATATTGGAACTAATTCGTTGTTGACTTACAGTCTTGATTCCAGTGAATATTTTGCTTTGGACGTTAAAAGAAATGATGAGGAAATTAAATCCCTTGGACTGGTATTGAAAAAACTTTTAAATCGAGAGGACACTCCTAATCATCATTTACTAATATCGGCGGTTGATGCCGGGAAACCAGAACTCACTGGCACCACTCAAGTGAAGATCACAGTCTTGGATGTAAATGACAACGCCCCAGCATTTGAGAGGTCGGTTTACAAAGTCAGATTATTTGAAAATGCTCCATATGGTACCTTAGTAGTGATCGTTAACGCCTCTGATTTGGATGAAGGAGTAAATAAGGACATTGAATATTCTTTCAATACAGATGTATCAGCAGAGATTCTGTCGAAATTTCACTTAGATCAGGTTAGTGGACACATCAGTGTAAAAGGAAACATAGATTACGAAGAAACTAGGTCATATGAAATCCAAATAGAGGCGACAGACAAAGGAAATCCTCCAATGACAGATCACTGCACCCTTCTAGTGGAAATTGTGGATACCAATGATAATGTTCCTGAGTTGGTTATCAAATCATTATCGTTACCTGTTTTAGAAGATGCTCCACTTGGCATGGCCATAGCCCTGATCAGCGTGTCAGATCGTGACTCAGGTGCCAACGGACAGGTGACTTGTCACCTGACGCCACATGTTCCCTTCAAGCTAGTGTCCACTTTCAAGAATTACTATTCTTTGGTGCTGGACAGTGCCCTGGACCGCGAGACCATATCTGACTATAAGCTGGTGGTGACCGCCAGGGACGGGGGCTCCCCTTCGCTGTGGGCCACAGCCAGCGTGTCGGTGGAGGTGGCTGACGTGAACGACAATGCACCAGCTTTTGCACAACCCGAGTACACAGTGTTCGTGAAGGAGAACAACCCGCCAGGCTGTCACATCTTCACGGTGTCTGCGCATGACGCAGATGCGCAGGAGAATGCTCTGGTGTCCTACTCTCTGGTGGAGCGGCGGGTGGGTGAGCGTGCACTGTCGAGCTTCGTGTCAGTGCACGCGGAGAGCGGCAAAGTGTATGCTCTGCAGCCTCTGGACCATGAAGAGCTTGAGCTACTTCAGTTTCAGGTGAGTGCCCGCGACGCTGGCGTACCGCCCCTGGGCAGTAACGTGACGCTGCAAGTATTCATACTGGATGAGAACGACAATGCGCCAGTGCTGCTTGCCCCTCAGGTGGGTGGCGCAGCGGATACAGTGAGGGAGCTGATGTCTAGGTCACTGGGCGCTGGCCACATTGTAACTAAGATACGCGCGGTGGACGCTGACTCTGGCTACAATGCGTGGCTGTCCTACGAGCTGCAACTGGTGGCAGGTAGTGCACGAAGCCCATTCCGTGTGGGACTGTATACAGGCGAGATCAGCACCACACAAGCCCTGGATGAATCGGATGCGCAGCACTACCGTCTGCTGGTGCTGGTCAAAGACCACGGGGAGCCGGCACTGACTGCCACAACCACAGTGTTGCTGTCTCTAGTGGAAAGCAGCCAGGCGCCAAAGGCCTCAAGGGCCTTGACTGGCGCCGCGGGCCGCGAGGCGGCGCTAGTGGATGTGAACGTGTACCTGATCATCGCCATCTGCGCGGTATCCAGCCTGTTGGTGCTCACCCTGCTGCTGTACACAGTGTTTCGGTGCTCTGCGGAACCCAACAAGGACACTTGTGGTCCTGGAAAGCCCACGCTGGTGTGCTCCAGCGCGGTGGGGAGTTGGTCGTACTCACAACAGAGGCGACAGAAGATGTGCTCTGGAGAGGGCCCACCCAAGACCGACCTCATGGCTTTTAGCCCCAGTCTTCCACCATGTCCAGTTAACCAGGATAGAGAGGAGCAACTGGCTATGGACATGGATCTCTCTGCCAAAGTGAGTAATTTATCATTCTTTCCAAAGCGTTCTCTTTTTTTAAAAAAAAAATTCCTGTGTTTTCACCCCCTTGAAAACATGTTTAAGGTTAATTACACTACACTCTATTCTACTAATTAGCATTTTTCAGTTGCTGATTTTGTGATTAAAATGGTCAGATTCTTCGTGACTAAATTTTGAATGAAGAAATGAACAGTGAGATTAACATTTATATTGTTATTTTGTTTTGTTGATAAGTGCAGTAGCAGGATTATTTTATTGCTAAATGTCTGGGTACAAATAAATTTTTTTTCTTGGACGAATTTCATTATTTACAGAATTTACTCTAACTTGTGGCCAAGTGCTTCCTGCAGAATAACTATCTTTTACCTCTTTTCATTGCATCATGCAGGCTGGCCTACAACTCTCGGCCCTTCTGTTCCAGCCTCCCAAATCTCTAGGATTAGAGGCATGCACCGCTATGTTTGGTTATCTTCATTTTTCTCATTATTTTTATTAGCAATAATGAAAATATCGATATGAAGTGAAATTTTAATTCTTCTGTGGCATATTTAAATGTTATTTTAAAAAGAATTTTTAAGTTGGGCATGGTGATGCATTCCTGTAATTCTGGTGACTCTGGAGGCAGAGGCAGGAGTTCACAAGTTCAAAGCCATCCTCAACAATTTAAGTGAGATCATGTCACAAAATAAAAAAATTAAAGGTCTGGGATTGTAGTAGTGTAGAGCCCCCTTGTGTACAATTAGTAACAAATTGAAACCAATTGTCACTCAAAGATATTGTAGAGAGTCCAAAATGTAAAATAATTATGTCCCTCACTCCTCTCTTTTCCAACTTGCATTTTATTTTCAAGCATATCCTTTGCTGCCACTTGTTCATCAAGTATTAATCCAGCCTTGATTTAATATTTATTTTGTTAGTTCTATTATCATCCTGTTGTAAATAATAGGATCATCCAAAGTTCTTGCCTTGATGGATATGAGACTTCGGACTTCAAATTGAGCTTTCTTCCTCTTGAAATTCTTGACTAACAAGACTCTTTGAAAATTTTTTAGTTTTTTTTTTTCTTCTTAGAGATGTATTGATGCTATACTAAGTGAACAGTGGATAGGTATTTATTTCAAATAAATATTTTTATTCTGTTGCATTCCTCATCTATACATTTAAATATTTTTTAAATAAAATGACTGAGAATTGAATTATTTTCAATTTCTCCCAGTGTGCTTGATCTATGATCATTTTGTAAAACCCAAAAGTTGGGTCCCCAAACAGAGAAAGTACTCTGATTTCTGTTATGATTCCAAAAGTTGTTTTTTGTGGGTGTGGCTCTTCATAGAGGAGAACCCAAAACTATTTTCACTAGATGGCATTTTTTGTTTAGGCAAACACAAAGGAAATGAATTTAAGTATTTAAGCAGCAAAAAGTTTGACAATTGCTATTATCACTACCTCCTTCTGTATTGTTTATTTACAAAAATGTATAATACTGTATTGGGAAGATTTAATTGCTCATTAAGACTGGGGATGATTCAGAGATGATGACTGTAAAAAATTGGCATGAAAATCAAGCTAAAAGCCACGTTTTCCACATGGAAATTGAAATATATCTTAATTAGGGCAATTTCGTAGGGAAAATATTTTTGTATTATTTAGAAAGTTTTCAGAGTGCTTAAGACATCATATTTCCAGATTAATCTTATGATCACCTTATATTAATGTATTTTTTTAGGCAATTAAAACCAAACCATTTCTATTATCATAAATGTCTAGTAAATGTTAAGTATCTATTTTTAATTTTAATTTTAATTTTTTTAGCTGTAGTTGGATACAATTGCTTTATTTATTTTTATGTGGTGCTGAGAATCGAACCCAGTTCCTCACACGTGCTAGATGAGAGCTCTACCGCTGAGCCACAACCCTAAAGGAGAATTTTAAGAAAAAAAATTGAATGTAGCCAATTATCCTGTTTGACTAAAATATATGAGTACAATAGGAGAAAGTAGGAATCTTAGACACTGGGAAAAGTAGAGGTCTAAGTAGTCATCTAAGACATTGGAGATCAGGCAGGTATTTATAAACCATTAGAGTAAAAATTAGAATACTCTACTTGCTTATAGGAGGTAAATAAGTTACAGTCAATAACATTATCTGGAATACTTCATCACACAAGCTATTTACTAGAAGTTTCTTTTTTAAAAAAATTTAATCGAATTTGTTATATATGACAGCAGAATGCATTCCAACTCATATTACACATATATAGCACAATTTTTCATATTTGTGTTTTAACTAGAAGTTTCTACTTCCTTGTTAAAGCCCCCTTGAGCATTTGGCCCTTAAGTGACTCAAGGAAGATATTCAATGAAATTATGACAGTCTTTGAATGCTTCTTAAAAATATTTGCAAATTTACCTTTCAATGGCTTTGTCCTTGGAACCAATTTCCCCAGGTACCATTCACTTTGCTTCAACACCAGTAATGCAAGTACAAGGATAGGCAGGGTGTCATAATTAATAATAACCTCTAGAATGCCAAATAATACAAGGAAACTATCATGAATTTTCCTTATCAACACTTCACAATTGTATATTTTCAAAGTTTTCATTAACTACAGTTGGTTCTTTGTAAATACTTAAGATCTGTATAAAAAAGGATTTCCACTGTAGTAGAAGTTACTTCTGTGGTAAAACTAAGAATCACAATCAAATTTCTTTGGTGCAGAATGTGTACCTCAGTATTCTTGTTATCCCAAAATTGGAAATGTGTTCGGAGAAGCCCCTAAATAAAATAAGACCTGGCAATGATAGTAGTATGGGTTTCCGGAATCGGTACTTACGGTTTGAAGCCACATGATGTCGCTCTTTACCATAAAATCCACCTGACAGGAATAAGAATAAAAGGGAAAATATTTCTTCTTACTGGAAAGAAGCTGCATCCACAATCCGGCGTTTGAAAAATGGAGGATGCTGCTGCATGGAAATGACCAAACAGATTTTTCCTAACTTTGAGACAAGATTCCTAATCATAATAAAGCTCTGTACGCTTGACATGGAATTTTCCTGGGGAAGTGGCCCGGAATCCCAGCGCCTGCTGCTTTCCTTTCTGCTCCTCGCAATCTGGGAGGCAGGGAGTGGCCAACTCCACTACTCCATTCCCGAAGAGGTCAAACACGGCACCTTCGTGGGCCGCATCGCTCAGGATCTGGGGCTGGAGCTGGCGGAGCTGGTGCCGCGTCTGTTCCGGGTGGCGTCCAAGGACCGCGGGGACCTTCTGGAGGTAAATCTGCAGAATGGCATTTTGTTTGTGAATTCTCGGATCGACCGGGAGGAGCTGTGCGGGCGGAGCGCGGAGTGTAGCATCCACCTGGAGGTGATCGTGGACAGACCGCTGCAGGTTTTTCATGTGGAAGTGGAGGTGAAGGACATTAATGATAACCCGCCTGTGTTCCTGGCGACACAAAAGAATTTGTTCATTGCAGAATCCAAGCCACTTGATACTCGGCTACCACTAGAGGGCGCCTCTGATGCAGATATCGGAGTCAACGCTCTGCTCACTTACTCGCTGAGCCCCAATGAGTATTTTTCTTTGGAAAAACCATCCGATGACCCACGGGTAAAAGGTCTTGGGCTTCTATTACGGAAATCTTTAGACCGAGAAGAAACTCCGGAGATTTTTTTAGTACTCACTGTCACTGATGGGGGCAAACCCGAGCTGACAGGCACAGTCCAGTTACTCATTACAGTACTGGATGCTAATGACAATGCTCCAGTTTTTGACAGAACACTCTATACGGTGAAATTACCAGAAAATGTTCCAAATGGAACCTTGGTAATCAAAGTTAATGCTTCAGATTTAGATGAAGGCTCGAATGGAGATATTATTTACTCATTTTCTACTGATATTTCACCAAATGTGAAATCCAAGTTCCACATAGACCCAGTTACAGGACAAATTTTCGTAAAAGGATATATTGATTTCGAAGAATGCAAATCCTATGAAATTCTTGTAGAGGGCTTTGACAAAGGACAGCTTCCACTCTCTGGCCACTGTAGAGTTATTGTAGAAGTAGAAGATACCAATGACAATGTCCCAACTTTGGAATTCAAGTCCCTATCACTTCCAATCAGAGAGAACACTCCACTGGGCACCGTTGTCGCACTGATCAGCGTGTCAGATCGCGACTCAGGTGCCAACGGACAGGTGACTTGTCACCTGACGCCACATGTTCCCTTCAAGCTAGTGTCCACTTTCAAGAATTACTATTCTTTGGTGCTGGACAGCGCCCTGGACCGCGAGACCATATCTGACTATAAGCTGGTGGTGACCGCCAGGGACGGGGGCTCCCCTTCGCTGTGGGCCACAGCCAGTGTGTCCGTGGAGGTGACTGACGTAAATGACAATGCGCCATTGTTCGCGCAGCCCGAGTACACAGTGTTCGTGAAGGAGAACAACCCGCCAGGCTGTCACATCTTCACGGTGTCTGCGCATGACGCAGATGCGCAGGAGAATGCTCTGGTGTCCTACTCTCTGGTGGAGCGGCTGGTGGGTGAGCGTGCTTTGTCGAGCTTCGTGTCAGTGCACGCGGAGAGCGGCAAAGTGTATGCTCTGCAGCCTCTGGACCACGAAGAGATTGAGCTGCTTCAGTTTCAGGTGAGTGCCCGCGACTCTGGTGTGCCGCCCCTGGGCAGCAACGTGACGCTGCAAGTGTTTGTGCTGGATGAGAACGACAACATGCCAACACTGCTGGCACCTAGGACAGGTGACACAGGGGGAGCTTTGAATGAACTGGTGCAGTGGTCAGTGGGTGCCGGCCACGTGGTAACGAAAGTGCGTGCAGTGGATGCTGACTCTGGCTACAACGCCTGGCTATCTTATGAGCTGCTACAGTTATCCGGTGGCTCGCGCAGCCCGTTCCGTGTGGGTCTGTATACGGGCGAGATCAGTACAACCCGCGCCCTGGATGAAGCAGACGCGCCACGCCAGCGCCTGCTGGTGCTGGTGAAAGACCACGGTGAACCGGCGCTGACCGCCACCGCCACAGTTCTGGTGTCTCTGGTGGAGAGCGGCCAGGTGCCAAAGACCTCCTCCAGGGCACTGGCGGGCACTGCTGGCCACGACGTGGCGCTAGTGGATGTCAACGTGTACCTGATCATTGCCATCTGTGCAATTTCCAGCCTGTTGGTGCTCACGCTGTTGCTGTACACGGCGTTTAGGTGTTCAGCGGTGCCCACGGAGGGCTCCTGTAGACCTGGGAAGCCCACACTGGTGTGCTCCAGCGCGGTGGGGAGCTGGTCTTACTCGCAGCAGAGGAGGCATAGGGTGTGCTCTGGCGAAGGCCTGCCCAAGACTGACCTCATGGCCTTCAGCCCCAGTTTACCTGATTCTAGGGACAGAGAGGATCAACCACAAACTACTGGAGATTCCTTGGCAAAGGTTAGTTTATAATATCCTTTTGTTCAATCTGAATAGTCATACTCTTTTGCACTATCATTTTACTTCTCATAATCAAATTTCTCTCTATCAATTTTCTCTACTTCTGTTTATACGTTTCTTTTAACTCTAATGTCATGAAGCCAAGGCAGGATGGTGGGCTAGGTATTTGGGAGGCTGTGGTGGAGGAATCACTTGAGCCTAGGAGTTACCGCCTAGACAAGCCCAGGCATTAATGAGACCCAATCTCAAAAACAAACAACAAAAAAACAACAATAAATCAATAAAAAGGAAGTAAAAAAATAGAACACGAAGACCATGTACATTACTTTCTTTTTATTCTTCATTATTCAACATTCATATAGCTATAATTTCCAACATATTGTAAGGATTATATTTGCCATATTTTCAATGGTAATTAACATTTAGGAAATGTTTTACTATTTTTCACCTATAAGACATACACAAATATAGCCAGACAGAAACAGAACAATTCTATTAAATTTTCTGAAAGTGAAAATCAGTCATCTCCTTTCCTTAAAGCCCCTCACATACCCATTCCAAATCACTTTATCTTATTGTCCCCCAAATGTAAGCACACATTTAACAAATTGTGGTTAATTGTATATTTCCTGCAATTCTCTAAGGAGAACTGCACAAAATATTTTGTCTGTGTTTGTGTGTTCTTTGTATTTATCACTCATCATTGTTTATGAAGTCATCTGTATTGTTATGTAGTTGTCATTTATTTAACTCCATTGAAAATTATTTTATGAATATACTGTGAGTTATTTATTCTATAGTTGAGGAGCTTGCCTTGTGTTTGATTATGCCTACTCGAAACAATGCTATTCTTAAATATTTGTACATTTTTGATGTCCATCTACATATATCTCTCCTAAGTGTTTAACTAAGATTTTGGGTTAGTGTATCACAGAATACATATTTATCTTTAGTAAATGAGGACAACAAATTTTCCAAGTTGTTTTTACCTGGTTCTGGATGCTCTCTATCATCTCTATATTTGCCAGATTATTTTCATGTTAGTCATTTTACTAGGTGTGTTTTTTATTTTTCTCTTGAATTTATTTCGTGTTTCCTGAATTTGAAGTGAGATCGAGAGCTGATAATGTAGCTCAGTAGCATATAACATGCTAAACATAGTAAGGACTTGGGTTGTACCCCCAGCACTTTATTTAAATAAATAAAAATAAAAATGAGTTGTAGCACCTTTCCATGTGATTATTGAACATTTTTCTATCTTGTTTTATTTATTAGCTGTTAGATTTCCTACCTATTTTCTATATATTTTTTTAAATTTTCCCTTTATTTCTTCTAGGGAGCTTCCTTTCTTTTGCTGTTATTTTTTCTTAGATCTTTAAAAACTAAAAATATTCTGGACACAAACTTTATTTTGTAGTCTACTCTATGGCCTCTTTCTATTCTTTTAATTGTGTCTTTCAGTGAATAAAAATTCTTAATTTTAGTTAAGTTCAATTTATCAATTTTTCCTTCTTTATGTCATGAGCATAATTTCCTGTGTTTTATTTTATTGTTCATATTAATCTACAATCCATTTGGAATATTTTTTCATTGTTTTGATAAGGGGGAAATTTTTGTTTTCCTGAACTTTTTGCTGACTCCTAAAATGAGGATGGAAGCATTTCCATCTCTTACTTTTCTTGGAAGAATTTGAGAAGAATTGATGTTGATTTCTTAAATGTTTGATAAAATTCTCAAGTAAAGCACGTGTGTGCATTTGTGTGTGTGTGTGTGTGTGTGTACATTATAATACTAATTCAACCTCTCAGTTGTTATTGACTTGTTCAGCTATTCATAATTCAGTCTTGACAGGTTTTATATTTCTAGTAATCCGTCAATTTCCTATAAGAAATTACATGTTAGCATGTAATTGTTCATAGTAGTCTCTTATAACACTTTTTATTTTTGTGGTACAAGTCTTAATGCCACTCCTTTTATTTCTAATTTTGTTTATTTTTCTTAGTGTAGTGAATGGATTGTCAATTCTGTTGATCTTTTTGTAAAATCAACTCATTGTTGTTGTTTATTGTCCCTATTCTATCACTCATTTATTTATGCTCTAATCATTATTCTTCCATCTTCTTTGGGCTTAGTTTGTCCCTTTTTATATAATTCCTTAAGTTATAAAATTAGATTTTTAATTTAAGATATTTCTTATTTTTAATTTAGGTATTTATTGTTATAGGATTCCCTCTTAGTACTGTGTTTGCTGCATCCTCTCAATTTTTGTATGTTATGTTTTCTTTTTGATTTTAAAAATATATTTTCTAACCTCATTATTTACTTATTGTCTGACCCACTGGTTGTTCAAAAATTTGCTGTTTAATTTCCACATATTGTGAATTTTTTCAAGTTTCCTCCCACTATTGATTTCATTCCATTGTGGTCAGGAAATAGTATGATTTCATCCTTTTAAAACTTGTTAAGACTTGTTTAGTGATCTAATACATGATCTATCCTGGAGAATGGGGCATTGAAATATCCTACTTTTATTGTGTTGCTATCTATGTCTTTCTTCAGTTCTGTCAATGTTTACCTCATTGTAAAGGTGCTGAGATTTTGGGAAATATATTGTAAAATTGTTATATCATCCAGGCAAATTGACCCCTTTATGATTACATAAGAGCTCTTTTTGTTCTTGTCACAATTTTCAACTTCAAGTTTATTTTGTCCAAATAACTACTGCTACACCCACTCATTTGGTTATTCTTTGCATGAAATATCTTTTTCCATCCTTTAACTTTCAAGCTCTGAGTCCTTAAATCTGAAGTTAATCTCTTGTAGACAGAATATATTTGGAACTTATTCCTCATTCAGTTATTCTATGTCTTTTGATTGGGAGAGTTTAATCCATTTACATTTAAAGAAATTATTGATAAGGAACAATTTACGTTTGTCATTTTGTCAATTGTTTTCTGTCTTGAGTTATTTTGTCTTTTTGTTATCTTCTTTGGTCTTTTGTTAATTTTTTGTAATGATGAATCTTGATTCCATTCTTGTTTTCTTCTGCATATGTTCTATATGTATTTTCTTTGCAGTTATTATGGGTTTATGTAAAACATAGTTATAATGATCTATTTTAGATTGATAACATCTTAACTTCAATTGCAAAACAAAAAATTCCACTCTTACATGTTCCCTTCCCATCTTTGTTATTGATGTCCCAAATTACCTCTTTTAAACTTATGTACTAATTAACATTCTGTATATATGTATTTTATGTTTGTATTTAATTTCTATACCAGGTTTAAAGGCAATTTATGCATTGCCATTACAGTATTATAGTATTCTGTATTTGTTTATATATTTACCTTTATTAGTGAGATACTTTAACATGCTTATATGTTACTGTTTAGTGTCCTTTCATTTTATCTCAAAGAATTTCCTTTTAGCATTTCTTGTAAGGTAGATCTAGTGGTGATGAATCTCAGCTTTTGTTTATCAGAAATAGCCTTTGTCTTTTCTTCATTTTTGAATATTTGAAGGACAGTTTTGCTGAATGTAGTATTCTTGTCTGGCAATGTTTTTTTTCAGGAGTTTCAACATACCTTACTCTTTTCTAGCCTTCAAGATTTTTGTTAAGAAATTTGCTGATAGTCTTTTTGGTATTCCCTTTTGAATAATTAGTTATTTTTCTCTTGCTGCTTTTAAAATCCTCTATTTGTTGTTGACTTTCAACAATTTAATTCTAGTTTCCAGGTGTCAGTTTACTTTGGTTCATCCTATCTGAAGGCTGTTGGGTTCTTGAATCTGTCCATTTGAAGAATGTTCATTTCCTTCTCTGAATTGGGAAATTGTCACCCATAATTTCTAGAAATAAACAAGTTTTCTGCCTGTTTTTCTCTCTTCTCCTTTTGTGTGATGAAAATAATGCATATATTGGACCCCTTTTGGTGTCCCATAAGTCCCTTAGGTTTTCTTCACTCTTTTTTTTCCTCAAAAAACTTGCTCCCTGCCTGAGTAATTTCAAATGACCCATCCATGAGGTAACCTACTGTCTTTGATCACATCCTCTGTTGAATCCCTCTAGTGAATTTTCTCACTCAGTTATTGTATTTTTCAACTCTAAAATTCATGTTTAGTTTTCAAAAATTCTATGTCTGTTGAAATTCTCTTCTGTTTATGTTTTATTTTCTGGAGCTCACTGGCATCTTCATGATAGTTTGAATGCTTTGACAGGTAATTCATATCCCTCCATTTCTTTAGATTCTGGAAATTCTTGAAAGTCTTTTTATTATGCCATATTTTCCTGTTCCCTTCTGTTGATATGACCTTATTTGGAAAACAGTCATCTTTTCCAAGTCTTTCTGAACTTCTGTTCACCAGTTGTCTTGGTAGAAATTCTGTGGCTCTCTGAACCCTCTTCTGTGCATACATCTTCTTTGGATTTTTGTACATAATTCCTAGTTAGAGGGATTTACTGGTTTCTTTTGTCTGTAACTCATTCTCTGTTCACTTTGGTGTCTGTCTGTTATGCCATGAATGCTCTAAAGCCATAGTATTTGCTCACCTCTTTTGTTTGTTTGTTTGTTTGTTTTTGTTTGTTCTGAGTAGTCCCCAGGCATCTACAATATGTTGTGTTATCAGTGCCTTGATTCAAATGAGATATCTAGGCTGCCCACTGAAAAACCAGAACATTGGATACCTACTCCACTCTCCTCATTTTCTTATGAAGGAGAGTCTACTAAACTGTGTCAACTTCTATCTATTGAGTTGCAGGTCCTCTGGAATACCAACACACCACTCAGATTTTATTACTTTCAGCTGCCCTGAGACATCTAAAATTTGCAGGAATCCCTTAGCATTAGAAGACCTGTGAGACAGAAACCAGCCCCTTGGGCAGATTGTGCTGAAAAGTCAGAATGTGGGATGTATGCTTCACTCTTATTGTAGTTTTTCCCAGGTAGAAGATGGAAGCTGGGTGTTTCCTCCTGATTTAGTGGCACCATGCTAGGGGAGGAATATGGGGAGAAAGTCCCATAATTTTTTTTAACCAGCTTTAATATCGAAGTTTTATATTTGAAGTTCAGGAGTCTCTTACCTCTTACCTCATTTCTACATTTGTCACAATGGGAACTGTTCTGTGTTTTCTTTGTTGTTGTTGTTGACTTGGTATGTCTGTTAGTGGAGGGTGTAGGGATTCCTAAAACATCATCCTGCTTATGTCAAAACCTGTTAACCTTTAATAATATAATATATATGCAACACATATATAAATACATGATATATGTACATACATACATAATTTTCCTAGAGATTAAAATCCACATTCTGAAAAAAAAACACATTCTAGTCTTATTAAAACTTAAATTAAATCAATACTTTTACCATGTCAAAACAATGTTAAGGCCTTGAATAGTAGCTCTATTTACCTGTTCCTCACTTTCTTTAACTGGTATATCTTTTAGTTATACATATATAATGCATCATTATCATTGTTTTGTACAGTTAACATAAATTTATGTTTAGGCTTCTTTCTGGGTTTATATTCTTTTTGAAAAAGTTTTTAATTATTTATTTTAAAGTGACCTGCTGGTGAAGAAATCCCCAAGTTTTTGTTTGTGTAGATATCTTTATTTTTACTATCACTTTTCAAATATAGTTTTGCTGGGTATTAAATTATGGATCAGAAGTTATATTTTCCAGCACTTTGAAGATGACATTCCATAGTTGTAGTTGTTTTCACAGTTGTCTCCTTCTCCTCCTATTTTCTTCTTCCTTTTCCTTTTTCTTCTTCTTTCACTACTTCTTCACTATCTCCTTTTCCTTTGTAGTTGAGATTGAATCCAGAGGCACTGTACAACTAAACTACATCCTCCATCCCTTTTAATTTTTATTTTAACACAAAATATCCCTGAAATTTAGTGATATTAGTGAGCAATTGAACAAGACCCTGTCTCAACTGTCTCAAAATAAATAAATAAAAAGGGTTCAGTGGTTAATTGTCCCTGGGTTCCATCTCTGGTACAAAACAAACAAACAAACAAAAAACCCAGGCAGGCTTCAAACTTGTGATTCTTAATAGAATAGAACTATTCTATTTAGGTACAATGCACACATTTTAATACCAGTCTGTTGAGTCACTAGGATTACAGGCATGTGCCACTATACCTGCTCACAGATGTCTTTTGAGAATATGGCTACCAAGTTTATTGTTTAGATATTGTGCCTTTTTCCCTCTCTATCTACCTTCTATACTTTTTTTATTAAAAATTTCAACAGCTTTTCTATTATTAATGCCTAGTTTGCTTTATTTTTATCTTGCTTACACTTTTTAAAGTTTCTTACATCTGTGGGTTGATATGTTTTATCAGTGTGAGACAAAATTTAGCAGTCTGCCTTCAAATATTGCTTTTAACTCATATTTTCTCTCTTCTTTGACTCAAAGTACATGTATGTTAAATGTTTTCAACATATCCTTTATGTGTATTATCCCCCATTATTGTTTTTAATCACTTGTTTTTTTTTTGTTACATAGTATATATATTATTCTGACTCTTCTCTTACATTGGTAGTTTTTTCTTCTTTTAGTCCTTTATCAAAATCATCAATTGAATTCTTAACTTCAGTTGTGGCTTTTTCAGTTTTAAAATGTAATTTGCCTTTAAAAAATACATTACAGGTTTTTTTTGGTGGAGCTCTTTAATTTATTATGCATTTAATTCAAAACATTACTCATGATATTTTTGATCTGTCAGATCATTTTAATAATTGAATCATCTGTGTGTCTCTTTCTATTGTTTATTTTTATGACCCTCTTTATTGTTATGCCTAATAATTTTGAATTGAGTTTGGATATTGTGAATAAAAACCGTAATTGTTCTGGATGATGTTATCTTCTTCCTCAGCAGAACAATGAACTTCTAGTTATCTGCTAGATGTGGATTTAGGGTATTTATGATAGAACTTAACTTGAAATAAGTACTCTACCTCTTCTTTTTTGTTGGATACTATGCAATCTGGCATTACAAATATTTTCAACATCATATTTTTGTTTCTTTCAATTCACCTCCCCCATTCTATTTTATAGACCTACTTAAAATAAAACAAACATCAGGCTCAGGATTTGTACCATATTTGAAAAATCTGTTTCTTTCTTCTCCATTACTGAATCTCAAGAACCAAGATTATTGAATCTTTTTCCCTTTGATTACCTGGAATATTGAATAATTGCATTAGAAACTTTCCTCCCCCAAAGTTTCTATTTACTTTGGCTAGCATTTTTAAACTGAATGTAACCCAAGAGAAATCATTCCCCTCAATTTAATGATGAATCAACTGTATCCCCAAGACAAAACAAAACTTACCTGAGATCACATGCTTAAGTTTAACTCTTTGTCTCTTTGTCTAAGGACTAATTTTGAAAGACAAATGCTAGTGATAACTTAAAACATGGTTATAATTTAATACATTTAAAGATAAATCAAATGTCAAGAATCTTATTTTCTCCTGAAATATCTATATAATACCATGAATTATTTTCCCAAAGACATGCATGTGAATCCTTTTCTTCATTGAATATAGTTTTAAGTACTCAATATTTACCAGAAGTATTAAAACAATACACACATTATTAATACCATATTGTCAGTTTTACCTCTTAATACTTGATATTTACTTTTTTGAAAGGATATTTCATGTTTTATAAAACTTTCTACAATAATTTATGCTATAGCCTTGTCATTTCACATCAATTACTGCTCTGTAGACTATGACTACCAGGCATGGTAAGCTCAGTGGCTCAAGAAGCTGAAGTGGGATGGGGTCCGCAGAGGGGTGGGCGCAGAGGCAGGGTGGGAAAGTTCAAAGCCAGCCTCTTGCAGTGTAGGAAGTCCCTAAGCAACTTAGCAAGACCCTTTCTCAAAATAAAAAAGAAAAGTAAAAGTGGATTAGGAATGTGGAAATGTGGCTTGGTGGCTAAGAATCCCTGGGTTCAATCCCTGATACCAAATAAAAAACAAACAAAAAATAAAAATTAAAGAATGTGAGTACTGTCTGCTGATGTTATTCTGAAAAAAAACTTATCATTTTCTTTTTTCCTTCTATTGGGTATTAAAATATTTTAAAATTATCATGAATAATGTTCAATAAATAGTATTAAAAATTGATCCGTATTTTTATTAATCATCCTTTGTCACTATAACAAATACATGAGATAATCAACTTACTAGGTTTATTTAGATTTATGGTTTCAGAGGTTCCAGTCCAGGATCAGTTGGCCACCTCATTTTTAGGCCTGTGTTGAGGCAGGACCAATCATTGTTAGGAGTCTACTACATTCACCTCTGGCCAAGAAATAAAAAAGAAAAAGAGGAAGAAACCAGGGTCCCAGAATCCCTTTTAAAGTCATGTGCCGCCCCCCAGACCTAAATTTTCCCATTAGACCCCATATCTTAAAGATTCTTTACCTCCCAAAGTGTCACCCTGGGAAGAAAGATTTTGCTTTGTGGACCTTTAGGGACATTAAGGTAGTAACTATAATGATCTGAATGTTAAGGGAAAGTCATGATAATAGGGATAGTAATAATCTTACTAAATATAAAGGCAATGATAAACACATTTTCAAAGATTATAACCAAAACAAATTCTGTGACATTATTTTATTTCTTTACAAGATTGACCTCTGGAAATCAAATAACTTTCAGCTGACTGCATTTTCTGGTAATTTCTTATGTTTTCCAAGCTATATTTTATTATGAATTTCTTGGCACTGAGAATTACATGTTTTAAATGTAAAAGTATGCAGAAATATAATTATGGTTCTGTTAGTTCCTCTTGTCCTCACAGGTAAGGAAGATTTTGTAATGTTTAAAGAAATCTATGGAGTGTATATAAAAGCAGAATATTAAATATTTCAGTGAAAATGTTGGTGACATTTTCTTTTGGCTATATTTATTAAGCGAAATCAACTATATTGACTGAGTAAAATTCAAATGTAAGTTCATGCAAAAGAACAGTTGAGGGAATAATGGAACTAATATAGAAGTAAGCTGGTTATAAAATGGGTATTCTTTTCACATGATTACTTTTACTGTAATCTACACATCTGGCAAAGAATTGTAGGATTTTGACTTACTGAATAAATACAAGAGATATAATTACTCAAATTATACAGTAATAGAAACTTGGAGAAATGCTGTCTAGATATGTCTAATTTTAAAATACTGTCAGGGGCTGGGGTTGTGGCTCAGTGGTAGAGTGCTCGCCTCACATATGTGAGACCCAGGTTTGATCCTCAGCATCAAAAAAAATAAATAAATAAAATAAAGATATTGTGCCTATGTATAATTAAAAAAATAAAAATAAAAAATAAAATAGTATCAAGATGCTTACTAAAAATTGTTTTAGTATATACTAAAAATTGTTTTAGTATATTTTGACTTCTAGAAAATTGAAATTTCCATATCACAATTTTGAGTAAACACAAAAGTGGTGATATTATAAAAAACATAAAGAACAAAATTTTCATTAATTTGGAAACTAGACTTCCAAAAAAGGAACTCAGGAAAGGATGTCATGAAATGAAATAGTTTAGTTATTTTAAAAATAACATTAATAAAAATTCAGGACTAAACATTACAAATTAGAATAAAAATTTGTTTAATGAGTAACACAGAGGTAGTACATATCCTTTAAAATGATATGGAAAAATTTAAAGAAGATATCTAAGTAGAGAAAGAAAAATCAAAATTGTATTAAATGTTATTATGCCAGGCCTGGTGGTACATGCCTGTAATCCCAGCAACTAAGGAGGCTAAAGCAGGAGGATTTGAGGCCAGTTTGGGCAGTTTAGCAAGGTCCTATCTCAAAATAAAAAAATAAAAATAAAAACGGCTGGCCTGTAGTCCCTGTGATTGAGGAGGTGAAGGCAGGAGGTTTGCAAGTTCAAAGCCAGCCTCAGCAACTTAGCAAGACCCTATCTCAAAATAAAAAACAAAAATTAGAAAGGGCTTGGGACTTCGCTCAGTGGTTAAGACCCCCTAGATTCAATCCCCAGTACCAAAAATAAAATAGCCACTACTGCCACATCATGTCCACCACAAATATGGGAAATTATACTTCATGTATGAATGATATGTCAAAATAATAGTCTACTGTCACATATAACTAAAAAGAACAAATAAAAATTTTTTAAAAGATCAAAAGCATTTAATGATCTTTGATAACCTCAAAATATTTATTTATTTTGACAATTATATAGTAATATTAAATAAATAGTTAATGCCAAAAAAATAGCTGGTACTGGGAAAAATATTTTTATCAGTTGGAAATATATAAACCCTTAACTAAATAAAATAGAACATTGCAAATTACTTTAGTAGGGATTTGGGTGTCATGATTTCAGAAGTGATTTTTTTAATATTTTACTGATGTGCTTGTATTGATTCATTTCAATTTAGGTTTTAATATTTTGACTAGAGAAAGGAGATATACAGAGTCATAGAAAATATGTCACTGAAATTGGGTAATATTTGATAAATATTTGACAAACATAAGGTAAATAAAGCAAAACATGGAAAAATACTTACCCTTTCATCCACATGATGTCGCTGGACACTGACAAATCTTTTCTCCCTCCTCCAACATACAAAGCATACGGTGAGTACATTTTTAACAGGAAGGAAAAAGACCTTCCATTTGTGGCTCTGCTACAAAAGATCAAACAGGCGAGAGAATTGGGGAAAAAAAAGTAAATTTGGATTAAATTTCCAGAAGATATTTTGTGGCGATGCACTAGAGATTGGAGAAGTGCAACGAGATCGCGAGATTGCGATGCTATATTCCCAAAGAGGAAGTCCAGGATCCTGGCGCCTGCTGCTCTCACTGCTGATCCTCCCAGCATGCAAGAACGGGAGCGGCCAGCTCCATTACTCGGTCCCGGAGGAGGCAAAACACGGCACCTTCGTAGGCCGCATCGCCCAGGATCTGGGACTGGAGCTGGCAGAACTGGTTCCTCGCCTGTTCCGTGTGGCGTCCAAGGACCACCGGGAACTTTTGGAGGTAAATTTGCAGAATGGCATTTTGTTTGTGAATTCTCGGATCGACCGGGAGAAGCTGTGTGGGCGGAACACAGAGTGTAACATCCACCTGGAAGTAATCCTGGACCAACCGCTGCAGGTTTACCATGTGGAGGTGGAGGTGAGAGACATTAATGACAACCCGCCTAGGTTCTCTCGATCAGAACAAAGATTAAATATTTTAGAATCAAGAATGCCAGATTCGCGATTTCCGGTAGAGGGCGCATCTGATTTGGATATAGGAGTAAATGCAGAATTGAGATACAAAGTAAATCCTAATGAATATTTTGACTTGGATGTTAAAAGAAATGAAGGAGAAACAAAGGTTTTAGAGCTAGTTTTGAAGAAACCTTTAGATAGAGAAGAAACACAAGAGCATCGTTTATTACTAATTGCAACTGATGGAGGAAAACCTGAACTAACAGGTACAGTTCAGTTATTGATCAATGTATTGGATGCGAATGATAATGCCCCAGAATTTGATAAACCCATTTACAATGTAAAAATGTTGGAAAACACACCGAATGAGACTTTGGTTATTAAACTGAACGCCTCAGATGCAGATGAAGGTAGCAATAAGGAAATAACGTATTTCTTCAGTAATCTTGTTTCTGATAATGTAAAATCTAAATTTTCAATCAATTCTGATAGTGGTGAAATAAAAGTTAAGGGAGAACTGGATTACGAAGATTGTAACTTATATGAAATTAATATTGATGCTGTAGATAGAAGTGCATTCCCATTAACAGGACACTGCAAAGTAATAGTGAAACTCCTCGATGTGAACGATAACTCTCCTGAGATGGCCATAACCTCCCTCTTTCTGCCTATCAAAGAGGACGCTCCCTTGGGTACTGTCATCGCCCTGATTAGCGTGTCCGACCGTGACTCTGGTTCCAATGGGCAGGTGACCTGCTCTCTGACGTCCCATGTTCCGTTCAAGCTCATGTCCACTTTCAAGAATTACTACTCGCTGGTGCTGGATAGCGCCTTGGACCGCGAGAGCATATCTGAGTATGAGTTGGTGGTGACTGCGAGGGATGGGGGCTCGCCTTCGCTGTGGGCCACTGCCAGCTTGTTGGTGGAGGTGGCAGATGTGAACGACAACGCGCCAGTGTTCGCGCAGCCGGAGTACACGGTGTTCGTGAAGGAGAACAACCCTCCAGGCTACCACGTCTTCACGGTGTCCGCGCGTGACGTGGACGCTCAGGAGAATGCGCTGGTGTCCTACTCTCTGGTGGAGCGTCGGGTGGGCGAGCGTGCGCTGTCGAGCTACGTGTCAGTGCACGCGGAGAGTGGCAAGGTGTATGCGCTGCAGCCTCTGGACCACGAGGAGCTGGAGCTGCTGCAGTTTCAAGTGAGCGCGCGCGACTCTGGTGTGCCTCCCCTAGGCAGCAACGTGACTCTGCAACTGTTTGTGTTGGATGAGAACGACAACGCGCCAGCTTTACTGGGACCTTGGCAACAAGGAGCAGGCGGCGCTGTTAGCGAGCTGGTGCCGCGGTCAGTTGGTGCAGGCCATGTGGTGGCGAAGGTGCGGGCGGTGGACGCTGACTCTGGGTACAATGCGTGGCTGTCCTACGAGCTCTTGCCTTTGGTAGGTGTCGCGCGCAGCCCGTTCCGCGTAGGGCAGTACACTGGCGAGATCAGCACCACGCACACCCTAGACGAGGCAGACGCGCCACGCCAGAGTCTGCTGGTGCTGGTGAAGGACCACGGAGAGCCAGCGCTGACCACCACCGCCACAGTGCTGGTGTCTCTTGTGGAGAGCGGCCAGGTGCCTAAGTCCTACTCGCGGGTGTCTGTGGGCGCCGGGAGTCAGGAGGCTGCGGTGGTGGATGTCAACGTGTACCTGATCATAGCCATCTGCGCAGTGTCCAGCCTGTTAGTGCTCACGTTGTTGCTGTATACAGCATTTCGCTGCTCGGCGACGCCCACCGAGGGCCCCTGCAAGCCTGGAAAGCCCACGCTGGTGTGCTCCAGCGCGGTGGGGAGCTGGTCTTACTCACAGCAGAGGAGGCAGAGGGTGTGCTCTGGGGAAGGCCCGCCCAAGACCGACCTCATGGCTTTCAGCCCCAGCTTACCTCAAGGTCCCAACTCTACAGACACTGTGAGTCTTATTCACCCTATTCTTCCCTCTTAATTCTTGAACATGACATATTGCATGTTTTCTTCAATAATTTCTTTAGTTTTGAAAATTAATAATAAATAATTAATAAAATAATTAATTAGTAATTATTATATCAGCTTCTTGTATTTCTTATATTTGTACTAATTTATACTTAAAATTATATTATTTAAAAATTCTAGATTATTCGAGATATTTTTGTACTAATATGACTTGTAGTTAGTATTTTTATGTGATTTTACTAAAATAGACAACTAATTATCTTATTTGCATGTCGTATAATATTTTCAAAGTTTTTAGAGTTTAAACACATTAATTTTTAGTCTCTGGGAAATATTGTAAGGCATATTTTAGAGTTATCTATTCCAATGTCTCATTTTATGACTACACAAAAGTGTTTTTACACCACTCCATCAAAAATGCTTTTTTCCTTTCTGTTTAATTGCAATTACTTTTTTACTACACTATAAAAATTTAATTTTCTTTTGTCAGTCAACTTGTGTGGTATTCCTTTCAACTCTGTCTAAAAAGTTGACTTTGGTTACTAACTATGGATTTGTTATGTACAGCCTAAAATTTTAGGGTTAATGTCTCCTACTGAATAGGAGATGCATGTTTTATCACCTAAAAGTCTAGTAATACAAAAGAGGACAGGTATAATTTCCCTTCCACCTTCATCACAAAGCTTCTTAATATTCCTTATATTCCTTTTTCAGCACTTCAAACATTTCTATTTCTTGGTTATCCTTCTACAGGTTTTAATCTTTATACACTAAACATTCTTACCCCCTTAAACATGTAACATTAGTATCAATTTTAATCTTGTTTGGGTTGGGGATATGGTTCAGTGGGAAGGAGCTTGCCCAACATTCATAAGGCCCTGGGTTCAATCCCAAGCACTGCAAAAAATATTTTTTAAAAATCTTGTTTCCTCCCCCACACACTTTACAAGATGTCTTTGTGATCATTACTTATTAAATAAGGATATTTATCATTCTATTATCTAGTTCTATACTGTTCCATGTGTTTATATGATAATTATTTTATATGATAATTTAATTTTCCCAAAACTTAACATTGACATTTACTGGAACAATTATTTAATTCACCTTAAACTTGCATATTTTTCAATTTATAAATTATTTATATTGGTGAGAAATGATTGTGATCTCTTTCAGTTGCAAAATTCCTAATATATTTAGTTAGAAATTTGTGCTACTTATTGCTGCTTTTCATTTTTAGACTAATAAAAAAAAATGTATTCTAATGCAAACTCCTCTCATGAGTTTGTTGTTTACAAATAGAGTTGTTTACACAAAACTGTACATTGGAATGTACACACACAACAGTCCTTTTCATATAAAATAATGAGAAATGTTTCTTCATTTTTTGTTATAATTTAATTTTTTGCATAAGTGTTGGTTTAACAGAAATTATTACATGCTTCATACACTGAAATGTTAGTTCCCTGTTTTATTGAATTGCCAATTTCTCTTATTCTCACATGCATTTAATTTTATAATACCCTTCTGCCATATTAAATAGGTATTTCTAATATTTGAGGTACTTTGGGGAAATCTTAGAAATTGAGAATGGGTTCTTCCCACTCTTAACAACTGCCAACATTTAAAAAATTAAGTTAATTTTGAAATAACTCTTTAGCTTATGTTATCAATATTAAATTTTTCTGTGTGTGTGGGGGGGAAGGAGCTGCTTGTTTATAGAAATATTGACTAAGAATATTTTTATTAACATAATCTCCCTCTACCAGAATGAACTATTTGAATAAACAAAATAAAGACAAGGTATAAGGTGTTTATCAGGAGGTCAATATTTTTCTTTTCCATATCAATTTATTTTACATAATGAATTTCAGTATGGCTTATAATTTTCTACCTGGAGCCAACAATATTTATTAATGGTATCCCAATTATGCATTATTAAGCTTTGAGGAATTGCTAAGAATTGCAATGGAAAGATAAGTAAGATACTTAGCTTTATTTCATTTTTACAAGAAATTTAGTGTAGAAAGTACAATTAACTGAGATCAAAGTGTATAAAAAACAATGGCTACTAAAGAAAACCTTCAATCAGAAGACTTCAGATTAATGTATTTTTATGAAGACCTATCTTCACCTAAGTAAAAAAACCTTTCCTTTGGGGGGTTTTATTGATTAGCAAATGAACTCCTTGTTTGTTCAAAATAACTGCAATAGGAAATTTGTGAAAAAGACTGCAAAATGGATCCACATTAATTACATTAACAATTTTTTATGGAAGGAAGAACTTTGTATTACACTTGTGAGACTTAATGTATGAAGAATTATGGAGAAAGGTGGAGATGGTCACTTGCATTTGCGAAGTTTTATTGGTGACTCTAATTTTCTTCTTTGAAAAAGGAATTAAATCACCTTCACTTGATGACATTAAATGAATTAATGGTGAAGGTGATATTTGGGCTTGATTTTAATATATGACAACATTTTTACAGGTAATGTTAGAGATGTTAAATTTGCCTTGACCAAAGTCTGTATTGAGGAAGAGGAAGTGCAAGTGTTCTATACCATCTGCAAAATACAATTCATATTGGAGAATAATTGAAAGTAATTCTTGAAATATTGGGTTATGATCACAACATAGGTCACCTTGAAGTGATTCTCATGTCTTAGCATTTCTAGGTTCAGTAAAATTCAATGAAGAGTTGTACTTCATTCACATAGATATGGTGTATGTGAAAGTGAGGTGGACTGTGGGCAGATTTTTGAATAAGCCTGGTAAAGGGGAAGAAGTAATAATAAGTTACCATGGGTAACATAGATAATGTGTATACTATTATAAAAAAAGCATGGAGTTAGGGATATAGTTCAGTGGTAGAGTGCTTGCCCAGCTAGCAAAAGGCCCTGTGTTCAATGCCTAGTAGTATTAAAAAGATGAATTATTAAATTAATTTGTTTGGTATTAGAAATTGAACCCAGGGATACTTTACCACTGAGCTACATTCCCAGCCCCTTTTGACTTTTTTAAAAAAAATTTAAAACTGAGTCTTGCTAAGTTAGGGACTCACTGAGTTACTGAAGCTGACTTTGAACTTGCAATCCTCCCGCCTCAGCCTCCCAAGTCACAGGGATTACAGGTATGTGTAACTATGCTCAGAAAAAAAATGTGAATTTTGAATATTTGAATTTGGGGGTTATTAATGACTAGTCATTCTTCCACATTAAACAGATTGTATTCAAGGAATCAGCGTGTATGGGTGAAAGTGACAATCAGAAACAGAAAGGAAAGATGAAGATGTGGGTTTAGGAATACCCTAGAAAGATGAAGCATGGAAGAGGATGAGAAAGAACATTTAGAAGATATACCAGGAGGCTGAGGTTCAGAGAAAAGGATGAGCTCATTCTGGACAATGGAAGAATCAAGAGTAGAAAAATATACTGGGTAAAATTCACATTAGAATTTGAGGTGTTGAAATATATGGAATGAAAATATTTTAAGTGGGAGGAGTAATATAAGCTGCACAGAAATTAAGAAATGTCATAAAGAATGTTAACTAAAATTTCACCTTCTATTATTATATAAAAGAACCTTAAGATTATTGATATTTATGGTACAAAGAAAGAATGGACATCAATGATCTATGAGGTTTTAAATTTTTAGACAAAATTAGGTAATTTTAAATTATATTATTTCCCTAGAGCAATATATAATACATGTATATGTATGTATATATAATAACATTACTATGTTTTGTGACAGCCAGACATGGGCAAGTTTCTTATCCTTCCACACTTCTAACTTTCCAAGACTAGTTGGCATCAAATTTAAATTTTTTAAAGTGAAAGTTTAAAATTTTGGAAGAAAATTTGTATTTCTATGAATAGAGACTTTCCTCTAATAATAGAATCAGGAGAGATGACACTGACTTTGAAAATAATAAAGATAAGGATTTACTTTCAAAGTAAGGTAAAGAAAAATATATATACTAGCATTCTTTGATATTCTCTGTTTATGTATATTGTATATATCTATGTGTACATATAGATAGAATTACCAAAGGATGATACTTTAATCCATTGAATGAATCCATTTCTTACCCTTTGGAACCGCATGATGTCGCTGTCTACCACGAAATTACAAGTAGCCAGTATACAAAACCCGTTCGTCCTATTACTTCTTTACAAGACTGCTGAATGATGGCGGACTCAGAAGAATTGAATTAATAGACTTGGAAACATTCAGCATTTCATTTTTATGCTCAGAAGATATCTTCTAATGGAATTAACACAAGAAATATTTGACATGGATTTTACCACTGAAGGCAGACTGGGAATGCGATGTCTGCTGCTCTCCTTTATTCTCCTCATAGCCTGGGAGGCGGGGAGCGGCCACCTCCACTACTCGGTCCCCGAAGAGGCCAAGCATGGCACCTTCGTGGGCCGCATCGCCCAGGACCTGGGATTGGAACTGGAAGAGCTGGTGCCGCGCCTATTTCGGGTGGCGTCCAAGGACCACGAGGATCTTCTGGAGGTAAATCTGCAGAATGGCATTTTGTTTGTGAATTCTCGGATCGACCGGGAGGAGCTGTGCGGGCGGAGTGCGGAATGTAGCATCCACCTGGAGGTGATCGTGGACAGGCCACTGCAGGTTTTCCATGTAGAGGTGGAAGTGAGGGACATTAACGACAACCCCCCGGTGTTCCCGGTAAAGGAACAAAGAGTGCTGATTTATGAATCTAGGCTGCCAGATTCTCTGTTTCCACTGGAGGGCGCATCAGATGCAGATGTTGGATCAAATTCCATCTTAAACTATAAACTCAGTTCCAGCGAATACTTTGCATTAAACACGAAAACAAACAGTGATGAAAATAAACAAATTGGACTCGTGATAAGAAAATCCTTGGACAGAGAGGATGCTCCTGAACATAATTTACTCCTGATAGCCACTGATGGAGGCAAACCTGAGCTCACGGGCTCTGTTCAGCTGCTGGTCACTGTGCTGGACGTGAACGATAATGCTCCTAGTTTCGAAAGGTCTGAATATGAAGTGAGACTATTCGAAAACTCAGACAAAGGAACTGCAGTTGTGAGACTGAATGCTTCTGATCGGGATGAAGGAACGAACGGGGCAATTTCCTACTCTTTTAATAGCCTTGTTCCACCCATGGTTACTGACCAGTTTAGTCTAGATGCAAACACTGGAGAAATAACAATTCAAGGGAATTTGGATTTTGAACAAGTAAGTTTATACAAACTCCGCATTGACGCGACGGACAAAGGCCACCCTCCAATGGCGGGTCATTGCACCGTTTTAGTGAAAGTTTTGGATGAAAATGATAATGTTCCTCAGATTGCAGTGACGTCCTTATCCTTGCCTGTCCGGGAGGACGCTCAATTCGGTACGGTCATTGCCCTGATCAGCGTGTCAGACCGTGACTCTGGAGCTAATGGACAGGTGACCTGTTCCTTGACGCCTCAAGTCCCCTTCAAGCTGATGTCCACTTTCAAGAATTACTACTCGCTGGTGCTGGATAGCGCCTTGGACCGCGAGAGCATATCTGAGTATGATTTGGTGGTGACTGCGAGGGATGGGGGCTCGCCTTCGCTGTGGGCCACTGCCAGCTTGTTGGTGGAGGTGGCAGATGTGAACGACAATGCGCCATTGTTTGCGCAGCCGGAGTACACGGTGTTCGTGAAGGAGAACAACCCGCCAGGCTGTCACATCTTCACGGTGTCTGCGCATGACGCGGACGCTCAGGAAAACGCGCGGGTGTTATATTCACTGGTGGAGCGTCGGGTGGGTGAGCGTGCGTTGTCGAGCTACGTGTCAGTGCAGGCGGAGAGCGGCAAGGTGTATGCTCTGCAGCCTTTGGACCACGAGGAGCTGGAGCTGCTGCAGTTTCAAGTGAGAGCACGCGATGCTGGCGTACCGCCCCTGGACAGCAATGTGACTCTGCAAGTATTCGTGCTGGATGAGAATGACAATGCACCAGCACTGCTGGGACCTTGGCAACAAGGAGCAAGCACCGCTGTTAGCGAACTGGTGTCGCGATCCATTGGCGTGGGCCACGTGGTGGCGAAAGTGCGCGCGGTAGATGCAGACTCTGGCTATAATGCATGGTTGTCTTATGAGCTTCTGATGGCGGCGGGTGTAGCGCGCAGCCCGTTCCGCGTAGGGTTGTACACTGGGGAGATCAGCACCACCCGCGCTCTGGATGAATCGGACGCGCCACGCCAGGGGCTACTGGTGTTGGTGAAGGACCATGGAGAGCCAGCTCTGACCGCCACTGCCACGATATTGGTGTCTCTAGTGGAGAGCAGCCAGGCGTCAAAGGTCTCCTCTTTGGCGTCCGTGGGCGTAGCAGGCCAGGAGGTGGTGCTGATGGACGTCAATATGTACCTGATTATCGCCATCTGCGCGGTGTCCAGCCTATTAGTGCTCACGCTGCTGCTGTACACCGCCCTGCGGTGCGCAGCTCCGCCCACCAAGGGCGTGTGTGTTTCTGTTAAGCCCACGCTAGTGTCTTCTAGTGCAGTGGGGAGCTGGTCTTACTCGCGGCAGAGGAGGCAGAGGGTGTGTTCTGGAGAAGTCCCGTCCAAAACCGACCTCATAGCCTTCAGCCCCAGCCTTCCACCTTGTCCAGTTGGGGTGGACATAGGTGACAGCCACGATTTGAATGAAGATCATTGTGCCAGAGTAAGTCTAAATTTTCATAATTACTGTTTAATATGTTTTATTTTAAATTTATAATGATTTTCTGAAAGCCTAGGTTTTACATTTTTTTATTCTTAAAATTTTGATTCACTTTACTATATTTATATCTTTTTATTCTTTTCTTATTATAATCTCACTGGTTCGTTTTTAGTTTTAGTGGAGAGTGGGATTAGGTATTTACCAATTGTAAATCTCTTGATTTTTTTTCTCAAAATCAAAATTTTATTTGATATGTCATTTTCTATATCATTTTCCCTTTTTTTATGGTTGATTTCCTAGGATTTTGCCTTTTTGGATTTGAACTTCAGGAAAGTTATTCTGAATATGCTTTTACTTTGATCAAACATTGAAATCTCAACATCACTATGTCACTTATGTTTTATACTTTCTGGGTGTTTTTTTAAAAATATTTTTTAGTTGTTGATGGACTTGTATTTTCACTTATTTGTGTGTGGTGCTGAGAATCTAACCCAGTGCCTCATGCATGCTAGGTAAGTGTGCTGAGCCACAACCCCATCCCCTTCTGGCTGTTTTTTGTTTGTATTTTTGGTGTTGGGTGTCTAACTTGGGGCCTTCTGCATGCTAGGTTAATGCTCTACCACTAAATCCCCTTCCCTGCATTTTCCATTTTAAATTATTCTCTGCTGCTAACTTTTATTACATAACACTTTCAATTTATCTATTTTGTGCCAGAACTCTACCCATTATATGTTATTTTACATGATCTCTCACAGGCCATTTTGGTTCCAAGAGGCATTAGTGATCTTTAATGTTGCTCATTTAGGGATAAAGTACAAAACAGTGGTTATCAGATTGCATACCTGTGATGGATATGAAGGAGTGAATGAAGAGATTTCATACTTCAATAATGTTATTTAGCCCATGGTCATTTCTCAGTTTATTAATGATACAAATACTGTAGAAATAGTAATTGCAGTGAGTTTAGACTTTGATCAGAGTATATTAATACAAGATCTGCATTCCTAGGGTATGGCTCAGTGGTAGAGTACTTAGCTCACACAGGAAAGACCCTGGGTTCAAATCCTGAAAAACAAACAAAAAGAAAAAAAAACCACAAAAATCTCAATAAACAACAACAAAATAAAACAAAAAAACTGCATTCTTGTGACTTTGCAATTATCTTATTTGTGAATTTCATTTGGTGGGGTTCACTAAGTATTTTATAATACTTTTACTATTTTCTGTATAATTATTTCAACTACTCATTATTTATTTATATGAGAGGCAGCAAAGAGAAGTGACTAAATGTATTGAGCAGTGATACTCTTTTCCCTCGTCTAAATTTCACCACTACCATTTTTATGTTGTGCAACATTGGATAGATTATTCTTTTAGATCTCAGTTTCCCACTTACAAAAGAATAAGAGGGAATTGTTGTAATGATTTAGCAAGTTGGTAAGTATATGGCACTTATAACAGTGTTTACCAAGTCGTCAATGCTTAATTAAATTTAGTAATTATTATTCTGAAGAGGGAAATAAAAGCTTTTATGTCAGAAAGTTGTTATTATGAATTCCGTATCACTTTACTTGGTGTAAAGATATTTGTTATGGTATTCATGGGGTGGTCATAATTGCCAAATCAGAGATATATCTATCATTTTGAGTGCCATGTGTTACATTGAAGAAAATGATATCAGTTTTCAAAGATACAAATTGAATTGAGATTTTGACAGTGGAAAGCTTTTGAATTCAAAGGACATTTAAGATGCTGAACCCTCAGTGATTTCCTGAAGATTATTTTAGGATTTTCTATTGTTCATGTTTTTCAGGAAATATTAGACCTTCATAAACCCGAATGAAATATTTTCCCACATTTTAAAATTGTTCAATTTTCATTAAAGGAATGGATTAGGGTTTGTTCTCCCTGCTGTGTGCTCAGTTCTAATATTTAATGAAAGAAACTATTGAGTTTTCTGTTTTTTTTTTTGTTGTTGTTGTTGTTGTTTATTTGTTTGAGACTGGATCAAGATGTGTTAGGCTGGGATTGAATTTATGATCCTCATTCTCTGGAGCAGTTGGGGGTGACAAATCACACCTCAACTTGTCCTGCTCTGAGTTTTTAAAAAGGAATATATAATGATTTGTAAATACTTATTTTGCACTAAAGAGCAAAAAAGAAAAAAGAAAACTCCAAATTTCCCCTACTTAAGAGCAGCAAAATCAGTGCTTTTTACACTAATCAATAAAAAGCAAAATTTGTGTAGATGATTGTATCTAGCAACCTTAAAACAGTTTGATTTCTTAGGAATTAAAGAAGAACCACAACCATTGCTACTGAGTAAACATTTCTAAAAAGTTTCTATGCCAGTCTCTGTAATACTGTGCCTGCCAAGAACCACTGACTCAAAACCCAATCCCTGGCTTCTAGAATTTCATAGAACAATAAAGATGTGTCATACATAAACATGACTATAATAAAATGCAGAATATTGTAAGAGGTAGAGAAAGATAACTCATAGTATAATTAGAATTGAACAGAAAACTCTGCCTGTTTCCCTAAGCTGAGGTGAATCTTCCAGAGTCATGATGATTTTAGTGATTTTAAGAATATTGAGAATAATTGGTGTTCTTAGGAAGAGAAAAATTTAAGTAAATGAGTGCACAGAAAATCCCAAATATTTCTGAAATCAGGGAATTATCCACTTTGGTTAAAGCATATGATTCTCATAAGAGAGTATGAAATAAGGCAAGAAAATTAATGTGAGAAAAAATCTCTTGAGGGCTGGAGATATAGCTTGCCTTGCAGGCACAAGGCCATGGGTTCAATCCCCAACACCACACGCACACACACACACACACACACTCACAAATATCTTTGAGTAACTGGACAGAAATTTTTACTTTCTTTGAGAGTCATTTGGAAAGTCATCAGAAAGTGTGAAGCAATGGTAATAAAGGTGTTTCAGGAATATTACTGTAAGTATCTGGTGAGGGTGAATGAGGTTGAGATGGAAAAGGTTACACAATAAAATGGAGAGCAGCAATCAATAGAAACTCATTTAGGAAGACAACAAACATGGAAAGCATTAAAAGAAAAATGTGATTATTTTACCTGCATTTGGGAACAGGGTGAAAAATTTGAGAAAAGTAACATTACTAAGCAGATCTAAAAAGCCTTGACTGAATGTAATTGCTGGTCACATGGCAGATTAGCATAAATATTTAGTTAATGAAATGTTTATACATAGAAAGAAATATTGCAAATCATATTGGAGATGATAATAAAGGCATGTAATCATAAAACACAAGGCTTAGAAAGGATGGAAAGAGTAAACAAATATTGGAATCATGAATTCCTACATCAGAATATGTAAATTCTGATAAAAGGAGAAATTCAGTATATTTTTTCCTCAAAACTTACCCAAATACAAATTCTTGTCTTCATATACTCAAAAAATCTTGTAATAGTTTATTTTAATAAGAAAATTATCTAAGTCATTCACATACTCCTTACCTCCTTAGAGAAAAAGCCTAAATTTCCTACCATTAGTGCATACTTCAAACACTAAATCCCCAGATTGCAATGGAGTTTTCTTAACAGGTTATATGAAACCTAAGAATATGAAGTTTCCTGAACCAAAGAATTTAAATTTAGTATTATTTAAATGATTAGCATTATTTTTCACTTATATTTATCTTTATTTAAAAACTGTTGATAAAATTTCTTCTAAGGCATAAAAGCCATTATGGTGCTACCAAATATTCAAAAGCTACAATTATGGTCTCATTAAACATACAAAATTATAACTCCAAGATGCATGAAAAATATTGTTTCACATTTTAACACAATGAAGGAAAATATTCAGCGTTTGAAATACACTTTTAATTTTATTAGTAAAAAGCTAAATTTTATAATTCTTACTTACAATTTGGGCCACATGATGTCGCTCTAAACCGTGAATTGCTCTCCTATTCACCAAGTCATCCTTTATCCATTGGAAAGACGTTCTGCTGTTTCACTCTTTGGATGCAAAACAATGGCCAGCATATAAGGAGTGGAATGAAGTTATATTAAGATTCTTCTAAATTTTGAAGCAAGTCTCTCTGATGGGAATAAAAGTCAATAATTTGAAATGGTGGACCTGAGTGGATGCAATAAGGAGAGCCAACAACTACTTCTGTTTATGGTAATTCTAGCAGCCTGGGAGGAGGGGAGCGGCCAGCTCCATTACTCGGTCCCGGAGGAGGCAAAACACGGCACTTTCGTGGGCCGCATCGCCCAGGATCTTGAATTGCAACTGACGGAGCTGCTGCCTCGCCTGTTCCGGGTGGCTTCTAAGAGCCCTGGAGACCTTCTGGAGGTAAATCTGCAGAATGGCATTTTGTTTGTGAATTCTCGGATCGACCGGGAGGAGCTGTGCGGGCGGAGCGCGGAGTGTAGCATCCACCTGGAGGTGATCGTGGACAGACCGCTGCAGGTTTTCCATGTGGAGGTGGAAGTGAAGGACATTAACGACAACCCCCCGGTGTTCCCAGCCACACAAAAGAATCTGTTTATAGCAGAATCCAGGCCGCTTGACTCTCGGTTTCCACTAGAGGGCGCCTCGGATGCAGATGTCGGAGCCAATGCTCTGCTGACTTACAGACTGAGCCCCAATGAGTATTTCTCACTGGATGTACCACCCAGCCACGAGCAGGTAAAACCTCTTGGACTTGTGTTACGCAAACCTTTGGACCGGGAAGAAGCTCCAGAGCTTTACCTATTGCTCACTGCTACTGACGGAGGCAAACCCGAGCTGACTGGCACCGTTCAGTTATTCATCACAGTGCTGGATGCCAATGACAATGCCCCAGTATTCGACAGGACACTCTATACAGTGAGATTACCAGAAAATGTTCCTATAGGAACACTGGTAATTAACCCCAATGCCTCAGATTTAGACGAAGGAGTGAATGGGGATATTGCTTACTCATTCTCCAGTGATGTTTCTCCAGATATAAAATCCAAGTTCCACATAGATGAAGTGAGTGGGACAATCACAGTGATAGGACGTATTGATTTTGAAGAAAGCAAAACTTACAAAATTCAAGTAGAGGCAATTGATAAAGGCTTTCCACCACTGGCTGGTCACTGTACAATTCTTGTGGAAGTGGTGGACACTAATGACAATGCTCCAGAGTTGACTATCACTTCCCTGTCTCTTCCCATCTCTGAGGATACCCTGCCTGGCACAGTCATCACCTTGATTAGTGTGTTTGATCGAGATTCTGGTACCAATGGACAAGTGACCTGCTCTCTGATGCCTCATGTCCCCTTCAAGCTAGTGTCCACTTTCAAGAATTACTATTCGTTGGTGTTGGACAGTGCCTTAGACCGCGAGACCTTATCTGACTATAAAGTGGTGGTGACCGCCAGGGACGGAGGTTCACCTTCGCTGTGGGCCACTGCCAGCTTGTTGGTGGAGGTGGCTGACGTGAACGACAATGCACCAGTGTTCGCTCAGTCCGAGTACACGGTGTTCGTGAAGGAGAACAACCCGCCAGGGTGCCACATCTTCACAGTGTCTGCGCATGACGCGGACGCGCAGGAAAATGCTCTGGTGTCCTACTCTCTGGTGGAGCGTCGGGTGGGCGAGCGCGCGCTGTCGAGCTACGTGTCAGTGCACGCGGAAAGCGGCAAGGTGTATGCTCTGCAATCTCTGGACCACGAAGAGCTGGAGCTGCTACAGTTCCAGGTGAGCGCTCGCGATGCTGGCGTACCGCCCCTGGGCAGCAATGTGACTCTGCAAGTGTTCGTGCTGGATGAAAACGACAATGCGCCAGCACTGCTGGGACCTTGGCAACAAGGAGCAGGCGGCACTGTGAGCGAGCTGGTGTCGCGGTCAGTTGGTGCGGGCCACGTGGTGGCGAAGGTGCGCGCGGTGGACGCAGACTCTGGCTACAATGCGTGGCTGTCTTATGAGCTTCTGCCGGTGGCCGGTGTCACGCGTAGTCCGTTTCGCGTGGGGCTCTATACTGGCGAGATCAGTACGACACGCTCCCTGGATGAGATGGATGTGCCACGCCAGAGCTTGCTAGTGCTGGTGATGGACCATGGCGAACCTGCCCTGACCTCCACCGCCACAGTGCTGGTGTCTCTTGTGGAGAGCGGCCAGGCGCCCCAGGCCCCCTCCAGGGCGCTGGCAGGTGCCGCTGGCCAGGACGCTGCTCTGGTGGATGTCAATGTGTACCTGATTATAGCCATCTGCATGGTGTCCAGCCTGTTGGTGCTCACCGCGGTGCTGTACTTGGCGTTTCGGTGCTCCGCGTCGCCCACCCAGGACACGTGTGGTCCTGTGAAGCCCACTCTGGTGTGTTCCAGTGCTGTGGGGAGCTGGTCCTACTCCCAGCAGAGAAGGCAGAGGGTGTGCTCTGGAGAGGTGCCACCCAAGGCTGATCTCATGGCCTTCAGCCCTAGTTTGCCTCAGGCTCCTACCTCTACAGAAAACGTGAGTCTTAATTTTTTCCAACAATTTAATTGAGAGAAAGTATTGTCTTATTTTTCTTGTTAAAATCAACTGTTCATTTTACTGGTTTTTTTTTTTCTAATTGAAATTATGGATTCACCTTCCTCTTTTAAATGGTGGATTTCCAAAGTCATTTACATATCCACAGCTTGTAATTAACTTTTTTGACTTGATGATGAGAATGGAATCCAGGCTTTCCTGGGGCATGCTCACTCACCTCTATGGTGAGCCCCATCAATGTTTATAAATGTTATAAGTATTGAATTTTGGTATATATTGACATATTATTTATTTTTTTGTGTTGTACTTACCATAATAAAACACATTTCTATATCATCTGTTTAATTTTGCCTTTTATATTTAGTCTAAAGTTGGGTTATTTTAACTTCTAATTACACCAGTTTATTTTTTCTGCAAGCAGTTGTGTAGTACTGGCTTCTTTGTAATTTACTTTGTAGAAATGCATTTGCCATGTTGAAGATGAATTAAATGATACAGTTTAAGATACATTTAAAATACAGTTAAATAGTATACTGTTCCTTATTTGTATGGAATATATGCTCATAATCAAAACTTTAAGAAACTGAATTCCAAATGTAGTGGAAGTAGCCACTTCAAACACTAATCCATTCATTTTATCTCTCTGAATTACTTAAGTGGTTCCAGATTTTTTTTTGTATATTCCCAGGTCAGTCTACCACTTACTCTTTTGCCCTTCATAATTTTCTTCTTTAATATATTGTTTATGGTTCGTTATTCATTTTAAAAATCTGTATCTCATTTTATTATATGAATATATCATGATTTATTTATTAAATTATTTTTATGGAGATTTGTGGAATAATAGCTTAATTTTCCAAGCTCACATTAATTTGAAAACTCGCAAATAATATTTTGGTTAGTAATTAGTGCCAACATTCAGTTTTAGAATATCTTGGAATTTTTTTGTTTTCAATATAATTAATGGTAGAGGTATATCAACTCAAGATAATGTCTGAAAATCAATAGAATTATTTGTCATCAAGCAGTAAATTGTCATTCACAATAAGCAGATCAAATTTTCTGCTTTGTTGAAAGAATCAATTTTTGATCACATCTATAAATATTGTAGACTTTTAATAATGACAATTGTAATTGTTTTATTGTTTTACTTTTATTTCTTTTATTCTTTTTTTAAAGAGAGGAGAGAGAGAGAGAGAGAGAAATTTTTTTTAGTATTTTATTTTTCAGTTTTTGTTGGACACAACATCTTTATTTTTATGTGGTGCTGAGGATCGAACACAGCGCCTCGCGCATGCCAGGCGAGCCGCATTACCGCTTGAGCCACATCCTCAACCTAAATTTCTTTTATTCTTAAAAGTATTTATGTAGCTATTTATTATAGGGTACTGAGGATTGAACCCAGGGATTGTTTACTGCTAAGCTCTCTTCTCAGCCCTTTTTATTTTATATTTTGAAACAGAGTTTAGCTAAGTTTCCCTGACTGGCTTAGAAATTGTGATCCTTCTATCCCATTCTCCTGAGTCACAGGGATTACAGTACAGTTGTATCACTATGCCTGGAATATATGTACACTTAAAAAATCTTCCTGGTATTTTATTTAAAAAACTAAATAATCCTATTTTGGTAAGTAATAGAAGGTGATAGAGGATCTTATTCAACACCCCAACCTGTATTCACCAACCATCATTATTTTTTTGATACAATTTTTTTTTTTTAGAAATTTAAACTCTTTTACTTATGTTCATGTTATGGATTTTTTTTTGGTGGGGGGGAGTACTAAGGATTGAATCAGGGACACTTAATCACTGAGCCACATCCCCAGCCCCTTAAAAAAAAATTTGGGGACAGGGTCTTACTATGATGCTTAGATAAATTGCTGAGGTGGCTTTGAACTCTCAATCCTCCTGCTTCAGCTTCTCAAAACCATTGTGATTACAAATGTGCTACAACCCTTGGCAGATTTTTTTTTTTTTCTTGTTGGTGGAAAATGCTTTTTGGTGGATGGGGGTTCACCTTCGCTATGGGCCACAGTCAGCTTCTTGGTGAAAAAGTATTGCCTTATTTTTCTTGTTAAAATCAACTGTTCAATGTGCCAGTGTTCGCACAGGGTATTTATGTTGGCAGAAAAAAATCTATGAAGCAAAATGGTTTAAGTGAAAGGTCTACTTAAGCAAGCTACAGATATATTGAATATCATAAAGAATGTACACTTGAATTTTTCTTGTACTAATAAGTGAAAACTAGGAAATTTAATATTCATAGAATGAAGTAAAACAGAAACTTAACAATAATTTGCCAGTTGATAAGATGAAATAAAATTACATGATCACCTTGGTTAATATATCCTGGTGACCAGATAAACATAAACACAATGCTTCCACAAAAAGTGTGTAAGATAGTTTACATATGTCACTATACATTATTTATGACTTATGAAGATCATGCTTGAACATAATACTAATACATGCCAATATTGAAAATATTGAGAAAAAGTATTGCCTTATGAGGAAAAAGATTCCTGCTAAAACCAACTTAATGTAAAAATACATATGGCATAAACACACTTAAAATTAATAAGGTTAAGGGTCTATATTAAATTTGATAAAATAAAATATTTATTGCATAAAAGAACAATTATTGAGGAGTGAATTTAATAATGAAAACATTACCCTTTGGAGCCGCTTGATGTCGCTGTCTGACAAATTCTGTCTAGACAAGATCCAAAGACATTCCTGTAGCAGTATCTGTCTTTCAAAGCCAAACAATCGCAGATGCAGCGAAATTGGACTAAAAGCATCCAGATAATACAATAGTTCATCTTTATATCCGGACAATATTTTTCTGATAGGAACAAAACGAGTACTTGACATGGTATTTTCCTGGCGAGGAAACCCGGAATCCGGGCATCTGCTTCTCTTGATTCTGCTTCTCTCGGTCTGGAAGGATACGTGCAGTAGACAGATTCACTACTCGGTCCCCGAGGAGGCCAAACACGGCACCTTCGTGGGCCGCATCGCCCAGGACCTGGGGCTGGAACTGGAAGAGTTGGTGCCGCGCCTGTTTCGGGTGGTGCCCAAGGACCGCGCAGACCTTCTGGAGGTAAATCTGCAGAATGGCATTTTGTTTGTGAATTCTCGGATCGACCGGGAGGAGCTGTGCGGGCGGAGCGCGGAATGTAGCATCCACCTGGAGGTGATCGTGGACAGACCGCTTCAGGTTTTCCATGTGGAGGTGGAAGTGAAGGACATTAACGACAACCCTCCTGTATTCCCAGTAATGGAACAAAAGCTGTTTGTTTCAGAATCCAGGCCGCTTGACTCTCGGTTCCCACTAGAGGGCGCGTCGGATGCAGATATTGGAGCTAACTCAGCTTTAACCTACAAACTTAACTCTAATGATTATTTCATGCTAAGCGTGAATTTAAAGAACGAGGAGAATAAACAGGTTGAACTAATATTAAGAAAATTCTTGGACAGAGAGGATGCTCCTGAACACAATTTACTCCTGATAGCCACCGATGGAGGCAAACCTGAGCTCACGGGCTCTGTTCAGCTGCTGGTCACTGTGCTGGACGTGAACGATAATGCTCCTAGTTTCGAAAGGTCTGAATATGAAGTGAAAGTATTCGAAAACTCAGACAAAGGAACTACAGTTGTGAGACTGAATGCTTCTGATCGGGATGAAGGAACGAACGGGGCAATTTCCTACTCTTTTAATAGCCTTGTTCCACCCATGGTTACTGACCAGTTTAGTCTAGGTGCAAACACTGGAGAAATAACAATTCAAGGGAATTTGGATTTTGAACAAGTAAGTTTATACAAACTCCGCATTGACGCGACGGACAAAGGCCACCCTCCAATGGCGGGTCATTGCACCGTTTTAGTGAAAGTTTTGGATGAAAATGATAATGTTCCTCAGATTGCAGTGACGTCCTTATCCTTGCCTGTCCGGGAGGACGCTCAATTCGGTACGGTCATTGCCCTGATCAGCGTGTCGGACCGTGACTCTGGAGCCAATGGACAGGTGACTTGTTCCCTGACGCCTCAAGTCCCCTTCAAGCTGATGTCCACTTTCAAGAATTACTACTCGCTGGTATTGGATAGCGCCTTGGACCGCGAGAGCATATCTGAGTATGATTTGGTGGTGACTGCGAGGGATGGGGGCTCGCCTTCGCTGTGGGCCACTGCCAGCTTGTTGGTGGAGGTGGCAGACGTGAACGACAATGCGCCAGTGTTCGCGCAGCTGGAGTACACGGTGTTCGTGAAGGAGAACAACCCGCCAGGCTGTCACATCTTCACGGTGTCTGCGCATGACGCAGACGCTCAGGAGAACGCACGAGTGTCCTACTCTCTGGTGGAGCGTCGTGTGGGTGAGCGTGCGCTGTCGAGCTACGTGTCAGTGCACGCGGAAAGCGGCAAGGTGTATGCGCTGCAACCTCTGGATCATGAGGAGTTGGAGCTGCTGCAGTTCCAGGTGAGCGCGAGGGACTCTGGGGTGCCGCCCTTGGGCAGCAATGTGACTCTGCAAGTATTCGTGCTGGATGAGAATGACAATGCACCAGCATTGCTGGGACCTTGGACACAAGGAGCAAGTAGCTCAGTGAATGAGTTAGTGCAGTGGTCAGTTGGTGTGGGCCACGTGGTGGCAAAGGTGCGAGCAGTGGACGCTGACTCCGGGTACAATGCATGGCTGTCATATGAGCTGCTGCCAGTGGTAGGTGGAACACGCAGTCCGTTCCGAGTAGGGCTGTACACTGGTGAGATCAGTACCACACGTGCCCTGAATGAGGCAGATGCTGCACGCCAGAGTCTACTGGTCTTGGTGAAGGACCATGGAGAGCCGTCGCTGACCGCTACTGCCACAGTGCTGATCTCTTTGGTGGAAAGCTGGCAAGCTCCAAAAACCTCTTATAGGGCTTTAGCGGGTGCCGCAGGTCAGGAAACAGCACTGGTGGGTGTGAACGTGTACCTAGTCATCGCTATCTGCGCTGTGTCCAGTCTGTTGGTGCTCACGCTGCTTCTGTACACGATGTTGAGGTGCTCCTCGGGGACCGCCCAGGACAAGTGCGCGTCTGGGAAGCCCACACTGGTGTGCTCCAGTGCGGTGGGAAGCTGGTCTTATTCACAAAAGAGGAGACAGGTGGTGTGCTCTGGGGAGGTCCCACCCAAGACAGACCTCATGGCCTTCAGCCCCAGTCTTCCACAATGTCCAGAATCAGTGGATGTGCGTGAACAGCAAGATTTAAATGTTGATCATTGTATTCAAGTAAGTGCCTGTCTATTTAGAAATTTTAAATTGTATTCGTGGAAATTTTATAATTACTTCTAAGTTTATTTCACTTTTCTGCATATGATGCAATCAAAATTGAAACTTTTTTTAGTTTTAAAAAATACTCTATAAACTATCCTTATTTTTAAGGGCTCTCTTAATTTTTTTTTTTTTTTTTTTTTTTTTTTTTTTTTTTTTTTTTTTGGTACCAGGGATCCACAAGTTGTCCTTAGACTCAAATAATCATTAGATAATTTTTGGTACAAATATTAATTTTAGCCTTTTTACTATTCCAGTAATCTCTGAATAATATTCTAATAAAATGCTCTCATCCAAACATTTAAGCTTTCATGATTAGGCATTGGACTTTTAACCTCGTTTCCTAACCTATGCTTTGAAATATATATTTTAAATAATTTCTTGTTTTTATAGCACCACAAAAATTTTTGCATTATACTTATGTTTAATATGATTTAACTGGTAAATATCTATCAGAAAACTGGACTAGATAATTTCATTCTTGCAAGCCAAATATAGGATTTTCAAATCTTTGTTACAGAAAATTTTCAGAATGATCAGAACTCATTGGTTAATGTAGAAATTCTTGGTATTTTTCAAAGTCCAAGATTCTTTCCTTTTTCTCCTTCAAGTTTGCCAAGGCCTTAAGCATGTTGGTTAGTGTTCTACCACTGAACTACAACCCCAGAACAGTTCTTTTAAACTTCTTGTTCTTTTAGTTGGTTGTGTCTGTTTTTCTGTGCTTCTAGTGACTTTTTGGCCCACCTTGATATTAAATATCCATTATATTTTGACCATATCCCTTTGGAGAGATTAATGGAATTTGATGAAAGGGAATGAAAGGTTGCTGGGATCCCTTTGGAGAGATTAATGGAATTTGATGAAAGGGAATGAAAGGTTGCTGGGATTCTGAGTTCTTATGTTATAAACATACTAATTTGCTTATTTATCACTTACTTATGAATTTATGGGAATTTTCCTTTATGAAAGTGATCTTACTCTTACAATTTCTATTCTATGTCTACTTTGTTCTCAGGTATAATTTTACTGAATTCTCCTTCTAAATATTTACTTCATTTTACAAAAGCACTTTTCCTTTCCACCAGAAGCAAGGTTCTTTTCTACCATCGAGCGTAGCATTTGACAACTTGTCATTTCAGTCATTTTAGTTCTTTGTTTATCCAACTCTCTAATTGATATTTGAATTGTATTTGATGGGCACACTTTTTTCAAAGAAGGAATCTAAACTTATTTCTTGTATTTCTAATATCTTGGTATTAAATGCCCATTTCTATTCTATGTGCAGTACTGCTTTTAGCTATTTTCTGTTTCTTAAGTTGAAAGTCATTAGAGCTTAGTTGTTATATATAGTGGATTCTGGAGCTTCCTGGATTACTTATCCCCTCTAAAATGTTTTGTTTTTATGGATTCTGGTAAAAAATTGTTATTCAGTACATTGATTTTACATTTATGCATAATAAATGTGAATTATATCACCTAGAACTTTTTTTGTGCCAATCAAGTTAATATTTATAAATTTGTAATAAAATTTAGCAAATGCTAAGGACATAATAAAAAGTACTTATTATTACTTCCAAGAGGAAAAGAAGTTTGAATGCAAAAAAAACTAAAATGTCAGCAAAATTAAATAAAATGTCAGAAAGAAATTTTATTTTTATGTAAAATTAATCTTGTGAGGACTTCTGAAATTGACCCAAGACTAAATATTTTGAATGCTGTGTGGTAGAATTTGCATCATGTATGTGGTAAAATATTTTTGGATATACAAAAAGATGGCTTATCTTGGTATTAAATGCCCATTAGATTTTTATCTTTCTTTTGGAGAGAATGATGGGACATAATGGAATAGAATGAAAGGTTTCTGGGGTTCTGAATTCTTATAGCTTATTATTAACATAGTTTTTAATATCTTTATCACTTTATCACTAGAGTACTTCATGATGACATTTGTGATTTATTCCATACTTATAAGTTGCAGGCTGGAGATGTAGCTCAGTGGTAAGCATTTGCTTAACATTCATGAGACCATGGGTTAGGTTCCAGCACCAAATAAATAAATAACCCAGCATAGTTACAGTTGCCCAAGATCCTTCAGTGTCTGAGTAAGTATTTGAAATATTTCTGTGTTTCATTCAATTAATATTTTTCCCCTTTCTTAAAAGCACACAATAGTATTTTGATATGATTTAAAATAATTTGTTATAGTACTCCCAACAAATGAAATAAATTATTTTACAGCATTATACAATACATACATGCTTTCTTAGTAAGTAGAGAATATTAAAGCTACCAGTCTTCTTTAAACATTTAACAGGGTCCTTACACATCTCTAGAAACATGTCATTATGTTAGAAATTACCCAGCCTCAAACTTGAGATTTTGAATAAAACAAATAATATGAATTACATAATGCAATATGTTATAATGAGCACAAAAGAGGTAATGAAGTTGGAATTGAAATAAAATAATTCCCTGTTTGCGTCTTTGAAGGAACACTTGAAGGGTCATTGTGTTCTAGTGGTTTTTTACAAGGGTTGATTTCTACTGCAGAACACCAGAAATAATTTACAGTGCTGCTAAGGAGAAAACAAACAAAACCAAAGACACAGAGAAGCTTCAAATGACTGGAAACATGGAATGGTCTGCTTTATTTAAAACATGTGGATTGCATAAAAGATAATGTGAGAAAATCTGTATTTTGAGCACTAGAAGCAGTTGGGAGCTATCAAAAGATTTTGAGCAAAATAAATTCACACTGTTTCAGCAATTTGAAAGAGAAGACAAACTTGGAAGGTACTGCAGTGATCAAGATTAACAGCAATTGAAAGTGACTCTAATTGATAAGAATACAAAAGAAAATATAGATATTTAAAAACATCAGTGACTCAAAAACTTTCATGTACTTGCTTTCAGACTCAAGACTAAAATATAGATTTAATAAATTTGTTCGCACTTTGGAATGACAGACTAAAACTTATGACAGCTTTACTTATGTAGAACCTAGGCAGAAAAAGAATCCCACCTTAAGTCTAAAATCAGAAATTGCCCTAAGTGCTAAGGATGAACAATAATGAAATAAAAATGCATTAGAAAAAGACAAATGAAGCTCTATTGATTTTAATGAAGAGATAATTATTCACAAATGATAAGGATCAAAAAGAATCAAACTAATAGATACAGGAAAGAAACACACGAGTGGGAACAAATTTAGTAATTGCTATTAAGAGAAAATTAGGAAATTTTTTCCCCCAAAATTAAAACAAATTTTTTCTATTCTTAAAGTATTTCACACATATTAAGTTCATGAAATTACTTAAGAAAACTACTTCCAATATTTGCTCCCTGAGTAATTATCTTTCTGGGCTCCTAGACTCAGTAGCCACAGTGAATTACCGAGTTGTGTTACACTAGAATCTTAAATCTAGAAATATGGAATATTCTGAATTCCAGAACAAAACAATTTTCCAATTTAAAATTTGTGATCATTTAACTGATCATCTTGATTTATTATCACACAAATTCTGTTACTATTTTAATATTATGTGGGGAATTTTTTCTGGAGAGAACTACATTTATGGTCATAATGCATTTCTTAGATGATATTAAGTCTCGTCGTAACACTTCCTCCAGCAAGAAAAACGTACTCCTCTATTTCAACAATGATTAAGAAAGAATTCACAGAAGGAAATAAAATTTTGCAGGATAACGGTGCAATTTTCATTCATGAAAAATGTACTTACTCTTTGGGCCACGTGATGTCACTCTTGGCCGCGATATTCTGTTTCAAAGGGAATACAGAAATCCTTTTCCCCGTGGGAAAACCACACTCTCTTTTTCACTCACTCCGTGATGATCAATGGCGAATACAGGAAGACGGGACTGACAGAGTCAGTAGATTTCTCTTAATTTCGAGGCAATTTACATTAAGCAGAAAGAGATCGGGTATTTGAAATGTTGTACTCGGGTGGAAGCATCCCAGAAGGCCAGCACCTACTGCTTTCATTTCTGCTCCTCACAATCTGGGAAGCAGGCAGCGGGCAGCTCCATTACTCGGTCCCGGAGGAGGCAAAACACGGCACTTTCGTGGGCCGCATCGCCCAGGATCTTGAGCTGCAGCTGATGGAGCTGGTGCCACGCATGTTCCAGTTGGATTCTAAGAGTCACGGAGACCTTCTGGAGGTAAATCTGCAGAATGGCATTTTGTTTGTGAATTCTCGGATCGACCGGGAGGAGCTGTGCGGGCGGAGCGCGGAGTGTAGCATCCACCTGGAGGTGATCGTGGACAGACCGCTGCAGGTTTTCCATGTGGAGGTGGAAGTGAAGGACATTAACGACAACCCCCCGGTGTTCCCAGCCACACAAAAGAATCTGTTTATAGCAGAATCCAGGCCGCTTGACTCTCGGTTTCCACTAGAGGGCGCCTCGGATGCAGATGTCGGAGCCAATGCTCTGCTGACTTACAGACTGAGCCCCAATGAGTATTTCTCACTGGATGTACCACCCAGCCACGAGCAGGTAAAACCTCTTGGACTTGTGTTACGCAAACCTTTGGACCGGGAAGAAGCTCCAGAGCTTTACCTATTGCTCACTGCTACTGACGGAGGCAAACCCGAGCTGACTGGCACCGTTCAGTTATTCATCACAGTGCTGGATGCCAATGACAATGCCCCAGTATTCGACAGGACACTCTATACAGTGAGATTACCAGAAAATGTTCCTATAGGAACACTGGTAATTAACCCCAATGCCTCAGATTTAGACGAAGGAGTGAATGGGGATATTGCTTACTCATTCTCCAGTGATGTTTCTCCAGATATAAAATCCAAGTTCCACATAGATGAAGTGAGTGGGACAATCACAGTGATAGGACGTATTGATTTTGAAGAAAGCAAAACTTACAAAATTCAAGTAGAGGCAATTGATAAAGGCTTTCCACCACTGGCTGGTCACTGTACAATTCTTGTGGAAGTGGTGGACACTAATGACAATGTTCCACAGTTAACTGTGAAAACTGTCTGGCTCCCTGTTAAAGAGGATGCACAACTTGGAACAGTTATTGCTCTGATCAGTGTGACTGACCTAGATGCAGGCGTGAATGGACAAGTGACCTGCTCCCTGATGCCTCATGTCCCCTTCAAGCTAGTGTCCACTTTCAAGAATTACTATTCGTTGGTGCTGGACAGTGCCCTGGATCGCGAGACTGTATCTGACTATAAAGTGGTGGTGACCGCCAGGGACGGAGGTTCACCTTCGCTGTGGGCCACCACCAGTGTGTCTGTGGAGGTGGCTGACGTGAACGACAACGCACCGGCTTTTGCACAACCCGAGTACACTGTGTTCTTGAAGGAGAACAACCCGCCAGGCTGCCACATCTTTACAGTGTCTGCGCATGACGCGGACGCTCAGGAGAACGCTCTGGTGTCCTATTCTCTGGTGGAGCGTCGGGTGGGCGAGCGTGCGCTGTCGAGCTACGTGTCAGTGCACGCGGAAAGCGGCAAGGTGTATGCGCTGCAGCCTCTGGACCACGAGGAATTGGAGCTTCTGCAGTTTCAAGTGAGCGCACGCGATTCTGGCGATCCGTCACTTTGCAGCAACGTGACATTACAGGTGTTCGTGTTGGACGAAAATGACAATGCGCCAGCGCTGTTGGGGTCTGGGACGGGGGACGTGAGCTTAGTGGTGACCCAGCTGGTGCCTTGGTCTGTAGGTGCAGGCCATGTGGTGGCGAAGGTGCGCGCTGTGGATTCAGACTCAGGTTACAATGCATGGTTGTCTTATGAGCTACAGACGTCGGTGGGCGTCGCTCGCAGTCCCTTCCGCGTGGGACTGTACACCGGCGAGATCAGCACAACTCGCGCCCTGGATGAGACCGACTCGCCGCGTCAGCGCCTTTTGGTCCTGGTGAAGGACCATGGGGATCCAGCGCTGACTGCCACCGCCACAGTGCTGGTGTCTCTGGTGGAAAGCGGCCAGACCCCAAAGACCGCTTCTAGAAGCTTGGCGGGTACTGCCAGCCAGGAGGCAACGCTGGTGGATGTCAACGTGTACCTGATCATTGCCATCTGCGCAGTGTCCAGCCTGTTGGTGCTCATGTTGCTGTTGTACATATCATTTCGGTGTTCAGCGGCGCCCACCCAGGGCGAGTGCGGGTCTGGGAAACCCATGCTGGTGTGCTCCAGCGCGGTGGGCAGCTGGTCGTACTCGAATCAGCGACGACAGAGGGTGTGCTCTGGAGAGGTCCCACCCAAGACCGACCTCATGGCCTTCAGCCCAGGTCTTCCTCCGTGCCCTGGATCTGTAGAAGGAGTGGGAGAACCACCTGTTGTTTTGGACTCCCCTGGGAAAGTAGGTTATCTTAGAATTTATTTTTGTTATTTGTTATTGAATGATATTTTTCAGCTCCTGTGGTACATTTAAATATTCTTTTTCATGTTTCTATAACTCTACCAGACTTTCAAAGTAAAAGTTCATAGTTTTACTTTGAATCTCATAAGTTTGGAACATACTTTTGTTTTGACTTTCTTTTTAAAATTTTTTTTTTACCTTTATTTATTTATTTATTTTTATGTGGTGCTGAGAATCGAACCCAGGGTCTCAAATGTGCTAGGAGAGTGCTCTACCACTGAGCCACAACCCCAGTCCTGTTTCAACTTTCTTAATGAGAAACGTCCTAAACTGTATATTAAACAGGCATTATTATGTGTCAAATTAATTTTTGGAATTGGTATTATTCTGGATGCCATAGCACTTGACAACCATTCAGTGTTACAGCCAATGCAGTTGTTATTCATTCAGTAAGCATGAACACCACTCTATCATTTATTCTAAATTTACTCTAAATCATTTATTTCTAAAATTTGCATTGTAGTTTGGTCTAGTTTTATTGTTTATTATAAACTCTTAAGTTTGTTTTTGCATTTAATTCCTCTGAATGAAGACTTTCTTGATATGGTTGTTCAGCACTGCTCAGTATCTTTTACTGCAACAAGTAATTTTCTTAAAATCCTGGAAAACAATTTCTCTATTTAGGAATCAAAATGGCCACAATAATGATTATGAAAATTGAAGTAAATTTTAAATAAAATATTTCAGTTTCTTCTAAATCATATGCCTGAGGCATGCTTCAACACAGTCTGTTTTTTGAATTTTACTTCATTCAAAATGAATACTCCCTCAGCTCCTGTCATCAAACCTATGTCTATCAACACATGTTACCTTGAATTCAGACTTACACTTGTATATATTTGTCTTTGAATGTTTTTCAGGTTCCATGTGCCACTGATCTTGGGCTTAGGTATTGTGTGTTGTATGTAATTATGTGATATGAATTGAGTAGTGCTATAAATGTCATCTTTCCCCTCAAATTTCTTCTTGCCTCTTAGACTTAATGTTTTGAGCACTGAATTATAAAATTTACTCATTATTATTCATGAGTATATATTGATTAACTGGTAATTTAATCCTTTATGTTAACTTGATTATCCTCTTAGACTAGTTCTTCTCAAATGATAGTTACTAGATAGGACAAACTAAATTACGTCCTAAACTAAATTATAAACTTATTTTAAGATTCCAGATAATAGCTCAGATTGAACATTAGTATTGTGAATGGATGGATAATTCATTACATTTAAATGTATGCCTTATAAGAAAATAGGCACATAAGCTGATGGATCAAGTGATCCTCATTTCTGTCAATTTTTCTATTTATAAATATTATTCTACTGTCCAGCTTTTAATAATGACTAAAGTAATTTAAAATTATTGATATGTTTAATATATCTTTTATAAGCCATAACATTATTAAATTTAAAAAATCATTTGTAAAGGATACAATTTCTATTATATTTAAGATTTTTTTGGAAAAAGAGAAAACCTCAGGATTTTAAAGCTACATAGATCTCTTAGTGGAGAGTTTTGCTTTCTGAATATTTGATTCCAAGAACTTTGAGAGAGGAAAAAATATTTTTTTTACTTTAGGCAGTGTGACAAACTTTACTGACATTGATAAAACTATTAGATTACAGAACTATGTCTTTTTGGTATTTAAAAAATTAAATGTTACAGGGATGTAAGCTGTTGACTATGAAAGTAGAAGTGGTACATTTGTGAATTAGAATCATAAGATTCTTTTTGCTCATGTAAGATATAATAAAGTGAAACTTCTCCCCATACAATTGATTTCTTAATAAATGTACTTTTCTGTCTTCTTAGAGACAAGAAGCACCCTCTCAGCATGTCCAATAGCAATGATGAAAGCATTGTAGAGTGACACTATTCTATACATAATAATTTTTCCTGAGGACCCAAATTTGTTCTTGAGAATCATGAAAACAAATGTGGCCAAATTGAGGCTGGAGAGTAATTCTTACTAATGAAGCACTCATTCTCCTTAAAATGCTATCCCAGGCACTTAATATACCATAACTCACAACCCAATTTTTTACTGTTATATTATGAAAGTGGAAAGTGAAACATGTAAAGGTTGAATGGTTGAGGATGTAAAGTCACATTACTAGTAAGTAGGATAATAAAAATCTAAATGGAGAAATGTCTGATGTTGAAGACAGTAATCTCTCTACATTTTAGTGATGACTGGAATTTAGGAGTCGCAAACACCTCATGGGTAATTGATGCTTGTGATTAGTGTAAAAATAAGGTTCATTGAACTTTAAAATAATGACAAAGTGAAGTAAATATCATAACTTGAAGAGACCTACTATTGTCATCCAATAAAATGCTTCTACACAGTATGCAAACTTGAGAGCATTTGAAATTTAGCTAAGATAATCAAGTGGTTAAGGAAGAAATTAGTTCTCCGAAGTTCTGTGTCAAATATAATGTTGTGCCATGAATAAAGTCAATATTATTATATACAAGAGACTATTATAAGGGTTTGAAAGTCCAGATAAACACATATAGAAATAAGAGATGAATGAAAGAAAAGTTAAACTCATGGAATTGTACTTACGAATTAGGCCACCGGATGTCGCTGTTGTCCACAATATAAGTAGCCTTTTAGAAAAAAAGGAATAATCCACTGTCTCTCAAGGTCTAGGAAGTAGCTATTTTCTTAGATCTCAACCGTTTCTATAAAAAATGGAAGAAAGATATCGGATGGGAAATGTTCAGAGTATTCATAGACTTGTAAGACAAGAGAAAGGTAGGATCGCCAGATCCGGCCTTCCGGGAGCCCGGTGTCTGCTGCTCTCGCTTCTGCTCCTGACAGTTTGGGAGGCTGGGAGCGGTCAGCTCCATTACTCGGTCCAGGAGGAAGCCAAACACGGCACTTTCGTGGGCCGCATCGCGCAAGACCTGGGGTTGGAACTGGAAGACCTGGTGCCCCGCCTATTTCGGGTAGCGTCCAAGGGCCGCGGGGACCTTCTGGAGGTAAATCTGCAGAATGGCATTTTGTTTGTGAATTCTCGGATCGACCGGGAGGAGCTGTGCGGGCGGAGCGCGGAGTGTAGCATCCACCTGGAGGTGATCGTGGACAGACCGCTGCAGGTTTTCCATGTGGAGGTGGAAGTGAAGGACATTAATGACAACCCTCCGATGTTCTCCGTAACAGAACAAAAGATCTCAATACCCGAGTCTAGACTGCTTGACTCTAGATTTCCGCTGGAAGGCGCTTCTGATGCAGATGTTGGAGAGAACGCTATGATTACTTATAAACTCAGTTCAAATGAGTTTTTCATTCTTGATATTATAAGCAAAAAAGACAAAGGCAAGTTCCCAGTCCTTGTTTTGAGAAAACTGCTAGACCGTGAAGAAAATCCACAGCTTAAGTTGTTATTGACTGCAACGGATGGGGGCAAACCTGAATTCACAGGATCTGTTTCTGTGTTCATTTTTGTATTAGATGCTAATGATAATGCTCCTACATTTGACAGATCCGTTTATGAAGTGAAGATGTATGAAAATCAGTTGAATCAAACGTTAGTAATATGGCTAAATGCTTCTGACGCGGATGAAGGAATAAACAAGGAAATGGTGTATTCTTTTAGCTCTTTGGTCCCAGCCATCATAAGAAGGAAATTTTTAATAAATGAAATGACAGGAGAAATAAAAGTAAATGATTATATTGACTTTGAAGATAGAAACATTTATGAAATTCATGTAGATGTTACAGATAAAGGAGCTCCACCTATGGTTGGTCACTGCACTGTCTTAGTAGAAGTCCTCGATGAAAATGACAATTCTCCTGAGGTAGTTGTCACTTCTTTGGCTCTCCCAGTAGAAGAGAATGCTCAAGTGGGCACTGTCGTTGCCCTAATTAGCGTGTCTGACCAAGACTCTGGAGCCAATGGTCAGGTGATTTGCTCGCTGACACCCCACATCCCCTTCAAGCTGGTGTCCACTTTCAAAAATTACTACTCGCTGGTGTTGGACAGCACCCTGGACCGCGAGACCATATCTGAGTATGAGTTGGTGGTGACTGCAAGGGATGGGGGCTCGCCTTCGCTGTGGGCCTCAGCCAGCTTGTTGGTGGAGGTGGCAGATGTGAACGACAATGCGCCAGTGTTTGCGCAGTCCGAGTACACGGTGTTCGTGAAGGAGAACAACCTGCCAGGCTGCCACATCTTCACGGTGTCTGCTCATGACGCGGATGCGCGGGAGAATGCGCTGGTGTCCTACTCTCTGGTGGAGCGGCGGGTGGGTGAGCGTGCACTGTCGAGCTACGTGTCAGTGCACGCGGAGAGCGGCAAGGTGTATGCGCTGCAGCCTTTGGACCATGAGGAGTTGGAGCTGCTGCAGTTCCAGGTGAGCGCGCGGGACTCTGGTGTGCCACCCCTGGGCAGCAACCTGACTTTACAAGTATTCGTGCTGGATGAGAACGACAACGCGCCAGCACTGCTGAGACCTTGGACACAAGGAGCAGGCGGCTCTGTGAGCGAACTGGTGTCGCGGTCAGTTGGTGCGGGCCACGTGGTGGCGAAGGTGCGGGCGGTGGACGCAGACTCTGGCTACAATGCGTGGCTGTCTTATGAACTGCTGCCTGCGAAGGGCAGTGCTCGAAGTCCATTCCGCGTGGGGCTGTACACAGGCGAGATCAGCACCACGCGCTTGCTGGATGAGGCGGACGCACCCAGTCAGAGCCTGCTGATTCTGGTGAAAGACCACGGTGAGCCGGCACTGACCGCTACTACCACAGTTCTGGTGTCTCTGGTGGAGAATGGTCAGACGCCAAAGGCCTCTTTGCGAGCGTCAGCTGGAGCTGCGGACGCAGAGGTGGCGTTGGTGGATGTCAATGTGTACCTGATCATTGCCATCTGTGCGATATCCAGCCTGTTGGTGCTCACGCTGCTACTGTACACCGCACTGCGGTGCTCAGAGGCGCCCACTGAGGGCGCTTGCAGGCCTGGGAAGCCCACGCTGGTGTGCTCTAGCGCGGTGGGGAGCTGGTCATACTCTCAGCAGAGGAGGCAGGTGTGTTCTGGTGAGAGCCCACCCAAGACTGACTTCATGGCTTTCAGCCCTAGTATTCCTCCTGGTTCAGGTTCTGGAGATAGTGGAGTCCAACAGGAGATCTTTGAGAATGTGAGTACAGCAATACTGTGAGGTATTTCATTCCCGTTAATGCCACTGACATATTAGTTCACCAATTTATTATTGTAAATTCATTGTTTTCTTAAATTTGTTTTTGCCTTTCTCTTTAGATGGTTTATTGAAAGCCTACTGCAAATCTAGCCATCTTCATCACTTTTTACTACAGTCATTGAGAATATTTCTTAGGAATATTCTTCAGTTGCTAAATATAACAACAAAATAGCAATACTGAAATAGGATGAGTCAACGTTTCTTCTTGCTTTGGAAAGTTAAGTTTTCTAGGAAGAAGGCAAAGATCATGATGGGAAATGTAGAATACGGACAAGGCTCCAATCCACTTCTCAGTTTTCCAGCAATTTCATTCTTCCTATTCTAATTGGTGTCCTCCACTTCTTATCATGTTTATATATTCAAAACTACCACCATTTTATTTTATAATTTGAGTTTAAAACATGTTTATTTCTTAACTTTCTATATCTTTAAATTATCTGTCATTAAATGAGATGGGCATGTTTGAGGCAGCTTCGTTTTATATACAATTTTTTCCTTATAATCAATGGCATGCTTTTTTGAGATGGTCTTTGCAGTGGGTGGAGTTTTAGCCTTGCCTTTGGAGGTTCGTTTAGTATTTTGGGGGAGGGTCATTAATACTCTTGTATTATCAAACTCATTTTTTTCAAAGTCTACTTTTTTAGATAGACAATATTTTCCCCCTTACTAACATGATGTCAATTCTGCTTAATTATCTGTTAAACTCATTGCTACTTTCTTCCAGTTTAATTTATTGAGCTCTTCTACTTATTTTGAAGATTTATTTGGGCATGGATCATACTCATTTTCTTCCATTCTTAGCACTTGTCATGAGGCTGTACTGAAATATTTTAGGTAGGAAAATTAGCACTTGTGCTTTCAGTTTAAGAAATTCTTCGCATAAATGGTGAAGTGCAGTATTGTTGCCTGTGCTTAGCAAGATGTGTGGTCTTTAAAATGACATTAATAATTTAAGCATAGGAAGAATGAAATATCAGTAAAGGTACTTCCACTTGAGTACCTCATTGTTGATTACTCAGAATTTAACACAGTATACTCCAGATACATTTAACACAAAGTATATTTTGTTTTGGGTTAGGGTTGTAGCTTTAGTGGTAGAACACTTGTCTAACAGGCACAAAACCCTGGGTTCAATTATCAACACTGCAAGAAAAAAAAAATTGTGGTTTCAGCACCATCACCAAGTGAGTTGTTTTATTTAAAGAAATCCCAGAGAATTTGTAATTAAACCTGTAAGGATCTCTATTAAATAGTATGGAAGGTTAATTACAAATTTGTTCTTTTGGACTTCAATTACAAATGAGATACTCTTTGATTCTGCTGTGTGAATACATATTTGCATTTGGAAGGAGAGTCAAGTTATGGACAGGGTAAAGTCCAAATAAACACTTTGAAGGTGTTAGTGGCTATTTTCTGTTTTGAAAGAGGAACTTTAGGAGGATGATTTCCATGAAGATAAACATTAGGAAAATCTTTAGAAAAGGGATTAACATCACCCATGCCTTCATATATTATGCTTGAATCTCTCCATCTGTAGATGGGGGAGAACAAGAGCAAATGTTGGTGATTATATAGTAAACCACCATGTATAAGCTATTTCTATTTGTTGGGCATGGTGTGAAGGGCTTAAAATACATCTTTTGATTTAATCCTAATTCATTTATGATAATTTGTAAAATACTGTACATAGAGCTATCCAAATTTTAAATATAAAGGAATCTGAGATATTTATCTTCTCCAGTTCCCTTCAACTAGTACATAATGGAGATAATGTTCAAATGCATATCTTTCACAATCCAGAGCCATTCTTTTTTTAATATTTTATTTTTTAGTTGTAGTTGGACAGAATACTTTTATTTTATTTTTATGTGGTGCTGAGGATCGAACCCAGGGTCTCGCTTGTGCTAGGCGAGTACTCTACCACAGAGCCACAACTCCAGACCCAGAGCCATTCTTTTATTCATCATAATGTAGAATTTTCTTCAGTAAATCTTTTCTCTTTTATCAAATAGTGCTGGTTATGAAAGTTGAGTGCAATCTGTATACAGGGAAATCCTTCTTTCTGTTTTGCTTTAAAAGTCTCTTCATGATTATATTAATCATTAACTTTGTGCAATGCTATGATTGAGGTGGATATTAGGATTTTTTTGGTGAAAGTTTTTCTTAGGAGAGTTCATGATTATCACATGTTTTAATCAATTGCCACATTGACAGAGGCATTTATATTATTTAATCAGTAAATAATTAAGAATTGTATTATAAGAACTATGGATCAATTGTTTAGAAGTGATAGAGATAAAGAAGAGTTATTTAATACATGAGAAACATCATAGGCTGCATTTTCTAATATTGCTGCAAAACACCAAAGTCAAATATCACATAGAAGAGTGTGCCGCAGTCTGGCTGGGCACACAATCACGAGCCACCACACAGCTTGTAGATTCAAACAGCAACTCTTTATTCCCGAACTCACACCAGCCGTCTACAATCACGTTCTGGGGAAATCCACGTTCTCTGCCCAAATCCACTCCCACTGGGCTTCTATCTCCCAAAAAATACTGTCTGAATCCCATGAGAACTCAAGGGGAACTCAGGCAGCAGGATACACCCTATTCCCAGCAGGAATAATCTTAAACCTGGAACGCCCTAAACCCGATTATCCTAAACCGGGAACACCCTAATCCGCCCTGGTCCTTGAGCAAGGTCACCTACATTCAATGTCACTGCAACATGGGGTACGCTGCCAAGGAAATTGTCATACCTACTTGGCTAATGGCTCCCAGCAAGAGTGACCTTGTTTGTTCTTTGTCATGAATAAGGATAGTGTTTTAGACAAGTATAAATGATAATGTAACTTCAAGGATCCTGAACATGGTCAAAGGATTCAGAAGTGTTTACAATGTTTCATACTTCCTTAACAGCTTTAAAGGCATTGGTTTTCCATTAAAATCTTTAAATGTATGTAGGTCTTTCTCAGTTCAGCCTTCTTCAGTCTTATTGTTGGCTGAGAGATTTGTGCCAACTAAACAAAGGATTTGAAATTGTGTTTACTAAATAAGTCATGCTAGAGCAGAGTCAGCCTCATTCACTAGATCCTACAGTGGTTGGATATTGAATTTTAATGTGATTTTAAAGAGCTTCCTGAGGTTCTGTGAATAGCAACAAAATTAATTTCTGTATTTTATGTTTTCAAGAAATATAGCACTAATATAACATAAACTATGCATTCTAACTAGGACTAGCAGGTTACACAGGTAGCATTTAAAGCTAACCAAATTAATTTTGTAAAGGTCTAGAACAAAATTCCTTAGTCCTCAGTTGATTTTGCAAAGTAAAAGTTAATTAGGATAATGATATGACCTATTGGCATTAGCCTAGAGCCAAATATTAGGCTCATCCCCCCAAATGAGTTTGAATAGAGCATTTTTTCTCTCTGGGTGATTTAGATGGTGACACCTGAAATATTATAGCCAATGAAAAAGATGGATCATTGACTCACACACCATATTGAATGTTTCAATGACTTGCCATTTGCCCAGGGCCAGTTTGTATAATCACAAAATATCATATTATTGAAAATTGACACCTAAATTAACATCTGTTTTTAATTCAAATATATATTATCATCTATCATGAGTTAAATTTCTCATATTTATATCTCTATTTAGGAAGACACCTCATTGTGCATAACATCTCAATTTCCACTTCCCATAATTTCCCCTAAATGGAAATCTGTTACTTATTTTGTTGAAAAATAAAAAAATTGACATGCTTCAAATGTCATTTTAAATACACTGTTATCTGGTCAAATGTTGTATTTGAATTAAAAGTTCACATGACTGATGTATAATAGAATATGACAGGTGTATAATAGAATTCAGTGCCATAAAATGTGTATACTTTTTAAGTTTTAAAACAGAATTTCAATTTACTTTAATAAGAGTTTAATGTTATGACAATATTGGGAAAACAGTAAATATGAAAAAAGTGAAACAAAATCACAAATTAGTAGTAGAATGTATTTTTAAAGTCAAGAATAATGAAAATATCAACAAAGAAGTATGATGACCATTTTTTCCATAAGCCATTGCAATAATTTTGGGTTGCAGATGATCCATCAAAATGAACACTGAGGAAGAAAATAGCTTGAGCCCCCAAATTTGAAGGCAGCCTGGAAGATCTTGACTCTTAAAAAAACTATATAAAATTAAGCAACTTTATGTAACAAAATATTTAAGCTAGAATTTTTATTCTGAGTCACTTTCTACTCTAAACTTACATTGCGTCATCTTTTTTCTCCTAAATGGTTATGAGAAGACAAAGAAAACATAACCAAATAACAGTGTCAGGCAATGAAAACTCACATCAACAATTCTGATTTTCTGTAGTATATACACACAATGGAATATTACTTAGCATAAAGAAAAATGAAATTATGGCATTTGCCAGTAAATGGATGGAACTAGAGACTATCATGTTAAGTGAAATAAGCCAATCCCCTAAAACCAAAGGCTGAATGTTCTCTCTGATATAGGAACGCTAACACACAACAAGCAGGGGAGGGAAGAATAATAGTTCATTGGATTAGACAAAGGGGAATAAAGGGAATGGAGAGTGGATGGGAATAGGAAAGTATATTCCAGATACATTTAATACAAATGAATGAATCAGACATAACTTTCCTATGTTCATATATATGAATACACAACAGTAAAACTCCACATCATGTACAATCACAAGAATGGGATCCTAATTAGAATAAGTTTTACTCCATATATGTATGTCAAAATACACTCTACTGTCATGTATATCTAAAGAGAAAAAAATCCCATTTCACTTAGTATTCTATGAAATTCCATTTCCAAACTCTAAGCACATCTTCAGACACTCAGAGGAGATATATTAGAAATCACTTTGCTTGTTCTGGATGAATTTATTATTGAAATTCCCAAATTCTTCAATAACAAGCCATTTTAGTTAGTGTATTTTGATTGGATTGAGAAAACCAATGTTGGTGACTTGGAAATAGCAAAATGGTACAGGTATTTTTTGTGGTGATTTTTAACTTCATGGAGTTATTTCATTGAAAAAAATCATTTTACAGTTGAAATGATTATTTCTATTATATTATTCCTCCATTACTTAATGTTCCATTTGGATGTCTCATAGTATTAACAATGTAACTTATGTGAGAAATCATCTATGTAAAATTCATAATTCATCTAGGCCAAGGGACTTTTCCTTTGTAAATTCTGTATTTTAAATTAACAAACTTGAAAATACATTATTTATTTTTCTGATTATTTTCCTATTGTTCTGCAATGGCTATAAAGTCACTTGTAACAAGAAGACAGTTAAATGTAAATAATTAAGAATCAGAACTGAGGGAAAAAAGATATCATATAGTTAACAATAGTGCTTTAATATTTCAGTATAGCCAGAAGAGATGATTTTGAATGTTTCATCACAATGAAATGATGTATGTTTAAGGTGGTAGATATGCTAATTACCCTGGATTGATTATTACACAATATATACACAAATGAAAACATTCAATTGTACCCCATAAATTTGTACAAGTATTACATGTCAATTTTAAAAATTAAAAGAGACATGAGAAGGCATATTCATATAGATAAAAGCATAGTATGCAGAACATAAAGTCTGAAGAGTTGTTATTACTAAGATTTAAAGTTTTTCTTCGAGGGTGAGGCATGTAGCTTAGTGGTAGAGGGCTTGCCTAGCATACAAATGGCCCTAACTTCTGCAAAAACAAAAAACAAGCTCCAGTGTCACAATTATTTTTGAGTTTTCTAGCAGACCCAGTTACAAGGGAAGTTGGAAGTAAAATAATTCAATTTTGATAATATGTATTTTAGATTTGATAATATTTTTGTATGAGGGATAAGACTTTAGGTAAACATTAACTCTTTTTCCAACAGGTTTTTTAAATAAGTGAACTCTCTTTTTCTCTAAGTACTTAGATAAGTGAAATAATAATTTTATAATTCTAATTGAGCCATAGAAAGAATTTAAAATTGATGTTATTCAAGAAACAAAGTGCCATTTCCACATATATTTGATTTCAATACAACTTAAAATCTGAACGTTCCATAAAAATCACTTTGGAATTGTTTAGGAAAAAGTAAGGTAAAACATGAAAATTCTGGGGTGATGGATGCAGTGCACAGTACTCACAATTTCAGGCACAAGGTGTCGCTCTTTGCTTGAAAGAAAGAGTCCTCTCATGGATTGGTCTGGTCAGGCATTCCTCCTAAAAAACGACTCCATCATGTTGGATGCTACTATGAAAGGATCCTTCGAAACTTCTCAAAAACTCAGCGAGATTTTAAACCTGAATTGAAGTATTTGGTACAGTAAGTGTAAGAAAATCTTATTTTGGAAGCCAACTTCGTATGCAATGTTAGGTTTTCAGCGAAGGAGTTTGGGTACTCTGCGACTACTGATCTCGCTTCTGCTTCTGGCAGCCTGGGAGGCAGGGAGTGGCCAGCTCCACTATTCCATCCCGGAAGAGGCTAAACATGGCACCTTTGTGGGCCGCATCGCTCAGGACCTAGGGTTGGAACTGGAAGAGCTGGTGCCCCGTTTGTTCCGGGTGGAGTCCAAGGGCCGCGGGGACCTTCTGGAGGTAAATCTGCAGAATGGCATTTTGTTTGTGAATTCTCGGATCGACCGGGAGGAGCTGTGCGGGCGGAGCGCGGAGTGTAGCATCCACCTGGAGGTGATCGTGGACAGACCGCTGCAGGTTTTCCATGTGGAGGTGGAGGTGAAAGATATTAATGACAACCCGCCAACGTTCTCTCTCAGAGAACAAAGCCTGCTGATTTCTGAATCTAAGCAGCCAGACTCGCGATTTCCGCTAGAGGGAGCTTCTGATGCGGATATAGGCGAGAATGCTCTATTGACCTACAGACTAAGTCAAAATGAGTATTTTACTTTAGAATCACCAACGAATAGTAAGCCGACTAAAAGACTATCGCTTATATTAAAGAAGTCACTGGACAGAGAGAAAACTCGGAAGCTTAATTTGCTACTGACTGCCACAGATGGAGGGAAACCAGAACTCACAGGCACCCTTCAGCTCTTGGTCTCTATCTTGGATGTTAACGACAATGATCCGGAGTTTGATCAATTAGAATACAAGGTGAGAATGATGGAAAACATTGCTAAAGAAACTCTTGTGATAAAGTTAAACGCCACCGATCGAGATGAAGGAGTAAACGGGGAAGTAACATACTTCTTAATGTCAATTAAGCCCAATGGAAAACTCTTATTTACACTAGATGAAAATAATGGAGAAGTGAGGGTCAATGGAACTTTAGATTATGAAGAAAATAAGTTTTATGAAATTGAAGTGCAGGCCACAGATAAGGGTAATCCCCAGATGGCAGGTCACTGTACAGTCTGGGTAGAAATTGTAGACACCAATGATAACGCTCCTGAAATTACTGTGACTTCTCTGTCCCTCCCAGTACGTGAGGACACTCGGCCAACCACAGTCATTGCGTTGATAAGCGTATCCGACGGCGACTCCGGTGTCAACGGCCAGGTGACCTGCTCTCTGACGCCGGATGTTCCCTTCAAGATTGTGTCCACTTTCAAAAACTATTATTCACTGGTGTTGGACAGTGATCTGGACCGAGAAAAAGTGTCAGCATATAATTTGGTCGTGACTGCACGAGACGGGGGCTCGCCTTCGCTGTGGACCACAGCCATTGTGTCGGTGGAAGTGGCCGACGTGAACGACAATGCACCTGCGTTCCCACAGTCTGAATACACCATATTCGTGAAGGAGAACAATCTGCCAGGCTCCCACATCTTCACGGTATCCGCTCGAGACGCGGACACGCAAGAAAATGCGCTGGTATCCTACTCTCTAGTAGAGCGGCGGGTGGGCGAGCGTGCGCTGTCGAGCTACGTGTCGGTGCACGCTGAGAGTGGCAAGGTATATGCACTGCAGCCCTTGGACCACGAAGAGCTTGAATTGCTGCAGTTCCAAGTGAGCGCGCGCGACGCTGGTGTGCCGCCACTCGGTAGCAATGTGACTCTGCAAGTGTTCGTGCTGGACGAGAACGACAACACGCCTGCGCTGCTGCCTACTCCTGTAGGTGGCACCGTGAACGTGAACGAGCTGGTATCAAGGTCAGTGGGCGCCGGCCACGTGGTTGGTAAGGTGCGTGCAGTGGATGCAGACTCCGGATACAATGCGTGGCTCTCCTACGAGCTATTGCCAGCTGCAGGTGGCGCTCGCAGTCCATTTCGCGTGGGGCTATACACCGGTGAGATCAGCACCACGCGTGCCCTGGACGAGACAGATGCGCCACGTCAGCGCCTGTTGGTTCTGGTGAAGGACCACGGTGAACCGGTTTTGATGGCCACCGCCACAGTGCTGGTATCTCTGGTGGAGAGCGGTCAGGCGCCAAAGGCCGCCTCACCGATGTTTGCCAGCTCTGCTGGCCAGGCAGAGTCGCTGGTGGATGTCAACGTGTATCTGATCATAGCCATCTGCGCGGTGTCCAGCCTGTTGGTGCTCACGCTGCTACTGTACACAGCGCTGCGGTGCTCGGCTGGGCCCACCGAGAGTGCGTGTGGACCTGGGAAGCCCACGCTGGTGTGCTCCAGCGCGGTGGGGAGCTGGTCATACTCGAAACAGAGGAGGCAGAGGGTGTGTTCTGGCGAGGACCCGCCCAAGACCGACCTAATGGCCTTCAGCCCCAGTCTTCCACCAGGACTAGACAGAGAAGATGAAAAAGGAAGGCAGGAGGCAGGATCAAATAACCCAATACACGTGAGTTTTCTAAAAATTCCACCTATTCAGAATGTTTATGTTACATTATTTGGAACATTTGTTCACAGAAATTTTTAAAATGAGAACTCTGTATTTTGAATATTGTTTTAAAGAACAATGTCTGTTAATTATATATGTCAGATGATACATATATCCATTCTTTTAATAATGAAAAATCAGGTTTCTTCTTTTTAATGAATGTGCTCTTTCTTCTAATGTTTGATTAGAATACATTGAAAAAAGTTTTGAAGAATGCCCCTACTGTTGTTACTTGAGTACAAATAGTCACATTTTTTTTGTGGATTCTTTAAATTTACCAACCTTTTTCTTTTAACAGCATTTGCCTTGATATTTTCACATTATTGAATTAATTGGTTAAAAAAACCCTCGTGTCAGTGATTGAACCCTCTTCATTAGGTCTGAAATGATTTCCTTTTCTATAGAGCTTAATATCCATCTTAAATGTATAATCCTTCAAATAAAATTTAATTTTGCATCTACTTCTGTGGCAAAACCTATTTTTATATTATTTGAAGGAAAAAATCCAGCCTTGCATTGTAATATGCTGGAAATAACATCCTACAATGGAAATAATAAAATTGTCCATTCTTAATTTTTTTCTGTGAGCTGGCAATAGATTTATCTAGCACATATTCAAGCAAAACTCCCTGATTCATGTTTCTAAAGTAAACTAGGCAAGTAAAATTATTAAAATTATTCAAGCAAATCATACAAACTTGCTAAGGGCATATATGTTTATGATATCTGCAATATGTGCTTATGGGCATTGTTTCCTACATTTTTTGAATTTATCTAGAATTTAACTCCATTAAAGTGAACAAAACTGATAATTATCATTGTATGCATTTCACTTTTATTCCTTTTGTGGTACTGGGGATTGAACTCAGGGTTGCTCTATCTATCACTAAGCTATTTCCCTAGACCTACTTATTTATTTAAATATAGATAGGATCTTTCTAAGTTGCCAGAGCTGTACTCAGACTTGGAATTCTCCTGCCTCTGTCTCATGGATAACTGAGATTATAAGAATTTACCACTGTGCCTGACTATTTCACATTTTAACTGCTCTGTCTTTAAATGTCTTATCTCAGTATAATCATGTAAGAGTCTAGCAAAGATCATTTACCACTAGGAATTTCTTCTATTTCTGTATGGGTTTTTTTGTTATGAATATGGTTGTAGAATTCTTTGAAAATCAGACATGGCTGTTTTAATGTTACACATCATGTCATTTGGCATAATATTCTAAAGGAGTCCATTCTTGGAACTTGGATCAGGAACTCCTATATTTGTTTGTTTATTTCTTCTTCTTCAAAACTTTTGTATTTTAATATTAATTGGCTAGTAACATTAAAAGTAGGTAAAAGATATTTGAAATTGTATAAATATAATAAATATGAATATTAAGGCATACATTATTGCCATTTCCAAATGAAGTTATTTGATTAAGTTCATCTAAATTTACTTTTAAAAAGACATTGGAGAATTTTAGATTACAGTTTAAATTTTTGTAAACCATTACTTTTGCATCACATAAATAGCTGGTGCACATTTAGATAATTTCAAATTACCAGAAATAATTTTTATAGATTCAGAGTCATTCATATTTATTCTTACTGTCAGAGCTACATTCTTGGGTAAAATTATAATTTCACCTTATTTTTTAGTTCAGGTAATACTAGGATAACAGATTTTATTACCTGCTTAATAATTTAATTATGTACAACAATGTATGAGAACTACATGACAGTATTTTTTTTTTCCTGACAGTACCTTAGCAATCCAGGTACATTAAGATTTTTGAAATTGAAAATAGGAAATGAAACTTGGTGGTGATGTTTAGCAATTTAAATAATTAGTTTGATTATATCAAAATTAAAGTGGTTTTCTTAAGTAAGAGCCAGTTTTATAGTTATTTTATACTCAGAGGTTATTTTTTTCTGGTTATATAAAGGCCTCACACCTCACTTACCTTTATTGTTGTATGTAAGAGGAGTGGCAACAAATTATGGGCTTGAAGATTTGAGTTTGAATATTAATGAAGCTTTAAAATCTATGTTTATTTTTCTTATCTATTTTGTTTTCATGATTATCTTGACTTATTAAAAATTATGAAAGCTCTTTTGGTTCACCTTGAACCATAGTCATCATTTTGATTTTCTGAAGAGACTTATATTTTGAGTAATTACTAACTGATCTGTAGGGAAAGATTTATCGAGAAACCAACATGTTTGTTTCATGTTCACATTCTTTTGCCTTTGGTTGGTGAGATTAAGTGCCTTAAAACACTTCATGAGATCATTTGCATATTGGTCTGCCATTGTTAGCTTAGAATATTGTGAAATTTGACAGCTTGACTCATACATTTTCATGGCAATGCTTTATTTCTTCCAAAATAAAGCTTTCTAGAACTTGTGCTTTGCGTTGCTTTAACATGCTATGGGAATAAGAGCAGGTGTATGAAAAACCATCACATATAAACATCAATGAACCCCAAACAATAACATCGTTCATATTTATGATGAATTACAATATTCAATAGAGTTGTACAATTTATATATGTGAAATGTTTAGCTCATATAAATATTTATGTTTCATTTTCTTTACTAGATAATGGCATTCTTAACATCTTCCTAACATCTTACAATAAAGTATTTGGGAAGCACTTTATCATGAAAACAGTGTGAATTGTAAGCATTGTAAGGTTAGGAGTGATTATTCCCCATAATAGTTAAAGGGTAACTTCTTTTATGCCTTATTTTCAAAGGTTTTTTAAAATTTTATTTATTCTAATTTGTTATAGATGACAGCAGAATGCAATTCAATTCATATCACACAAATAGAGCACAAATTTTCATGTCTCTGGTTGTACACAAAGTAGAGTCACTCCATTAGTGTTTTCATATGTGTATTTAGGGTAATGATGTCTGTCTCATTCCACCATCTTTTCTACCCCCATGCCTCCTCTCTTCCCCTCTCTCCCCTTTGCCTTATCTAAAGTTCTTCTATTCTTCCCACGCTGCCCCCCATCCCCATTATGAATTAGCATCCTTATATCAGAGAAAACATTTGGCACTTTGTTTTTTGGGGGATTGGCTAACTTCACTTAGCATTATATTCTTCAACTCTATCCATTTATCTGCAAATGCCATGAGTTTATTCTCTTTTAATGCTGAGTAATATTCCATTGAGTATATATATATATATATATATATATATATATATATATATATATATATATCAAAGGTTATTTTAATGATAAACTTTGAAGCAGAAAATGTTTTCAAACTACAACATAGGCATTTTTGTTTCGTTGCTAATAACATATAGGTTAACTAAATAGGATCATTCACAAATGATCCATGAAATGATCCAAAATAGAATTTAGAGAGACCAAGAAATGGCTAACCCCAAAGAACTTCTCTTCTTTTTCTTGTATTTACATAATCAGTCACATATGTCGCTATACACTCAAAAGGTGAAGAAGGAAAATTCTGTCTGTGCACATAGTTACCAACCATTCACATATAGGGTCAACTCCATATTGACTGGAACGCAGGTCAGGAATTATTAAATAGGTACATAAAGGGTCATAAAAATCTCATGTATGCTCTCCTTTAAAACGGCCTTCACTGTCTGCAATGGTGTTTATAGAGTGGAGGACTGATTCCTGTAATTGCTGCTCTCGCTTTTACTCCTGGCAGCCAGGGAAGGGGGAACCGGTCAGCTTCACTACTCAGTCGCGGAGGAGGCCAAGCACCGCACCTTCGTGGGCGGCATCACGCAGGACCTGGGGCTGGAAATAACAGAATTGGTGCCACGCCTGTTCCGGGTGGGGTCCAAGGATAGCAGGGACCTTCTAAAGGTAAATCTGCAGAATGGCATTTTGTTTGTGAATTCTCGGATCCACCGGGAGGAACTGTGCAGGGGGAGTGCAGAGTGTAGCATCCACCCGGAGGTGATCGTGGACAGACCGCTGCAGGTTTTCCATGTGGAGGTGGAGGTGAAGGACAGTAATGACAACCCTCCAGTGCTCAGAGAAAAACAGCATAAGGTCTGAACCTGCACCTCTGGACACAGTTTCTTCTAGAAGGCTCTTCTGATGCAGATTTTGGCATAAACTCTCTCCTAACTTATACATTAAGTTTAAAGGAGCATTTTGCACTTCAAACAACAACAGCAACAACAAAGATAAAAGCACATTGCCTGAGTTAATTCTTCCGAAGTTATTGTACAGAGAGGAAACCCCCGAACTTAATTTATTGCTGATGGTCATTGATGGTGGTAAACCGGAGCTAACAGGATTGTTCAGATTGGAATAACCATCCTGAATGTGATGCCAACGCTCCAGAGTTTGATAAGCCTGGTTATAAAGCAGTATTGTTTGAAAATGTCAGAAACAACACTAGAATAATTCAACTAAATGCTTTGGATCTGGACGAAGGCCTGAATGGGGAAATTTCCTGTGAAATCAGAATGATTTTGCCAGTGAGTGAGAACTGCAAGTTTTCAATTAATCCAGGTACAGGTGAAATTAGAATCCACAGGGAACTAGATTTTGAAGAGAATAATGCTTATGAAATTCAGGTTAACGCCATTGAAAAGGGATTCCTTCCATGGTAGGTCACAGCTTGGTCCTGGTGGAGGTTCTGTACCTGAATGACAATATTCCTGAGAAAATGGTTACTTCACTATCACTCCCTGTGAGAGAGGATGCCCAAGTGGGGGATTAGCGGGTCTGACCTTGACTCTGGGGCCAACAGACAGGTCACCTGCTCCTTGTCATCCTACATACCCTTCAAGCTGGTGTCTACATTCGAAAATTACTATTCCCTGGTTCTGGACAGTGCCTTGGACCATATCTGCCTATAAAGTCGTGGTTACTGCAAGGGATGAGAGCTCGCCTTCAATGTGGGTTACCACCAGGGTGTTGGTGAAGGTGGCGGACATGAACGACAATGCACCGACTTTTGCGCAACTTGAGTACGCGGTGTTGGTGAAGGAGACCAACCCACGGGCTACGGACGCACATGAGAACGCAAGGCTGTTGTATTCGCTGGTGGGTGGGCGATCGTATGCTGTGGAGCTACCTGTCAGTGCACGCGGAGAGCGACAGTGGGGTGCGCTGCAGCCTCTGGACCATGAAGAGCTTGAGCTGTTGTAGTTTCAGGTGAACGCGCAGGACCCTGGCTTGCAGCCCCTGGGCAGCAAAGTGACGTTGCAAGTATTCGAATTGAATGAAAATGACAGTGCTCGCTCCCTGCGAAGTCAGGGGCGGGCATCCCAGGTGGCACAGTGAGTCAGCGTGTGCCTCGATCAATGGATGCTGGCTACGTGGTAGCGAAGTACGTGCAGTGACCCTGATTCAGGATGCAATGCGTGACTATCTTATGAGCTGCTGCCGGCGACTGGTGTCGCGCAAAGCCCGTTCCGCGTGAGGCTGTATACTGGCGAGATTAGCACAAGGCGCGCCCTGGACTAAGCAGACGCGCCAAACAAGCGCTTTTTGGTGCTAGTGAAGGACAATGGCGAGTCCCCACTGACGGCCACTACCTCCGTGCTTGTGCCTTCTCCTGGAGAACAGTCAGGAGCCAAGGGACCGGCAGGTGCTGCAGACCAGAAGATGGTGGTGGTAGATGTCAAGGAGTACTTGATTATTACAGTCTACGTGGTGTCCAGCTTCTTTGTGCTCAAGCTGCTGTGTTTGCCGCCCTGCGGTGCTTGGTAGAGCCTGCCCAGCGCGCATGCGGGCTTGGATAGTGCATGAGGATGTGCTTTTTCGAGGTGGAGGTCGGGTGGTACTCACAGGAGGCAGAGGGTGTGTTCTGGAGAGGATCACCTAAGACTGACCTCTTAGCTTTCAGTTCCAGTCTTCAGCCATCTCAAGAAGATTGTTTAAATTCTTCCAGGGAAGTAAGTTATTGATATCAATTATGTGTATGTTTCCCTGTAATAACTTGATTTTAGGTTATAACCATATCCTCTTTTTGTTATTCTTTTCTTCACAATGTTATCCCGTAAACCATGAAATGTCTACTGTTCTCTGGTCTGATCATTCTTTTCTTAAATCTTAAACCACTTATCACTTGTTTGCTTTAGTTTCACATAATTTTCATGTATCATCATATGTAATTTCCATGTATCATCTAACATTACATGCATCATTGGAAGATAATGGAAGCCCTATTGAAGTTCATAGAGAGTACTGAAGTTTAAAAGCAATCAAGCAGTTTTTATAAATTATCAAAAATTTATAGCAAGTTGTCTGCTAATTAAGAGGTTCTCAGCTGAAACACTTTTCCTTCTATTTTTTCATTTCTACATTCAGTAACAACTGTGTACATCTTTACTTATTTTCAGAAACAACATATTTAATTAACAATTATCTCAAGATAAGAGAATATGAAGAAATGTAGAAAGAAAAATAATGAACTTTTCTATACAATTTACATGGATTATTTTGCTTCTGCTGACCTTAATGAACTCTAAATGAGAGAAGCTCATATGTCCCAAATTCTGATGTTGATTTACAAAAATTTTCACAATTATATGTCACTTTCTTCATTCCAAATTAGTAGATATGAACTTTGTATAGAATTGTATATAACTCTTTAGTTTTTTGTTTGAAAATTTGATTTGCCATAAGCAATTTTGATAGATGTAAATATCATTAAAGTTAGAAAACCTTTGACTGTACATATGTATCCATCTCAAGCTGAAAGTCAAGATCTTTTTCTTAGTCATTCTTATTTTGAACATTCATGTGTTATTCAACATTACTTTAGGGAATGAGTTACATGGATATAATGAAGACCATAGATCACCACATCTGAAAATTTCCATTCTTGCCGCAGTCTGGCTGGGAACAAATCAGGAGCCACTGAAGCAGGAACAAACTTTATTTTTGAACTGCAGGAAAACACTTCACACAGCTCGGGGGAATCCTCCCTAAGCCACCTGGCTCCTCCAGGAACCCCCAGCCGGAAATATCTCTCCCGGAAATCCCTCCTCCTGCACTTCCCCAACCAATGGGAACTCTCGGGGAATCCCCAGAAATCCCCAGGAGAACTCAAAAATAGTGCAAGAACTCAAAAGTTGTGGCAGAGGCGGATAGTAATGCCTCGCCTGTCAATCAATACTGTTGGCAAAATGCCAGGGGCCATACAGACTCGGCAGTGGCTCTCAGCACATTCTCTCCTTTTTCTTGCTATCTATGAGTTATTAGCATTGAAAATAATAGTATGTTAAATTAAAAACTGACCAAATGTTTGATAACTCTTAAATTTATTTTTTAATTTGGTCATAAATTTAGGATTTCAGGCAAATTACAAAAATAATTAAAAGAATTCCTAAACTCATTAAACTTGATTCCTTAATTTTTCCTTATGTACTAGGGCCATTAAAATAGCCTCCTTGATCCCCATTCTAATTTCTCTGAAGGCTTAAATTATGACAGTAGAAATGAATGAAAAGAACCATGTACTGGAATTGGGAATATAAGATGTAGCTGTAGAGGATTTGCCTAGCATGTGCCAGGCTCTAGCATGTGCAAGTTTAATTGCCAGGAGTGGAAGTGGAAGGAAAGAACCATGCATATGGTAGCAAGGTAGAAGCAGCCAGATGATTGATGACTCAGTATAAATGATAAGAAAGATAAAAGTTGAAGATAACACCCCCTCCCTTTTCAATTTGGTCAACAGGGAGGATGTGATTGCTCTAAAAAAATATGCAAAACAGAGTTGGTAAAACAGTTCATATATGTTTGGTCATGTAAGGAATGGAGAGGAACATTTAAGAAAATGGTATTTTTGAGGTTTCAAGAGAACACTACTATGGCTGGAAGTATGGATCTAGAATTCAGAGGAGATTATAGAATAAATGCCTGAGGGAAAAATATAAATCCTTGAAAGGATAAAATCACCAAGAGAGAAACTGAAACATTTAAAAAATAATAATTCCAAGAAAACAATTTAGGTGGATAGTTGTGTTAGTTCCTGGAGCTGCTATAAGAAATGACTGGATGGTACACAACAAAAATCTATTCACTTTCAGTTTTGGAGATCTGAAGTCCAAAATAAAGGTGTTAGCAGGGCTGTATTCCCTCTGGAAGCTCTAAGGGAATACATCTAGGGAATATATCTGTTCTTTGCTTCTTTAAGTTTCTCATGGGTGGTGCCATTCCTTAGCTTGTGGCTGCATCATTCCAATCTCTATCTCCATGGTCACATAGCTTCCTCCTCTTCTCCATGTATTCTCTGTGTACATGTGATTGCACTTAGGGCCCACCTGTATACTCCAGGATAAATGTCTCCTTGCAAGATTCTTAATTTAATTACATCATTTGCCTATAAAGTAATATTCAAAAGTTCTGAGTCTTAAGATGTGGGTATATCTTTTTGAGGAACCACCATTCACCCAACTATAGTAGGCCTAAAATCTCAGGGAGAATAGATAGGCAGCTGAGATCAAACTTCAACTAAATGTTAGAAATTAGAGGTGAAGGAAAGGAGATAAACAAAAGTTTTTTCCCCCAGAAGTAGCATGTTTAAGTATATATGTTCATATACATATGTTTTAATAAAAACATATAATACAATTATTTATATATAAATTGATGCATATTTTAGTTAGAGATATTTGAGAATTTTTTTGTGTGAGAGCAAAGAAGCAAGTAAAGAAGGTGATACGAAAGACAAAACAGGAAGCAAGGGAATGAAGTGAAGATAAAAACATGAAGGAGATGAAAATGGAAAATAATATTTTTCAGATTATAGGGTTAGCATAAAAAGTGGGGACAGTTTTTTCCTGTGACTAATAGGGAGAAAAGTAGAGACTACAAAGAAAATTGTTGATATGAGAAGAGAGCAGTGAGTTCACTCTCTTAATAGGAAAATTATCCAAAAGTCCAGCAGTAGGAATAGAGTGGAGAATTGTGAAGAGAGAAGGACAATATAAAATAATTTCTGAAGGCAATAGGAAGAGTTTATTAGTTAACTTGAGGTCCAGCTGTAGAAAATGTGTAAGTAAACTTCTAGAGAATATAGTCATCATCATTAAATAACTACTTTTTACTGAGGTCAATAGGAAGAATAGAGAAAATGAACAGTTAATTGTGTGTTGGATGCTAAAGAATGTTAGAGAGGAGTAAGACAAAGTTTAAGAGGGGAAAGAGGTACAGAAATCAACCCAGATGTCATTTCCTACAGAGTTGTGCACAGAAATAAATATCAGAAAGATATTTATTAGAGCTATTATATATTTTTCATTGTGTTATTTGGCCTGGACCTAGTAATGATATCAATGGATAAAAAAAGATTCACTTCTTTTCCTTGCTTACGATGTCTTAACACCTTTGTCTTGCTATTGTCACTTACTTGGAAAGTCAGAATCAATTTAAATGGTAGTAAGTTTTTTCTTAGTGATGATGAAATGAGAAAGGGAGGAAAAAAGAAAAAGAAGATAAGTCTATTGGTTGTAGTTTAAATTCTATTAAATATACAGGAGGCTGGTTCTTTGCTGAGAGCCAAGGCCGAGTCTGTATGGCCCCTGGCATTTTGCCAACAGTATTGATTGACAGGCGAGGCATTACTATCCACCTCTGCCGCAACAGTTCTTAGCATGTTTTTGTCAAAGGGAACTTAAAACTTCAAAGTGTTGTTGTATTTAAATAGTCTTGAGTTCACTGTGTATTTACGCTCACACACAAGCTCACACACATTTGACTAAACACTTTCTTTCATATACAAACATTTTACCTACACGGCACAGTCATATTTGGATGAATTTATAAATATGGTGAAATAATTCAAAATCTGGTGTATCACTTACCAATATCCTTCGCATTCATCTGCTTTTTCTCCCCTTATGTGATTGTTATATTTCCATTTGGAATCAGTGGCCATTGTATGAGAAGGTCCCTTGAAAAATATTGCAGGAAAAGGAAATTGCAACCAAAGCCTTCAGGAATATGAGAACTAGAGATCCATTGCTCTCAAATGAATGTATAATATTCTCCCTTTAAAAGTTCTCCATGGAGGTTTTACACATGAAACAAATTTGTGGAAAAATTGAACACATCAACCCAACTGTCAAATAACATCCAATGCTGAGCAGCATACAACGATTTACTGTTTCTGTAAAGGTATATATTTAATCTCAAATTACATATTTGCGGCGAAAAAGTCGGTAAATGTGAGGAAAACGATACCCTACATCAATGGAAAATATGAAGACCTAGTCATTCTTACACTTACACATTCATGCGCATGGTGTCGCTCTTTACTGAGAATGTTTCTGCGAAGAAAGGCACCGTATCTTCCTCCAGAAAATTCGTCAGGTAGTGGGAAATCCGTTGCGAATTCTCTCGCACTAGAAGCTCATAAAACGGATCCTTGAGAGGAAGTTTTATGTAAGGCATTCTATATACTGTAGATATCTATGAATCCTTATGCGTGTATCATGCTATTTTCCTTGCAAAGAGACCCGGGAGCCCGGCACCTTCTGTTCTCGCTTCTGCTCCTCACAGACTGGGAGGCCGGGAGCGGTCAGCTCCACTACTCTGTCCCGGAGGAGGCAAAACACGGCACCTTTGTGGGCCGCATCGCGCAGGACCTGGGGCTGGAGATAACAGAATTGGTGCCACGCCTGTTCCGGGTGGCGTCCAAGGACCGCGGGGACCTTCTGGAGGTAAATCTGCAGAATGGCATTTTGTTTGTGAATTCTCGGATCGACCGGGAGGAGCTGTGCGGGCGGAGCGCAGAGTGTAGCATCCATCTGGAGGTGATCGTGGACAGGCCACTTCAGGTTTTTCATGTGGAGGTGGAAGTTAAAGATATTAATGACAACCCGCCGGTATTCCCTGAAAATAACAAAAGCATAATGATTGCAGAATCTAGACCTCCAGAAACCAGATTTCCACTAGATGGCGCTTCGGATGCAGATATTGGCGCAAACGCTGCCTTGACCTACCGACTGGATCCCAACGATTATTTCACTTTGGATTACCAAAACAATCGTGAACAAACGTCTTCGTTATCACTTGTGTTAAGGAAAACATTAGACAGGGAGGCAATTCAGGAACATAGTTTATTACTGACAGCCAGTGATGGAGGTAAACCAGAGCTGACAGGCACAGTTCAGCTGTTGATCATAATTCTGGATGTGAATGACAATGCTCCAGAATTTGATCAATTCGTTTATAAAGTTAAAGTGTTAGAGAATGCACTTAATGGAACACTCCTGATTAAACTAAATGCCACAGATCCTGATGATGGTACTAATGGAGATATAGTTTACTCTTTTAGAAGGCCTGTGTCTCCCTCAGTGGTGTATGCATTTAACATAAATTCCAACGATGGAGAAGTTAGGACAAAAGGTAAACTGGATTTTGAAGAAAAGAAATTATATGAAATATCCGTGGAGGCAGTTGACAAAGGGAATATTCCAATGACGGGTCATTGTACCCTTTTGGTGGAAGTACTAGATATAAACGATAATGCCCCTGAAGTAACCATCACTACTCTGTCACTTCCCATCAGAGAAGATACACAACCTAGTGCAGTCATCGCCCTGATCAGCGTTTCCGACCGTGACTCTGGTGCCAACGGACAGGTCACCTGCTTTCTGACGCCCCATGTCCCCTTTAAGCTGGTGCCCACCTTCAAGAATTATTATTCGCTGGTGCTGGACAGCGTTCTGGATCGTGAGACTATATCTGACTATAAGCTGGTGGTGACAGCGCGTGACGGGGGCTCGCCTTCGTTGTCGGCCACAGCCAGCGTGTCCGTGGAGGTGGCCGACGTGAACGACAATGCACCAGCGTTCACGCAGACCGAGTACACCGTGTTCGTGAAGGAGAACAACCCACCGGGATTCCACATCTTCACAGTGTCCGCGCGGGACGCGGACGCGCGGGAGAACGCGCTAGTGTCCTACTCTCTGGTTGAGCGTCGGGTGGGCGAGCGTGCGCTGTCGAGCTACGTGTCAGTGCACGCAGAGAGCGGCAAGGTGTATGCGCTGCAGCCCTTGGACCATGAGGAGTTGGAGCTGCTGCAATTCCAGGTGACCGCGCGCGACGCTGGCGTGCCGTCCCTGAGCAGCAACGTGACGCTACAGGTGTTTGTATTGGACGAGAATGACAACGCGCCCACGCTGCTGCCTCCTCGGGCAGGTGGCTCTATGAGCGAGCTGGTGCCACTGTCAGTGGATGTGGGCCAAGTGGTGGCGAAGGTGCGCGCTGTTGATGCGGATTCGGGGTACAATGCGTGGTTATCTTATGAGCTGCAGATGCTGGCGGGCAGTGTGCGCAGCCCGTTCCGTGTAGGGCTGTATACTGGTGAGATCAGTATCACGCGCGCCCTGGATGAGGTGGACGCGCCACGCCAGCGACTGCTGGTGCTAGTGAAGGACCATGGCGAACCAGCACTTACCGCCACTGCTACAGTGCTGGTGTCACTGGTGGAGAGTGGTCAGGTGTCAAAGGTCTCTTCGCGGTCGTCCACCAGTGCCTCTGGCCCAGAGGCGGCGCTGGTGGATGTCAACGTGTACCTGATCATAGCCATCTGCGCGGTGTCCAGCCTGTTGGTGCTCACGCTGGTGCTGTACATGGCATTTCGCTGCTCCGCGGTGCCCACTGGGGGCGCGTGCGGCCGTGGGAAGCCCACGCTGGTGTGCTCCAGCGCAGTGGGAAGCTGGTCTTACTCGCAACAGAGGCGACAGAGGGTGTGTTCTGGAGAGGTCCCACCCAAGACCGACTTAATGGCCTTTAGCCCGGGTCTTGCTCCAGTTTTGGGTTCTGCAGAGGAAACATGCCAGAGAGAAGGGCAGGCAGAGTTCTTGAAAGCGGTAAGTTCCTATTTTGAAGAATAGACTTTTTTTTTTTTTTTTTTTTTACATATTTGCTTTTTATTTTTGGTTAAAGAATTTTTGTAAATCCGGGATAATCTGATAATTTTTTGTCCTTAGATATTAAAATATATACAAACATCTTAAGAAATAGTCTTAACTAAATATTTTAGCCTTCTTGACAGTTGTTCATTTAAAATATCTTTAACCCCAATTTTGAGATTGTTTCTTAGGTTAATTTTAATTTCCCTGCTCTTTATCATCTTTAACAATTTGGTTATTGACATTTAGGTTGGATTATTCTTCATAGTGAAACCTGAAGTCACCACAATGAAGTGTCCAAAACTGAAATAATTTGGTTTTGTTGTCCTGTTAATAGTTTTCTATATTTATTATGTATTCACCATTTACAAAAATCCCACGTTTTGAGAACTTAAGCATTTTTTTAAAATGTTGTTTTAATGAGGCTAATCAAAATTTAAATTTTTGAATCTTTTTATTTAATTTACACATATGCCTACATACATGTATTATTTTAAAGTGCTTCATAACTTTTCATGGAAATGCCTCATTTTACAGTTCATTTTTCTTTCTTTTAAATAATTTCTTTTGGCACTCCTTTGTTGTCTTCTAGGCACATCAATGTTTCCCTCTCAGGTATCCCATAACAAGCTACTTGTGATTTTCCTTTCATATTTTTATTTGCACTCAGATAATTATTCATGAATTTACATTCATGTAGTGATTTTTTATTATTGTTTAGTTTTAAATATTTAACACGTTATGTATTTTAGATCTCTTTGTCACAAGACTTTTGGGAAATCTTTTATTTTAATTAGTTATGTATGACAGCAGAATGCATTACAATTTATATTACATGTATAGAGCACAATTTTTCATATCTTTGGTTGTACACAAAGTAGAGTGCTGGGAGCCATTAGCCAAGTAGGTATGACAATTTCCTTGCCAGCATACCCCATGTTGCTTAGTGGAAGGACTCGTGGAAATAGGACATTTTGCAGTGACATTGCATGTAGGTGACCTTGCTCAAGGACCAGGGCGGATTAGGGTGTTCCCGGTTTAGGATAATCGGGTTTAGGGCGTTCCAGGTTTAAGATTATTCCTGCTGGGAATAGGGCGTATCCTGCTGCCTGAGTTCCCCTTGAGTTCTCATGGGATTCAGACAGTATTTTTTGGGAGACAGAAGCCCAGTGGGAGTGGATTTGGGCAGAGAACGTGGATTTCCCCAGAACGTGATTGTAGACGGCTGGTGTGAGTTCGGGAATAAAGAGTTGCTGTTTGGATCTACAAGCTGTGTGGTGGCTGGTGATTTTGTGCCCAGCCAGACTTCGGCAGTAGAGTCACACCATTTGTGTCTTAATACATGTAAGTAGGGTAGTGATGTACATCTCATTCCACCAACTTTCCTAACCCCATGCCCCCTCCCTTCCCCTCCCTCCCCTTTGCTCTATCTAGAGTTGTCTAATTCACCCATGCTCCCCGCCCCAAGCCCATTATGAATCAGCATCCTTATATCAGAGAAAACATTTGGCATTTGGTTTTGCAAATGTGATACTATTAATAGCTGTGTGGTAATGATAGTGTGGACATATCACTACACATTCAGTTATTCACCTGGGGATGAGCAAACACTTTGTTTTTAGTGTTCTTTTACAAAGAACATGTTGTACTATCATTTTATGTATTTCCTAAAAACTGATACTTGATTCTCACAGTGGAATTGATCACCAAAGAGTATCAATAATTTTAATTTTGAAGTATGTTAATAGGTGGTTTTCTGCTGAGAGCCACTGCCGAGTCTGTATGGCCCCTGGCATTTTGCCAACAGTATTGATTGACAGGCGAGGCATTACTATCCGCCTCTGCCTCAACTTTTGAGTTCTTGTTCTCCTGGGGATTTCCGGGGATTCCCTGAGAGTTCCCATTGGTTGGGGAAGTGCAGGAGGAGGGATTTCCGGGAGAGATATTTCCTGCCGCAGTCGGCTGCAGCAAACTAGCGGGGGGTGGGGGGGTGGGGGGGTGGGGGGGTGGGGGGGTGGGGGGGGTGACGAAGAACTTGTGTACTTGATACAGCAGGAGTAGGAGCCGTTTATTGCAGGACAGGAGCAGTATTTATACATTCCACAGAGATTATCTAATTAGCATAAACTAGATACATCAGTCAACCAATAAGGAATCTCTACACTTAATGGCTTGCTTTTGTTACTTCTCAAACCACTCCCTCTGGCATTTTGCCAGGCACCATCCAGACTTGTTTACGAACTCTAACATTCCCCTGGCTAAATGCCAGGTGTTATTTTGACTTGTTTACAGACTCTAACATTTCCCCCTTTTGTTTAATTTAAATAACGACCATAGTGGTTTTTACAGAAACACCATAAATAACCTGCTACAAACAGAAAGGGAGGATACAAAATGCCACAATACCAAGCCAATTGATGGCTCCATGCAAGAAGCCCTTGGAAAAATTATACCAGCAATGACACTGTTAGCAAAGATACCGAGTTACAATTTGTTGTAGATTACAGTTTGTTGTCTCACTCCAGGTAAAGCAGTGTCTCAATAGATTAACTCACAGACCAGGTAAATCACAGTCCAGGTAAGTTCTGCAGGCAGCTAGCTTAAATCACAGTCCAAGTAAGTTCTGCAGGCAGCTAGCTTGATCCGAAGTCTCGTCCGGTTTTCAGCAACACTGGAAATTCTTCCACCCTCGTTTTCACCTGCACTGGGATGAAGGCAGGAACTCCGGCAATGATGTTAAAGAAAATCCTGTAGTATTCCAGCAGGTGCTAAGAAAACAACCTTCTGAACAATTTAGTACATTATCTCAAGATTTTTTGCATTTGAAATAAGCATTAATAGTGCTCACTACTCATCAGCTTCCAGGTGTGGGAGAACCATTGTAGCTTAGTTATTGGCATTGAAAATGACCAAACATCAGGGACACCAGTAGCATCTTCTGCTGGCTGTAGTGCCTGGGCAGCCCCAGATGGCCCTGGGGAGTGTCCCAGACTCAAACTGCTACTGGGCACAGGGAGCAAGAGCCTGCGAGACTGTGCCTCCTGGTCAGGTCTAGATTTGGGCTCCGGCAGTGGAAGAGCCAGCTCCCCGGCCAGGAGGCGGGGAAGGGCCAGTCGCCGCCACCTCTTGGAAAATCCTTGCTGCGCTGTGACCAGCTTGCACACTCGGCAGCCGCCTCTCCGCTTCACGCACCCTCCGGTAACGAAAAGTATTTAGTAATAGCCTTTTGCTGCAACTTTTTTCCTGATAATCCTTCTTCTTCTGAACTTTCTTTTTCTTTCTGACTAGAGTTCCTGGGCTTCTATCAACACATGCCCTAACTATTCTTGGTTCCACTGGGGTGCCTTCTTCCCTTAGTAATTTACTTCTCGCCCCTTCCATATTTTCATCACAAAGACAATACAATACACTGAGACAAAACAAGACACAAACATACTGTATCAATCTTCTCCATTTTCTCGAAATGGCCATTTTTCCTCTCGCCCTATCTGCCTAGGGACGAGCAGATTGCTCCCGTCCTATCTATGGACGGGCAGCTTTTTTCGTCACTTACCCCCGAGTGTCCCGGGGCTCCCCGTAACAGGCCACCATCTGCCGGAGTCCGGCTGGCTGCAGCAAAATAACCGGGGGGTGACGAACAACTTGTGAACGTTGATACAGCAGGAGTAGGAGCCGTTTATTGCAGGACAGGAGCAGTATTTATACATTCCACAGAGCTTATCTAATTAGCATAAACTAGATACATCAGTCAACCAATAAGGAATCTCTACACTTAATGGCTCGCTTTTGTTACTTCTCAAACCACTCCCTCTGGCATTTTGCCAGGCACCATCCAGACTTGTTTACGAACTCTAACATTCCCCTGGCTAAATGCCAGGTGTTATTTTGACTTGTTTACAGACTCTAACAATTTCCGGCTGGGGGTTCCTGGACAAGCCTGGTGGCGTTTGGGAGGATTCCCCAGGAGCTGTGTGAAGTGTTTTCCTGCAGTTTAAAAATAAAGTTTGTTCCTGCTTCAGTAGCTCCTGATTTGTGCCCAGCCAGACTGTGGCAGTTTTCCAAAAATTTTGTAGTACTTGAAATTTCCACCAAACAGTTAAGAGCATTCTTTTCATCTTATCTCCAGAAGCAATAGAGGATTTACTTTCTGTTGTTGTGATCAGTCTGAAATATCAAACAAATATTTTATTATTTGTTTTAATTAGTTATACGTGACAGTAGAATGCACTTATATACTTTGATGTATCATACATAGATGGATATAATTTCTCATTTTTCTGAGTATACATATTGTAGAATCACATTAGTCATACAGTCAACTACATACATGCAGTAATAATGTCTGTTTCATTCTACTATTTTTCTTATCCCCACATCCCCTGCCTTCCCCTCCTTTCATTTCTCTCTACTTAATCTGAGGTAACTTTTGTTTTTTGCATTACAATTCTTTTTTTTTTCATTACAATTCTTAATACACATAAATACCACACTTTTTGTAATGCTAAGTATGAAGTCAGCAAATCCCCCCCAAACAAATACCGAATGTTTTCTCTGATATAGGGAGGTTACTCATAGTGGAATTGGGAGGGAGAGCATGGGAGGAATAGATGAATTCTAGATAGGGAAGAGGGGTGGGAGAGAAAGGGAGGGGGCAGGGGATTAACAAGGATGGTGGAATGTGATGGACATCATTGTACAAAGTACAAGTATGAAGACTTGAATTGGGTGTCAATATACTTTATATACAAACAGAAATATCTGTTATTTTAATTTTAAATTCCTATATGTCACCAGTGGAATTGAGAATTTTATGTTATTTTGTTTTGGACTTCATTGTCTTTGATTTATCAATAAAACTCTTTACCCATTTTCACATATGAAAAAAATGTGGTTCTTAATTTGGGAAAATTCTTTGGACAACATAAATATTACCAATTTATCTGCTAAGTGCATCACAAATGTACTTTTCTCCAGTGTCATTTCTACTGATTTGTTTATAGAATATTTTGCAATATAAAAGTGTTCAAAATTCATATAGTCAAACATGTCTAATTTTTATTTTATGCATTTTAAAGTTTGAAGGTTAGTTTGAAAAGTCTTTCTAACCTCTGTATTGAAATTCACTGGGCTAGGGGTAAAGCTCAGTGGTAGAACACAGGACTAACATGCACCAGGCCCTTAGTTCTATCTCCAGCACCACAAATAAATAAATAAATAAATAAATATACACATATATATAATTCATTAATTAAATTTATTTAATAAACACATATTCAATGTTCTCTATATACTAGGGGTTTTACAGAATAGGAATATAGCTTTGAAATTCATTCTTTTTTTGTTGTTGTTAAATATAAATTTCTAGATTGGTGCCATTTTACTTTTGCCTGAAAATTTTCTTTAATACTTCTTGTGTTCTGGTACTGAATTCACTCAAATTTGTGAAAATTTTTTATTGCAATTTCATTTTTTAAGATGTATTTTTACTGGATATATAGGATAATTTTTGAAAGGTGTTATTCATTCCCTTGCCTCCTGGCTTGAATAGTTTCTGATGAGAAGATTGCTATTGTTTTTACCTTTGTTCTTTCCCCTCCATCACTTCTTATAGTGTCAGTTTAAACTATCCTTTTAACAAATGTCATTTTTATCATTGATTTTTGCAAATTGATCATTATGTTCTTTAGTCTTATTTTCTTTATGTTAGTCTATTTGGGATTTGTTGATTTTCTTGATCTGTGGATTTACCATTTTCACCAAATTTGGGAAAATTTTAACCATATTGCTTCAAATATTTTTTCTTCCTTTCTGCCTTTCTGTGACTCCAATTACACTTATGTTGGACCATCTGATGTTTTCTTTGTCTTTTCACTCTCTGTGCCTCATTTAAGATACATTTACTGGTATATTTTCAACTCCACTAATTTTTCTTTTGTAGTGTCATGTCTTCTAATCCTAACCAGTATATTTTGAAAAATTCAGACAGTATATTTCTTATCTCTGTGAGATTCCACTTTGGTCTTTCATTTTGTTTATCTCCACATAATATTCATCTTTTGATCTATATACTTGATTATATAAGTATATTTATTATAGATGTTTTAACACTCTTGTCTCCCTGTTTGAACGTTTTTCTCTGCTTCTTTTGATTGATCTTTCTTTTTGTGTGGATTGTGTGGATTTGCATGGCAGGTAATATTTGATTAGATGCCAGACATGGTGAATTTTACATTGTTAGGTACTGAAGTGTGTGTGTGTGTGTGTGTGTGTATGTGTGTGTTTTCCTTTAAAGTGATGGTTTTCCATCAGGGACAATTTTGCTCCTACCCCAGTAGATAATCTGAAAATACCTGGATACATTTTAGTACTTACAACTAGGGTATTGCTATAGCACCTAGTGATAGAGGCCAGAGATACTGCTAAATATCCAATAATTGCTGCTAAACATCCCACATAACAAAGAATTATCCAGATCAAAATATCAATAGTGTTGCTACTGGGAAATTCTGCTTTCAAGAGCATTGAACTTAATTTGACGTGAAGTTGAGTTTTTTGATACAATTTTTTTTTTCTTTCAAAGCTTGATTTTAAGCTTTGTTAGTGCACATTTAGGATAGCTTTTAGTATAAGACTAATTTGACCAGCTTTTAACATAATAATGCCTTAGGACACCACTTAATGCCCTGTAAAGTCTTAAGAAGTCTCTTTTCTCTGACTGATGGGAGTGCAAAATATTTCCAGCCCTGAATGAGTTCTAGGAATTATTCTGCTTACTCATTTGAAGTGATTATTTCCCTGGATTTGTGGAGTTTTACCCAATGCACATGCACATTACTACTATTCAAACAAATTTTGTAGAAGACCCCTCTGCAGATCTGTGGAGCTCTTTCTCAGTTCATTTTCTTATATCCTTCTTTGCAAATTCTATTTTTCTGGGCCTTGCTTAGCTTTGATTTCTTTATGCTGGTGCAGTGAGGCCACTGGGCTGTTTACTTTTCCCCCTTGCTATTGCCTAGTGTGATGAGGACAATCTTAAGGTTGATCTTATTTGTATTCTCTCTTGAAGATTGTAGCCTTCCTTACCTATTGTCTGAAAACAGTTCCTTTATATACTTTATGCAGTTTTCTTATTGTTTATCATGGTAGGATAAAACAGAAGTTCATACATTATTGTATATCATTGCAAAATGTCTGTCTACTCTGTTTGTTTCTTTGAATTTTAAATTCCAAAGAGTTTGTTATTAATATCAACAAACATTTTTAAAATCAGAATTTACTTGGATATCTTTTCATTAACCCCTATATTTTCAACCTTATTCATTACATTAAGTACATTCTTATGAAAGGATGAAGCTCAATATTGCTTTTGAAACTTAATATTATGCCTTTCTTTTAATGTAGAATTTAGATCATTCATGGTTAGTGTGATGCATTATATATGTATTATATATTTTATTTCATGTTTATTGGTTATTTTACTTTTTTAATATTTATTTTTTTAGTTGTAGTTGGACACAATACCCTTATTTTAATATGGTGCTGAGGATTGAACATAGGGCTTTGCATGTACCAGGTGAGTGCTCTACCACTGAACCACAACCCAGCCCTGGTTATTTTACGTTTTTGTCCTTTTTTATTTTCATGATTTTGGTGATTTACTAAAAAGGAATGCTTATTATCTTACCTCTTTTAATTTGGAAGTTCTAATATAGTTTTTGTCTCTAATAATGCTCATATTCTTTCCTACTTATCTCTGTATTTTAACATTATAATTGTGAATATAACATACTTATGGAAAAGTGATGAAATACACATGTATGGTTTAACACATATTTATAAGTCAGACATGCTATAATCTCAAAGAACTGGAATAATGCAAAGATTTTTTTTTTGGATGGTGGTGCTGGGGATTGAACCCAGGGACTTGTACATACTAGGCAAGCACTCTACCAACTGAGCCATATCCCCAGCCCTAATAACAAGATCTATTTTTTAACTCATTTAATCTCCTTCGAATTATATGCCATTTTATCAGGTTTCAAACATTAGAGGCCTAAATTTTTATTTTTTTATTCTTTAGTTGTAGATAGACACAATGTCTTTATTTTATTTATTTATTTATTTATTTATTTATTTATGTGGTGCTGAGGATCAAACCCAATGCCTCATACTTGCTAGGCAAGCACTCTACTACTGAGCCACAACTCCAGCCCTAGAAGACCTTATTATTTTAATTGTTTATACAATCAAGATTTTTTTAAATAAATGTAGAAAACAGGCTCAAGAAAGCTAAAAGTGGGTTTTTTGAAATAATCAATAATAATGATAACCTCTAGTGCAGTTGAACCAGAAAAAAAAGACACAGGAAAAAAAAATGATATCAAGAATTTACAAGGCTCAATTTTAGAATTTTATACAAAATTATATTTTGTTCCGGTGTAAAGAATCACCTGCTAAAAAATAAATGATTTTTTAAAATGAAAAACAAAAGAAGAAGAATTGGTCGGTGTGGTGGTGCATGCCTGTAATCTCAGTGGCCTGGGAAGCTGAGGCAGGAGGATCACAAGTTCAAAGCCAGCCTCAACAGAAGTGAGGCACCAAGCAAATCAGTGAGACCCTGTCTCTAAATAAAATACAAAATAGGGCTGGCTGTGTGGCTCAGTGGTCAAGTGCCCCTGAGTTCAATGTATGCTCCCCCTATAAAAATGATTAAAAGGGGAATGTCACTAGAATGTAGAAAATGCTAACATGTAGCCAAGAGTTTAGATTAATTGGGAATATACTCTGAAAAATGTCACCTGCTATAACTGACACAAGAGGAAATAAAGCTCTGAACAGTCCTTTGACCACTAAGGAAACTGAATTAGTAATCAGAAGCATTCCCACCAATAAAACTCTAGGTACAGATAATTTCAATAGTAAGTTCTATGTTCAAGTGAGAAATATTCAAAGAGTATATAAATCTTTGAGTATAGAAGGAGATGCCACTTTTATATTATTTAAGAAACTACCATAAATTGAATACTACTGGCAAAGAAATAAATCAGGAAGAAAAACAAGGATATGGAAGTATCACTCTGAAACTTAAATGCAAGAATTTTTTTAAACTTAACAAAGTAAATCAAGGAATATATAGAATGAATTATAAATTGTGATCTAATTATGATCAAATGTGTCTCTCCAAGAAAATACAGGTTCATTTGCCGAAGGAAAACCACAAATGTCATTCAATACATTAATTCTTGCAAGAGAAAAAACTCGCACATGCATACAACATTTGACATCAATTCTAATTTTAAAAAATTCATATAAACAATGACAGAGGCAATATATATAAACATTCAACTGGAAAAATCAGCTGGAAATAAATTTTTTTAAATTTCATTTGTTTTGGGTTTGGGTTTTGGAGGTTTTTGTTTTTGTTGGGGGGATACTTGGAATTGAACCCAGGGGTGCTCTATCACTGAACCACATGCAGCTGTTTTATTTTTTATTTTGGGACAGAATCATGTAGGTTGGTTAAGGCCTCACTAAGCTGCTAAGGGTGACTCCCAACTTGGATTCTCTTGCCCAGCCTCCTGAGTTGTTGCAATTACAGGCATGCACCAGTGCACCCAAAGGAAATGAAATTTTAAAAGATATTACACTTTAAACTATCAGGTATCTGGATATAAATCTAATAAAGCACTTGCAAGATTTCTATGGAAAAAATCCATCCCTACCCTGAGCCAATGAACATACCTATATTTTAGAGTAGAAGCTTTATGATTTTTGTCTTTTATACTTGGGAAAATCTCTTCTTTTTTTTACTGCTTTATAGTGTCATTCCTATGACAGATATACTGTTGATAATTATATGAGTCTTTATAGGTATAAAATCTATTTTATTAATCTTTTTGTCTTATATTAGTACCGCAAGTATCACATAGTTCTTATAACTGTAGTTTTTAATTAAGGCTTGAGAGCTGGTAGTATAAATCCTCCTACTTTGATGTTCAAAGGGAAGTAATTCTATTTATTTTTGCTGTAAATTTTAATTGACAAATAATAATTGTTACTATTTCTGGGTATAGTTAATAGTAATATACTGTGTTTCAAAATTGCTAATAGCTATTTTTATGGAATAGATTTATATTCTCCCCATAAAAATTAAATTGATGAGGTAGGTATGTTAATTAGCTTTTTTTTTCCCCCAGTAGTAGTAATTGAACCCACAGCCTTACACATTCTAGGCAAGTGCTCTACTACGAAGCTACAGCTCCAGCCCTTTTAAAAATATTTATTTTTGAGACATTGTTTTGCTAATTTTCTCAGGCTGACCTCAAAGTTGCCATTCTCTGTCTCAATATCCACCTAGAGGAAAACATCACATGGGCAGCAGGAAAGTAGCTCTATAGTAGAGCTCTTACTTAACTATCTTGAGGTCCTGGGTTCAATCCCCAGTGCTGAAAAAAATCACCTTATATTCCAGTTTTATCTTATCCAAGAATTGATAATTCTTGACCATCACTATTTCATTTAAACTGTGGTTTTCAAAGTTTCACATATACAAAAGAAATTCTAGTTGAGTTTTGAATTTTGATTGGTATTGAATTAAATCTATAGATCATTTTTTGTGGAGCTAATATCTTCAAAACATGCATTTCCAACTCATGAACATAGTATAGTCTCTTCTTATTTAGGTCCTCTCCAATGTTTCTCTAAAGAGTCTTGTAACTTTTTTCCATGCTGCATCACTGTAATATGCTGATTTTCAGTCCTTTGGGTATAAACCAAGGAGTGGGATAGCTGGGTCAAATGGTGGTTCCATTCCAAGTTTTCTAAGGAATCTCCATAACTGCTTTCCAGAGTGATTGCACCAATTTGCAGTACCATCGTCAATGTATGAATGTACCTCCCCCCCCCCCCACACCCATATCCTTGCCAACACTTCTTATTCTTTCCTGATTGGAGTCAGGTGAAATCTTAGAGTAGTTTTGATTTGCATTTCTCTAATTTCTAGAGATGATAAACTTTTTTTATATGTTTGTTGATCAATTGTATATCTTCTTCTTTGAAGTGTCTGTTCAATTCCTGTGCCCATTTGTTGATTGGGTTATTTGTTTTTTTGTTGTTAAGTTTTTTGGGTTCTTTATATATCCTGGAGATTAGTGCTGTATCTATGCATGTGGTAAAGATTTTCTCCCAATCTGTAGGCTCTCTCTTCATATTATTTATTGTTTCCTTTGTTGAGAATAAGCTTGTAGTTTGAATCTATCCCATTTATTGATTCTTTATTTTACCTCTTGTGCTTTAAAAGTCTTGTTAAGAAAGTCAGGTCCTAAGCTGACATGATGAAGATTTGGGCCTACTTTTTCTTCTAATAGGCACAGAATGTCTCTTCTAGTGCCTAAGTCTTTGATATACTTTGAGTTGATTTTGTGTAGGGTGAGAGATAGAGGTTTAATTTCATTTTTTAACATATGGTATGGATTTCCAGTTTTCTTAGCACCATTTGTTGAAGAGGCTATCTTTTCTCCAATGTATGTTTTTGGCACCTTTGTCAATTATGAGATAACTGTATTTATGTGGATTTGTATCTGTGTCTTCTATCCTGTACCATTGGTCTACATGTCTATTTTGGTGCCAATACCATGCTGTTTTTGTTACTATTGCTCTGTAGTATAGTTTAAGTTCTGGTATTGTGATACTTCCTGGTTTTCTTCTTACTAAGGATTGCTTTGGGACTCTTATTTTTCCAAATGAATTTCATGATTGCTTGTTCTATTTATATGAAGAACATCATTGGCATTTTAATAGGAATTACCTTATATCTGTATAATACTTTTGATAGTATGGCCATTTTGACAATATTAATTCTGCCTATCCAAGAGCATGGGAAATCTTTCCATCTTCTAAGGTCTTCTTCAACTTCTTTCTTTAGTGTTCTGTAGTTTTCATTGTAGAGATATTTTTCACCTCTTTTGTTAGATTGATTTCCAAGTATTTTATTTTTTTGAGGTTGTTGTGAATTATGTAGTTTTCCTGACTTATCTTTCAGAAGATTCATCACTAATGTATAGAAATGCATTTGATTTATGGGTGTTGGTTTTATGTCCTGCTACTTTGCTGAATTCATTTATTAGTTCTAGAAGTATTCTGGTGGAATTTTTTTGGATCTTCTAAATATAGAATCATGTTGAAGGCACATAGTGATTTGTTTGATTTCTTCTTTTTCTATTCACATCTTTTTAATTTAGTCTGTCTTATTGCTTTGGCTGCGATTTCAAGAACTATGTTGAATAGAAGTGGTGAAAGAGGGCATTCCAGTTTTTAGAGGAATGCTTTCATTTTTTCTCCATTTACAATGATGTTGGCCTTGGCCTTAGCATAGATAGCTTTTACAATGTTGAGGTATGTAACTAGTATCCCTAGTTTGTCTAGTGTTTTGAACATGAAAGTATGCTATATTTTGTCAAATTCTTTGCTTCATTTATTGAAATAATGATGATTATTGTCTTTAAGTCTATTGATATGATGAATTACATTTATTTATTTCCATATGTTGAACCAACCTTGCATCCCTGCGATCCCACTTGATTGTGGTGCAGTATCTTTTAACATGTTTTTGTATGCAATTTGCAATCTGATTGAAAATTTTTGCATCTATGTTCGTCAGGGATATTGGTGTGAAGTTTCCTTTCCTTGATGTATCTTTGTGTGGTTTTGGTATCAGGGTGATACTAGCCTCATAGAATGAGTTTGGAAGTGTTTCCTCCTTTTTGATTTCATGGAATAATTTGAGGAGTATTTGATGTTAGTTCTTCTTTGAAGTTCTTGTAGAACTTGGCTAAGAATCCATCTAGTCCTGGGCTTTTCTTGGTTGGTAGGCTTTTGATGGTGTCTTCTATTTTATTGCTTGAAGTTGATTTGTTTAAATTATGTATGTCCAATTGATTTAGTTTGGGTAGATCATATGTCTCTAGAAATTTGTTGATGTCTTCAAGATTTTATATTTTATTGAAGTATAAATTTTCATAATAGTTTCTAATTATCTTCTGTGTTTCAGTAGTGTCCACCGTGATAGTTCCTTTTTCGTCACAAATTTTAGTAGTTTGAGTTTTCTCTTTCTCTTTGTTAGTGTGGCTAAGGGTTTATCAATTTTATTTATTTTTTAAAGAACAAAGTTTTTGTTTTGTCATTTTTTAAAATTGTTTCTTTTGTTTCAATTTCATTAATTTCAGCTCTGATTTTAATACTTCCTGTCTTCTGATTTTGGTATTGATTTGTTCTCCTTTTTCCTAAGGCTTTGAGGTGTAATGTTTGGACATTTTTTTGTCTTTTTATTCTTTTAATGTATGGTATGAGCTCAATGCAATGAACTTTCCTATTAGCACTGCCTTCATAGTGTCACAGAGATTTTGATATGTTGTATCAGTGTTCTCATTAACCTCTAAGTATTTTTTTATTTCCTCCCCGATTTCTCCTGCTATCCAGTTATCATTCAATAGCATGCTATTTAGTCTCCAGATGTTGGAGTAGCTTCTATATTGTATTTTAACATTGATTTCTTGTTTTATTTCTATATTATTTAATATTGATTTCTAGTTTTATTCCATTATGATCTGATAGAATGCAGGGTAGTATTCTTTCTTTTCTTTTTTTTTTGTATTTGCTGAAGGTTCTTTTTGGCATAACATATGGTCCATTTTAGAGAAGAATCTATGTGCTGCTGAGAAGAGAAGAAAGCATATTTGCTCAATGATGGATGAAATACTCTAGTCTTCACTTCCCAAATGCTTGATTTATAAATTTGGCAACATAGTTGCTTTTCTAATTTCAAGATTTTCCATTTTACCTTCAAAGCTGACCACTTTCAGTTGTGCAAAGTATTCAACAAATGCAGAAATAAAAAGCAGCATTTTGAAATTAGTTGAGGTCAGTGCAGTTCTACTCTGAAATCAGTTTAGCTAAAGGAATCTGGCACTCTTGTTGAATGAAAACAGGAGATGGGATATGCCTACCATTTGACTTTGAGAGGATAAGCAAGATTTACTCATGATGCCTGGATTTGGGGTCAATTACCACATAAAAGTTCAAACATAATGTCAAATCCAAAAACCACGGAGAAAAGAGTTCAGTTCCCAAAGGAACAGAAAGAGCTTAACAATGTGAAACGTCATCTAGAATATATTGGCATTAAATTAGTACTGCTGAAACAATACATTGAGAATTTACTGTAACACCTGGAAGTTCCTTCTAATATACATATAAATTGAATTATGAAGCTTTTTATATAACCTGTTTTATGGTCTTATAGATTTCATGAACCAAATGAAAACTGAAATCTCCATTCCACATTCTATCCTTTATCTTGAGATAAAATATACTTATTTTCAAGGTAGAGTTTTAAGTATCCATATTTCTTATGCTTCATTCAAAGAAATCTTATCTCAATTTTGGATGTTATCTCTTTTTATCTTGTATGTGAAACTCCAGTAGATTTAATATCAGCATTCATCACCTGTGAAACCCTTCACATGTCCTTCAAACCAATTAATTTGGAATTCTCAGTGCTTTCTGTGCCAGTGGAATCAGGTGTGGAATTGGTGGATTTGATGCAGACCTGCTTTTGAATTTCTTTCACTATGCTCTTATCTTTTCATATCAAGAATTGCTTTCAAAATATCTGGCAGTATATTTTTATTTTTTAAAAGTGGTATTTATTTACCAATATTTTTGCCTGGGTATTCATGTTTTTTTCCTTGACATTTTCATTAATGTCATGTACATTTATGAAAATATATCTTGATTTTGATTATTCTGGGTTAGTTGTCTCAGACAGATACATCAGACATTTTCTGCAATATGCAGTTTCAAGTTTTATTTTCCTAGATTATAGATTTTAGTATTCTATATCATTACTTCAGATTTTTTTCCTCAAGGACTCCAATTACATATGTATTAAATACTGTATCTTTCTTTAATAGCTAACAGTTCTAAATTCTACTTAATTCTTTTTATAAGATTTTAATTATTTCTTATTTTCATCTTAAATTTTTCTTAAGGTATTATTCAGTGTTTATTTGTGGTTGTGTTCCTTCTAGTTTACTTTTTACTTCTGAAAAAATTCTTTTGCTTTTTAAATAATTTTTTTGCTAAATTTTCTCATCTTTATCATATTTATTTTTAAAACTCTCTTTTCTTTAGTCAGTCATCTCATAACTGAGTCTTATTTGTTTATTTATTAAATTTAAATTAGTTTAAATTATTATTTCAAATGATACACAAAAACATAAAAATTGTATATAGCAATGGGATACCATGGGAAGTTTCAATACACGTATATATTGTATAATGCTTGAAACAGAGTAAACATAATCTGTCTGCACAAATGTTTATCATTTCTTTATAGTGAAAACTTTAATAATCTCTTCTAGCTTTGTGAAATGATTAGTACATTATTGTTATCTACAGCCACCCTTATATGTAATAGCATATCAGAATTTCTTGCTTCTATTTAACTGTAACTTAGTACTCATTGATAAATCTTTCCCTGTGCCTCCTTCCCACCTAATCTCTTCAGCCTCTGGTAACCACCATTCTACTCTGAACTTCTATGAGAGCAACAGTTTTAGATTTTACATGGATGAAATCAAATGGTTCTTGTATTTTTTTCTGTGCCTAATTTCACTTAACACAATGATCTTCATTTCTATACATGTTGTTGCAAATTATAGGATTTTATTCTTTTTTTCATGGTTGAAAAGTACCCATTGTGTATATGTTCTATTTTTCTTAATCCATTCATCCGCTAATAGACATTTACATTTCTTAGCTATTGTGAATTGGGCTACAATGAACATAGGAGTGCAAAGGAAATGAATTATTGGTTTCATTTCCTTTGGATAGATTTATACCCAGTAGTGGGATTTATGGATTATATTATAGTTTTATTTTTAATGTTTTGAGGAACCTCCACACGTTTCCATAATGATTGCATTAATTTACATTCCCACCAATGGTGTATGCAAGAATTACTTTTTCTCCACATTCTCTTCAACACTTACTATCTTCAGTCTTTTTGATAATAGTCATTCTTACAAGTATGAGGTGATATCTCATTGTGGTTTTGATTTGTATTTCCCTGATAATTACTGATAATGCACATTTCCCCCATATACCTGTTGGTCATTTGTGTGTGTTCTTTTGAGGAATATCTGTTTAGATCTGTTACTCTTTATAAAATTGGGCTATTTGTGTGTTACTACTAATTTTTTTGTATATGTTTAACTCTAAGTATAACACTGCCTTTTCCAGACTATCATATAGTTAGAACCATATGTTCAACCTATTTTTATTACTAAGATATACCCATTTAATGTTCCTTTGTGTTTTTCCATGGGTTCATCACTAAATTTATTTTTACCAGTGAATAATATTCCATTGTATGAATATACCAGAGTTTGCTTATCTGTTCACCTTTTGAAAGACATCTTGGTTGCTTCCAGTTTTTGTCAATTATGAATAAAGCTGATATAAACATTTATGTGCAGGCTCTTTTCCCTACCTCCTTTTTTTTTGGTACTGGGAATTGAACCCAGGGTCACTTAACCACTGAGCCACATCCCCAGCCTTTAAATTTTTTTATTTTTATTTTGAGACAGAATCCCACTGAGTTGCTTAGGGCCTTGCTAAGTTTCTTAGGCTGGCATGAACTTGTGATCCTCCTATCTCAGTCTCCCAAGTTGTTGGGATTACAGGTGTTCACCACAGTACCAGGCTATGTGCAGGTTTTCATTTGGACCTACTTTCAAATCAATTGTCTAAATACTTAGGAGTGTAGTTGCTCAGTTTTATGGTAAGACCATGTTTAGTTCTGTACGAAACTACCAAACAGTCTTCCAGTGTGGGTATACCATTTTTTATTCCTGCCAGCAATAAATGAGAGTTCTTACTGATCTGCAATCCCTGTCAGCATTTGATATTGCCAGTTTTTTAAAATTTGAGGCACTATAATAGGTGTATGGTCATCATCTTACTCTTGATTAAATTTGCAATTCTTTATGTGTGATATTTTCATATGTTTGTCACCTGTATATCTTCTTTATTTTGGTGGTGGGGGGAACCATGGATTGAACTCCGAGTTACTTGAGCTTACTGAGTTACTTACTTACTGAGCTGCATCCCCAGCTCTATTTTGTGTTTTATTTAGAGACAGGTGTCTCAGCACCTCGCTGTTGCTGAGGCTGGCTTTGAACTCCTGATCCTCCTGTCTCAGCTTCCTGAGCCACTGGGATTAAAGATGTGCACCACCAAGCCTAGTTTATATATCTTTTTTAGTGAGATCTGTTCAGATCTATTGCCCATTTTAAAACTGGATTGTTGTCTGTTGAGTTTTTAGAATTATTTGTCCTTTATCAAATACAGGTTTTACATGTATTTTATCCCAGCTTGTGGCTTGTGTTTTCATTCACAAGCAAAATTTTAAAATTTTAATAAAGTCAAACTTAGCAGTTTTTTCTTTCAAGGATCATGCCTTTCATATTTAAAAATTCTTTGTCAGGACTGAGGATGTAGCCCAGTGGTAGACTACTTAATTAACATGCAAAGGCCCTGGGTTTGGCATCCAGCACTACAAAAATAATGAATGAATGAATGAATAACATTTGTTGCTCAAATTGTTTCATCTCTGGACATTAGGAGCTCTTAGCTGACCCCTTTGCTTTTAGTATATATTCTTACTTTATGGTACTACAAGATGCTTGAGGTTCATCTTGTATATTTCTTGTTCCAGTCTTAGAATCATGCATTTCTACAAGGAGCTTTTATTCAAAAGTAGTATTAGAAATCAAGATCTGAATATGAGGTGCACCCACTGTTACTATTGTGCTGTTGCTTCTAGGACCTCTCAGCTGACAGGAAGAGTATATGTATATACCACTGTATGCATATGCACATATCTACAAATATTCTTTTTGTAACCATCTATATTTATATCAAGATAAATGTGAGTTATATTGATATCTTCAACTCTAATACTTACCACATGGATCATTCCAGCCTCTTCTATATGTTATCTGAACCTTTTCACTACAACATTTGTCATCATCTCCCATTTGTCATCCATTTACTTAATTGTTCAATTAACTTAATTTATTTAAGTATGTATGTATAGTGACTTCAGAATGTTGTACTTCTGTGATAACAACTCTATTAACTGTAGTACAAAAATGTTCCTTTTCCCTCTAGTCTTATAAATCCCATCATTTCCAGAGTTGCTCGGGTCAGCACCTTATTACTCAACTTCCTTCACTGAGGTTATTTCATATATTTCTAATATTTTAAAATTTTATTTTATTGGTTCTTTTTAGTTATACATGACATTAGAATTCATTTTGACATAATTATACAAACATGGAATATATCTTATTGTAATTCAGACCCCAGTACCACTCCTTCCCCTTCCCTTTCTCCTCCCCCTACTCCCTTCCCTCTATTGGTATTTCTGCCATTTACCCATAATTATTTTTATTAATTAATTTCTTGTGGACGTACTTGATGGTGAAATTCACTGTGGTATATTCATATATGTACACAGGAAAGTTATGTGAGATTCATTCCACTCTTTTTCCTGTTCCAGTCCTCCCTCCCTTCCCTTTTGTCTAATCCACTGAATTTATATTGCCCCCTGCATCCCCTACCCTTCATTTTGGGTTAGCTTCCACATATCAGAGAAAAATTCAATCTTATTTCCCTTAGCATAATAGTCTCCAGATCCAGCTATTTACTAGTAAATGTCATAAAGTCATTCTTCTTTGTGGATAAGTAATATTCCATTGTGTGTGCATACCACATTTCCTTTTCCATTCATCTGTTGAAGGGCACCTATTTGGCTCCTAGCTTAACTATTGTGAATTGTGCTGCTTTAAACATTGATGTGACTGCATTACTGTAGTATGCTGATTTTAAATCCTTTGGATATATATACTGAGGAGGTGGGATAACTGGGTCAAATCTAGTTCCATTTCTAGTTTTTGTTTTGTTTTGATAATTAGGCTATTTTATTATTTTCTCAATTAAAATTATTTTTTTATAGGAAAGAGGTTTATTTTGGCTCATTGCCCAGGAACTCTTTTTAAATTTATTTTAATTGGCAATTATAATTAGCCTTACAAAAACTATTTATTTGTTCTAATTAGTTATACATGACAATAGAATGCATTTTGACACATTATACATAAAATGAGTACAACTTCTCATTTTTCTGGTTGTACATGACATAGAGTTACACAGGTCATGCAATCCTATATGCACACAGGGTGATAATGTATGATTCATTCTGCTATCATTCCTACCCCCATGCCCTACCTTATTCCCTACCTTTACTCCCTAAATCTAGTCTGAAATACCTCTATTCTTCCCCTCCTTATTGTGAATTAGCATCTGCATATCAGAGAAAACATTCAACCTTTGGTTTTTTGGGATAAGCTTATTTTGTTTAGGATAATATTCTCCAGTTCCATCCATTTACTGGAAAGTGCCATAACTTCATTCTTCTTTAAGGCTAAGTAATATTCCATTGTGTATATATACCACAGTTACTTTACTATTCCTAGTTTTTGAGGAATCTACATTCTGCTTTCCAGAGTGGTTGCACCAGTTTTCAGTACAACTAACAATGTATGAGTATATCCTTTCCCCCACATCCTTGCCAACATTTGTTGTTACTTGTATTTTTGATCAATGCCATTCTGATTGGAGCAAGGTAAAATCTCAGTGTAGCTTTAATTTGCATTTTTTTTAATTGTTAGAGATGTTGAACATTTTTTCATTTAATTGTTGACCATTTGTATTTCTTCTTTTAAGAAGTGTCTATTTAGTTTCTTTGCTCATTTATTGATTGGATTATGTAACATATTTAGATTTTTTTTTGCATTCTGCATTCCATTCCAAGATGGTATAAATATTAAAATTTATTCTTTGTTCTATCAAGTACTATAAATTTTGACAAAATCCTAATGTCTTGTGTTCACAATTAAAGTATCATGAAGAATAGTTTCACCTTGTACTTTACCTATTCAATCTTACTGTCCCCTACTCTACCTTGAACCCTTGGCAAAACTTTTATAGTTTTACTTTTCCAGTAACTTGAAATCTTATAGTAGCTTTTTCTGACTGAATTACACTTTTGATTTACCCATTGCTTTAAAAAAACCTTTTTTTTATTTGTAGGTGAACATAATACCTTTATTTTATTTATTTATTTTTAATGTTGTGCTGAGGATCAAACCCAGTGCCTCACAACTGAGCTACAACCCCAGCCCCTACCCATTGCTTTTGTGTCTTGACAGATCATTTCTTTTTGTTGATGGATACTATTCCATTGTATAGACATACCACAGTTTGTTTATCCATTCATATATTAATGAATATATTGGTTGCTTTCAGTTTTTGTTGACCAAGAATAAATCTACCGTAAATATTCATGTACATCTATACACTTTTTATTTCCTTCCCTTTTCTGTTTCAGCAAGTACTTCCAGAACAATGTTGGATAGAGGATAACCTTGCTTTGTTTCCAATCTTTGGGAAAAATTGTTCAGCTTCTTACTATAAGGATGATGTTAGCTATTGTTTTTTTGGTAGATGTTCTTTGTCAAATTCAGGTTGTTCCCTTCTATTCCCATTCACTGAGAATTTTATCATGAATTGTTGGCTCCTGTCAGGTACTTTGTTTGCATTAAATTGATTGATCATATTATTTTTCTCCTTGTTAATTTTGTAGATTACATTAATTGATTTTGAAATGTTGAGCCAGCTTTGGATATTGGGAATAAATTCCACTGGTTTGTGATTTATAATTTTTAATACATTAGTGGATTCAATTTGCTAATATTTTCTTGAGAATTTTTATATCTATGTTTGTTTTAGTTTTCCCATTGTTGCTGTAACAAAATACCACACATTTAGTGGCTTTTAATAACACAAATTTATTCTCTTGCAATTCTAGAAGTCCAAAGTTTAAAATTAAGGTGTAAGCTAGGCTTTATTCTTTCTGGAGACTTCAGGAAATAATTCTCATTTTCTTGCCTTTTTTTTAGCTTTTAGAAGCTGCCTACATTCCTTAGCTTGTGGCTGCTTCCACCTATAACTTCAATCTCTTGCTTACAAAATCTCATGTCCTACTACTGACTCTGTTTCTCTTGCCCACTTCTTATAGAGGAGCTTTGTGGTTACATAGGGTTCACCCCAGTAATCCAATATAACCTGCCCATATTTAAAATCCTTAAGTTAATCACAGCTGTATTCCTTTTACCATGCAGAGTACTATCTTCAGAAATTATGAGATTAGGACCTGAACATCTTCAAGGCATCATTATTCAATTTACCTTTACCAAGAATACTCTTGAAATCTGGTCTGTAGTTTCTCTTTCTTGTGATATATTTATCTAATTTTGTTATTAGTACAATGCTGGACTGATAGACTGAGTTAACAAGTGTCCCCTCTTCTCTAGAAGTGCTGCAGTCCGGCTGGCTGCAAAATTACTGGGAGGGGGGGGGTGACGAATAACTTGTCTACGTTGATACAGCAGGAGTAGGAACCCTTTATTGCAGGACAGGAGCAGTATTTATACATTCCACACAGCTTATCTAATTAGCATAAACTAGATACATCAATCAACCAATCAGGAATCTCCACACTTAATGGCTTGCTTTTGTTACTTCTCAAACCACTCCCTCTGGCATTTTGCCAGGCACCATCCATACTTGTTCAGGAACTCTAACATTCCCCTGGCAAAATGCCAGGTGTTATTTTGACTTGTTTACAGACTCTAACAAGAAGAGATTGTAGAGAATTAGTATCATACTTTAAATGTTTGGTAGAATTCTCCAGTGAAGCCATCTGGGCTTGGTGCTTCAAAAAATGTATGTTTTATTTATATATATATATATATGTATATATATATGTGTGTGTGTGTGTGTGTGTGTATTTTCAAGTCCTTTAATAAGTTTAGGGCCATTGAGATTATCCATTTTTTTAGCGATTTATGTTTCCAAAGAATTGATCCATTTCTCTAAATTATAAAAATATGGGCATAGATTGTTCATAAAATTCTCTTGTTATCTTTTTACTCTTCAAAGGATCAGTAGTGATTAATTCCTACATTTCTCATAGCACTAATTTGTGTCTTCTTTCTCTTTTTCTTGGTTAGCTTGTCTAAAAGATTATCAATTTTACTGATACTTTCAAAAAGCCAGCTTTTGGAGAATTCTTTTTGTTATTTGGAAATCCTTTTATTATTATTGAATTCTTAATTGCTTCCCTGTTTTCAATTTCATTGATTTCTACTCTAATTTTTGTTATTTCTTTTCTCATTGCCTTTGGCTTAGATAATTATTCATTCTTTTTCTAGTTTTATAAGGTGGAAAATCATCTTTTTGATTTTAGATTTTCTTTTATAATATATGAAGCTATAGTTTACCTCCCAAATGCTGTTTTCTCTGAACCCCACAAATTTTAATAAGTTGGATTTTCATATATATGTTATATATTTTTATACACACACACATATATATATATTCCTATTGACTTCTGTTACCCATATTGCTATTTGATGCATGTTATTTAATTTCCAAATATTGGGGAATTTTCTAGCATTATTGATTTCTAGTTTGATTCCATTTTGGTCTGACAACATGCTTTGTATGTATTTTTTCTAATTTTAAAGGTGTTTTTTAATGGCTCAGATGTCGTTCATCTAGTAAAAGTTCCATATGAACTTGAGAGGAATATGTGTTCTTTTGTTTCTGGTTAAAGTATTCTATAAATGTCAATTAGATCAAGTTAAGTGATGGTGCTATTCAGTCAACTTCATCCTTACTGATTTTTCTGTCTCCTTGATCTATTAGTTACTGACAAGGGGTTTCAAAGTCTCCAATTGCAATTGTAGATTTGTCTATACTCCTTTCCATTTGGTCAGATATTTCTTTGTGTGTTTGATTCTCTGTTTTTGGGTGCATAAAAGTATAGAATTGTTATATTTTCTTGGAGAAATGACATTTGATTATTATGCAGTGCTCCTCTTCATCCTCAGTAATTTTCTTTGTCCTGAAGCTGGCTTTGTCCAACATTAATAGGCTACTCAGTGTTTCTTTTTTTTTCTTATTCTTTTTTTTATTATTAGTTGTTCAAAACATTACAAAGCTCTTGACATATCATATTTCATACATTTGATTCAAGCAGATTATGAACTCCCATTTTTACCCCGTCAGTGTTTCTTTTGATCTGTATTAATAAGGAGCATTTTCTCCATCTCTTTATTTTTAACATATCAGAGTGTTTATACTTAAAGTGGGGTTCCTGTAGATAACATATATTTGAGTCTTTTTTAATCCACTCTGACAATCTGTGTTTCTAAATTTGTGTATTTAGACTATTCAAATTTAAAGTTAATATTGTTATATTTATATTATTATCAAATAGGTTCATAACTTTTCTATATATTGCCAGAGGCTTTTTTCTTTATTTTCTTTCTTTCCTTATTTCTTTTCTTTCCTTCCTTAGTCAATCAATCCTTCCTTTCTTCCTTCCTTCCTTCCTTCCTTCCTTCCTTCCTTCCTTCCTTCTTTCTTCACTCACTTCCTTCCTTTCTTTTTTTCAGTACTGAGGATTGAACCCAGAGGGCTTAACCACTGAGCCAGTCTTTTAAATTTATCTTTTAATTTTGAGACAGGGTCTTGCTAAGTTGCTTAGGGCCTTGCTAAGTTTCTGATGCTGTGCTCAAATTTGTGACCCTTCTGCCTCAGCCTCCTGAGTCACTGGGGTTACAGGCATGCACCACAACACCAGACTTTTCTTTGGTTTTAATAGAGCATTTTATGATTCCATTTATCTTATAATTATTTAAAATCATTTTATATGATTCCTAATTATCTTATAATTATTTTTAAAATGTTTACTAGTTGTCCTAGAGTTTATAATATACATATATAACTAATCTAAATCTACCTTCAAATAACACTGTTATGCTTCATGTGCATGACAGGTACATTATAATAAACATTTCCCAATTCCTTCTTTCTATCCCTGTGACATTGTTCTCATTCTTTTCACTTATGGATAAGCTATAATCACTCTCTGCATTATTACCATTATTATTTTAAACTGTCATCTTTTAGATAAATGAAGAATAGGAAAAGCAAAACATTTGATTTTATCTTTATTTGTTCTTTTTAAAATATATTTTTAGTTGTAGATGGACACAATATCTTTATTTATTTATTTAATTTTATGTGGTTCTGAGGATCGAACCCAGTGCCTCACACATGTGAGCAAGCACTCTCCCACTGAGATACAACTGCAGCTCCTCTTTATTTATTCCTTAGCAGTCTTTATTTTTGAATATCTGAGTGTGATTTATATGATTTTTTTCATTCAATTTGAAAAAATATTTTTTGATATTTTTTGCTGGGCAGATCAAAAGGCAATTAGTTCCCTTAGCTTTTCTTTGCCTGAAAAAAATGTTTTTCTTTTTATTTTATTGGTAAATTTATTGAGGTATAATTTGCATACCACAGAATTCACCCATTTAAAGTATACAGCTAAATGACAAATATAATCATTTTATTAATTTTTTTGATCATTTAATTAATTTTCACTATATTCAGTGTTGTGTAACTGTCATCCACAATAGATTTTTAAAACTTTTCATCACCTGAAATAGATACCTCACACCCTTTATCAATCACTCCTTCCCCAAACTTTCCACCTTCTAGATCTAGACAACCCCTAATCTACTTTCTTTCTCTATAGAATTGCCTATTCTGAACATTTTATATAAATGAATTCATTCAATACAAGGTCTTTTGTGACTAGTGGCTTTTACCTAGCATAATGTTTTCAAGGTTAATACATATTGTGGGGTGAATCTGTAATTCATTATTTTTTATTACTGAAAAACATTGCATTGTATGGAATGTATCTATTTATCTGTTCATCAGTTGGTAGACGTTGAGGTTGTTTCCATTTATTGGTATTATGAATAATGATGCTGTGAACATTTGTGTACATGTTTTTCTGTGGAAACATGTTTTCATTTCTCTTGTGTGTCTACCTAGGAGTGAGATTGCTGGAACATATGGTAATTATATGTTTAATATTTGGAGGGACAGCCAGCCTGTTTTTCAAAATGGTTTCACCATTTACATTCCCACCAAAAGTGTATGAGGTTTCCAACTTCTGTATGCCCTGGTCAATCCTGGTATTGTCTTTTTGCTTATAGTCACCTTCATGCATGTGAAAGAACATGACATGATGGGTCTGATTTTCATTTCCCTGATGTTTAATGATGTTAAGCCTCTTTTGATGTGCTCACTAGTTGTTTGTATATAATATTTGGGAAAATATTCAGATTTATGTCCATTTAAAACTTGGTTTATTTGCCTCTTTATTTTTGAGTTGTAAGAGTTCTTTATATTCTGACAGGTATTTTGTTAGATATAGTATTACAAAATATTGTCATTTAGTGGGCTGCCTTTTCACATTTTTTTTGTATTCTGAGGATTGAACTCAAGGACACTCAACCACTACGTCATATCCCTAGCCCTTTTAAAATTTTTAAATTTTGAGACAAGGTCTTTCTAAGTTTCTTAGGGCCTCACTAAGTTGCTGAGAGGCTGGCTTGAACCTGCATGGCACTGGGCCTTCCTTTTATATTCTTGATAATATTTTTACTTTTTAAAAAATATTTATTCTCTTAGGTGTAGATGGACACACACAATGCCTTTATTTTTATGTGGTGCTGAGGATCGAACCCGAGTCCTGCCCATGCAAGGCGAGCGCTCTACTGCTGAGCCACAATCATAGCCCCAAAATTTTTACTTTTAAAAACATCTTTATTGAGATATAATTCATATATATAATTTACCATTTAATTGTATAATTTCTTGGTTTTGAGTATGCCCAGTGAGTTGTGTAATTATCTTCACAATCAATTTTTAATGATGGTGCTGGAGACTCCAGGGCCTCACATATGCTAAGTACATGCTGTAATACACTCTCGTCACCATAATTAAATTAAGAGCATCTTTATCATCCAAAGAGGAAAAGTTACTGGAGAGAAATAGGGGATGATAGTGTTCTTTGAAGGAACACAAGTTTTAAAATTTTATGAAGCCCAAGTTGTCTATTTTTTTCTAAGCCACCACCAAATCTAAGACTTAGAAGTGTTATTTATATCTACATTTATATAGATATAAATTTATTTATATCTACATTTTCTTATAAGTGTTATATAGTTTTAATTCTTACATTTTGGTTCTTGATGTACTTTGAGTTTTTTGTGTATCGTGTGAGGTAGCAGTCCAACTTCATTCTTTACCCTGTAGAAGTTCAGTCATCACAGCATCATTTATTTTATTTTATTTTATTGGTTCTTCTTAGTTTTACATGATAGTAGAATCCATTTTGATGAAGTTAAACTAGCATAGGATATATCTTATTCTAGTTAGGACCCATTCTTGTGGGTGGGCCCAATAGTGGAGTTCACTTAGGTAATTTAATATGTGTACATAGGAAAATTATGTTAATTTATTCTACTATCTTTCCTATTCCTATCCCCTCCCTTTCTTTTGTTCCCTTTTTCTGATCTACTAAATTTCTCTTCTTCCCTTCCTCCTTATTTTGGTTTAGCTTCTACATATCAGCAAAAACATTTGACCTTTGGTTTTTTGAGATTGGTTTATTTCACTTAGCATGATATTTTCCAGATCCATACATTTACTGACAAATATCATAAAGTCATTCTTCTTTATGGCTGAATAATATTCCATTGTGTATATATACCACAATTTCTTTATCCATTTGTCTATTGATGGGCATCTAGTTTGCTTCCATAGCTTAGCTGTTATGAATTGTGCAGCTGTAAACATTGAGATGGCATCAAACTAAAAAGCATCTGTAGATGCTAACACACAATAAGGGGTGGGGAGAATAGAAGTTCATTGGGTTAGACAAAGTGGAATGAAGGGAAGGGAGAGCGAATAGGAATAGGAAATATAGTAGAATGAATTGGACATGATTTTTCTATGTTCATATATTAATACACAACCAGTGAAATTCCACATCATGTATAACAACAAAAATTGGATTCCAACTAGAATAAGTTATACTTCATGTATGAATAATATGTCAAAATACACTCTACTGTCATGTATATCTAAAGATAACAAATAAAAAATCATCTTCACAGAAAAAGAAACAATCAAGAATGTGAATGGAGAACCTACAGATGGGGAAAATCTTTTGACACCTATACCACAGATAGGGCATTAATTTTCAACCATACAAAGAACTCAAAAAAAATTAAAGGCAAAAAAGCAAATAATCCAACCAATGAATGGGTAAAGGAATTTAAAAGACCTTTCTCAAAAGAAGAAATATGAATGATCAACAAATATTGAAAAAATGTTCAACATCTCTAGCAATTAGAGAAATGCAAATTAAACTACAATAAATTCCAACTCACTCTAGTCAGAATGGAAGTTATCAATAATACAAGTACCCAAATGTTGGTGAGGTTGTGGGAAAAAGGCAATGCTCACCCTCTGGAAGGCAGTATGGAGATTCCTCAAAAAACTAGGAATAGAACCACCATTTGACCCAATTATCCCAACATATATCCAAAAGATCACAGCCTCATTTGCTAAAAAAAAAAAAACTATTCTTTCTCCACTGAATTGTTTGGAAGTCTTTTTTACAACTGGTTGCCTGATAAATGTCAGAGTTCATTTCTGGATCCCCATTTTATTTTATTTGTCTATATATCTATCCTTTGCCGGTCCCATACTTGTTTACTGTGGCTTTGAAGTAAGTTTTGAAATCAAGAAGTGTTATGCTACAACTTTAATCTTTTCTTTCTTCCAACATTTTTTTTTAGCTGTTCTGGGTACTTTGTATTGCAGGTGAATTTGAGGTTTGTCAATTTCTGTGAAGCAGTCAGCTTACTTTTGATAGGGAGTTTGTAGAATCTCTAGATCAATTTGGGGAGTGTTGCCATCTTAACAATAGTAAGTGTTATGATCCATGAACATGGAATGTTTCTTCAATCATATGGAATTTTTTTCCATTTATTTAGATCTTTATTTCAACAATATTTTGTAGTTTTCAGAGAATATGCTTTATGCTTTTGTTGTCGAATCTGTTTCTTAATATTTAATTCTTTTTCATGATATTTTAAATAGAATTTCTTTTAATTCACTTTTTAAATTTTATTTCACTTTTAATTTTTTAATTGAAACTTATGTATTATGATTAATTTTTATTTATTGAGATTATATTCTTATTTATATCATTTATTAGTTTTAGTAGTTTTTTTAGTTTTAGTAGTTCTTTAGTGCATTCTCTCAGATTTTCTATACACAGGATTATTTATCTCCAAATAGTTACAGTTTTAATCTTCCTTTGCAATCTGATTGCTTTTGGTTTCATTTTCTTGTCTAATTGCTCAGACCAGAACCTTTAGTAGAATGTTGAGTAGAAGTGGTGAAGGACTACAACCCTTAGTTGATAGGGTGAACACAGGTTTTTAATCTGTAATCATGCTCTTGCTCATGGGTTGTAAATAAATGTCCTTATCGAAAGAGGAAATTCTTTTGCTGATAGTTTGTAGAATTTTTTAAATTATGAAATGGTGTTGGATTTTTCAAATGTTTTTTCTGCATCTATTGAGACTATCATGTGGTCTTTGATTTTTATTCTGTTAATATGGTATTATGTATGGGCTGAATAGCCCCCCTACCAATTCACATGGTGAAGTCCTAACCTCTACTCCCTCAGAATGTGACTATATTTGGAGAGGGGGTCTTCAAAGAGGTAATGAGATCATTAGAGTGGATCCTAATTCAAAATAACTGTTGTCCTAAAGAGAAGAAAAGATTCAGACTCAGGCACACACAATGTAAAGAATGCCATGTGAAGATACTAGGAGAACATGTTCTTCTACAAGCCAAGGAGAGAATCCTTAGGAGAAACCAATGCTATCAACACTCTGATCTTGGAATTCTAGTCACCAGAAATGCAAGGAAATAAATTCTGTTGTTTATGCCACCCAATCTGTGGTTGTTTTATAATGCCAGCCTTAACAAACTTTGGTCCCATGAAGTGGAGTTTTATTGTAATAAATACCTAAAAATGTGGAAGCAGTTTTGGAATTGGGTAATGAGTAAAGTCTGGAAGAGTTTTGAGGTGCATATTGGAAAAAAGCCCACTAACCTGAAGAAACTCTTGGTAGAAATGTGGATGCTACAGGTGACTCCGGTGAGCTCAGTAATAAAAGAGACTGTAGACAAAACTTCTATAATTTTAGAGATATACATATATCATGAACACAATGTTGGTAGGAATATAAATATTAAAGATGTTTCTATTGAAGTCTCAAGTGGAAATGAGACACATATTATTGGAAACTGGAGGAAAGTAACTCCTTTTTATAAAGTGGCAAGAAGTTGACTTAGTTGTGTAACAGTGTTTATGGAAAACAAAACATAAATGACAAATTTGAATATTTAGTTGAGATTTTTAAGCCAACTGTTAAATGATTAGTCTGATATATCTTTGCTTTTTAGAGTGAAATATAGGAAGAAAGAGATAATTAAGGAAGACATTGTTAAGCAAAAAGGACTTGGACCAGGAATGTAACTCAGAGGTAAAGTGCTTGTCTCAAATGTATAAGCCCTGGGTTCAGGCCCCAGCACTTGAAAAAATGGAAACCAGAACTTGAATATTTAGGAAGTTTTCTATCTCATAAATAGCAAATAAATCAGAAAGCATCATTTGGAGAGATTACAACTGTGTGACTTATGGACCAATCAGCCATGTCAGCCAAAATCAGGAATAGAGATGGGATTATACCAGCAGAAATGCTGGCAGCCTGGATTCCAGGGGGCAGAGAGGGGATGAAGCAAAGAGAGGCTATTGGGCTTCTGAAATTGTACAGCACAACTATTGCTGTGAACATGAATTTTCCTCCAAAGAAAAGTTTGAAGAAAAGGAAGAATGACCCTAAATTGGTTTAGATGTTAACAAAGCTTCCTGTACCACCAGAGATCCAGAAGGTGCAGGGCTAAGGGAGTAAGGCTGCCACTCTGGAGAGACCAGAGGTGGCACCACCCCAATGGGCCCAGAGTGCAAAGCACTGAACCGAAAAGATTTCATTTTTCAGCATTAAAAGTCAGTACAATTTTGCCCTCTAGGTTCAGTTATGCTTGCCTCTTATGGCTAATTTTGTTTTATTCCTTCCTTTTGAAATGAGAATGCCTATTCTATGCCTGTCTCACCATTGTATTTCAGAAACAGAAAACTTATCTTGCTTCACAGATTCATAGCTGGAGAGGAATGTAATTTTGCCCCAGGAAGTATACCATACCTCACATCTCACCTATGCTTGATTATATTATATTTGGGACTTAAGAGTTGGGAGCCTGCAGTCAGTGTGTTATGGGTTAAATTGTGTTCCTCTCCAAATTCATTCTAAACCCAGTATTTTGAGGTAGGGTCTTTAATGAGATAATTAAGTCCATTAATTTAGACCCAAATGTAATACAACTAGTATCTTGTAGTAAGAGGAGATTAGAACATCAACTCACATATAAGGAAGATTACATAAAGATAAAAGGAGAAGATGGCCATTTATAAGTCCCAGGCAGGAGAAACTACCCCTGCTAGCTATTCATGGACTTCTAGCCTTCAGAATTGTAAAAAAATAATTTTTTTTATTCCTGGGATGAATCCTACTTGGTCAGGGTATATAATTAATTTTATATACTGCTAAAGTTTGTTTGCTGTTATTTTGTTAAAGATCTGTGTAACTGTATTCATAAGAGAGATTGTCTCTAGTTGCTATGGTTTGGAAGTTTGTGTCTACTAAAAAAATTGTGTTGAAATTTAATTTCCAGTGTGATAATATTAAGAATTGGGGTCATGAGGATGTGGTTTATGAGGGCTCCTCCCTCATCGATGGGATTAAGGCCTTATGTGTCAGAGTGGCTTCCCAGAGCATGAGGCCCTTTTGCTATTTTGCTCTTCTGTCATGTGAAGGTACAACATTCAAGGTTCCATCTTGGCAGCAGAGATTGGATTCTCACCAGACACTGAATCTGAAAGCACCTGGATCTTGAACTTCCCAGCCTTCAGAACTATGAGAAATAAGTTTGTTGTTTATAGACTATCTAGTCTCAAGTATTTTATTATAGCAGCACAAATGGATTAAGGCAATAGTTTGTTTCTGATAACTTTATTTGGTCTTAGTGTCAGGGAAATATTAGCCTCAGAATGGAAGCATTCAACCTTCTATTCTTTGGAATAGTTTGTAAAGAAATGTTATTGATACTTATTATTTTTTCAATATTGAGGATTGAATCCAGGAGCGTCTAACCACTGAATTACACTCCCAGTCTGACTGTCCTTCCCTCCCTCAGTCATTCATTTCTCCTCCTCCTTCCTTTTCCTTTTCTTCCTTCCTCCTCCTCCTTCTTCCTTTTTCTCTCCCCCCCTCTTCCTCCTTTTCTTCCTCCTTCTATTTCTTTCATATTGAAACAGGATCTTTCTAAGTTGCTGAGGCTGCCCTCAAACTTGAAATCCTCTTGTTCAGTCTCCTGAATGGCTGGGATTACAGGCATGCATTATTGTGACCATCTTATTTACTTAATATTAAATTTATTTAAATGTTTGTTTAATATTATACTTATTTAAATGTTTGGTGGAAACCAGGCTTAACTCCAGCAACTTGGGAAACTGAGACAGGAGGATCACAAGTTTGAGATCAGCCTGGGAAACTTAGCAAGTTCCTTCCCCACCCTCCACTCCCTAAAAATTAAAAGGACTGGGAATGTAGCTTGGTGGTAGAGCACCCTGGGTTCAATACCCAGTGCTACCAACATTTCAAAAAAATTGTTTGACAGAATTCATTGGTGATGCATTTTGGTCCTGAACCTTTGTGTATAGCTCTTTTTAACTAATTAATTCTCTTTGTATTTTATATTTCTTTTTTGCTTTTTAACTTGATTTTAGTATTACTATATTTGTAGGAATTTTCCATTTCATTTAGACTGCTCATTTATTGGCATACAATTGTTCATATAGTTTCCTTAACTTTCTTTTTATTTATTTAAGGTCAATAGTAATGTACCTTATTTCATTTCTGGTTGTAGTAATTTGAAACTTTTGGCTTTTTCTCTTGGGTAGTGTAGGTAAAGATTTGTTAATTTTATTGAACTTTTCAAGGAAGAACTTGTAGTTTCTTTGTCTTTATTGCTTTTTCTTACTCTTTTTCTCATTAAATTCTTTTCTAATTATTTTCTTCCTTGCTTCTCATTTGAGTTTACTTTTCCAATGTTTTAAGGTAGAAGGTTATGTTATTGATTTGAGCTCTTTTTAAAAGAATGTTGACAGCTATAAATTTCTAAGTCCTGCTTAAGCTGTATCCTGTAAGTTTTAACATGTTCTGTCTTCATTTTTATTCATCTAAGGTTATTTTCTTTTTAAAAATATTTTTAAATTGTTGATGGACCTTTATTTTATTCATTTATTCATATGCATATGCGGTGCTGAGAATTGAACCCAGTAACTCATATACGCTAGGCAAGTGCTCTACCACTAGGCCACAACCCGAGCCCTAAGGTTATTTTCTAATCTCTCTCTTGGTTTATTATTTGACTTGTTGGTTATGTTATTATGTATTGTTGAATTTCCACTTGTTTGTGAACTATCCATATTATTTTGGTTATTGATTTTTAATTTCACTCCATTGTGGTTGAAGAACATACATTGTATGATAGAAATCTTTTAAAATTTGTTGGTTTGTTTTGTAGCTTAGCATATATCTTATCATGGAGAATGTTCCATGTATAATTGAGAAGAATGTGTACTCTGTGGCTGACAGATGAATGTTCTATAGTTTTTACTATGATCTAAATTTTTCGTCTTCCCTTCCCACATTTATGTTGAAACCTAATATTCAGTGTGACAGCATGAAGCGGTCCTGCCTTTGAAAGGTGATTAAGTCATAAGAACACTACCCTCATGAATAGGAGTAGAGCTCATATAAACTGGGCCCTAGAGAGTTGCCTTGCCTCTTCTACATGTTGGGACACATCAAGAATATGACATCTGTGAAATGGAAAGTACATCATCATCATCAGACACCAAATCTGGTGACTTGATCACAGACTTCCCAGCCTCCAGAACTGCCAGAAATAAATTTTCATTGTTTTTGAGCTTCATAGCATATAGTATTTTGTTATAGCAGCCCAAACAGACAGAGCAGATATCTTTTTAGGTCTGGTTGGTTTTTAGTATTGTTCATGGATTTCCTTGTTGATCTTCTGTCTAGTTATCCATTGCTGGGAGTGGAGTATTAAAATCTCCAACTACTGTTGAATTGTCTATTTTTTCTTTCATTTCTATGAGTTTTTAGTTCACGTATTGGGGGTACTTTTTTAGGTATATGTATGTATCTAATTGTTCTGTCTCCCTAATTCACCCCCCTGTCATTATAAAATGTCCCTTTATATTTCTAGTAACATTTTTTTGTCTTGTAGATTGTGTATTGCCCTAATGCCTCTTATGTTTGCTGTTTCCACAATATATATTTTACCATCCTTTCTTATTTTATTACTATTATTTTTGTACTAGGGATTGAACCCAGGGGTGTTCAACCACAGATTCACACCCCCAGACCCCTCCCTTTTTGAGACAGGGTCTTGCTGGGTTGCTTAGGGCCTTGCTAAGATGCTGAGGTTGGCTTTGAACTTGTGATCCTCTTGCTTCAGCCTGCAGAGCTACTGGGATTACAGGTGTGGGCCCCTGTGCTTGGTTCCTATTTTTATTTTTCAATCTAAAGTTTGCTCCTATAGACAATATATAGTTGGATTTTATTTTCTTTAAAAAATATAGTCCAAAACTCTAAGAATTCTACTTTTTGTTGGATTATTTAATCCATTCACATTTAATGATTTTATTGATACACTTGGATTTATGCCTGTCATTTTCCTTTTTCTTTCCTATGTGTCATCATTCTCTCTTATTCCTATGCCTCTCCCTTTCTTATTTATTTATAGTGAGTATTTTATAATTTAATATTGCAATTCCTTTAATGTTTTAAAATGTATTTATTTGAGTTGTTTTCTCAGTAGTTCTCCAGAGTTTACCATACACATTCTAGCTTAGTAGTATCTACTTCAGATTTATATTAATTTGAGTGACATATAAAATATTATAAAATAAAATATAACTTTATTTCTCCTACCTTTTCCTATTATTGTTAACTCTGTTACATCTTTTGGTGGGTTGAATTGTGGCTCCCACAAAAGTTATGGAACCTGTGACTTTACTTAGAAAATAATCTTTGAAGATGTAATTAAGTCAAGGGTCTGGGGATAAGGTCATCCTGGATTTTTCAATGACTAATTCCAATGACAAGTGTCTTTATAAGAGGTAGAAGAAGAGAAAACACACACAGAACAGAAGGTCATGTGAACCTGGAAGAGGCAAGGAATAGAATACTCCTGGAGCCTCTAGAGGGAATACAGCCCTGCCAGTAAATGGAGTTTGGACTTGTCCCCTCCAGAACTAGGAGAAAAATTGTTGTAAGCCACCCAGGGTGTGATAATTTATAACAATTACTACAGAAAACCAATACTCATCTTTTATATATATAAAACAAACCCAACAATACATTCTTACTATATCTTTTAGACATGCTGAGAGAAAAAAGAGCAATATACATTTATAACATTTCTTATATACCATTTCTAGTTCTTTTCATTTATTTCTGTGGGTTTGAATTACCATCTGGTGTCATTTCCTTACCTGATAGAGCTGCTTTTCTACCCACCTCTTTTGCATTGTGGTTGGCAAATTTGTTACATTTCTGTTTGATGTCCAACAGCACATTTCTTTATATTGTTTCATACAATTGCTTAAGATACAGGTTTTCTATTTTACCTTCAAAGTGTGGCCCTCAGAACTTAAAGTCAGACTTTGGTTAATCAAATCAGCTCCAAGAGAGTAGATCTAATCCTTTTATTTTATATATATATATGTGGTGATTGAGTCCAAAATTATGTTTACTTAATATCCACGTTGTACTTGGGTTTTTTGTTGTTGCTATCCCAAATACCTGAAACTGGATAAGTTGTTAAAAAAAAAAGGGGGAGGGGGTTCACATTGACTTGAAGTTCTGGAGGTGGGAAAGTTCATGAATATGGTGTGGCATTTACTTAGTTTCTTGTGAAGCCTTCACAATGGAAAATAGAAGGAGAGTCCATGTGGTAAGAGAAAAAGAATGAGAGTGAAGGAAGGAAGTCAAGCTAGCTTGATAGCAACCTGCTCTCACAGTAACTAATCCAGCACCAAGAGATGTAATTTACCACTGTAAGACCAAGATGGGCATTAATCCCTTCTGAGGGTAGTGCCCTATCACCTAATCTCACAGGTTGCACATCTGAAAGGTCCTACAACTCTTAATACTGTTATATTGAGGGCCAAGCTTCCAACAAAATGAATCTCTGGGGAAAAAAACATATCCAAATGATAGCAAGCCATATCACCTATTTTTCATGATGAGTTGAAAACAAGAATTTTGTGTCTTTCTTTCTTTCTTTTTTTTTTTTGCTAGACGCAAAACTGTCAAACATGAGACAGTTCTAGACTTTTATATATATATATATATATATATATATATATATATATATATATATATATATATATATTTTAGCATTAGGTACTGAAGCCAGGGGCACTTTCCCATTGAGCTATATCCCCAGACCTTTTTATTTTTCATTTGAGACAGGATCTCACTAACTTGCCCAGGCTGTCCTTGAGCTTGGAATTCTCTGCTCCAGCCTCCTAAGTCTCTGGGATTACTGGTGTATGCCGCTGTGGTTGGTTTATACTTACTTGTTTTAAAACTCAAAAATTTACTGATTAAGAGCCAGCCTATATGTTTCAATTACATTTATATATTTACCTACATTCAAGCTTCATATTGGTAAGCACTCAAATTAAATCTTCCTCTGAGTTACTGATGAAGATTTTCTTTAAGTGTGGTTGAAAAGGAAGTCCTGAAATCACTACTAACCATTCTTCCTAATATCAGTTTGTTACATAATTAATGTGTAATTTGATATAAAATTCTCAACATTTTTCTGAAAAGTGTGTATACAATCTTATGCTATATGATGGTTTAAAAAATGATAAACAAAATATCAGGAAAGATACTTAAAAGTCATTAAAAGTAAATAATAATAATAATGTGACAAAGTACTAGCCAATTTCATCTTAAACATTAAATACAAGAATTATTCCCATAAAAATCATGAGCATATCAGGACACTTATTATAGACTTTATTCAATACTATCATGGATGTTTAAGACAACACAAAATACGAATACACACACACATGCATTATATTAGAAAGAAGAATAAAATATATTTAAATGATTAAAAAATGTCTAGGTAATACAAATTTTTACTTGCAAAATCCCCTCAAAATTAAAAAAAAAAATCCCAGAAAAATTGAAGGAAAAATAATTAGAACTAAGTATATTTCAATGAGAGGATTAGTTCAAAATATTAAAATCAGAACTTTCCCACATACCTACAATAACTAAACAAAAGTGAGCTTTTTTATCAACTATGGATAAATGAAAACATACACTCAAAAGTCTCTTTTCTACCATGACACTCAACAAAAATAACAAAAAGAGCAGCAGACAAAAAAAAATAAAACCACATCCGTGATGAAACTCCATAAACATTTGAATAATACTATGATGATTATGAAGATAATTTCCCAAGTGCCATGAAGATTGGACGAAGATGTGAGAATGCTGTGAAAATATACCTACCACTGGAGATTTCAGGAAGGCCTGGTAGATCGGTGTTTCCACGTGGAAATTCACACTGAGATGCAAAACCAATGACTCCTTGTTTTGGAACAAAAAGATCTAGGTAAGAGACCGAAGGCATGATTCTCGTAATCCTATGACTAAATAGGATAGAAGTCAGGGCTGAATGCCATAGTGAGCAGATGCATCATTATTTCAGGATTGAACCTAAGGATTAGGAAAGCTCAAGAGAAAACTCTGAATGACCAGTTGTCTTGCAGTTGCCAGTTCTCATCAGTTTGAAGACATGTAAAAGCTATGATACACACAAAACACTCTATCAAAATGGCAAAAAAAGATAATGTTTAACTTTAAATCAAAGTATTTGTTATCCATCTGATTACATATTCTACTTGCAAGTAGCTGGTCTTGGAAGAACTTCTCTCAAAGATAAGTAGTGCTCAAAAGAGCCAACATAGGATCTATATTCATATTGCAAGAAAGGAAAAACTATATACATGACAAATTACAGATGAGAATACACAACTGAAATTTTTTACAAGCAGATTTTTAACCAGAAGTCTTTAGCCAAAAGATTCACAAAACCTAATTAATCAATTATTTTAAGATTAAGAAATAAATATTGTATATATTTATCATATACAGCATGCTGTGAAGTGTGAATATATTGTGGAATGGTTTAATAAAACTAATTAATGTAGTAATTACCTCACATACTTTTTGCACTGATAGCACTTAAAATTTACTCTGCAGTTTTTGAGAATAGAATACATTGTTGTTAATAGATCTTTTGAATTTATTTCTCCTAACTGAAATTTTGTATCCTTTGACCAACATCTCCCCACTCCAACCCCTTTTAACCACCACGCTATTGCCTTCTTTTATTAATTCAATTTTGTTCGATTTCATGTGCCATCATCCCTGGGTATCTGTGGTATTGGATCCAGGGCCCCCACAGATTCCAAATATTATGGATGATTAAGTTTCTTATATAAAATGTGCATAAAACATATCACATCCTTCTGTATACTTTAAATCATCTCTAGTTTAATTATAATAACTAATGTAATGTAAGTGATATGTACATATTTGTTACATTTTATTGTTTACGGAATAATGACAAGAAAAAATGTGCATGTTCAGTTTAGAAGCAACTTTTAAAAAGTATTTTTGATCAGTAGTTGGTTGAATTCAGAGATGTGAAATCCATGGATATGGAGGACTAACTGTGAAAATGAGATCATATGATATTTATCTTTCCGTGCCTGGCTTATTTTACTTATATTCTCTGGCTTCATCTATGTTATCACAAATGACAAGGTTTCCTTCTTCTTTAGTATTCTGTAGTGTATATATACCGCATTTTCTTTATCCATTTACTCACTGATGACTCACTGATGGAGACATAGGTTGATTCCATATCTAAGCTGTTTTGAATATTGAACATGAGAGTACAAATTGTAGTCTCTTTGACATATTGGTTTCATCTTCCTTAAATATACACCCAATAGTGGGATTGCCAGATCATATGGCCATTTTTTCTTCAACTTTTTGAGGAACCTCCATGCTGTTTTGCATTACAGCTGTACTAATTTATATTCCTACCAACATCATGCAGGGATTCCCTTTTTTCCACATCTTTACTAACATCTCTTTCATCTTTGACAACAGTCATTCTAACAGATGTGAGATAATATCTAACTGTGGTTTAAATTTGCATTTCCCTGATAATTAGTGATTTTGAGCATTTTTCATATACCTGTTGACCATTGTGTGTATGTGTGTGTCAGGGGGTGGGGTGTGTTTTGAGATATCTATTCAGTTTCCTTACTCCTCCTTTTTCCCCCCTCCCAGTGCTGAGGATCCAACTTGGGGCCTTGCATATGCTAGGAAAATGCTCTACCTCTGAATTATGTCTGTCATCCCCTTTACTCATTTTATTTCTTCTTTAAAATTAAAAGTTTTTTAACCTACTGCCTAGAAGTAAAATTAGAGAAAATTAGAATATAAAAATAAATACAATTTGCATTAATGAACATTCTACTCAAAGTGAAAAATAGCAATAAAAATCATGTATGTAAGTCAAACTTCATCAAAAGCACAAAATAGTATTTGTTACTTTCATGAGAAAAAAAAAATGTGAACACTAAAAATATGTTAACACACACACACATTTTTGTCTCAAATTTTAAAATGCACTCAAATTTCTCATTCTTAATCTAAAACTAGTTATAACTTCCTCCAAAACATACTCATTTTCATTAGTACACACAAAACTCCTAGCATCTACTGGAAAGACCCACACTGATATGATTAAGCTTTACCCTGCATTTGCAGAATGACAAAGCACAGTTCATCATATTAAGAAGATAATAATTTTATTTATTTTGCCTATAAATAAGAAATTGGTAACTTGGACTGTCTTCTAATCCTTTATTCATTTCAAATGTGTTGTTTTCTTATCATTGAATTGTTTGAGTTCCTTATCTATTTTGTGTATTCACCTCTGAATATATGGTGTTCAATATTTTCTTCAGTTCTGTTTGGAAAACTTAATTTTCAATGGCCTCAGAGAATCTAGAACTCAAAACAGAATTCCAGAGTTTCAATGATAAAATGAAAAGCCACAAAAGTCATGAAAAGTGAGCTGGAACAATTCATTACATAAATGGAAGAGAAATATAAAGTCACCACAGAAATTAAGGCCATATTAGAAGCAGTAAAAAAGGTGAACAGGTTCTGCCTAGCATGTAGTCCAGAGCAAGAAGAAATACTTGAGAAATTTGAGAAAAATAAATGGGAAATGACAAATAATTTAGCAGAATTAGAAAAGCATAGATTTGAAACACAGAAAAAAAGAAATCCAACTTACTCCTAATAAATGTCCTCAAAAAGACAAAATATGTGGAAAAGGAAAAAATACCCAAAGGGACCATTCAAGGGAAAAAATTTGAAATACAAATAAACTTCAGATTTTTACTTCCAGCAATATAAATCTACTTTTGTCTTTAGCCTGTGATAACTCAGCAAATAAGCATTGGCAGTGGTTTGCCCTGATGGTCAGACTGCAATCTTGGACTCTTATCACATATAAAGTATTTAGAATGAATGGACAAGACATCTTTTTCTTGGAGCTGATTGATCTACCTGAAATATGACTTAAGTTCTGAGGGTCACTATTTGAAGATGGAAAATATTTTTATAGAAAGGTTTTTTTTTGGTCAAGTCTGACTTTATTTTTTTAATTTGTTATAATTAATTATACATGACAGCAGAATGCATTTTGATTCATAGTACACAAATGGAGCACAATTTTTCATTTCTCTGGTTGTATACAAAGTAGAGTCACACCATTTATGTCTTTATACATGTACTTATTGGTACATCATTAATAAAAATAACAAGTAAACATAACATAGAGTTATGTTTATATGTTTTATATTAGAATGTAAATTTACAAAGAAAGGTCCAAGACACTTTAGAAGGTATGTATGTCATAGAGAACAATTAGTTCCTTAGAATAAAAACTTGGCAAAGAAATTCTGTAGTGATTTGTTATTGGTAAAGAGTCTAAGATAAAAAAAAAAGAAAAGACTCAAGAGGATGTTTTATATCAAGAGTGCTTAGCTACTTTAGAAACTTGAGAAACAAAATTAAATGACACAGATCTCTATCTTCAAAGAACTCCCACTCTATTAGACTTGCTTTGGGCACTTGGTTAAACTATCACACAGGATTAAAGTCTGTTTAATGTGATGATGATTACTTTCCATAGTACCTAATATATTTCTAGGGAACAATCTTAAGCACTAAGAAAATTTTGTTTACAGTACAAGTATCCTTTTACACAAGTGCTTAAGTGGGTATCAGATTCAATATTTTCTTCTTTGGCTTTGAGATCTGTAATAAGAATGCATGCAATAGTACTAATCTTCTGAATGTATAGCTGAAGGCAAGTTTAATGGAAGGGCTTTATAATAATAGTTTGGTCAATAGAGCTTAAGCAGAAATTAAGATTATGATTTGCAGGCTGGGGCTGTGGCTCAGTATTTTGCACTTGCCTGGCACGTGTGAGGCGCTGGGTTCAATTCTCAGCACCATGTATAAATAAATAAAGGTCTATCAGCAAATTTAAAAAACCTATTTAAAAAAAGATTATAATTTACATACTTTCCACTTAAAATTATAAATGCACTTATGTAAAATCTTGGAAATACCTGAATTAGGAGAAACTGGAAAATTCCATAAAATGACAAAATGAAATATTAGCAATGCAAGGTTGAAATATTAACATTGAAAGTTTCTGCTAAAGAGACATTTTGTTGATTAAGGATTTTAATGTTCATCTGGTCATCCTGTCCCAAAAGCAATATTCTCTAGTCGTCTTCATGGGGGTATCCTTTCTCCTGAATTTTTTTTTTTTTTTTTTTTTTTTACAAATCCCTGTTTATTTGAATAAGAATGAAATGTTATACCTGGAGTCAGGGAGGCATATGGTGAAATAGATCTCACCAGGCAGGTGCTATTCTGTTATTCTTGACACCAATTAAATGCCTTGAAAACAGATGTTAGTGGCAGTTTAAGTGGGGCTATAGGAAAAAGGAAAGCTAGAAATCTTAGGAATATGTGAAGGATTTTTGTGGTAAATTTCCATAGTGGTTCTCTGTATGAGTATTTCCTTTTCGTCATACCTTAATTTTTGCCTACACATACTGTCCACCTAGATATAGTTTAGTATTCTTAAACCTGGTGTAAGAGGCTTCACTATAGGTCTAAAATTATGAGGTTTTTCCAAAAGTCAAATGCCATCTCTCCAAATGTATTTCATATGCTACTAGTGGAAAGAATAACTTTTAATCCCAAAGCAGTTAGCTTGATTAGTAGCAGTAAATGAAGACAAGGAAATGCAAATCCTAATCTTTGGCACTGAAGCCAATAATTTGTTTTGTTTTTGAAATTTGTTTAAGAATAAGTTCAATTTTTTGTGGGCTATTTCATATCCTAGTAAAGTTTGTTAATTGTGTCTACTCTTGTGGCTGAACCTAATGGGCAACATGTTTCTTGTTTAAATTTTGTCTGAGACTTAGTTCCTTAATTCACAAAGGCAAACTAATCAGGGTGCACTTACTATTTACACTGCCTTATGTTACATCCTATATATAGTTCCCTGGAAGAAACAGGGAATGGATTTGTGATGTACAGGGGAGGTAAATGGTTCTCAGTGGAACACTGAACTCCACTTTTCAGTGGGAGAGTTCCACTTTTGATCTTAAAAATAGAGTTCTGGAGTTGTCACCCTCCCCACAATTTAAATCAGCAATTTAAAAATATTACACAAATATTCAAACATAAACCAAAAAATTGAGAGAAACTGTATAATTAACCTACATGTGCCATCACCCAGCTTCAGTAATTATCAATGCTTTTAGGCAATTTTTAACCAGAAAATGTTCTGGGAGCTTTAGTTATTTGATCAGTTTTCAGTTTTTGCCTTTCAAAGTTTGATTCTTGGGGCTTTGAACTCTGCAACTATATTTAAAAGAGGATTTGAGTGAGGAATTCAGTCATTTCAGCTCGCCGGTCTCTCAGAAACTGGGTTTAGGTGGCAGGCGGAATTTGGAGGTGTTGTGGTTCAGAGATGTTTCTCACTGAACTGATCACCGTCGCGATTTCCGTGCAGAAGCCCGAATTGAATTGAAAGCGAAGTTGGAGAAGGTATTGGCATCTACTGCCTCATTGCTGTTTTTTAAACTATTCACAGAGAATGAATTTACAGAAGGTAGTTTCCTGGTCGCACTGTGGAGACTATCTCAGTACTTTCTTTCCCCTCCACATATTCTCACAACTTGTTTGGGGACAAGCTGTCAATTTTTAAGTTTCTGGTCTTGGGTATTTTTACTGGTTTATGACCTCCTCGGTTACTCTGAGCGTCTACAGCTGTCTGTACTCCCAGTAGGGCTTCTTAGGAAACGAGAAACTGAGGTCTGGCAGAAAGCAAGAAAAAACAACAAACAAACAAACAAAAACCCCACGTAAAATAGTAAGTAAGCCTTGCGCTGGCTTTGCTGCCTCAAAATCCTGAGTCTGGGGGAAGTTTGAAGTGGATACTGTTCCCCAAAGTGCCCTCCTTGTCGCCTCCATTGAACTCTGGGCGGCTCCAGAGTCTTAAGAGGGTGCGGGAGGGACTTCAACCCTCAGCGAGGAGCCTGGGAACAGCACCCAACTCATCACAGCACTGGGTTCCTGTTTCCTTAAGCCTAAAAGGCGTGGTCGGTCACGTTCACTGTTCCGCCTCTCACCGCCTCCGCCCCGCGGTTCTGCGCCGAGTTCTGCACTTACAGCGGGCAATACAGGGGGTCAGTGGGTCATAGGGACGGGGCTAGACGGTCGACTTGGTGTGGACTCAGTTCCACTTACCAGCTGTCTTCAGTAAGAGGTTAAGACTGGGGCAGTGTCAGGGCGTCGTCTTAGGAAACGCCCTTAATGGTGAGACTTGTTTCTCCCGACGAATTCCTCGTCCCACCCTGCGCCTGCGGCCAGAGCCGGGGGCGAGATCCCACCCCGCGGAGACTGAAGACGGCACTTCTCCGGCCCCGGCAAGTTTACTCGCCTCTGCTCCCCTAGGCGGCGCTGCGCTCCTCCGCACCCGGCCGGATCCTCTTTCCCAGACGGCTGCAAAGCCTTCAGTTTAGCAAACAGAGCTCCCAGCCGGCCAGCGCCGGGTAATTCCCGTATTCCAGAGGCCGAACGTGGGCCGGCGGTCGCTGCACTTCTAATTCGCGTCGGCCCTCAGAACTTGCTCCTCACGGTGACTTATGGTCTTAGGGAGTCCGGAGCATGGTCCCAGGTCACCGCTGGTGGAGCGTGGACGCCAAAGGGGAGAATGATGGGTTGGATGGTGGCGGTTCTATGTTTGTGGGTCTCCTGCGACGCTGCCGCCAAACAGTTGGAGTACTCAGTATTGGAGGAGACCCAGCGGGGCGTGGCGATAGGCAATGTCGCCGCGGACTTGAAGCTGCCGGCGTCCTCTCTGTCCTTAAGGAACTTTCGCATCCTCTCCCACCACCACGAGCCCTACTTTGGAGTGGACCTGGGCAGCGGTAACGTGGTGGTCCGAGAGCCGGCGGACCGCGAGCGGCTGTGCGGGACCAAAGCTTCCTGCGTCTTGACCTGTGAACTAATGTTTGAGGACCCTCTGGAGCTGCACAAGATGCGTGTTCACGTCCTGGATACCAATGACAACTCACCTCATTTTCCTGCCGGCGATGTGCAGTTGCACATCCCGGAGTTTCTGACACCCGGAGCCCGCTTTATTCTCCCTAATGCCCAAGATGCCGATGAGGGAAGCAACGGGATGCTCAGTTACAGCCTAAGCCCCAATCAGCACTTTCGCCTGGACATGGGGTCGCGGGTGGACGGCAGCGAATACCCGGAGTTGGTGTTGGAGAAAGCTCTGGATCGCGAGCAGCTTGCCACCCATCTGCTGGTCCTCACAGCTCAGGATGGTGGGTTACCTGTGCGCTCCGCAGACGCACAAGTCACCATCATCGTGGTGGACACTAACGACAACGCACCTGTATTTGAACGCTCTGTATACCGTACCAAGGTTCCAGAGACTGTACCAAATGGGACGGTGTTGTTCCAAGTTCGGGCCTCGGATCCGGATGAAGGCTCTAATGGTGAAGTCTGGTATTCCTTAAGCAATAGCACTCAAGCAGAGCTGCGACATATCTTTCACGTACATCCTAAAAGTGGGGAGGTGCAGGTAGCTGCTTCACTAGGTGCACCAGAAACGCTGTTGGAGGCATACATTGAGGCAAGGGACGAAGGTGCCTTCGGTTTAGTGAGCACTGCCAAACTGCTGGTGGAGGTGACTGATGTGAATGATCATGCCCCAGAGGTGGACTTCATGACTATCTCCAATTCAGTACCTGAGGATGCTGCCCCTGGCACAGTGATTGCTCTCCTTAGTGTAAAGGACGAGGATCTTGGTCCCAATGGTAGAGTCATTTGTAGCATGTCCAGCAGAGGCCCTTTTCAGCTGAAGGCTTCCTTTGACAACTACTACAGCCTTCTGACTGATGGGCTTCTCGACCACGAACAGATAAGTGAATACCAGGTCCTGATCACTGCCTCAGATGGTGGCTCACCCCCACTCAGCACCCAAAGGACCCTCACTGTGTCAATTGCTGATGTAAATGACAATACACCAAGATTTCCTCAACCACAACAAGAAATTTTTGTGGCTGAAAACAATGACCTTGGGGCCTCTTTAGGCCGTGTGTTTGCCCAGGACCCAGACCAGGGGAAGAATGGCCTTGTCTTTTATGAACTGTTGGATACTGTTAATTCTGAAGGGATGCCAGCCTCTAGCTTGGTGGCAGTAGAACCATCCAGTGGGGATATCACTGCCAAAACTTCCTTTGACTTTGAGAAACTCAGGGGATTTCACTTCCAAGTGGAAGGCCGGGATAGCGGCATTCCTCCCAGAAGTTCAATAGTGACCGTAAACTTGTTTGTGGTAGACAGGAATGATAATGCTCCAGTCATCTTGTTTCCCTTGCCCAGAAATGGCTCTATCCCAGTAGAAGCTGTGCCCCGCTCTGCCAGAATAGGACACTTGATCACAAAAGTGGTAGCAGAGGATGCAGACAGTGGTTCCAATGCCTGGCTGTCCTACCATATCTCTCAGGCTTCTGACTCTAGCCTTTTCAGAATTTCAGCCGATGTGGGAGAGCTCCGAACTGCACGCTTAGTTCTTTCCACTGATGCAGTTAAGCAGAGGGTGGTGGTAGTGGTTCAGGACCATGGAGACCCCCCACTTTCCTCGTCTGTCATTCTGGGTGTACTATTGAGCAATTCTGTGCCTCAAGTCCTTCCAGAATTTGAAGATGTCTGGGAACCAGGCGGGCAACTTTCTACCCGGAACTTGTACTTAGTAATTGCCCTGGCCTGCATTTCCTTTCTGTTTCTGGGGTGCTTACTTTTCTTCATGTGTATTAAGTTGAGCCAGAGCCCAGGTTATTGCTCTCAGAGCTGCTGTCACTCTTCAGAGGATCTGAGGTATGGAAGGAAGATGGCTTCTAATCATTATATGACATCAGCCACAGTAGATGTCACTACAGTAGAGAGACTAACTCAGACATATCTCTATCGGGCCTCTCTGGGACTTGGTTCTAATCATAACAGTTTGCTGTTGCATGGGGAATATAATGCTGCTGACCTGAGAAATCTGGCCACTGGGGTAAGACTGAATTTGCCAATCTCCTGTATTCAGATTCGGAATAGAAAAGGGGATCATACAAATGTCAATGTTATGGTAAGCAAATTTTATGGGATTTGATTCTTCTGACTGGGAGATGGCTGCTAGCTATATTCTGAAATGTTTTTTAGATGAATCTTTGATAAAATTTAATCAATTAAATGGAACACTTTTTAGCATACCCTATGCCAAGAATTCTGGGAGTATAAAAGTGTTTAGAAGATTATCATAAGCCTCAAGGAGATTATGTTTTGGTTTTGAGAAACAAGGGTAAAACATTAAAAGCTATTAAAATAATAAAAGTAATATAGAGGCCTAAATCAACAACAACAAAAAATGAAGCACCAGAGCATTTCTTGAGAAACATATGTGCAAGACACTCTGGTACCTATAATGAAGAATAAAAAATATTTAAAATCTTTGTATACTATAGCAAACTATCATGGAAGAGAAGACATTTATTCAGACCATTACAATGCATTATGAAAAGGTCACAATAACCACAAGAGATGTAAAAATGAATTGCGGTGGGTATTCCAAGAAAAGAGAGAGAAAGCATGAGAGAACAGCTGGATGGGGAGGGAAACAGAAGTGGCTTTGTGATAGAGATAGCATTTGATTTGTATCTTGAATGATATACCATTTGATAAAATGTGGCCTATTCTGTAGCTTACACTTTTCATGAATATCATTTTGGCAAAATATTCTTCATTGAGCAAGGCACTCAGAATATAGCTAATGGCTCCACAACAGTGTTTTGTCATTACATAGAAATTATAAGCATGTCTCAGAACATCTATTTGTACTCATATGAAGAAGAAAATAATATTGGGTATAGGACTTAACAACCTTTTATTTTGCATATTTATTAATATATTTTATAAAGAAGAAAAATGACTAATTTTTGTGTCAGAAGCATTTGTATGTTCAAGGGTGAACTTACTATTCAAAGTCCATTCAACTTGGATTTAATTTTCTTATTATTTTAGAAGCCAAATATACTTAGCAAATAGGTAAATGCCATATTTGAGATTAATGTATCTAATCAAAGATAAATGATTCAAATACTATAGTTTATTCATAGTGGCTCTTGGCATCTCAAAATTTTTTTGAATAGAGTCAGGAAAATACCTTTTTTTTTCTAGGAATTCTACACTATTACTTTCTGACCTTTCTCATAGAAATTATGGATACAAAAGAGAGAGAGGTATACAGAGATAAGGAAAGGAAAAAATGAAGCATTCCTTATTTTGCTCTTTTAGGCTATAAGGGGGAAAGGGAAAGTGGGTTATGAGTTATTCTCTCACAAATAATGATGCTAACTGGAAATAAAATAGATTCACATCCAGTATATTTTTGTAAACTTAATATTATCACATAAGAACCCAATCTGTAAGATATGTCTGGTAAATGCTTGCTGAAGGAGTTAATAAATAAATATGCAAATTTGTGAATTGAATGATAATACTGTTCAACATCTAGGGGAAATTTCACTTTTCTACTTTTCCTGTGTATATATAGTTAACAGTTTGATGGTCACTTTCAAATTATGTTGTTTCAGTGATTATTTTCTTCCTCAGCACATGTACTAATAGCAGAGTGATTTTCTGGTCCTAGAGCTAGCTCAGTGCTATATTCTGGGGCAAAGCAAAAGTCCAGTCTATAGATGTCAGTGACAAAGGGATCAATGGGGTCACATGTTATTTCATTGTGACATTTGCAGTGAGTGCTACTTACAGAATCTCAGTTAATTTTGAGGGAGAAAATGGGTACCCCCAACATAAACATGAAATATCAAAGCTATTAGTATATGAATACTTTTCCATCAAGAAAATTAACCATTTATTCCTTTTATTTTATTGTTTTCTGTTACAAAGTTGAGAACACTAGTAATGGCTTTGAAGTTTGGGAATCAGGAATTATTTGAGAAACACATTTTTTACTATGGGAAGGAAACATATATAAGTTATAGGAAGACTAATGAACCTGGAAGTTAGAAGGATAATTAGATACTTGAAAATATATCAAGTAACAGAAAAATCTTCACCACATTTAAAATCTTCTCCACATTTAAAAAGCTTTTTAGTTTTTATTGATGCATATTAATTATATAGAGTAGTAGGGTTTTACTGTGGCACATGCACATAAGATAATTTGATTGACTTCACTCCCCATTAACTCCCTTTTCCCTCCTTATCTCCTCTCCTTCCAGATCCCCTTACTCTATCCTAATGGTCTCCCTTCTATTTTCATGAGACCTTTTTTTTTTCTCTCTAGCTTCTATATGTGAGAAAAAATGTATGACATTTGTCTTTCTGAGTTTGACTTATTTTACTTAACATGATGCTCTTCATTTCTTTCCATTTTTCTGCAAATGACACAATTTTCTTCTTCTTTTATGGCAGAATAAAACCCTGTGATATATTTTATTTATTCATTACACATTTTTAAACTGCTATGTGTAATAAAAAAAATCAGAGATAGGCTTCTCATAAGTGCAGGGATATTATGCCATCCCATTATCTAGTTCAGCAATCCTTTCTCATCATTGTTGATATTTCACTTTTTTGATAGTCCATTGGTTTGCTAATAATTTTTAGAAGTCTGGATATTTCCATATAAATAATGATTTTAAGAATATAAATAAAACAACTTATGTACAGCTGAAGTATCTGTAGTTCACACAGACATTTATTATTTACTTCTTCCTACTCAATAGCATATTGATCCAATCTCGATTCTTTAGCAAAGAATGCTTGTTGTAGTATTCACGGAATGTCTTAATATCAACAGAATTCTAAAAATATTTATTGCTTGAATTTTATTAAACAAAGTTCCTTTGAAAATCATGAAATTTAAAGATTATGTGTACCTAAGTCATAGTCATTTTGATACATGTGTTCATACTTTGGTCAAATTTTAAGCTCATCCCTCATTTTTTTTACAGTGTACATTAATATAGTAAGTATAAATACTAAAAATTGTCGGTTTAAGAAATTAAAAAACATGGTTTTTATTGTATCTCTCCTACTAATAATATTTAAAAGATATAAACAAAATCGATCCACTGATGATTGTGCAACAAATAGACAATATGTGTCTTTTTTTTGTTAAGAGTCTTGGGTTGGGGTTATAGCTCAGTGGTAGAGCACTTGCCTAGGACGTGTGAGACCCTGGATTCGATTCTCAGTACCACATATAAGTAAATAAAATAAAGGTCCATTGACAACTAAAAAAAAAAAGAGTCTTGATGAGCAATTTAATTTTTTCAGTTTGGTATCTAAGATAGTAAGTACCTCATCAGAGGTAAGGAGGTACTTTCATTTACATATTAATGTAAAATTTACTTGTCATTTAAAATTGTTTGCATTGGAAAGTTATTTTAGATAATATATATTAATGTAGTCAATATATGTGAGATAGCATACAACTGGCCATGTTCAATATTCCACATGAAAGTTATAGTTTGAACATACCAATGTCATATTAGTGTATTGTTCTTCTTGAATTAAACCAGTTCATTTTTTTCTAGGGCCTATTGGATATAGGAGAGTTCTGCTCTGCAGTATCATTTGTTAAAAGTGATAGAATATTTTTGGCATTCAAGTTTTTTTAAAAAACATATATTCCACAAGTAAACTTTCCCATAGGTTAATGAAATCTTTCCTTATATCTATTTTGACTTTGAGGCTGATAATCACACTTAAAAAAACTTAGGAATACTGTAAGAAAGCTTGCACAGCATATAAAATATATGGAGATTTAAAAAGTTATTTAAATAGTATACCAGTGTTTGTTGTATAATAGAGAACTTCAAATTCATACTGAAGAATGAAAAATAGCATTATAACTTGAGTGGACAAAAGGAAAAATCTATACTTGGGAAACATGAGTGGCAAAATATTGACAACATGTCTGACAATATTAGTGACCTATTGATTTTTGTTGTCTTTAATATTTGCTGTTAGAGGAAAACAATAATATTCCAGAGACTAAATACATTTAATTGGGTTGGGATGAAGATGGAATAAATTGCTGAAAGGTTTTTTTCATTGCTCAAATGCATCTCATATGAATATATTGACTTTTGGCAGAACTCATATATGGAGCACAGCCCAGGATTCTGACTAAAGTATTATAGAGTGAAAGAAATTTGTTGGTAAGAATCATTCTTTAAAAATAAAGCAAAACAAACAAGGTGACCACTTCTTTCATTCTCAGTTTTTTTTTTTAATTTTTTATTGTGGGTTGTTCAAAATATTACAAATTTCTTGACATATCATATTCCACACTTTGATTCAAGTGGGTTATGAACTCCCACCTTCACCCCATACACAGATTGCAGAATCACATCAGTTACACATCCATTGATTTACATATTGCCATACTAGTGTCTGTTGTGCTTCGCTGCCTTTCCCATCCTCCACCCTCCCCCCTCCCCACCTCTTCCCTCCCCTCCCCTCCTCTCTCTCTACCCCCTCCACTGTATAACCCTGAGGGTCTCCTTCCATTACCATGCAATTTCCCTTCTCTCTCCCTTTCCCTCCCACCTCTCATCCCTGTTAAATGTTAATCTTCTTCTCCTGCTCTTCGTCCCTACTCTGATCTTAGTTACTCTCCTTATATCAAAGAAGACATTTGGCATTTGTTTTTTAGGGATTGGCTAGCTTCACTTCATTCTCAGTTTTAATCAATGAGCTAAGGGAATAGTTTGAGATATAAACAAATAAAAAAGATATGAAAAAGATAAAAACAACCAATTAAGATATCTTGGTGGGGTTTTGCATCTATGTTTATCAGTTTAGATTGGTTTATCATTTTCTTTTCTTATTAAGGTTTAGTATCAAGGTTATGTTGGCTGTATTGAACAAGTTAAAATTTTTCTCTTTCTATTTTTAGTCCTATTCTCTGCCCAAATTTGTTAATATTGGTGATATGGTTTTCTTAACTATCTGGTAGAATTTACTAGTGAAGCTCTCTGTGTCTTTGTTTATAAAACATATCATTTTCATCTTTCGTCTATTTCCTCCTCAAGCTATAAATGCAGAAGGCCATTATATATTCATCTGGAACTTGTTTTAGAATCTAGGAGCAGATTCTACTCTGTGTTGCAGAGAAAGAAAAAGGCCTTTTATTCTATTGCATCCCAAGTATTCTTGGCTGTTTCTAGAGCCATATGGTTGCCATGTACATGTATTCTGTTTTCATAGTGGAACCCAAATGATAAAATCTAAAATGTACTCTTTTAAACCAGGCACATATGGATCTTATTTTTTATTTTTGTTATATATGACAGAAGAATGCATTACAATTCATATTACACATATAGAGCACAATTTTTCATATTGCTGGTTGTACACAAAGTAGTCACATCCTTCATGTCTTCTTACATGTACTTAGGGTAATGATGACCACCGCATTCCACCATCTTTCCTACCCCTGTGCCCCCTCCCTTCCTTTTTCCCCTTTTCTCTATCTAGAATTCATTTAATCCTCCCCCCACCCCTAGCATATTATGGGTCAACATCCTTAAATCAGAGAAATTATTCTGCATTTGGTTTTTTGGGATTGGCTGATTTCACTTAGCATTATGTTCTCCAGCTTCATCCATTTACCTGCAAATGCTATGTTTTTATTCTCTTCTAATGCTGAATAATATTCCATTGTGTATATATACCACATTTTCTTTATCCATTCATCTACTGAAGGGCATGTAGTTTGTTCCACAGTTTAGCTATTTATTGTAAATTGTGCTGCTATAGACATTGATGTGGCTGTGATCCTGTAGTATGCTGTTTTTAAGTCCTATTGGTATAGAACGAGGAGTGAGATAGCTGGGTCTAATGGTGGTTCCATTCACAGTTTTCCAAGGAATCTCCATACTGCTTTTCATATTGGCTGCACCAATTTGCGGTCCCATGGATCTTAATCTTAAGCAAAGGCTACAGTTGTTTTGATTAGAATAAAAATGATGTTCGCAACAAATAAAAGCAACCAATTAAGATATATTGTGGGGTTTTGCATCTATGTTTAGCAGTTTAGAATGGTTTATCATTTTCTTCTCTTATTAGGGTTTGGTATTAAGGTTATGTTGGCTATATTGAACAAGTTAAAATTTTTCTCTTTCTATTTTTATTCCTATTCTGTGCCCATGTTTGTTAATATTGGTGATATGGTTTTCTTGACTATCTGGTGGAATTTACTATGAAGCTCTCTATGACTTAAGTTTTAAGTGTGGGAAAATTTAAATCATGAAATTAAATTCATTAATAATAGAATTATTCATATTTTTACTTTCCATGTTTCGTTTTTGTAAATTTAGTCCAAGAAATATGTTTTATAAAGAAAAAAAATTATTGGAAATTTCAGTCCATTACTGAAGAGAGTAGTTGCCCATCTGTGAATGGAAGAATAGGTAAAATTTCAAAATTTCTGTTTCAGGAAGATATTAGTTTGAACATGGCTTATGAGCCATTAAAGTTTCACTATCACTGACCAGAGAATCTGAAATCCTTAGGCAATTTCATCTAAGCTTTCAAATATCTTGGCATAAAGTGTGTATGTCCTTTTTGATCTTTATCATACCTGCAGGGTCTGTAGTGAGAGTCTTCTTTTCAATCCTGGTATTATTACCTCTCAGTTTTCACGACTGGACTTGAAATAGTTCATTAATTATATTAGTCTTTCCAAGGTAATGTTTGGTTTCTGGGGTTCTCTTTTTTATACATTTGCTTCTATTTTATTAATCTCTGCTCTTTCTTGTTCATATTCAGTATGCCATTTGTCTTCTACTTTCTAGTTCAGCTTACTGATTATAGGCTTTTGTCATTTGTAATGTATGGATTTAAAGCTGTAAATTTTCCACTAACAATGGCATTAGCTGCCTCATGCTAATCTTATTTAAAAATTTTAAATGAGATGTAACATACATAAAAGTTCATACATTGTAAGCACACAGCTTAATGAAGAATCCAAAGCTAACACAATCATGTAACTACAACAGAGGTAAAGAAATTGAGCATTACTAGTACCCTAGACATTCCTTCTAAAATGTAACCATCATCATGGGTTTCAACATGTAGTATATTGTAGTCATATATATAACATAATCGGATTAATCATATATGATCATATGCTGTGCTTCTATTTTCATGTTGGGACTTTTTTTCACTCAGAAGTATATTTGTGTCACTTATCTGGGCTGGTATGTGTAGCAAAAATTCATCCATTAAATTTCTGTATGGTTTTATTGCACAAATCCACCATAAGTTTTTATCCTTTTTCTGTTGATGGATTTTTTTCAAGTTTGTTTTTATTGTAAGCAATTCTGATGTAAACATTTTTTTCATGTCTTTTGGTACATATATATTTACTTTTTTTGATATATTGGTAGTAGGAGTTTCTTGATTATAAAGTATTTGTATGTTCAGTTTAATAGCTACTGACAATAGTTCCCCAAATTAGTTGCACCATTTTTTCCTCCCACTAGCAGCATTTGAGATTTTCAGTTATTACACATGCTTTTAATACTTAGTGTCATCAGCATCTTTAATTGTCATCATTATGGTGGTACGATTGATTAGTATCTCATTTATTAGTTCTCGATTTTTTTATCGAATGGTAATTAAGTACCAAACAGTTTGCATCAGTGACTACTAAAATGTTAATTCCATTCACCCCTCCCTTGCATTATATAATTTTTCAAGTCAGGTTTATTGGTCATTTGGAAATATTGGTTCACTGAGATATTCAGACCTTCTAGATGCAGATACATTTTACTATACAATATTTTTTAAAAAGCCCATACATTTGTTCATACTTCCACTGATCTCACCTGAAAATCTTAGTATTAGGATTCTGGAAGCTCACAGTGGTGGACACAAGTTTTCCAAAAGTGTAATTCACATTAAAAATCTTGAATTTATTATCTACAATAAATATTGTCAATTATTCCCCTTGTAATGACAGGTTCATTCCATTCATTTTTGAGAGAATATTTGTCAAATACTCTTATTTACACTTGATATTAGCAAAAAGGCCAAGAAGTGATGAATATTCACATCTAAATACCTGTAGTTTGTCAGTCTTTCTTGTCAGTAAAAATAATGTTCCATTAAAAAAAAAGTGCTTTGTTCATCCCACAACTCAAAACAATCACTGAGTGCTTTTCCTTGAGGCAGCTATCATTCTTAAGGATGCAACAGAAGTATTTTTGGCATACTTCCTATTTCCATTTCCTCACACAAAATATTTAAAAGATGTGTACCTAATTGTTGAGATTTATCAGTATAAAAATTAATAATATCCAATGCTTCATCAAAATTGCTTTTTGACATGACAAGATTGCTATTTTTCTTACTGCAAATGAGTACAATGATTACTACACAGCTTGGAGCTACTATCTTGACTCCATCTATCATGCCCAGTTTTAACCATCAGTGCCTTTACATCATCAGTGCAAATGTAAAGACAGTTAAAAAGGCAAATAGTGTTTTAGCATTATTTTGAACATAAATTGGAACTGATGTAGACACCCAAAGGATCTACAGATCACACTTTGAGAATCACTGTTCTATTATTCCTTCTTTCTTTATTAATGATAAAATTTCTGTCAAGGGAATAAACTTCTTCTCGACTTTTTGATTAACCTGAAGTATAGTTCACATAGGGAAGGCAAGATAAATACTTCTTTCCCTTCATTTTATAGTTTTGAAAGTAATCAATTGATTCTTTACTTTCCTACAAAAAGGACCAATGAATTTTTTACCTGTCACAGTTTCTTAGACTCAAACTTATTTGATAGGTCTCAATACATTGCATTTATTAATCTTATTACTCAAATTATGCTAACTTTACTAAGTGGGGTTCTGTTTAGATTAACTGCTGAGTCTCTCTGTGTGGGTCTTGTTTTGAACCTTTTATTCTGAAATAATTATAGATTCACACAAAGTTACAAAAGTAATACAGAGAGGTCCCAAGTGTTCCTCACCCAGTTTCGTCAGTGATGACATCCTGAGTCTTTTTTACTCTACTCTTGATAGTGTTTAGAACACTTCATTGCTTTCTGATATGACAAGATGTCCAAGTCAACTTGTATATTTCCTGTCCCAAACTTGCAAACAGCCATTCCATACTCATCTAACTTGTGATGTATTATATCTTTTAAAAAATCAATATCCCTTAATTTAGTAACAGAAAATACCTAGAGATACTGATATTCTATAACAATAAGCATACATATTATTCAAATCATATTTCTAAAAATCATCTCATACCAAAAATAATTTAAGGACTCTTGGAGAATGGCTGACTCCAGGTCTGGCACAGGAAATATACAAGGTGATTTGGACATCTTGTCAAATCAAAAAGCAATGAAGTGCTCTAAAAACTACCAAGAGTAATGTAAAATGTCATCATCAAAGGATGTCATCATCAAAGAAACTGAGTGATAAACACTTGGGACCTCTCTGTATTACTTTTGTAACTTTGTATGAATCTATAATTATTTCAGAATAAAAAGTTTAAAACAAGACCCACACATGAGAAAGACTCAGCAGTTAATCTAAACAGAACCCCACTCAAGTTCAGCTTTCTGAGGTTTTTACTTATTCAGTATTACATTTGTATCCATTTCTCCCATCTGTAAAATCTCACTTTTCATCTCATTTGTTATTCCATACTGCTTAAATGATGGACTTAGAAAATAATGCCAGCACTACTCTAACATGACTACTGTAATGTTTTAATATTTTTTTGCCATTCTTTCTATTTGTAAGGTATACCCCAGTAGACAGATACAATCAAATTACTGAATTTTAAAATCTCTTGAAATAGTTCCTCTCATGTATAAACCATCAATTTAGATATAATAATTATGTTCATTCAGTCCAAGTTGCTTTCAAATTTAGGCCTTGCTTTTTAAATTTAACTTTATTTTATAATTACGTGAAATATTTCCATGGTTCCAAAATAAGTTCATAAAACAAGATATATTTAGTCTAACATCTGTTGTTACATACAATACTCATTCTTCTCTACTTTGATTTTTTAGTTGAAGATATAAACTCAATTATGTCAAAGTGAATCCTAATGTTAAAAAGAATCAATAATATATATAAGCTCAAGATTACTCTATAAGTATTATATAGAAATACACCTTGCTTCTTAATAGTGTTGATTAAAGAAGTTCCCCATTTTAATGATATTCAATTCGTTGATATATTTCTTTTTACTTAGTATTCTTTCTATCCTTTTAAAGAAAATGTAGCATGCTTCAAGATCATGGAGACATATTTCCTGTTTTCTTCTAGATTGTTGCTGTCTGATAGAACTTGCTGACATGTAGAAAATTTTCTGTATCTGCAGATAGACCTGTGGCTACTGAGCATTGGAAATGGGTCTAATGAAACTGAGGGATCGATGGCTAATGTTATTAATTTTAATTAAGCTTAAATTAAAATAGCCACCTCTGGCTAGTAATGTAGTTCCAGAAACTTTCTTGTTTTAACTTGAAATTTAGATCTTGAATACCTGATACTATTTTTGAGTACAATATAAAGAGGGAGTCAAGATTTGTTTTTGTTTGTTTACGTAAATCCAGTAGGATTTTTTCTATATCTACACAATATTTAATAAAAGACCATCCTTTTCTCACTATGTACTCTGCAGTGCTCACTTTGTCATAAATTTTATATATATATATTTATGTATACACACACTCACATATATATATATATATATATATATATATAAACATTTATTCTGTTTCTGGATTCTCTATTTTATTTCATTAGTCTATTTGTCTATTCTTTTATTTCTCTTTTTAAAATTTGTTCTACTTAGTTGTACATGACAGCAGAATGCATTTCAATTCATCATATGCAAATGAAATGCAACATTTCTTTTTTTTTTAAAAGGGAGGGAGGGAGGGAGAGAGAGAGAGAGAATTTTAATATTTTATTTTTTAGTTATCGGCGAACACAACATCTTTGTTTGTATGTGGTGCTGAGGATCGAACCCGGCCGCACACATGCCAGGCGAACGCGCTACCGCTTGAGCCACATCCCCAGCCCCCTGAAATGCAACATTTCAATTCTCTGGTTGTACATGGTGTAGAGATGCACCATTCATGCAATCATACATGTACCTAGGGTAATGATGTCCATCTCATTCCACCATCTTCTTCTAGACCCATTAACCCCTCCCCACCCTCCCCCTTGCCCAATCCAAAGTTTCTCCATTCTTCTCATGCCCGGCCCCCATAATAGATCAGCATCCACTAATCAGAGACCACATTTGGCTTTTAGTTTTTTGGGATTGGCTTACTTCACTTAGCATGATATTCTCCAACTCTCTCCACTTACCTGCAAATGCCATAATTTTATTCTTTTAATGCTGAGTAATATTCCATTGTGTAAAGAAACCACGGTTTCTTTATCCATTCATCTATTATTGGGCATCAAGGTTGGTTCCACAGTTTAGCTATTGTGAATTCAGCTGCTATAAACATTGGTGTAGCTGTGTCACTATAGTATGCTGATTTTAAGTCCTTTGAGTATAGATGAAGGAGTAGGATAGCTGGATCAAATGGTAGTCCCATTCCAAGTTTTCTGAGGAATTTACACACTGCTTTCCAAAGTGGTTGCACCAATTTGCAGTCCCACCAACAACGTATGAATGTACCTTTTCCCACACATCCTCTCCAACACTTATTATTGCTTGTATTCTTAATAACTGCCATTCTGACTAGGGTGAGATAAAATCTTAGAGTATTTTTAATTTGCATTCCTCTAATTACTAAAGATTTTGAACATTTTTTCATATATATGTGATGATTGCTTGTATATCTTCTTCTGAGAAGTGTCTGTTCAGTTCCTTAGCCCATTTATTGATTGGGTTGTTTTTTTGTATTAAGTTTTTATTTTTTAGTTCTTTATATGGAGATTAGTACTGTGCATGTGGTAAAAATTTGCTCCCATTTGTAGGATTTTTCTTCACCTCAATGATTCTTTTGCTGAGAAGAAGCTTTTTAGTTTGAATCCATCCCATTTATTGATTTTTTTAGTTGTAGTTGGACACAATACCTTTATTTTACTTATTTGTTTTTATGTGGTGTTGAGGATGGAACCCAGTGCCTTGCATGTGCTAGGCAAGCACTGTACCACTGAGCCACAATCCCAGCCCCTCATTTATTGATTCTTGATTTTATTTCTTGTGCTTTTGGAGTCTTGTTAAGGAAGTCAGGGCCTAATCTGATATTATGAAGATTTGGGCCTAGGTTTCCTTCTGTTAGGTGCAGGATCTCTGGTCTAATTCCTAGGTCCTTAATTCATTTTGAGTTGAGTTTTGTGCATGATGAGAGATAGAGGTTTAATTTCATTTTGTTGCATTTGGATTTCCAGTTTCCCAGCATCATTTATTGAAGAGGCTATTCTTTCTCCAATGTATGTTTTTGGCACCTTTGTCTAGTATGAGATAACTGTATTTATGTAGGTTGGTCTCTGTGTCTTCTATTTTGTACCATTGTTCTACATGTCATTTTGGAGCCAATACCATGCTGTTTTTGTTGCTGTTGCTCTGTAGTATAGTTTAAGTTCTGGTATTTTGATGCCTCTTGCTTCGCTTTTCTTACTAAGATTGCTTTGGCTATTCTGGGTCTCTTATTTTAGTCTGTCTATTCATTCTGTGTTAAATATAGTAGCTTTAAATTTGCGTTGATATGCAATTATGTAAATGGTATTTTTTTTGTCTCTGAGATTAGCTTAGCTATTTTGGGCCCTTTGCATTTCTATATAAATTATGGAATCAGTTTGTTAGTTTCTACCAAGACTCCTGATTTGAATTTAATTGGTATGACATTGAATCTATAGAAAGTATGGGGTATGTTGTTAATATTTTATTTGGATTTTATTGAGACTACAAAAATATGGGTTTTTTTGACATATTGACAATATTGAGACATCCAATTTATTTACAAGGAATAATCTTCCATTTATTTTATTTACTATTTTTCTCAGTGTTTGTGTATGTTTGGAATGAGCTATCTTTTGACAACTAGCAAATAAAAGACATATTACGTTTAAATGAACAGTAACAGAGATGAAAATTGACATGTCAAGAAAAAAATAAAAGCCAGAAAATACTGGAATGACCTTCAAAGAGCTGAAGGAAAGTATCTACACACCTAGAATTTTATTTTATTTTACTTTTTATTTTTTTAAGAGAGAGAGAGAGAGAGAGAGAGAGAGAGAGAGAGAGAGAGAATTTTTTAATATTTATTTTTTAGTTTTTCGGTGGATACAACATCTTTGTTTTGTATGTGGTGTTGAGGATCGAACCCGGGCCGCACGCATGCCAGGCAAGCGCACTACTGCTTGAGCCACATCCCCAGCCCAAACCTAGAATTTTATACCCAATGAAATAGCCTTCAAAAAGGAAGGTAAAGAAAAATATTTTCAAATTAACCAAAGCTTAGGTAGAGTATCCCGAGCAGATCTGTACCAAAAGAAATAGAACATGATTTCTGTAAGTATATGGAAAATATTCCCAGGTAGAATTACAGAAATATTTTAAGTAAGAAAGAAGATGGTGAATATTCACTGATTAAAACAAAAGCACTATTTACATCTAATGAGTGAAAATCACTGGATCAGTGATAGTCTGTGAGCAAGAATTTGAAAGCATTAAAGGAAATAAAAGAGACAATAAATGATATAAAATTGTGATTTGGCAATTCTTTGTGTGCCTTCAGCTGAACTGTTCAATAAAGCAGACACTAGCCACATATAACTACTGAGTGCTTGAAATGTACTGCAAGTATAAAAGCAGTTTTGAAAGTTTCAAAAGGCAATTATGCATACTAGAATTAAAATGTAATAAGAACTGAAATATATGATAATAGTAATAAAAATATGAGTCAAGATCAACAGAATTAAAATGCTATATGTCATTTCATTTTCCTGGAAGCACTAGAACTAGAAACTATATAGACTTTAAAGTCAAGGATGTATGTTGTAGTCTCTAGGGTGATCCTCTTAAAATATTAAAAGAATATTTAACAAATAAGCTAATCATGGGGAGAGAGTAGGATAAAAGTTATTTAATGCAAAAGAAGGCAAAAAATTAGAAAAGGGCAATTTAAACATATGGGACAAATAAAAACAAATGACAGATTTAAATTTTTGTATGCCAGTAATTATAGACTAAACCCTCAAATTAGCAGAGATAGACCAGTTAGAAATTAAACACTCATATGTCACTTGCTAGAGACACACCTTTATTTCAAAGACAAAACAAAGTAAAAATTAAAGAGATGGGAAGAGATAACATGTGAACACATCAAAAAGAAATAATATAGCTACTATGTCAGTTATGGTAGAATTTAAGTCTTATGAATATAGATAGGGTAATTATATGATGATAAAAGGGTCAATCCATTAGGAAGATAAACTAGTCATAAATTTCAATGCAATATTATCCTCTTTAATTACATTAAGTAAAGATGGCTGGCCTCCAATAAGAAGTAGAGAAATCCATAATTAGAATGTGAAATTTTAACATACAAGGAGACAAAAGAAAAATAATAAGAATAAAAAATCTGGAATAACAGGATTAACAAGTGTGTATACATGGGTGTATTGAAAAACATTATTATTAGTGAAACATACTCATATTATTGTATGTAGCTGTATATCCTTCATTCCCATTGTATGATATTTTCAGGGTATGAGTGTTCAATCTTTGTAAATGTTCTGCATGTTCATGAAAAGATAGTATTCTGAAATAGCTTGTTGTATTGTTCTATGCAGCCATTAAGTCAATTTTATTAGTAGTATTGTTCAAATATTCTGTACTTTTTAATTGCTTTTGTTTATTTTTATCAGTTACGGAGAAAATTATATTAAAGTATATTGCTATGAATTATGAATTGTTTAATTCTTCTTGGATTCATTTTTTTTTGCTTTATAAGTTGTGAACCTTTTTATTTAGGTGTGTAACTAAATTTAAATTTGTAGTATCTTCCTGCTAAATTAAAACTTTTGGCATTATTTATTATTCATTTCTACTTCTGCTGGTGATGAACTACTATGGTTTTCTTTGCTTGAATAGTCAACAGTGAATTTTTTTAAAAAAATATTTTTAGTTGTGGATGGACACAATATCTTTATTTTGTTCATTTATTATTTTTTATGTGGTGCTGAGAATCAAACCCAGTGCCTCACACATGCCAGGCAAGTGCTCTACCACTGAGCCACAACCCCAGACCCGAGAGTGACTTTTTTCTTGTCATTTTTGAAATGATACTTTTTCCCTGAGTATTGAATTTTAGGTTGTCATTTATTTCCTTTTTGCTACATTAAAGCTATCTCCTCCTTATCTTCTGGGTTCCACTGTGGTTATTGTGCTGTTTTATTAATAGTTTATTATGTTTTTTTTCAGTTTTACTAATTTTAAACTCTTGTGTGTTAAAAACACCAATGTGTTGTTAAAAACACCCTTTGAGTTTTAAAAAACTTTTTTTGGTGCTGGGGATTCAAGCCAGGGCCTCTCATATGCTTGGCAAGCACTCTAGCACTGACCTACATCGCCAGCAAGTTTTAAATTTTGTTATTATGTTTTTCATTTAGAAAATTGTAATTATTATTGTTCAAACCTGCTAGGATTTTTTTTATTGTTTTCTGTTTCTTTAAATTATTTTAACCTTACCTTTTATTTACTTAACTATATTAAATCTCCATCTTACAATTCCAAAGTCTGAAGACTGCAAGTATGTTTCTGCTGTGTATTCTTTCAGCTGGTTCTTGTTTGCAGCTCCATATTTTCTGTGTGCCAGGTTTTCTTTGACTCGTCATGGTCATTATCCTGAAAATATTTGTCAGGATATCATGAGGTCTTTCCTTCAGGATCAATTTTTATTTACTTCTTCCAGTATCTGAATATATTGCTTGTAATACACTTTAAATCAAATTCAAGACTTGAGGGTCCCAGCTATTTAGACTATATATTTACAGCTGAAAATATGTAGGATGTTCAGTACTTAATTGTTAATGGGATTTTTTTTCCTTTCCTGTTTACCTTCTATTGCCAATTCAAACTCCTCAGCAGTTCTCTGAGGTGGTGAATAGATGAGCTTAGTTTTTATATACCATTAGCTGGAGAATTTAGTCCTTTGGAATTTCAGACTAAAGTAGTTTGTTTGCTTGCTTGTAGCACCTCAAATCTGTGACTTCATACATGCTAGGCAAGTACTCTGCTACTGAGCTACATCTCCAGTCCCTAATGTAGTTTGAAGATCCTGTAAAGGTCCCCATTTTAAATATATCCTGGTTCTTAATTTCTGTCTTCCTTACTCCATATTTATCTGATTTTATATCTAAGTTTATGTTGACATAGAATTTCCGAACAAAAATCAAGCTCAATATTCTGGTTTCCTCCAGAATTTGTCCCAGCAGTCCCCCATTATCTTGTCAGATCTCCAGGGCCTTTTAAGATAATTATCTTAATGTTTCATCCATAATACTTAGATACTTTCAGTAGGATGGCTGCTGTGAATAATTTAGGTTGCCATTATTTGATATTCCCTGTAATTCAGTGTTATCACTAGCAGACTAGCAACTAAGTCATATTGAAATGCCTTTTTTCAATTACTTTTTAAAATTTATTCTTTTTAGTTATACAGCAGAATGTATTTTGTCATATCATACATTCATGGAGTATAACTTCCCATTCTTATGGTTGTATATGATGAGAAGTTATGCTGGTCATGCATTCATACATGAACATAGGAAAATTATGCCCCATTCATTCTACTGTCTTTCTCATTTCCATACCCACTCCTTTCCCCCTATTTCCCCCATCCCCCCCCCATTGTGAGTCAGCATCCACATATCAGAGAGGATATTCTGCGTTTGGTTCTGGGAGATTGGCGTATTAAATGCTTGTTTAATATGGCTTAAAATATTTAAATTACATTTATTTTTTTAAAAAGAATGCCTTTATTTTACCCAAACCTTTTTAGAGGGATTTCTATCTCTAATTGATTTTGGGGAAATGATTCATAAGTAAGATCTACTATGAAATATTTAGGAATTGAACTGGAGAGCAAATGCTTTCACTTAAAACATTTGCATAAACTGTCTTTATTGAAGGTGATATTTGTAGCTTTACTTGACATAAAACCATTTCCCAATACCTCTATTCTAGCCATTCCACTGATAACACATTTTTTGAGCACAAAATATTCAAAGTATAGAGAGAAGTAAGAAATAATCAACATTATTAAAATATATTTAATAATACATAAGTAAACCATCAATTATAATCAGTCAGATGGAAAAAAGTTCACTCCACCTGGATAACTGAGAGGGGAGTTCATACCCCATATTGATGAATATTGATGAAGTGTGTTGTCTGTTGGAAAGCAGGGGCAGGCAGGGAAATTTTCCCAAGTAGGATATCCCTTTAGCAGAATATTAATGGTTGATCTGGGAAGCAAGCGGGGAGGGTAGAGTGGAGGATGAGAATTTTAGCTACAGTAGTAACTATAAATAAAGGTCTGGAGGAATGAGAAAGCATAGAAGGAATTAAAAATCATTTGATTTAGTCAAAGCATGCTATACATGTAAAAGCAAGTTAGAAACGTAGCTGTATAACCAATGTGATCCTGCAATCTGTACATGTGGAAAAATAAGAATTCATACCCCATTTGAATCAAATATATGATATGTCAAGATCATTGTATTGTCTTGAGCAACTAATAAAAAAAGTGGACCAAAAAAAAAAAAAAAAAACAAGGTAGAACTTCAGAGTTGATAAGTAAATGAGAATCAGACATAGAAGATTGTTCAATGAATGGCTTAGGATTTTAGAATTTATATTAAGAATATGGAGAGCCATTAAGAATGAAAAAAAATCTAAAAACAACTTTTGCATTAAATGGACATCACAGGCATTTCAGAAAAAAGAGAAGAAACTGTAATCCTAATGGCCAAGTATAGTCACAATTATGTATTTCTACGGCTCTTTTAAAAAATGTTTTCTATGCATGTTTTAAAACTAGCTGTAATCAATTATAAGTATATGGTATTTTATTATAAAATTAATTTATATTTATAAAATGGAGTAAAATTTTGGAGAGTACATTTTCATCTGTTTTTAATTTAAGGCCTTAAGTTGTTATAAAACATTTGTCAAGCTAGTTTAAATGACTATGTACAATTACGTAAGCTATTATAATTTGGATTGTTTCTGTATTTTAAAAATACCATGTAAAATGTAAAGTAAAATTATTTACATTAATATCTATGTTCCCTAAGAGTGGAAAATCATATATATAAGAAATCAAAGTAAGTTGATTCGAAAAATTTAAATTATCTTGCATCAAATCATATAAAAGTACCTGGGTAGATGATGTGCATACAAGTAATTGTAGTCTTTCTATTTGTCAGTGGTAAAAAATAAAATGGCAAAAAGTTCTCATTCAGAAAAACAATAAACAAAATATTTAAGAATAATTTTAATGAGAAATGTGAAAAGTATGAAATTTTGTTGAAAAATATTTAAAATCTTGCATAAATGTGGTAGCATGATATATTATTAGATGAAATATTACAAAGGTGTTTTTCCCAAATTAGCTAGATTTTGTCCTGTGTCAATAAAAATTTTAATGGGTTTATTATTTTTTAACATGATAATTTTTTTTCAAAAAAAATTGCCTCTAAGAATCAATATGCAGAAAAAATATTGACAAAATGGAAAAAAATTTAAGGTGTAGACATTCTATTATAAGAATAACATTTGAAAAAACATTATTATAGCAATGTTGGTTAGTATCCATGGGATAAGACCAGATTGGAGAAAGGGAAATGAACTACTGCTAAAATATCTAGACACTTGGAAGGTTTAAACTGAGGCTAGGGGAAAGGAATTGACTATGATATAAAGGAAAGAATCGATAGGGTTTAGTTACTAAATGTGGGGGTAACTGTAAAATAACAGAGTCTATCAAGATTCATGGAAAGGATGAGTTTAGTTTAGAAATATCACTAAGTGGAGATAGATAAGAGTTGAATTTGTTCAGAGAAGCTGTATTCTAAGATAGATTTTGAGTCATTTACATAAACATGATCCTTGGAGCTAGAGTATTGATAAAACGATAAACAATGCATAAAGTGTATGTGTGGTGAGGAGAGGGATAAGGTCAAAATCTTGTGGAATACATTATGAAGTCTGAATTCCATATTGAATCAGAAAGAAACAGTAGGAGATGCAGGGGGGAAAAAATCCAGGGAGGAGTGCTTTATCTAGATCAAAAAAGGAAGGCTGAAGATAGAGGGTTGATAATTAAAGGGATGAGGGCTGTTAGTGGTGTGAAGGAATATATTTCCTACTTTAAATGGTTTAATCAATGGTTTAATTATTTGAAGATGGTTTTTCTGATATCTGAAGCGATCATTTCAGATCGCTTTTGAAGATCATTTTTCTGATATCTGAAGCGATCATTTTTAAAAGAAGGGTACAGCAGAAGTACAATGTTGTATTCTATTCATTCTAACAGTATTTGTCATATTATTTTGTCTGGGAACATCTTAACAAGTTGGAACAATAATGTAGAGAATTTTGGGTTTTGCTCCTAAACATTTTTGTATTTTACAACTCTGCTGAACTCCACAGTGAAAAGTGCCTATTTCCCCATTGTTCTGAAGTGAGACATTAGAACTGTCCTTATTTCTCCCATCCATATACTCTGCTGTATAGTTTCTATCATCCCAGAAACATCTCTTTATGCTCTCAGTTTCTGATATTGGCTTATTCCATCTATAAATGATTGTGTGAATGATTTTAACCTCTCTACTGGATCTGCTTTGTAGTATTGAATGTTACAATTTTTTTTTTACTCAGAAATAGTTTTCTTCAGTCCCTTCTATCTAACCACATTTGGGGCTATTATGGAAATAATACTAAAATGCTTTTTTTATCAGGTCCAACAAAATCAGATTGTCTCTATTCTCAGTACCTAGGAGTAATGCAGATGCCTAGAAAATGAATAAGAAATGTAGCTTTCCCATTCCTGTTCTGTTGATAATTGGAAAATGTTATGCAATAGAAAAAATTACACTTGACCTCTTCTCATAAGAAAGTGGTATATTCTGAATCTCCACCAAAGCCTTTAAAACATATCTTCCTAAGGTTAATGACAGCCTGAGCCAGACAGTTAATTATTAATGTGCATAAGATTAAATGTATCTTCCTATCACCTGTCTTCTACCATTAAGAATTCATTTAAGTATTGGGAAAAGTACAGTTATGCTACATGCATACTGGTGTGTTATGAATTAAATTTTTTTCTTTTCTAATATTTTAAAAATTTATTTATTTATTCTAATTTGTTATACATGATATCAGAATGCATTTCAATTCATAGTACATATATACAGTACAATTTTTCATGTCTCTGGTTGTACACAAAGTAGAGTCTCACCATTTGTGTCTTCATACATGTACTTAGCGTAATTATGTCCATCGCATTCCACCATCTTTCTTACCACCATGCCCCCCCTTTCCCTCCCTCCCCTTGCTCTATCTAAAGTTCCTCCATTCTTCCCATGCTCCCCACCCCATCCCCATTATGTATCAGCATCCACATATCAGCGAAAACATTTGGCATTTGGTTTTTTGGGATTGGCTTACTTCACTTAGCACAATATTCTCCAACTCCATCCATTTACTTGTAAATGCCATGATTTTATTCTCTTTTAATGCTGAATAATATTCCATTGTGTATATATACCACATTTTCTTCATCCATTCATCTACTAAAGGGCATTTAGGTTGGTTCCCCAATTTAGCTATTGTGAATTGTGCTGCTGTAAACATTAAAATGGCTGCATCACTGTAGTATGCTGTTTTTAAATCCTTTGGGTATAAATCAAGGAGTGGGATAGCTGGGTCAAATGGAGGTTCCATTCCCAGTTTTCCAAGGAATCTCCACACTACTTTCCAGATTGGTTGCACCATTTGCAGTCCCACCAGCAATGTATGAGTGTGCCTTTTCCCCCACATCCTCGCCAACACTTATTGTTTTTTTTTTTTTTATTCTTAATAGGTGCCATTCTGACTGGAGGGAGATGAAATCTTACAGTAGTTTTGATTTGCATTTCTCTAATTGCTAGAGATGTTGAATATTTTTTCATATATTTGTTGATTGTATATCATCTTCTGCAAAGTGTCTGTTCAGTCCTTGGCCCATTTATTAATTGGGTTATTTGCTTTATTGGTATTAAGATTTTTGAGTTCTTTATATATCCTAGAGATTAGTGCTGTATCTGATGTGTGTGTGGTAAAAATTTGCTCCCATTCTGTAGGCTCTCTATTCACCTCACTGGTTATTTCTTTTGCTGAGAAGCTTTTTAGTTTGAATCCATCCCATTTAGTGATTCTTGATTTTATTTCTTGTGCTTTAGAGTCTTATAAGAAAGTCGGGGACTAATCTGAACATGATGAAGATTTGGGCCTACTTTTTCTTCTGTTAGGGATAGGATCTCTGAGTTAATTCCTAGGTCCTTGATCCACTTTGAGTTGAGTTTTGTGCATGGTGAGAGAAAGGGGCTTAATTTCATTTTGCTGCATATGGATTTCCATTTTTTCCAGTACCATTTGTTGAAGACTCTATCTTTTCTCCAGTTATGTTTTTGGTGCCTTTGTCTAATATGAGATAACTGCATTTGTGTGGATTTGTCTCTGTGTCCTCTATTCTGTACCATTGGTCTATAAGTCTATTTTGGTGCCAATACCATGCCATTTTTGTTATTATTGCTCTGTAGTATAGTTTAAGGTCTGGTGTAATGTGCCACCTGTTTCACTCTTCTTGCTAAGGATTGCTTTAGCTATTCTGGGTCTCTTATTTTTCCAAATAAATTCCATGACTGCTTTTTCTATTTCTTTGAGGAATGTCATTGGGATTTTTATTGGAATTGCATTAAAACTGTATAGTGCTTTTGGTAGTTTTTTGCTTTTGGTAGTATGATCATTTTGAAAATATTAATTCTGCCTATCCAAGAACAAGGGAGATCTTTCCATTTTCTAAGGTCTTCTTTAATTTCTTTCTTTAGTGTTCTGTAGTTTTCATTATAGAGGTCTTTGACCTTTTCGTTTAGTTGACTCCCAAGTTTGTTTGTTTGTTTGTTTTGAGGCTATTGTAAACAGGGTGGTTTTTCCAGTTTCTCTTTCAGAGAATTTGTCACTGATGTAGAGAAATGCCTTTGATTTATGGGTGTTGATTTTATATCCTGCTACTTTGCTGAATTCCTTTATTAGTTCTAGAAGTTTTCTGGTGGAATTTTTTTGGATCCTCTAAGTATAGAATCATGTTGCCAGCAAATAGTGATAGTTTGAGTTCTTCTTTTCCTATCCGTATCCTTTTAATTTCTTTCATCTGTCTAATTGCTCTGGCTAGAGTTTCAAGAACTATGTTAAATAGAAGTGATGAAAGAGGCCATCCCTGTCCTGTTCCAGTTTCTAGAGGAAATGCTTTCAATTTGTCAATATTTCTTCCATCCATCTACTCTGCTGTATAGTTTCTATCATTTAGAATGATGTTGGCCTGGGGCTTAGCATAGACAGATTTTACAATGTTGAGATGTGTTCCTGTTATTCCTAGTTTTTCTAGTGTTTTTAACATGAAGAAGTGCTATATTTTGTTGAATGCTTTTTTTTTTTGCTTCTGTTGTGATGATCATGATTGTTATCTTTAATTGTATTGATGTGATGAATTACATTTATTGATTTCCATATGTTGACCAACCCTGCATCCCTGAAATGAACCACATTTGATCATGGTGCACTATCTTTTTGATATGTTTTTGTATTCAATTTGCCAGAATTTTATTGAGAATTTTTGTATCTATCTTCATTAGAGATATTGGTCTGAAGGGTTTTTTTTTTTCTTTTTTTTATGTGTCTTTGTCTGTTTTGAAATCCAGGAGATGTTGGCCTCATAGAATGAGTTTGGATGTGTTCCCTCTTTTTCTATTTCATGAAATAATTTGAGGAGTATTAGTATTAGTTCTTCTTTGAAGGTCTTGTAGAACTCAGCTGGGTATCCATCTGGTCCTGGGCTTTTCTTGGTTGGTAGGCTTCTGATGGCATCTTCTATTTCATTGCTTGAAATTGATATGATTTTTGATGTGTCTCAACTTCCCTTCATCTTTTAAAAAATCAAATAGTCTAAATTGTCATGGTGCTTCTTGTAGCTCTGTGCAGAGAAAAGAGCCTTAGAATGTTGAGAACATAAGCATTAGTTTCTGCTTCTTTTATGATGACTCTCATAATCTGTCACTCTTGGGCTCACAAATATTTTCTTCAAACTAATTTTATCACTGAAAAAATTGTTTTATCTTCTATGTAGTTAGGAGTTAAAAAGTAAATGTTCAAGTTTTTAACCATGGTACTCATTATTTGACCTATGTAGATGAGCAGAGTGATAAATTATGAAATATTATCTATATGTCTGCTGCCATCTGCCTCACTTAGATTTGCCTCTTCTTTGAAGTATAATGTCCATTTTTATTCTATAACTGATTTATAAATTAATCAATATTTTATCTATAGTTCTATAGAAATACTCTATTGAAGGTTGTATGCACTCAGTGTGGTTTGAATTTTACTTTAAGAGGAGACAGGAAAGGGAAATGTTGGGGACTGAATTAGAGCAAATTATGTTCCATGTTTTTGTAATTATGTCAAAACAAATCCTAATGTTATGCAAAACTAAAAAGAACTAATAAAAATTGCAAAAATTTTGGGGCTGGGGATGTGGCTCAAGCGGTAGTGCGCTCGCCTGGCATGCTTGCGGCCTGGGTTCAATCCTCAGCACCACATACAAAGATGTTATGTCTGCAGAAAACTAAAAAATAAATATTAAAGTTCTCTCTCTCTCTCTCTCTCTCTCTCTCTCTCTTTAAAAAAAATTGCAAAAAGCTTAAAGTATTATAATTATTTTAATAAGATATCTAGCTTTAAAATTTTTTTTATCAACTTTGTTAAAGTTATTTTAATATAATCACATCTACTTAAATTATGTTATACAATGAGTTTTGATGGTTGCATGCATTCTTAAAAGCACCACTACCATGAAGACACAAAAAATTTCCATCACCCTCAAAGTGTCCTGTTGTCTGTTTTATTGTCATTCTTCCTTCTGACCCAGGGCCCATAGAACCACCAATTGCTGCCGTCACTATAGACTATTGCATTTTAAAAATAATAAATGGAATCATTCAGTGTGAACTTTTTACATCTGCTTTCTTTCACTCAGCATAATGACTTTGAGATTCTTTATGTTGTGTATTTTCAGTAGTACATTACTTTTGTGTAGTAGTATTCTATTATATACCATATTTTCAAAAATTGAGTCACTCATTGATGGACTTTTGTGCTGTTCCCAATTTTTTTTTGTATTCCATATTTTAAAAATTTGAGTCACCTATTGATGGACTTTTGTGTTGTTTCCAATTTTTGACTATTATTAATAAGACTTTTGTGTATTCTTGTGTACATATGTGTAATATATGTTGCTTCTCTTTTATTTCTTTAATACCTGTGAGTAGACAGGTTGGATTTTATGATGGGTATATATTTTAAGAAATATGCAACTGTTTTTCAAAGTTTTAACACTAGTTTACATTTTCACTAGAAAAATGTGGGTAAAATTATGCTATATCTTCACAAACACTTGATATTACTAATCTTTTAAATATTATCCATTCTAATGGGCATGAAACTAATATCTTGCTGTAGATTTAATTTCCATTTCCCTGAAGACTAATCATGTTATTATCTCATGTGTTTCTATGGTCTTTTATGAAGTGTGTACAAATCATTTGCCTTTGTAGGTTGATTAATTGTCTTGTTATTATTGTTATAAAAGTATGTATACAAGTCTTACATATATGTATTTCAGGTGTTTTCTTTTGTCCGTGGCTTATCCATTTACTTAGCAATGCCTTTGAAGCCCCAAATTTTAAGTTTTGATGAATGTAAATTATTCCTTTTTGTTTTATGATTTCTGCCCCTTGTGATCTACTTTAAAAAATAAAAACCTTGCTATCCCAGGTTTGAAAAAATTTCCTTCTTATAAATTTTCTCCTAGGATTTTTCAATTTTAACATTTAGATTTAGTTCTGTGATCCATTTCAGTTCATTTTTATAAGAGTCAAGGTTCATTCTTTTCTACTGAAAAATACAATATAAAATTGTTGCTGTTTGAAGATGACATGATCTTATTAAAAAGAAAACTAAATACTCCACCAAAAAACTGTTAAAGCTAATAAGTGAATTCAGTAAAGTTTGCAAGATGTAAAATCAACATACAAAACCCAGTAATGTTTGTTCACACCAATGAAAGATCTAGAAAAGAACTCAAGAAAACAATATTATTTATAAGAGCTACAAATTTAATAACACAGTTAGGAGTAAATTTAATCAAGGAGGCAATAGACCTGTACACTGAAAACCTGTACCATGAAACACTGACAAAAGGAACTAAAGACACAAATAATGGAAAGATAGCCCTGTGTTCATGGATTGGAAGAATTTATATTGTTAAAATGTCCTTATTACTCAAAGCAATCTATGGATTCAGTGCAATCCCAATAAAAATCCCAGTGATTTTTTTCACAGAAATAGAAAAATCAATCATAAAATTCATATACAGCTACAAAAGACCCTGAATAACCTAAGCAATCTTCACCAAAAAGCTGGAGACATTACACTGTCTGATTTCAAAATATACTATAAAGATACAATAAGCAAAATGGCAGGTTGCTGGCATAAAAACAAACACATAGATGGAACAGAATAGAGAGCCCAGAAATAAATCCATGCATTTACAGTTAATTGATTTTCAACAAAGGTGCTAAGAACACATAATAGGGTAATGACAGACACTAATAAAAGGTGTTGGGACAACTTGATATCCACACACAGAAGAATGAATTAGACACTTATCTCAAACCATATAAAATCTACTCAAAATAGATTAAAGACTTAAATGTAGACCTGAGATTATGACTATAAGAAAAAATGTTGGGTTAGGGTTGTGGCTCAGTGGTAGAGTGTTCACCTAGCAAGCAGGAGGCACTGAGTTTGATCCTCAGCACCACAAAAAAATTAAATAAAGATATTGTGTCCACCTAAAACTAAAAAAATAAATAGAAAAAAATGTGGGAAAAAGCTCCATGACATTGGTCTGGGCAATGATTTTTGGATATGACTCCAAAATAAAAAATAGACAGATGAGATTATATTAAACTAAATTTCTTCTGTACAGCAAAGGAAACAATGAAATGAAGAGAAAACCTGTGAAATGTGGGAAAATAATTTCAAACCATATATCCAGTAAATGGTTAATTTCCAAAATATGTAAAAAAATATAACTCAATACTAAGAAAACAAATAACCTAGTTAAAATGTATTATAACTCAATACTAAGAAAACAAATAACCTAGTTAAAAATGTACATCTGAATGTACATTTCCTAGAAGAAGATATACATATAGCCAACAGGCACAAGTGAAAAAGGCTCAAAAGCACTCATCTTCAGAATAGTGCAAATTAAAACCACAATGAGATATCATCTCACATGAGATAGAATGGTTATTATAAAAAAGACAAAAGATGCCAAAAAAAAAAAAAACTGTCATATGATTTAGCAGTCTGGCTACTGGGTATGTGGTAGAAAAAAGTGGTATGTTGAAGAGATGTCTGTACTCCCATGTTCATACAGCATTGAATAATAAAATAACTTAGATGTGGAATCAACCTAGATGCCAATCAGTGGATGAATGGATAAAGAAAAAAGGTATACACACACATTGGGATACTATTTTGCCTTAAAAAAACAAGGAAATCTTATCATTTGTACAGGTAAAAAATAAGCAAAAGAACATATGGTATACCACTTGTTGGAAAGACTAGCTCTTTTTATTGAGTAATCTTGGCATTTCTGTAAAAATGACTATATAAGTGCAGACTTCATTCTGGACTCTGTTTCATTCCTTTTATCTTTTCATTCTTTTGTCTATCCTTTCACTAAAAGTAGTTTGTCTTTATGCTATAGCTTTATAAAGTTTTGAAATTAGCTGTGTCAGCCTTCCAAACTTTTCCTACTTTAAAAAATGGACTTTGGCTATTATAGATATTTTGCACTTTCATATAAATTTTGAAATCAGCTTATCAATTTTTAAAAAATCTTGCTGTACTTTTTACAGGAAATGTGTTGAATCTATAAATTAATTTGGGAATAATTGACATCCTAATATTGATTCTTTGGATCCATGAACATATACACCTCTATTTATTTCAGTGTTTAAAAACCTCTTTTCCATGTTATGCTGTTTTCAGTTTTGGAGTTTTGAAAGTCTTGTTATACCTATTCCTAAATATTTCATGGTTTTAAAATTCTATTATAAATATATTAATTTTTTGCATTTTCCAATTACTTATTTCTACTATATAGAAACAGTTGATTTTTATATATTAGTCTTGTATACTGAGACCTTTGTAGTCACATTTTTTAGTTTGGGTAACTTATTTCTTAGGACTCATAGATTCCTTAAGATATAATAGTTAAAAAAAAACATATCATTTGCAAATGGAGCAACTTTACTTTTTTTTTTACAACCTTTATATTCAATATTCTTCTAATCACTATATTGCAATGGCTAAGACCTCCAGTATAATATGAAGTGTTGTGAGCAGGCATCCTTGCCTTATTCCTTATCTTAGGGGAAAAGTTTCATATTTCACCACTAACTGTTATGTTAGCCATAGATTTTTCATAAATGCCTTATTAAGTTGAGGAAGTTCCCTTTTATTTCTAGTTTGGTCAAAGCTTTCTCCTAAGTAGTTGAATTTTGTTAATGCTTACTGCTCATCTATTGAAATGAGCATAAGATTTTCTCCTTTTTTCTTACAAATAAGTTAGATTATAAATTTTTGTATGTTGAAAATCTTCCATTCCTGGAATAAACCAGTTTTAGTTAGCTTTTTAGCTGCTGTGACCCAATGACCTGACAAGAACAACATAGAGGAGGAAAAGTTTATTTGGGACTTAGAGGTCTAAGTCCATAAATGGCCAACTCCGTTGCCCTGGGCAGGAGGTGAGGTGGAACATCAAGGTGAAAGAGGATGGTGGAATAAAGCAGCTTGGGACATGGTACCAAGAAATGGGGGCAAGGAGTAGGGTGCTTTCATCATGCTTGCCACCACCTCAATCTTCCCTCATACCAAAACAATAAAAACAGAAATTCGCTCCATGTTGATTCCTTTCTTAAGTTCTGGTACCCTGCTCCCCCAAATATGCTTGCTTTTGTTCACAGTAGTTCCACTTTTTTCATGAGAGATAAGTTTCAAGACATTCTACAGATGCCTGAAACCATGTATGATACCAAATCCTATACAAACATGCTTGGAGATTTTTGAAGGGTCAGTTCCAGACTGCTACAATAAAGAAAATATTGCAATAAAAAGTGAGATACATGAATTTCTTGTTTCTCAGTGCATATAAAAGTTATGTTTACACTATTTTGTTGTTTACCAAGTGCTCAACAACATTATGCCTAAAACATAATATACATACCTTGATTAAAAATGTTATTGTTAAAAATACTAATGACCATCACAACTATTGGAAAAACCATGTTGATAGGCTTGCTTGAATCAGTTGTCACAAGTGTTCAATTTGTAAAAAACACATCATCTAGGGAATGCAATGAAAATAAAGAACAGTAGTACAAGGTATGCCTGAATATACTTTGCTCTTCCTATGCATACATACATAAAATTTAATTTACAAATAGGCACAGTAGGAGATTAACAATAACTTAAAATAGAACAATTATTACAACATATTGCAGTAGAAGTTAAATGAATGTTCTCTATCAAATATCTTATTGTACTGTACAGTATTTTCAGACCACAATTGACCATTGGCAACTGAAACTGTGGAAAGTGAAATCACAGTTAATTGGATATACTGGGTTTTACTGTATTCGCTAGAGCCCTTAGATAGTCATTTTATGTATTTTTACTTTATTTTTAATTGATACATAATAATTGCCATATTTATGGGGTTCAGTGTGGTATTTCAGTACATGTGTACAATGTGTAATGATGGAACAGGGTAATTAGCATATATATCACCTCATTTATTATTTCCTGTGGTAAGAACATTCAAAATCCTATCTTCTAGATGTTGAAATAAAATATACAATAAATTATTGTTAACCATGGTCATTTTACTCTAAAACACACTTTTACTATCTGATTTTGTATCTGTTATCCAATCTTTCCTCCTTTTGACCTCTGGAAGACCTATCATGAGCTTACTTCAGCTTCAGACCTTATGTTTTAAGTTTTTGCTTCAATATATCATTTTTTTCCAAGAATTATATTTAATAACTTCTTAATTTCTGGATGAAGAGTGGAATGAATGTGGAGAGTCATGTTATCAATGAATGTACATTCTTAAAGGTACAAATTTTAACCTTGCTGCACATATGATGAAATGATATAAAAATGCCATAATGCATTTAGTCAAGGGGGCTGAATTTCTCAGTGAGCATTTAGGTATTTGTGGGAGTCATATGAAGTAAATTATAATTTAAGACTTTGGTTAAGGAAAACCAAGTATTGCTGTGAACATAATTCTGTTTCTTTACACTATGAACTAAGAATTTTGGAGACAAATCAGAAGTAAGTGAACTAGCTTATTTAGCATTAATTGAAATTATAAATAGGCACAAAAATTTGGGTAAACATTTTAGCATGTCTAACTTTAATGTGAATTCTTTTAACTGAGCACCTCTCAGAATAAATGCATACTCATGTACATGCATGCACTTTTAGAAATACATCTAAACATTCAGTCATGAGTAAAAATAATTTATGAAATTTCAATACAATGTTATACATATACTATATATTAATATATTCTTTACTATGGAAGAGGCAGAACTGATATAGTAATGACATGAAAAGATGTGTATTATATGTGTTAAGTAAAATTTTAAAAAATAAAGTTGCATATAAGTGTGTAGAGTATGATTCCACTTTGGTAAAATATATGTGTGCATATTTATATGCACTTAGGTGAAAGTCTGGAGAAATATATAATTGTGAGTGATCTAGTTTACAGGGAATATGATTTTAAAAGATTTTAACTTTTATTATTTTTAATAATTCTGAATGAATTGAATTTAGTCTAAGTAGCATAGATTTTTTTTAAATATTTATTTTTTAGTTTTCGGTGGACACAACATCTTTGTTTGTATGTGGTGCTGAGGATCGAACCTGGGCATGCCAGGCGAGCGTGCTACTGCTTGAGCTACATCCCCAGCCCAAGTAGCATAGATTTTTAATATTGTAACTACGTAGAAGATGAAGAAAAATGAAAATAAATCACAGTAAACTAAGTCTGACTTAATCAGGGTTGTTCCTACCTTCTTAATAGGTTATTGGAAGTCTTTATTGACCCTTGAAAAGAATTACTTTATGCAATTTGATTAATCCCCCTTAATTCCTCAACTCCTGCTACTTTAAGGAGAACTAAAGTCCACATATCCTATGAGGCATGGCTGTCCAATGTATACTATGTGTATACTGATATATGATCCAATAAATATTTCATACACAGTTGAGGTTTTAAATGAACTATGATAATCAGATCAAAGGAATACTAGAGAGTACTGCAGAAAACCAGTCACAGGTGGCTATGATGAAAATTTAATTACAAAGGATATTGAATATCTGAGGGTGACAACTCTGTTACAATAGATGTAACACTGAAGTGAAAAGAAAATTTTATTTGGTTCCCCTTGAAATCGACTCTGTATTTCTAGGAAATTATCAAACCTCTCTGTTTTAATTTTTATATCTTAGCTAAAGTTATCACCATACTGTCTTTGGTTCACTGGATTTAATAGACAATTGAAAATAGATTAAGATAAAGAAAGCTCACAAATTATTAATTGTATTTGAGAGTTTCGTATATATTTTTTTCTGTTCTGGGCTAAAAAGCTAAAATTGGTACCAATCAAGATATATGGTTGTAGGTGTATCAAGCTAAATGACTTTAAGATTTTTTGAGACCATTAGTTCAGAGGCATTGTATAAGTAGAACCAGTGCCAGATTTTTCTTCTGAATTCTATCAGCTAAGTACAGTGTGCTTCCTTTGCTTATTATGAGAGAGAGAAAAAAAAATTGAAGACTCGGTAATTTCTTTCTCAATAATTTTAATAAAATGAGGTTTGCTAAGGAAAGGTTTAGTACCATTAGTATTTTATCAAAATACCTTAAAGCATCTTTTAATATTCATAAAACAGTACATTTTAGCCTGGCTAATTTAGAGAATTAATACTTTACCAACCTTATCATGTTGCAAGCATAGCTATTAAAGGAATTTTGTAACAAAATCTATCACAAGGAATACATGAGTGGGATTTATATCTGAAGAGTTAAAGTCATTTGTAAAACTTCACAGAATATTGTAGGTGGCAAGATAGTACTGAAAGAAGAGGTTAGAATATAAATAAAGATTTTTTTATATCATGATTTTGCTAAGGCCAACTATTTTTTAAAAACATACACAAATGATCCAGTTGAAATATCTAAAAAAGAAAGAAATTTGTAATTGTGAAAACAACTGAGATAGGGCTCCATAAAAATACTTAAATAGCTTGTGACCAATAAGATTCTTAAGCAGGGGTGCATGTGTAATGGGCAGATGTTGTATCAGACCACTAGAAACAGAGGCATGGGGAAAAAGGTTCCTAGAGAGTCTGAAAAATTTCTTCACTGTTTTGGAATCTCATTTCTTCATCAATACCAACCTCATTAGTCTTTTGTAAGGATTAAATGACTATATATATTAAACTGTTAAGTCTCAAGACATCAGAATACAAAGGGAACCCAAATAAGCCAATGGTACTCTAAATATATGAATGGGAACTTTTGAGAACCAGATAGGTTGATTTGTCTGTTTCAAGGCAACAAACACAGTAGGAAAAGAAAGTAGAAACTGGGCCTTCATCTAGACTGAGCTCAGGCCATATCTTGGAAAACAGTTCAAATTCAAAACACCTCAGCAATATCTAAATTTAAAATGCACACAAGCCCACACCCACACACATTGAAATCAATGAATGCTTTGGCTAAAACCCACTTGGGAACAAGGATGTTCTTTAGTGCCAAATTCTCATCTTATTTTATTCTGTGGCCAAAATTCTAAGAATTAGAGAAGTGAAACGGGGCCAAACAAGGTTTTCTATTAAAATAAGAGGTCCTAAGTGATGAATGGAAACTTGGAACAGATCTTAATGGCAATAGTAGAAGCCAGACTTTAGCTGAAATACAAACTTATGAATGTGGGGCACGTATTGAATCTTAAATAGAATATTTGTGCTTTTAATGAGTCAAAAGCTTAACCTAGACAGTGCTGATTCTTGTTCCAGAAGAGCTCAACTTGGTTCTCAGTTGTTGGAAGCTTGCTGCCTCCTTGTCTTCAGTCACTGATAAAATGTTGAATAGGATAAGACCAAGGATAAATCCCTATAGTCCCTGTTGTAATTCTCCTTCCAGGCTGATGAATTCCATTAATAAACACTCTTCGGTACTGTTCAACAGACAATTATGAAATCACCTCACCTTATAACTATACTGTATTGCTATCTTTCTTCATCTTGTCTTCATGAATATATAGGGAGACTTTATGTCTCCATGAATTCCAGAAGACTGTGTTTGTAGCACTTCATTTATCAATGATTCTACTATATCTAAAACATCCATTTGAAAAAAAAATTAAGCCTATGTTGTAGATTGTAAGTTAACAATTTTTAAAATAGTTTCTAGGAAGAAACTATTTTAAAAGTGCTCATAAACAATAATTTTGAAATCATTTATATCAAACTCAATGGCACTTTTTTTAAAAAGAGGAAATTTAGTTCTCTAGTCATATCTGTAGGATCTTGTAGTACCTTGGAAGATAATTTATCTGGTTACAGATCCTTGACTCATATCACTTTTGTGCTTTCTATTTCCTCATCAATCTTGAGGTTCAAGTTTTACGTAGCCATTTTCTTTGATGAGAAATGAAGAATGTGGCTAAGAGTCTAAATAAATCTTCACCTTTAATATTCTGTGAATCTTATTAGGGCTTCTCAATTGAGAATATTGATGGAGAAGTAAAGTTTGATTTTTATCTGTTATCCACCCCAAGATGTTAGCTATCTCTCCCTTTTTAATACTCACCCAAAGGTGGCTTGAGTCCCTTTTGTTTATTCTCAGCAATTTCTAGAAATCTCAGCCAAGTACCATCATATAAATTTCTCAGAACTAAAAATTTAAAGTATCTCTTCCCAAAAGCCAATTGCTAATGCCAAATATTGTACTACTGTATTCCTTCTGGAGGAAGGGAGATGTGAAAAAAACTCAGCTGTCATTTCATGTGAAAAATTTGGGGCACTATTTCTATAAATAATGCTGTAATTATATTGAAAGTATTTTTCTTGTGGCGGTGCCTGAAGATCAGGCGTCCCATCCATTGTTTTAACTAACCTTTATTTTATTTTTATGTGGTGCTGAGGATCGAACCCAGTGCCTCATGTGTGCTAGGTAAACACTCTACCGCTGAGCCACAACCCCAGCCACCATCCATTTTTGACAAGATGAAAAGTTTTAAAACCACTTTGGACTAGACTAAACTTTGGAGATGGCTATCTGTCTCTCTCTTTATATACATATATAGAGGGACATAATACCTTTATTTTATTTGTTTATTTTTATGTGGTGCAAGGCAAGTGCTCTACCATTGAGCCACAACCCCAGCCCTGTCTCTTTTTAATTATATAACAGGTACTCAGTCTGTGGAGCAACATAAATTCACAAATTAAAAATGAAAACTAGGCCCTTCTCTGTTTGACAGATACTCATAATTGTCATCCCCAAACCTGATCAAACTAATGAGCATGTCCTTTGGTCCTGTGGTTCTGCAAAATAAAATGATTTGTATCGATGTTGATAATAGAGAATGGAAATTTATGTGAATTAGGAGAGTTTACTGAGTGCCAGTATTTTTCTTGTAGCTTAATTCTATTGTGTTGTGATTGGTTTTGCTCCTGTGCCCAATGATCTCCTGAGAGATGTATTTTACAAATATAATTAAGAAATATAAGTAAGGAACATTATTTCAAAGTTCTTATCCAGCTTAGGGGAAAACAAACATTCTGTCTTATGGCTCTTCTTTAATCTTGTCACTTTTCTTATTATAAGCAAAGAATACCTTAATTTTATAACTTATAATTTTAATATAAAGTAGAAAAATGACCGCATAATACCTTTGGGCAAAACCCTTTCTAGGGTTCAGCAACTTTGTTAGTTCTCCCAGTTTGAAGTACTTTGTTTTATATTTTCATTTGACAGCTTTAAAGGAAAAAATTCATAGTAAAATCATTGCATGCTCTTGACCCTTCCTTTTGTAAGATGTGTTTTATCCACATACAGCAAAGTGGGAATGCCTGAGTTGCAGCAGCTGTTCTTGAATTTGCTAAAAATAGGGTCTGAAGAAGATGAAGCAATTAACATGTATTGAGAATTATAAGATTTCCAACACTGTGAAGGAGACACAAATATAAAACATGGCTCCTGCTTTTAGTTTGCTTTTAATTGGAGAATAGTAAAGTATTTGTATGAATTAAAGAAGGACACGTATTAGCATTCAGAGATAGGCTGCAGATTGTGAAAGAGAAAGAAAGATCCTTATGTTTAGAATAGACACTGTTTCATGGATTGGTGGGTTTTGAGCAGGACCTTGAAATTTACATAGGATTTGGAATGAGGAAGAGCAAGGAAGAAGCTATTTTATTTAAATTACATAAGCAAATTTCTGTTTAAAAAAATTGAATAGAGCCCTCTGTGCCTTGCTCTATGCTGGGTGCTGGAAATTACAGCAAGGCATTAGTGTTCATGTGCTGTTCTGGAATTACTCTGTACTCAGTTGCTAGGGTTATTTCTTTGTATCTTAAAAAAGTGAATCTCTTGTGAGGAAATAAATTCTCTGGAGGAATTCCTATGGAAGAAGTTCCTTTTACTTGGCAATTTAACAGGGGCTATTTGGGGGAGTTGTTTTCAAAATATAGAGTTGTTTTCAAAATATCCCCAACTTGTAGAATAAGTTGTAGAAACCATTGAGAAAGCTTAATTTTGGTGCACACTCATCTTCCCCATCATCATTGATTTCTTAAATGATATAGTTGCAGTTGCTTATCTGTGTTTATTATCTAAGGTACCATGCCACATGTAGATTATTAGCCAAGATGTTGTTTGACAATAAGAAATGGTTGCATTTAATCACATCCCAATTGGGCTGGGGTTGTGGCTCAGCAGTAGAGTGCTTGCCTAGTACGTCTGGGGCCCTGGGTTGGATCCTCAGCATCACATAAAAATGAATGAATGGAATAAAGGTATTGTGTCCAACTACAACTAAAAAATAAATACTTAAAAAATAACATCACCATCACAAATATCACTAATAATAATAATGCAATTGTCAGTCTGTATGCAATTTGTTTTATATACATTATCTTGTGTAATCATAATACTAGTTCTCTGAATTTTATTTAGTATGATTTCCCACACTTGAAACAAGTAAATTGAAACTTACATTAAGATACATGTCTGCAGTCACATAGTTAGTCATTAGCAGGAGTGTGGCTGACTCCAAATACTGCACTCTTAATCACCGTTCTATTCTGTTTTTGAGTCAGGTGTTCTGCAAGATCTAGGGGAAGGAATGCATAAAGGTGTGCTCAAAACACTAGTATTCATATTTATAGAAAGGGCCCTTTACCAACAGTGAGACCAATCACATTTGATTAGTTGGTAAGGTGGACAGAAGCCTCAGACCATAGTGTGAGGAACAAAATTATTGTAGTGCCAAAACTAGAATATACCATGTTTTTAGTACAATGTCTTTGAAAAGGAGGCTAATTGTGTTGGTTCTCTGTTTGCCTTCTCAGTCATTAAGGGAGAACACACTAGTTGGAGCTTATGATCCTGAAACATCAAAATGGACAACCTGGGAGGTGTCCTTGCTGGAAGATGAGGAGATTGCTGAAAGACAATTTGCCATTTTTCTCCTGAGACATGACATTTAGGGGATTCTGTTAAAAACATCAACAAGCCTCTGCCACTTTAATCTCTTCCTTAAGTGCCTGTGATCACTTCAGGGGCAGAGGGCCATACATGGTCAATACCCAGAGGCAGGTTTCTGAGCTATGGGCAGAGGTGGCAGTGACTGTGAGGGCTGGGAGGAGATGAGGGGAAGAAAGGTCACTTTTCCTGACAATTTACAACTTGATTCCACTTATAAGCCATTTGTTTTCAGAAATAAGTAATGGGTGAGGACATAGGCCAGGACTACAGTTTGTGCACTTGAGAGATTAAGGCTCCCTGAGATCAAATTACCACAGCAAACAGAGACAGAATTACTGAGGGATGTTTGGGGAGGATGCAGACAGAAGAAGGAGAAGCCAGAGACCAAAGAAAGGAGACAGGAATAGATTTTGATGGAAATTGCCTCCCACTCTGCACCCTTGAGGGAACAAAGAGGACAAATAAGAAACAGCAGTGCTAAGAAGAAGATGGGAGTTTCTCTGTTTAAAAAACAAAAATGGTTAGGTCATGCATGGAATGTTGTTAGTGAGTGCACTTGGGTAGCAGGAAGGATGTGCTAGTTCAGACCTTTGAAGTCTGGGTGTTAGGATTATAACCCTGGGTCTTTAACTGTCCCTTCAAGGAGGGAAGCATGCCAAATGTCAGCTTTTGCTCTGGCTTTGTTCCAGTCCTTAGCTAGAAAATGACCAACAAAGAAAATCTACAAATACAATGATGCTGGAAAATGAGGAAGAGAAAGGACATTTTAATGAGTGCTTTTCTGCACGTTGGGCAATAGATTTTAAACCTCTGTGGGAAAGATAAGAGGGCCTGTAAAGGAGAATATTCAGAACTGAGAAGCAGAGGCAATGACACAGCAGGGAAAGGCTTGCCTGCTCCTCTGCCTTCTCATTCAAGGTAGAGAATTTGTGTGTTGCTTCTGCAGCAATATAAGGGTAGGCTTAGGGACCCAGAGGCACAGAGGTTTATAGGAAACTTATAGAAGATGAGCTGCAGCCATTGAAATTGCTGGCTATTGTAAGATAAATCCCAGCTTTCCATATTTTGCTTAATAACAGATTTTTTTTTAACTGCAAAGCATTAATGGAGTTCAAATTCCAGCCTGGCTTAGAAGATCATGAGTAACACTCTTAATTTAATGGTTTTGTAGGCTCTTGAAGACATTGTCATCTATTAAAGAAAAAAATTAAAATCACTCTTGAAAGAAAATGTCTTGGGTGATAAATGAAAAAGATTTGGAGATTAGGGGAAGAAGCTCTTAAAATTTCTACCAATTTTTTACCTAGTGTGACCTAAACGGGTCAAATAAGAGGTTTGCCTACAGCTTCAAGGAGCTAATGGAGTTTTAAACACTAAAATATTGGTTATTTGCCAAGGTACACACTGAAAGTACCGCTTGACTAGGAGCAGAATTGAGTATTGAATCCCAGGATGCTAGTTTTAGGTTTGCTCCCAAAAGGCAGACAGCATTTGCTATCCCCTGCCCTTTGCCCTAGGAGTTAAACACTTTCTGTAGTACAAAAGAGTGTTCCTGAGACGATGTGGGGGTCAGTTCCCATCCCAGTGGCTCCAGAGCACCGCCCCTGCATTTGTGTCCTTTAAATGTTAGAGCAGCCACCCAGATCCCGGTACTTAGCTAAGGTTCTCCGTTTATTTTCCTGGATTGCGCTTGAAAATCTTTTTCAGGGAGCCGATAGCTCCTGAGTTCCAAGGTCTTAACTGCTTTTCACAGACTAATCTTACAAGACCTTTTAAGCTGGCGAGAGACCTTGGAGAGTGGATGAACAGGACCTTGGGGGCAGGGAGACAGGGAGTGGCCGTGTTCCCGCCGTCTGCTGGGATCTGGCGGGTTCGGGTGGAGGAGATGAGGCTGGAGTGGCTGGGCAGTCCGAGGTTGCTGTTCACCACTTCGGTGCGGAATTGGAGCTGGACTTGCTGAACACTCCTCCCTCTCCCCCCTCCCCTTCAGCTTCCTTTTCCCTCCCCGCGGAGCAGCTACGGCAGCAGCATCAGCTGCAGGAAGAGGAGCCGGGCTGAGCGACTGGAGAAGAGTAGAGGAACTGGGGTATGGGGGATCATCCGGGGCAGAGGGGCCGGGGCCCCTTGAGAGGGCCTAAGAGGGGAGCGGCCCCAGGCGTTTGGTAGCGCGTGAACTGTACTGGAGTCGGCGCTGGGCGGCACGAGCGGAGGCGGAGGCGGGGCCCAGGCGTGGAGCAGGGCTGGCTAAGCTGCTGCCTCGGGCCCTGCCCGGCTGCCTCCGCCGCCGCCGCCGGAGGCTATGGAGCAGGCTGGCACGAGACTGTGGGCGACAGAGCATCCACGACTCCGGCGGCCCCTGCCGTGGCTGCTGCTGCTGTCTTTCCTACTGCTGGTGGTGCTGCTGCCCGGCCCGGCGGCCTCCCAGCTACGGTACTCGGTGCCTGAGGAGCAAGCACCGGGCGCACTCGTGGGCAACGTGGCTAGAGCGCTGGGGCTGGAGCTGCGGCGTTTGGGGCCTGGCTGCCTGCGCATCAACCATCTGGGTGTGCCCAGCCCGCGCTACCTGGAGCTGGACCTGACTAGTGGAGCGCTCTTCGTCAACGAGCGCATTGATCGCGAGGCGTTGTGTGAGCAGCGGCCTCGCTGCCTGCTTAGCTTGGAGGTGCTGGCGCACAACCCTGTGGCGGTGAGCGCAGTTGAAGTGGAAATATTGGACATCAATGACAACTCGCCGCGCTTCCCGCGGGCCGACTACCACCTTCAGGTAAGCGAATCGGTGGCGCCTGGAGCGCGCTTTCACATAGAGAGCGCGCAGGATCCCGACGTGGGCGCCAACTCAGTGCAGACCTACGAGCTCAGCCCCAGTGAACACTTTGAGCTGGACCTTAAACCCCTGCAGGAGAACAGTAAGGTGCTGGAGCTGGTGCTGCGTAAGGGCCTAGACCGCGAGCAGGCAGCCTTGCACCACCTGGTTCTCACGGCTGTGGACGGGGGCAGCCCACCCCGCTCAGGCACGGCGCAGATCTCTGTGCGCGTCCTAGACACTAATGACAACTCCCCCGCCTTTGACCAGTCCACTTATCGCGTCCAGTTGCGGGAGGACGCACCCCCAGGCACATTGGTGGTAAAGCTGAATGCCTCAGATCCGGATGAGGGCTCCAATGGTGAGCTCAGATACTCCTTGAGCAGCTACACCTCGGACCGAGAAAGGCAGCTCTTCAGCATAGATGCCAGTACTGGGGAAGTGCGAGTGAGTGGGGCGCTGGATTATGAGGAGGCCTCCTCCTACCAGATCTATGTGCAGGCGACTGACCAGGGTCCAGTGCCCATGGCGGGTCACTGCAAGGTGCTGGTGGACATTGTGGATGTGAATGACAATGCACCAGAGGTGGTGCTGACGGACCTATATAGCCCAGTGCCTGAGGATGCTGCACCCAACACCGTTGTGGCCCTTCTCAGTGTCAATGACCAAGACTCAGGCCCCAACCGGAAAGTGAGCCTGGGTCTGGAGGCCACATTGCCTTTCAGGTTGAATGGCTTTGGAAACTCCTACACACTGGTGGTGAGTGGCCCTCTGGACCGGGAGCGGGTGGCTGCCTACAACATCACAGTGATAGCCACTGATGGGGGAATACCACAACTCACATCCCAACGGACACTGAAGGTTGAAATCTCTGACATCAATGACAATCCACCAAGCTTCCTGAAGGACTCCTATTCCATCTACATCCAGGAAAACAATTTGCCAGGAGTGTTGCTCTGCACTGTGCAAGCCACAGACCCAGATGAAAAGGAGAATGCAGAGGTGACCTACTCCCTCCTAGAGAGGGAGATTCAAGGGCTGCCAGTCACCTCCTATGTCTCCATTAACAGTGCCAGTGGCAGCCTTTATGCTGTCAACTCTTTTGACTATGAAAAGTTTCGAGAGTTTTTTGTGACTGTGGAGGCCCAGGACAAGGGGAAGCCACCACTGAGCAGCACTGTGACCGCCAATGTGTATGTGGTGGACGTGAATGACCATGCCCCTCACATTCTGTACCCTACCTCAACCAATTCGTCAGCAGCCATTGAGATGGTGCCTCGAACTGCCCCTGCTGGCTACCTGGTCACCAAAGTCATAGCCATGGATTCAGACTCTGGACAAAATGCTTGGCTCTTTTACCATCTAGCCCAGACTTCTGACCTGGACCTCTTTAAAGTAGAGCTGCACACAGGAGAAATTAGGACTACTAGAAAGATAGGAGATGAGAGTGGTACCACTTTCAATCTGACTGTGGTGGTCCGTGACAATGGGGAGCCATCACTTTCATCCTCTGTGGCCATTACAGTAGCTGTGGTGGATAGGGTTTCTAAAATTCTCCCTGACACTCAGAGACATGTGAAGAGTCCTCGGACATACTCTGAAATTACACTTTATCTGATAATAGCATTAAGCACAGTATCTTTTATATTTCTTTTGACAATCATTGTTTTGAGCATCATCAAGTGCTACCATTACACTGCATATGGCACTTCATGCTGTGGAGGCTTCTGTGGAGTGAGGGAGCGGTGCCCTGCAGAACTATACAAACAGGCCAACAACAATATTGATGCCAGGTTACCACATGGCCTCAAGGTGCAGCCTCACTTCATTGAGGTTCGAGGGAATGGCTCCCTCACCAAGACCTACTGCTACAAGGCCTGTCTGACAGCAGGCTCAGGGAGTGATACTTTCATGTTTTACAACACAGGGGCCCAGACAGGACCAGGGCCTGGGGGAGCCCAAGCAGCAGTGACTGACAGCAGGCACCTCACAGGCCAAAGTGGGCAGAGTGCTGGAAACCTGATTATTCTCAAAAACGATGTTGTTTCTCAAAATGAGGTGAGATAGTGTTCAAGGGGTATATTAAAAAAAGTCCTGTATTTTCACATGCCCCCTCCCGATATCATGTGGTTGGCTTTATTGAATTATTCACAATAATGACAGGTTATCTGATAAATTAAGTGTTAATAGTACCTCCAATTTGGTCATAATCTGCTGTTTCTTCTCTAGAAAAGTAGCACTAGAGAATTGTTTTACCTCCCATTTTTTTCACATGTAGGAGGACTTATTCATAAAGTTGTCTGAGAAGTGAAGATTAGTCTTAAATATTTGAATGTTAAAGTTCAGCTTTGTAGAGCAAAAGAGCAGGTCTGGGAATAAAGATTATGGTTTGAGAAGTAACATTGTGAAACTTAAGGAGAAAGAGCTTCTGTTGTATCCCCTATAGGAAAAGTTGGGTTCAAAAAAATCATTTTTTAATTCCATAGGAATGGTTCTTTACATCTATCTATCTATCTATCTATCTATCTATCTATCTATTTATTGAGCTCTGAGACCTCTAGGGGCTGGTGCAGTTATCTCTATTTGGGTGTTTATACCTTGGACTGTATGTAGTACAAACTGTCCAGTTAATCTCTGGTGATTGCACTGAATGAATGTGATAGGATCCTCTGGAAATGCACATCAGAGGTGATAAAGCCATAAACTATAGACCTCACCCTGAAGCCAGTTTCCTTTGGCCATATGATGTGGTCACTTTTCTGTAAGGAGGTGATGTTCCTCATGTCAGAGGAAATGAATAATGGTAAGGCAGAGAGATTATACATTTTTATGGTTGGGCAAGGGAGATATTAGAATGACTGAATTAGAGATATGAGGGAATGGTGAAAACCTGGACATGCTAGGATCAGGGAGGAAGAAAAAAAGAAATGTCCCCTAGCCACCCTTCTTGGCATACTCTGAATTCATTTTAAAAGGATATTCCTGCATTTAGTTAAGTTCAATCTGTAAACTTTTGATTCCCTCTTCCACTCCTGGAATTTTGATGAGATAAAGTAACTTTATCAAGCCCCTAATGTCTCTTAAGTTAAATGACAATACTTCAAAGCACATGTTCATTTTCTGGATCTAAAATTTGGTTTGCAATGAACTACAGAAAGCTTAGAAAGTGGATAGCTTCATGAAGACAGGTGTTAGTAATGTGCTAGTTTTAAGAAGTTATATAGGCAGATAGTTCATTATTGTGAAGAATGCACATAAATTATTGAAAAATGCATAGATGTGCAGGAGTGTGTACTATACTTGTCTCTGTATGCATGCTTGAAGTAATAGAGATTACTTTGTGGTACTGTAAATTTGGATTTCAAAAGACAAAATTTTGTCCCATACATAGTGATGAATTATCTTTTGAAACAACCACGTTCTACTTAGGTCTTTTAGAACTAGTACAAATTGAGTTAATAATATTTGTCTCTCCTATATTTTTGTAATGTCTTTTCATTGACATATTGCTACTTTTTTAATGTTCATATGATCACATTATAAGTTCTTCTTTGAGTAATATAATGCTTAAGCACAGAATTTTCTGTCCTTGATTGAGAGTAGAATTTCCCATAGACATTGTAGATTTGTTATCAGAAGACCCTGATGTTAGTCAATGCTGTGTAACCACAGGATGTAGATTGCAGATCAAGAAAAATGGGGGTGGGGGAGGATATCAAAGAGTTTCCAGAATTCTTTAGATGGTAGCTTTTGAAAGCATGTGAAAGGGCTTAGTTTTAAATAAGAATGCTCTAGACATTTGTTTAACAAATTCCTGCAAGTTCTTTGGGCTTTGGTTGAGCTGCAGGTGGTGAAGAGGCTTGGAAAGCTAGCCAAGCAAGCCTCAGTTTTGCCACCAGCTGTGACCTGGAGGCTCAGATGCGTGGCATTCTTACTCTCCATCTCATGACTCAAAGCTTGGGGCAGTTTGATACATGAAGTGTTTCTGTCTTACATGACCTGTATGTTAATAGGTACCTTGACATACAGCTCTTTAATCTAGGGAGAAAATTGTGACAGAAAATCTTGTGGAATTTTCTTTTGGAATTTTGCCGGGAGAGTGCATGGATTTAATAAAGGCAGATTTCTGCTAACCACTTCTGAAAATTCAACGAAGAGTCCCAAATTATTGCAGGTATAGGGAAGCAGTGAGTCACTTTGCTGTAGCAAGGCAAAATGGAAGCAAAAGTCAATTCAATTTTGAAAGTCATTATTGCTACATTAACTTGTTAATTTCCCGTGTTGAGCTTTCTCTTTCTTTACCTAGTTACTTTAAATGACAGGAAAGCCCTGAGGTGTAATTAATGTCACATGCCTACAATAAAATTGGGTGGACATTGAAAAGGGAGAGTGAAGGAATGTGTACTCACTGACCACCCTGCTATGTAAGAAATACTCTGCTTTGCAATGTGTATATGTGCGATTCCACTCCCTCCAAGTCATACATTAAACAAACATTTATCAACATCTAACATAAAAGAAAGCTCAGAAAGGTTAGATAACAAAGTTACACTGCTAATGGTATTTTAAGTCATTTTTTTTAAACTCAAAGACTCTGCTTTTTTCAATAGTAGGAAATGACAGAAATCCCAATGTTTATATTTTTTTGATATAGGATTGTCAAGCATTTAGTTTATCATTAGTTCACCCAGTAACCTAAACCAACTGTTTTTGGAAAGAGTAATTTCATGCATGGAAGCAGATAACAAAAGGGACAATCAGTCAATAAAATGTTACTCCCAGCTAATATATTTTTATTTGTTTATTTGCTTTACTATTGGCAAAGCTTGCTAGGATATTTTATCCCTGTTCCTCCACTGATCTCTTTTTGCTTAGTAAACATAAGCATTTAATACCAGACTTTAATCTTTTTGGTGACTTTACCGCCCCCCCCCCCAATTATATTATTTCATGAGTCACCTGTGCATTGAGGTTTTTAAAGCATCTGTATACAACAGGGCAGAATTTCTTTTTGGATATTTTTGAAAATTTGGCACCCTCTTCAGAGTCTTTGTGAAAAGAAACTGAATTTTAAGATAGATTCTATTTATTTGTGGTGCGAATGCTAATGAGTCACTATGAGTACTCTGGGAAGATTTGTTCAACTGCACCTTAGTGGGGCCAAGTGGCACAGCATGTGGAAATAACAAAAGAATAGTAGAGACAGCAAGTTTGGCATTCACTTTTTCTTATTTTGAAGCAATTTATAGACATCAAATTCTCAGTTATTTCACCTTAATTCCAGTTGTTGTGACCAGAAAGAATTAACCCTTTTTTCAGTGCCACCTAATTTATTTCTTCCTGGGACTGACTTCTCTATCTGCTGACTCTGTCCGGGAACACAGTTTACTCTCATTGTAAAGACATAATGGTGAACTTATAAAAATTGTACAATGGTTAGAATAGACCAAGAAATTGTATCTTTGAACTTCCATTCCAGTGTTCCATCCACTGATGGCCACTTTTTAGGGGGTGGGGTTGTTTTGTTTTGTTATTTCATTTTGGTTATCAGATTGCTTTTCTGAGTAAAGGTTTTTTTCTTTGGTTTGTAATATAATAAATTCTTCACATTACCTACTCCCTTGCTTTTTCTACAGACTGCTGAGCCAGATGGAATTATGGCTGAGTTCTTCTGCCTCTTCATTATGCACATATTATGACCGATGGAGAAATCTATTTAATATGACTTGAAAGTCATTGGCCTGCCCTTTCTTCTGACCCAGGAGTGAGCCACGATATGGGCATCTGGTCTAACTCAGTACACTGCAGGGACACAGCCTGGCATATAATATATTGTCTATTGGTGTGCTGCCTGCTTGACAGAATAGCAGCCAGTTCTGGATACTTGCCTTGGTTGGCTACCAAGTTTTGCTCTCAATGAGAGGTCAGAATGATGTCGGTTTACAAATGTTTGAGGAAAATTTGCCACCACCAGTCCCAGAGATTTAGCTGAATTTGATTGAGTTTTAAAGGTGTCTTTGAATGTGACTTCTCCAGGACTTCACCTGGATCAATGTTTCTGTGTGATTTATGATATGAACATAAATTTAGCTGATTCATATTGTTACAGAGTTGCGGTCTGCTGGGAAACTGAGGCAATGCAGAGACTCCCTTTTAAGCCCAAATTCTTATGATCAAGTTAGAAAGATTTTAGACATGTTTCAGAGTTATAGGCATGAGTTTATTAGAAGGAATAGAAAAGGGGACAGGGGACACTCTCAAGGTAGAGTGGATTCCCTCAGAGTGGAGAGGGATGGCACGCCTCTCCTGTCCTTCAGTTTTATTGGGATCCCAAGGAAATTTCCAGAGAGTCCTACCCAGGTTCGCCTCTTGACTTTTGACTGACAGTATGATGACATCAGATTTTGAAGTCCCCACTGCGATGTCAATGCTAGGTGACTTTGGCCCATGTTGACCAGTTCTAATTGGAACCTGTTCTTATAGATTTTATGGTGAGGGGGAATTAATCTTATTTCCCTGAGTTCTGGGATCTGGTTTGTGTATGTTACAAAAGTCTCCCCTTTCAGGGTATCTTGTATTCTTATTGACATTTTGGGGCCTACGCTTCTCCTGCAAGATAACAGTTTGTTTGTTGAGAAATGTAACATATCCTGTCCGCCTGAGCCAGTCAGGACTGCCGGTAAATTGCTTTTTTAAAAGTGAAAGCATGTGGGGGTCAGCACAATGGACCTAGTTTTTAGAATTTTTCCCTAAACCTCATGTGTCTGCCCCTTAATATGATAATATTTTGAGTATTATAATCTATAGTCATAAGTTTAAGAGGATTCCTTAGTAGTGTTTTAAATCTACTAATCTAAAAGTTATTTAAGCTTTTTTTTTTTTCTAAGAGTTTGAACTTGACCTATGTAAGGAAATATCTGACATTGCACAGGTGAAGAGAGATTTTAATTCCTTTCTGGTCATGCAGGATCAGAACTCTGGGCTCCAGGGAGGTATACTGCTCTGAGTGAGGGAGCAGCTTCTACGCTAGCAGGCCCTGCATCCAGAATTAAGCAGGCCTAGCACTTTCTGTTGTACTGAAACCTATTAGGTATGTTTTAAAGTCATGTTTATTTTATTTTCCTGGCTCTGTGGTTTAGGGTTGTAAATGACTATGTTCAAAGCAAAGTATTCCACCCAGAATTCTCAAATTTATCATCTTATCATTTTGACTTACTAGAACATCAGGAGGTAATATAGTAACGATTAGATGAAATATTATATTTCTTTTTGACTTAATGTACTCCTTTTTTACTGTTTTGCAACAAATTGCCAGGAATTAGTAGTTAAACTACTAATTTAGTATCTCACAACCCAGTACCATGTGGTTGAGTTCTCTGCTCAAGTTTTCACAACTCTGAAATCAACATGTTGGCTGGGCTGAAGAGCTGTATACTGTTTTGGAGGTTCGGGGGAGAAATTTAGGTCATTCAGATTGTTGGCAGAACTCAATTCTTTAGGGACTGAGATCCACTATTTGCTGGGGGGTCACTTTCAGCTTCCAGAAGTTGTTCTCAGGTCTTGTCCCATGGCTATCTTCAGAATTGGCGATGGAGAATTTTCTCTCACATGGAATCCCTCTCATACTTTATTCAAATCTCTCTGATTTCTGCCTTTGATCTCTGAACTCAGATTTAAAGAACTCATGTGACTAGGTTAGTCTACCTGGATGATCTCCCTTTCTTAAAGACAACCAAGCCACATTATGTAACACAATCAAGGGTCTAAGATCCACCACAATCACAGTCTTGTTATTTGGTACATCAGATGTGAGGTCCTGGGAGGATCTTAGAATTCTGTCTCAGTTTTTATCAATGTTCACAAAATATCACTATGAAAAATATTGTGGATATGTTCTGAATAGAGTCCTATTAAGAAGGAAAAGGAGATATTGTATGTAGTCTCAGGTCTGAGAGAGAAATATTTTGAAGGTATCAACGTAGATTTCTGTGGTAAAAAGTTAACATTATTTCACTGAGTATATTGAGTTAATGAATAAAATAGGGTGTTTTAGCCTGTTTTGCTTTAAATATGTCTTAGAAGAAGTGATTAATTCTTCTGTACTCAAATATTCTATTATATAAATCATATATAATACTATTGCAGGATATATTAATTAATATAATTCTGATAGAAACTCAAGTGAGTTCTTGTTCTTCAAGATGCTGCTTCATCCACATGAACTACTTGATTGAGTTTTTCCACATCTGGGGTTTTGTGAATATTGTTCTACTATAAGACTAAAACAATAGTAAATACTGGAGTTCCTTACCAATGGAAATCAAGTACATCCCAGAACTAAAGAATGGTTAGTGCAAGGCCTTAATATATATCTTGTGTCAGATATATTAGTAGTCAACTTTTCAACCTGAATTTTTCTAGAATTTAATTAAAAATTCTGGAAGAAACAATTATTACTTTTAATTTTGTATTTTTTAAAAAATAAATCACTATTGAGGAAACTTGGAAATAAAAAGGAGGAAAAAAGAAAAATATATGTCATTCCACATAAATTTATTTAAAACACAGACTTTTGTGTTAGAGGAACCTAAACATGACTGTTAGCCAAATTCATCACCAGTCAAGCAAACAATTTAATCTCTCTAAAGCTTTGATTTTTTTTCATTTTTGTAGCAAAAATATGATAATGTTGACCTTGCATGATAGTTCATTTTCTTAAAATATTTTAAAAACCTACCAGATTCCAGAACCCTACTAGGTTCTGGGGATATAGCTATGGATTTTTTAATATCTGAGGACACTCATATGTCATGTGAGTAAACTGCTTTCACAGAATTTATGGTCTGACAAAGAATTAGGATACATACAATAATATATGCAATGCTTATTTTATTGTCTAGTAGCAAATGGCTACTTAAAACATATTAATTTCTTTCTCTTTGCCTTTTCCCTGTCTGATCTTACTGCCATAGGAAATCTCATAACTATGATTCTCACAAATGAATCTGAGAAACATGTTGTTGCCAAAGAACTATTGTAGAAAATAGCAAGCAGCATGACAAATTAAATGTATCATTGAGGAAGTGAGATTGTGTAATGAACTCAGTTCCCATTCAATCCTGGTAGAACTGTGCCTTTCAGCAAAATGAGGTTGGTGATTTCATTCCAAAGATCAAGTTGCAGCAGTTTTCATCATGAATGTTAGCCAATCATGAAAAAAAAAAGTTGGCAACATTTACTTAACAGATGTCAAAATCTTTCTTGAAGGAAGGTTCTGTCAGCTGAAAAGCTAACTCTAGTGCTCCCAATGTCAAGGGGGAATATGGTGATGATAATTAATAAAAAGTATTTCAGTCATATTTTTATGTTTATAAATGGTCTGCAGGCATGCACAGGTCTGAATTTCCCTCCTCTTCCTTTACTCAGGAGTAATGTTAACTGGGTATGATTCAGATAAACTGCATAAGCTGGAAGCAACTGAAGTGTCTGGGGGTATAGCTCAGAGGTAGAGCACTTGCCTAGCATGCATCAAGGCCCTGGGTTTTGTCTGCAGCACTATAAAAATTGTTGCTTCTAACATTACTGGTAAAAGATCAGAGCACCTTTCATTGGGTCTGTAGATAGTTGTATGCTATTTTATATGGACTATCCCTAGCATTTTATGAACTTAAAAACCAAAAATAAAGCCATCTGCATATTCATATCTTACCAGCAGAGTAGAATAGGATCAGAGAGGGAGGCTGATTATGTGGGGACCTTTGAGATAAAGTATCCCAGAGTTGTAACTTTTTCTGGACCTTGACTTCGGCTCAATCTTTGAACACCTCAATCTAGCCAGTCCCAAATCTGTTGGATGGTTAAGATGCTCATCACTTCTCCTCTGGGTGTTATGAAGAAGTATGTTTAGGAAATATTTTTCATCCCTTAATTGTAAGAAGGAAAGGAACAAGAATTATCGATACTTTGAAATAGTATACAGACTATTTGGTTTTTGTCTACCAAATGTGTTAATTATAACTCAAAGAAAATACAAAATACAACCTCCATTCTCTCATATTTCTATTTGACTAGACTTCAATATTCAGTGACAGAGCCACTTTAATTTCTGTTCATGAAGAAAACATCTAGAGAAGTGTGCATCACAAGTTTTTCATAGTAAAATATGGGTTAATTGATTTAAAATAGTGATTGATTTTGTCCCCAGTGATTCTGAGTAGCTTCTAACCAGCAGTCATCAGGTGCCCATATCTTCTTCTTTGTCCCCTCCACTTTGACAGATTGTAGACGGAGGTGGGGAAATCCCATTGTACATGTGGTGCAGAATGAGTGAGGGTCTTTTCAGATTTCAGCTACTCCCTGTTAAGCAAAGTAATTGAGTGAGGAGGTAAGGCACTCAGAGAAAAGCAGGGAACAAGTACAGTTTTATGAATAGGATTAGGTAACAAAACAAGATCAAACTCTGCCATGGTTTGTTTTTCTCTCTCTAGTATTCGTCTTTAGTCAGTAGAATTGGCTCTTATCAGTTGCTGGTATTATGACTGGGCACATCCATCCTGGGTCAAACATGCTGCAGTCTGCAAATCCAGCAGCAGATTACAGTCCTCTGCAGTTCAGCCAGGCCAGCAGAACTTGTATAGTTGTGAGCACGGCGATAGCTAGAATTCCAAATTGAGGATATGCCCCTAATGGGGCCTTTGAGGGCAAAAGCAATGAAAGATTTTCCTGTCTGAAGGCAGACTCCCTTTCCCTTTGTGTTTTAGGATCACAGACCTTTATTGGCAAGGTAAAGCCAAAGCTAGCCCTCATAACGTTACTAAATGTGGTTTTTTATGACATTCAATCTGTGAGCTAATTTAATTTTCTCCTGAAGTGTTCTATATAGGGATATCATCCTAGAGTTGTACATGAAATGATTCTTTCAATATTTTTGTTTAGCTATCTGAAAATATTTAAGGGAACAGCGAATCAACTAAGAGCAACCCTGGGAAAATAATTGTTTTGCCGTTTTAACAGAAAACTCCCTTTGTGATTTTGCAGCCACGACAGCCCAATCCTGACTGGCGTTACTCTGCCTCCCTGAGAGCAGGCATGCACAGGTATGTATTTCCCTCCTTCCTTCACTCAGGAATATGTTAACTGGGTATGATTCAGATAAACTGCATAAGCCAGAAGCAACTGAAGAGACTGAGAAACTTGGCGGGGGGTATAGCTCAGTGGTTGAGCACTTGGCTAGCATGAGTTCTGTCTGCAGCACTATAAAAATAAGACAAACAACAATGACAACAAAAATTATGAACCATTATAGATGCTCTGTCAAGAATGCAATATTTTTTATCTTGATCTATTAGTTGAAACATTGGAAGTGATAGATGTTAAATGGTTCTCAAATTCTGGGAAATGAGAATCTTCTATAAAATCACACAGACAGATTTCTGTGTACTTTCACCAAAATTTTCTACAAGGATGTGTCAATTAAAATTTTTTAAAATTTATATAAGGAAGTAATTTTAACTTTCTTCATCCCTTTTACCTACACTTTCTGTTCCTCACTTTAAAAATATAGCTAATATTGATGCTTTCAAACTTCAGTATATTATGCAAGGTATATGCACATCTATCTTGTTTTTCTATCTCACATTGACTATTATATCCTGTTAACCACAGCAATTAATTGCTAGCTGGCTGTGGTGGTGCATGTCTGGAATCCCAGTGGCTCAGAAGGCTGAGGATCATGAGTTCAAAGCAGACTCAGCAACTTAGTGAGACCCTAAGTAATTTAGCAAGAAAAAAGGGCAGGGGATGTGGCTCAGTGGTTAAATGCCCCTGGGTTTAATCCTCAAAACAAAACAAAACAAATAATTGCTATTCTTGTTAATGTTCACCTCTGTTAGTGTCTTCTCCATCTTTTTGCAATCTTATTGTCATCAATAGCATAAACTTTTCAGAGGATAAACCACGTGCAGGGCCTTTATTGAATATCTGGAGACCAAATCTAGCTTATTTTAAATTAACCTAGAGTAACAGCATTACTCTAAGACTCAGATTGAATATAATTTTGCTTTTTCTACTTAGTCTTTTTGACAGTAATTGATTAACTACCATTATTCCCAGAGCTGATCTAATATCATGCTATGGGGTCAATTAAAATATTCATTATTTGTGAGTGTCTTTGGAAACCAAATGGGGAGGACCAAGAAGTTAATGATCACTATTACCCAAAGGATTTAATTTTAAAGAAGAAATAAAACTCCAAACGTAAGCCCCTCAAAATATCTGGGCAACTGTTAATTGAATCTTCACCAAACTTAGACCCATGTTTAAAGGGTGGGCTTACAGAGTATATGTAGAGTTAATGAAAAATTTGTTCTAGCCGATTAAAAATACATTAGATTCAAATAAATTAACATCCTCTCAAGCATTATAAATGAGCAAAAATCATTATTAATGGATACTATTTCTGAATCAGAAGCAATCAGAAAAGGTCTGAAAATTGTAGTTGACTTGGTAGGATGTCATATTGGAATCTGGTTTATAATTTGAGGCCAGAAACACTCATGCAGATGCCAGAACACTAAGTATCAGAAGGAATTCTTTATACTAAAAAATCCAATTTATGCTTTTGTCTGTATCTGAGCTATTGGTGGAACCACACAATAGATAAAAACATGTTTAAAGTACTGACTCTTACTCTTGAAATTGAATTAGTGCTTTGCTTGAAAAGTACCCAAACTATGAGATGCACCTTAAAAACTACATTTAAAATACAATATTAAAACATATTATATCCTTGTTCTACTTTCAAATGAAAAAAAAGCCAAATATTCTCCTATTTAGATTTCAATTAAGATATTATAAGATTTAAATAGAAGAAATGAAATAGTATAGTACATTGAACACATATTAGAGTTGTAAATTTAAATGATACTCATTTTTTTCAATACATGTGTTTGACCTCTTGGCCTTTCCAGCCTCAAATATCATGTAACTGCTCTTCTGAAAATTCTTCTTTGAGCAGAACTGGTTCCAGGATAGTTACAAATTTATGAATCTGATTGAGTCCATATAATTGTTGGTAAGATCCCAAAACATCTGAAGATTATATTTATACAAAAAAGGAAATTCTAGGTTGAAGATAAAGGGAATAGTAGTTGAAGGTGAAGGTCAGAGCTTAATGAATAAATTTATACTAGATATGTTGTTTGAAGTAAGAGAGTAAGAGAGCCTTGAACTTATAGTTGCCTTTCCTCATAATAATTAAAGTTTGCCTGATCTGTTGCGTCACATAATCCCTCAGCCAGTAGTCTAAGTTTTGTTTTAGTTATTTAATTTGCAAGATAAACAAATGTCTAGTTAAGAAGTGTCCTCTCATTTTGGTGAGAGTCTAGTTGGATATTGACTCTTAAGATCTTTCCTGTTTATTCTGTCCTTCATTCATTCATCCACACATATTTGAAGGTCTAATATGCATTAGCAGTACACACACATAAATGCAATGTTCTTTCTATCCTTGGACAGTTTTTGTTCTCTCTCTGCTTTGGACAAAATGTTAATACTACCATATTAATCAATCAAATAACCAATTTTTGTATAATATTACAGTTTCAGCAAATAATTTTAGTATTTTTTTAGTATTTTTTTTCCTCTTTACTATAGAGATCCCAGAAACAAGAGAACCTACAAGGGAGGATTGGCATCCTTGAGAACAAGCTCTCCTCATCTGCTTCAGCATTAAAATGTTAAAATGCCATTAGCCATCCAGTGGTTCTCCTGTTAGATTTAGTGAGTACCACATGGCATTAATGAAAACCAAAATTCCCATAAAGATAGAGCATATTTATTGCCAGTGTGGTACAGCAGGAAGTAAGTCAGTGATGATTATGCAGTTTATGTAAGGTGACTGCTCAGCAATAATTGCTGCAGTTCAAGCTTGAGAAGAATGTGTTAGTTGCAGCCCTGCCTCCATAGATGTAAGCAGTTTCCAAAGTGGAAGGAGAAAGACATTTGTGCTAACATATCTAACATATATTTGGGTCCATATGTTTATTCAGCTCTGTGCACCTGGAGGAGGCTGGCATTCTACGGGCTGGTCCAGGAGGGCCTGATCAGCAGTGGCCAACGGTATCCAGTGCAACACCAGGTAAAGAGCTGAGATCTCTATATTCCTGTTTGGTTTCTGGAAAACAATCAAATGACCAATTTTTGTAAGACCAAGAATGTTGATGACTCCTTTTTGATTCTTTCTTTCCTTTGGGGAAAATATTGATTTCTATACATACATAATTATTTTGATTTTATACTTATTATTTGTTAAGAGTTAAAAACAGCATGAGTGTGTGTGTGTGTGTGTGTGTGTAATGAAATTCTTTCAAAAAATGATCTGATACCTTTCAAATGCGTAGGCCATCCTAGCCACATAGAGATGCCAGATCTGCTTCTCCCTGCACAGCAATATCCTCCTGCAGACGGAATTTTATTACCTTGGCATTCACACTGCCAAACATGACCACCTCGATTTTTTTCATTTAGAGGATCAATGGGGACTGGTTCTTAATCTAAACTTTTAGGAAAGAGATTCTCCAGGTAGGGGGGCGGGGGCTGGGGTTGTGGCTCAGCAGCAGAGTGCTAGCCTCGCATGTGCGAGAACCTGGGTTCGATCCTCAGCACCACATAAAAATAAATAAATAAATAAAGGTATTATGTCCAATTACAATTAAAAAATACATATTAAAAAAAGAGATTCTGCCACATTAGGTAAAACAGTCAATGGATGAATAAATAAAGGAAAATTGCTTAAATTCACATTTCCTTATTCTTGCCCAATTACTAACGCAGTGTCATAAGATAAAAAATATGGCTTTTGCCCAACCCAGAAGCTTGGGAGGCTGAAACAGGAGGATTGTGAGTTTAGAGCCAGCTTCAGCAAAAGTGAAGCTCTAAGCAACTCAGTGAGACCCTGTCTCTAAATAAAATACAAAATAGGGCTGGGGATGTGACTCAGTGGCCAAGTGTCTCTGAGTCTAATCCCTAGTACCAAAATAAATAAATAAATAAATGATTTTTAAAATATATATATATATATATATATATATATATATATATATATATATATATGAAATATGGCTTTGGAGGCATATTATATATGGCTTTGGAGGCCCAGCCCTATGGCTGTTTTCAGAAAGGGAGGATTACTATTGGTAGAGACTAAATTATCCAACTAATTAATAATTATACTCTAGTTAATAATGGTAGTGAATTTTCATTATTTATTCTATGACCAACATAATGATAAACTTTTGTATGAATTACATTCATTTATTTCTCATGAAAATTATTATTACCCCCATCTTACAAATGAGGAAACCAAGGATCATGTAGATTTAAGTAACATCTCCAAGGTGACAGAATTAATAAGTAATGAAGACAGAATTAAACCATTGTTAGTCTAACCCCAGAGCCTGTGTTTTCAGCAACAAGGCAGATACTGTTTCTTCTTGTTAAATTTGTCTACCATAATCTTCTAGTAATAAACCATCACAATGATGATAGTAGTTACTAATTATCAAGACATAATATGCTTAGACACTGTGCCAAGCACATGACATGTTAGTTTGATTTATTCCTCATGACAATTTTGCAAGGAACTGTTTTAATTTTTTAATTTTTATATCTGTTTTAATTTAAAAAAAATATTGGAGATGCAGAGAGGTTATGAAATATATATATAAGTTCACACAGCTTATAAGTAGCAGAGGTAGGATTCAAACCCAAATTTGTCTAGCTCCAAATCCAAGTGTATATAACTTGGAGTTATTTTCATAAAATGGCTGTCTTGCAAGAGTCCATCCGAATTCAAATATGTACACATAACATATGTACATATATACATACATAACAAATGTACATATATACATACATAACAAATGACATAAGAATGTATGTGTAAAAAATTGTTTCCAAAGATAATCAGGTGCCTTTCAAATAATTAGGCTAAATAACATGTGCACCTAAGGAACTATTTTTACTGGCAACTGAAAGGGCTTTCATTGATTATAATCAGCCAGCATTTGCTATTTATGAATGTTGCACAATTCAACTGAAAGTAAGTTTTGTCAGAAAAAATGCATAAGTTGAAGCAATTTATTAGAGAGCTAATACTGCCAGATGGCAAGGAGAAGAACATAAAATAGTTCATTGAACAAATCTGCAACCCCAATGTCAATTTGAAGTGAAGAATTGATGTAGGAGAAAGAAGTTTGAGACTACCAAATGTTACAGGATATGGAGGCATCTGGAAAAGTGAGAGCTACTCAATCAAAGCAGCCACATGAAATCATGCCTTGCTATCCTGCTTTCATTTCAGCATTATTATTATTTTTTTCTCATAGGAGCACTGTAGGTCAGCCTGTTGAGGCAGGAACTGATTTTGAATACGTACTCCCTCTCATTCGTGATGCTGGCTGGTGTATATTTCTAGGCAAATAGGAAAGAGGAACTGTCTATTGATTATTTCATACACCTGGCCTAGGTCTCTCCTTCAGATTCAAAAGGATGTTTTTGACAGAAGGTAGGGAATGGGTCTCCATTGCTTACCTTTCCTACTGGTGACGCAGAAGTCACAGGCCTCATGAACCTTGATGGCTACAGGTCAAGTCTTCCGTTTACTCAGTGGTGATCTAACCATACTTTTCAACATGCTTCTGCGTCAACAATTGAAATTAAAAGGCTTTTCCTCTGCCTTCTATCCTGTCCTTTTGGTACTTCTAGATTTTAGGACTCAAAATAGGTTCTGCACTGTTTGGATGGAATATGGCATAAAGATTAAGAGGACGATTTGGTGTCAGTTCTGAGTTGAATTCCAACTTGCTTGATGGGTGAGCATAGACTAATTGCTTAAGTTCACACTTTCTTAATTATCCTTTGTTTAAATTGATTGTAATAAGAATAGCACCTACCTTATTTATTTGCCATGAAGACCAAAAAGAGAAAAAAAAAGGCTGAACATAGGACTTGACATATAACATTAATAAATATTTAATCTTATTACTCCTTTTTTTTTCCCTGCAATACTTTTGTGTAATCTGATATGGCCTTAATTGATAACTTGATAGCCAGAATTCAATAGTTCTCATTTGTAGGCCCCGATACAGGTCCTCTGAGGTAGTCTGGATCTCCCTGACATCTATTTAGTCCATTTATCCCTCGGCAGCCCCTCTGGAGATGAAATAAAAAGGTTGTATTAGTTGTGGCCTAAAGAAAAGGAAAATGTTCCCCAAACTTGGCCCAGCCTGCCTGTCTAGTTTCTTTTGTCCTTAGTACTTCATAGTGAGTGTGTGGTTGCTTCCGAATGCATCCTTACACTTGTGCTTGAGCCCTTCCCATGACCAGCCAGTCACTCATTACTGTGTTCCTATGGATACTTGTGAGGGTACTCCTGAGGGCTGTGGCTATGTGCATAAAGGGGGTGGAGCCTCCTTTTGCTCCAGTACTCATTTATGTGTATTTCTTGAAGTTGCTTTTTCCTCTTTTCATTCTTTTGCTTCATGACTAAACTGTTGATTTATTTTTACACTCTGTAAAAGCCTAGGATAAAGATGCCATAGTCTGAAGGGATCAGTGGAGGCATTACCAGGTGATGTTTTCTGCAGGATGAATACGTCAGACATTAAGCTGGTTAATCCTGATTACTGACCCCTTTCTCCAGCCTTACCTCTTGTGTGAGCAGACCTGGATCATGGGCTCCCTTATTTTCTTTCAGCTTCTCATGAGACTGAGCAAAGGAAGAAAATTAGCTAAACAGGGAATGCACAGAATATAGCTACAGCCTCCTTTTCAGTCAGAAAGAGTATTAAAGGGCTAGTCACTCTCTTTACAACTCTTTTTAACATTCTGAATGTGAATGCCCTGAAGAGGTTTTAATGAATACTCTCTTGTGATTAGTTCCTAGAGAGAATCCTGTGAGGTTATAAAAAGATGGTCCCTGCCTGCCAGGGAGCTGATCTGGCCACAGTGGGCCAGAATCTTTGCTATCTCCTGCTAGTTTTTCTAGGGTCCTCTTTCTACCTTTCATGAGATCTCAAGACTTACTTAAGGTAATAGTTACTTTTAGAGTGGGAGATATAGTCAGCCATCCATATCCTCAGGTTCCACATCCAACCACAGATGAAAAAAAAAAATGAAAAAAAAAGTGCATCTATACTGGACATGTGCAGATACATTTTTCTTGTCATTCCTCCCAAACAATATACTATAACAACTGTTTACATAGCATTTACATTGTATTAGGTATTAAAAGTCATCTAGAGGTGATTTAAAGTACACAGGAGGATGTATATAAGTCATATGCAAATACTTCACTATTTTATATAAGGGACTTAAATATCTGCAGATTTGGCCATGAGGGTCCTAGAAACCATTCCCCATGGATACCAAAGGACAACTGTAAGATGCAATTTCTCTATCTTCAAGTGTTCAGGGAATCCCAAAGCACACAGCTGCCAAAGATAACATTATAGTTTATGGATCAAGGCCTCAGAGGATCTGGGACTAAACAGTGAAAGATAATTAGGTAGGAGAGAATACTAAGGCATTGAGGCTTAGAGAACTTTAATTTACAGTGACTAGACAGTGATTCTTAAAGTACAATTTCCAGAACAGGAGTACCAGCAATACCTAGGAACTTGTTAAAAATGCAAATTCTGAAACCCTATGTTGGACTTACCAAGTCAGAAACTCTCAGCAGGCTGTACAAACAAGCCACCCATGTGACTCCAGTGTACCCTAAAGTTTAAAAATTCATCTAGAGTAAATATTCCTAATGTTGCCAAGTATCTTTGGAGGCCCAGAAACTGCAAGGAAGGCATCTGTTTATGATTCTTATGGGAAGCTGGGACCTTTCCCATACCAGAGAGATAAGTAATTGCTGAGAGCTGGAACTCCAGAGTCAGAATGACCTTCCTTTGAATCCTTGCTCTGCCCCTCAATAGTTGTATCCCGGAACCATTACTTAACTTTTCTAGTCTCAGTTTCTTTCTCTGTAAAATGAAGATAAGATGGGTATCTATCTACCTCATAAGAGTTCTTACAAGAATTAAATGGTATAATAATCACATATTACAGAATAACAAGTCTGTAGTAAATAATAGCTATTTTTATGATTTTTTTCCCAATGGATGAGTCTCCCTTGAACTTCAAAATCTAGATCCAAGTTGTTCTGAGTAGTCTCTGTCAGAAAGCTCTGTTATTATAGAGAATATATATATATATATATATATATATATATATATATATATATATATATATATATATATGTATAATTTACAGTGCCTCTTTGTTTCCATGGGGGATTGCTTTTTCCCTGATTTTCTACATTTCTTTATTCTGTGGAAGATGTACACAGTTTATGTGCCCTAGTTTTATAGAGGTTCATGCTCTTATTTGTCTTAGAGATTCCTGCCTCTCTAACAAAACCAGCTCCCCAAGGACAGACTCCATGGAGACTCCTCTGATTTTTTTCCCCAGAAAGAAACCATGTACCTTAAGATTTTTGGAAGCCATTTAGGAGCACTGTCAACATGAATTTTTCCATCTCATGAGTGACTGCAGCCTCAGGCCTTGTTGGAGAATTTAGAAAGCATGCTTTTCCACTAACCTGCTCACCCTAGACTTCTGCCGTTGTCATGGCAATGACAGTCCTGGGAGGTGTGTACATATCCTTATTTGGGAAAAAAAAAATGAGAACAGAGATTTTGTGAGTGGGGCAGCTCCCTCCTGTCAGTGTCCTCCACTCTCACTGTCCATCTGACAGCCCAGGAGGGCCAACTCAGCTTAGAAATCTCTAGCTGAGGAAAGTTAGTCCTTGTAAGATGCAATTTCACTTTCTGGTGGGGTGTGGAGCTCATATTTCTTGGAGTTCTCTATGTAGGTTATGATGAACAAAGAATTGGTTCTGGATTTGCCTGGAGGGAGGAAGCAAGTCTGATGTAGGAAGGGTACTTAGCATTCTGAATCTAGGAGAAGCCATGGGCTTAGTGAATGGAGCTTCTGACTTCATCCATTTGTGACTTTCTTCATCTTCTTCTTAGAGGAACACTGTTTTGTTCTTGTATTTCTTGTTTTCAGTGGGGAGAAACTTTATTGAATGACCGTGGTGGTGCAAGGCATTGTGCTAAAAGCCCCCTATGATTTCTTTTTTTCTTTCTTAAATTTTATTTGTTCTTTTTAAATATACATGATAGTAGAATATATTTTGACATATGTATACAATCATGGAGTGTTTTTAATGGTCATGTAAGTAAAGGACTGGAATTGAGATATCCATGTTTTTCTAAAATTAAACATATCAGTATAATAAATAGCTCCTGAGATAGTTCTTTCCCTATATACCTTGCATTTTCCTGCATCTCTCTCATTTCCTTTGTACAATTCTTCCAGGATTGGAAGCCCTGGACAGAACACAGAATTGGGCCGTGGTATATAATAAAAGAATTTCTTCCATAATAGTGGCCCCAAACAGAGAACATTAAATGGGGACTCAGATTTATGCTCCGGGACACAAATTTTAATGAAACACATGGTAAGCAGGAAAGAGCAGCAAGAACTGTTCCCTTATGCTACAGTTTCCTTCAAATCCTACACATGCAGAAATACAGGCCAATATAGGATAAGGAAATGGAGGATACAGGATAAGGAAATGGAGGAGCCTCATTGTAGTTCTTTTGATTATCATTGATCCCTTTACTGTGCCAACTACATGAAGTAATATAGTGTGGTCCCTGAAAACTTCACCCTCAGAAACAACTTTTGACTACATCTTAGAAATTATACATTTTATCCTTTTGTTTAAGAGTGTCACTTGGAACAGGAGAATTTCTGAATTACACTTCTAGTTCTCACAACAAACCATCCTTTGTAGCTGAATTTTTAAGCCCCTTCTCAGGATCAGGTTTCTGCCAGGGAGATCCTAGTGTCACAAAGAATCAGAATTTGTGGATGAGAAGGTCATTGTTTAGTTGGTGAAGGATATTCCTTCACCGAATTTGCCACCTGAGTCACCAAAGATGACAGGCTACCTGTGTGTTTGATAGCTTTGTGGGAAAGGTGAGATGGGGTGGAGTGTCTGCATCTCATTCTGTGGGAAAGATTGCTGGGATTGTTTAGAATCAATAGTCTTGGAACTCCTCTCGAGGAGGTATTTGAATAAGAAAACCTGCTTATGACCTGGGTTTAGGGCAGAGGAATACTAATAGTTTGTAATTCCTTTTAGCTTTGCATCTCTGGCAAGCCTTGCCCTGAGCCTCCCCTAGTAAACTAGAAATTAAAGCCTTCCCCAACAACAGCAGGGGACTTTCATGAAAATATTTTCTGAGAAACAGCCCAGATTCCAAAGGAACTTGAAAAATTCATCTTCACAGAAGCATTCAGCTTTGTGGATGAGAAGGTCATTGCCTAATCTGGAGAAACATATTCAGGTCAAGCACTGGCTAGAGACCAGAGGCCTCTAGGGAAAGGTCAGAAGATTGCTCATTGCCAGAAAGCCTGGAAATGAATGTGTGGATTGGAGATGAGATTTTCTGTGCCTCAGCACTCGGAGTCTCATTACTCACAATCAGAAAACGGAGGGGGTGGCAGAGATAGATGCTGTTCTGCTCTTATCTAAGTAAGAGCAAGAGCTTCCTCAGCAACAGCTCTGACTACAATGGTCTATCTCCCAGGGAGTGGGCTATGCAAAGGACAGGAGAAGTCAGTCCTAAAGAGGGAAGTGGGAGAACAAAGGATGTTTGTGCTACTGTTAAAACAGGAAATTGCGAGTTTTATTAAAAAAAAAATCTTTATACACAGAGGCATATTCATAAAACAGTAGAGTATGAAAAGGTAACTTTTAAGAACCAAATTTGGATCTACAAGAGAACAGAAACAATGAGAAATTTATCATTGCTAGTATTATATCCTTTGTCTGTTGAATACCCAGTCCTGGATCTCTCACATGAAAAAGCAACCAAATTTTAAAAATGAGTACATAAAGTCTAAATGAGCAAGTTCATTGTTGATGGATCAAGAAAGTCCATCAACTTGGTCTTGCTTCCAACAGTGGACCAATCCTGTGTCCAGAGCTATTTCTATAAGCAGCATCATGGGCCAAAGCTAAGTAGCAAGGTGACAATCCATAGATATTCCTCTCCTGTCTCTTTTGACTCTGCATCATAGATACATACTGTCTTACCCCAGAATACCCATAGTATCTCTGTTCCCAAACTCATCTGGAATCAGGTACCCTAAGGGTTGTATTAAGACTAGAATTCCCATCCAGTATGAGTGACTTACATTAGATGCACACTAAATTGCATGTCAGAGAGGCCAGATTTGGGGGGCTAAGAGTATCACAAGGTATAAACAGCTCTGGGGAAGACACCTTTGAGTCTGTGAGTTTCACTCTGTGTTTGATGGTGTGCTGATGTACCATGGACTACAGATTTTTTCGACTTAGCTAAAGCTTATTTGTGGAGATGGTGGGGGCAAGCAAGCCTAAGGAAGATCTTCTTTTCTTAAGGATGTGTGCCAGTGGGAGTGTCTTTGTTGGTCAACTTTTAAAGTCTTCATATCCTGTACTGTTGCCTCCTGTATTATAGAACAAGAGGAAGGAAGACTTAACAATAGCTACTATTTATTGAGAACTATGATAAGCACTTCACATGTGTATTGCATAGTCAAGCAACTTTAAGGGAGAAGTACATTGTTTCAGATAAGGAGATTGGAGCTCATAGGAATTAAGTGACTTCCTTACATTTACATAGCTAGTAAATGTGTTTTCCCCACTTAAATATTCCTAGTGTCAAACAAGATGTCTACACACACTGATTCTTAAGAAATATTTGTTGAATTCATGAACAAATACAATGACAAGGGGCAGTATTTGAACCCATACCTGCCTGCTGCTGAGCCCTATACATTTAACACATGACTATTACTTGTCCCACATGACAAGTGAAGGGAAAAGTTTAGTTGTGTCACTGTCTGAATTTCAGGCCAACTTTAAGGGTCTGTGTTAGTTTGACATTACTGCTATAACAAGTTACTATAAATTTAAAGATTAAAACAATACAAATTTATTATCGTATAGTTGGCAGGGCTGTATTTCTTCTGGAGACTCAATGGAAGGACCCATTTTCTTGCCTTTTTCAATCTTTAGAGACTCTCAGCATTTTTAGGCTTGTAGCCCCTTCTTTCATCTTCAAAGCGTGAAGTACGGCATCTACAAATCTGTATGCCCCTCTTTCACTTTTAAGGACACTGTGATTATATTGAGCTCACCTGGATATTCAAGGATAATCTCCCTATCTCAAAATCCTTAACTTAATCCTATTAGCAAGGTCCTTTCTACCATATAACATAATGTATTCACAAGTTCTAGAAATTAGGATGGGGGCATCTTTGGGGGATATTCTTCTGCCTACCACAGGATCTTTCAAGTTCAGGTAGCAGTAGCTCTGTGTGTGTGTGTGTGTGTGTGTGTACTACAGTAGAGGTGAAGGTAAAAACAGGTGCATATTAGGAGCAAGACGAGAGTATAGTGAGTATGGACTAGACTTTAAACCCCCTTTTAAGGCTACTAATTGTCAGAAATCTGGTGGAGACTGATTGGTCATTCCCTTTTCCCTCCAAATTTCAATTAATTAAGAATAGAGATAAGGAGCCAATCGAAGGATCAAAGTTAGCATCAGGTTTAGTATTGGTACAAAATGGCCTCGGGTATGTGATAGGGTCTCCGACTTCCAAACTGAAAAATGGCAGTCATCTCCCTTTGTGAGAAGGTGAGATGATGATATGATTATTATCAAATATAGGCTGAGGTAGAGCAGAGAAAGGGAATGGAAAATTAAGGTGGAAGAACAATGACTGTTGATGCTAACCTTGCCCATTTAAAAATGAAGCCCAAGGTCTGGGGATAGAGCTCAGTTGGTAGAGTGCTTGCCTCACATGCACAAGGCCCTGGGTTCAATCCCCAGCACCACCAAAAATAAAAAATAAAAATAAAAAAAGAAGAAGCACAATCCATTTAATATCAGGCTTTCAGTAATCCACACCCCCACCCCAATTAGATAAACCAATTAGATAAGCAACTCTTCCTGGGCCCAGTAATAAAATAGAGCTGATAGTTGTCCTCCTAGTACATTCCCCAAAGCATAAGACTACTGATTTGATGGGCATTCCTTTCTCTTTGGATAGAGGTGACAATGTGGAAAGAGGAGGAAAAGAGTTCCCACTACATTAGTATGTTAAGGACTGAGAGATACCACTGTGCACCAGGCTTAAGAACATCAGTCCAAGAGGTGAGAGGAGGCAGGAGAGGACAGAAGTCTTTGGATCACTCACAGGCCAGTTTGGAAGGAATTAATCATGGCACATGGTAGATACTAAAACAATCACTGTCCACAACGGATCCAAGGGAACAGGAAAATGTATGTTGCCTGCCTTGCATGCATCTAGCATCTGTGAGTGCAAATTAAATATATACTCAGAACTTCCCTGAAGTTGAAAAGAGGAGAATTAAGGGCCTAATCCATATGTACCTATGCATTGAGGGCCGAGGAGTAGGAAGTGCTTCAGCCAATATTATTAAGTCCCATCTGTTTTCCCCCAGTGCTGCTTATGTATTGAGAACAGGAGTTACAGTGGTTTGGGGCCAATTTTATGGATACATACAATACCTTGGGATTTGTCTGATTTTTAGTGGCATCTTGCTTAAAACCTAGTTTCACACCAGTTCCCTCCTTGAGATTCTAAAGGCAAGAAGGCACCTCTAAAACTTAGGGCCTCTCTATACTCTCCACAACTTGACACTCCACATACCACTGACAGTGATTGGGCCATGGATTCCATGAAGGAGCTCTCCTAGAGGCCAGCCTCCCCTGTGGGCCCCATGTGTCACTGAGATGTTAGTCCAACTACTGTCCCTGTCATCTACAGTCAGTGGGGCGGTGTTTAGTCAGTGGTCAGTTTCACTTCAATTTCCTTCAGTTAGACCAAGCACAAACTGATTTCTAAATTTGCCTTTAGAAAATCTCTTTAGGGAGGATGAGTTTTTTGGTATATCCTCTCCAGGTCTAGGGAATTAGAGATATAAATTAGCTTCTTTGGTCTTTCTCATGCAGTGTTACAACCTTGCCTCCAGGATAATAGCCCTCTAAATGGTTGTGATTTGAAGGGCACCAGGAAGATTCTCCCACAAGCCACTTCTCAGGCAGGTCCCTAGAACTCCATGATTAACCATCACCAGCAGAATTTTCTGTTAAAATCCTTATTTATTCCTTACCCCTACCCCCAACCCCCATAAAGAAGTGAAATATAAAGTATCCCGCCCAGGGGATCTTTCCTTGTCTTTTCTTCAATATAGAATGTGGTTGTACCCCTCTATATTGTCATCAAATCATCGTGTATTAAGTTCATACATCAGGCTAGGCTCTGTTCTAATATGAATAAAATATTGAAAGTAATATAGTTCTGTCTTCGTCTAGTGGATAAGGCAGAAATGTAAAGAAATAAGGTGGAAATTTGATAATGTCATAAGGACCACAGTTGTGTCATGCATAGGTAGAGCAATGTCAGAGAAGGAAGCTGGAACAAATTGCCAGGGCCTGTCCCTCCAGAATGGGGCCCAGGATTTGTCACTGTCATAAACAGTACAAACCTTATGTAAATAAAGTAAGCTGGTCCATCTTTCTCAAAAGGATCCTCAAAATTGTTTTCACAAACCCCCTCTCAGCAACCATGAATAATAAATGTGGTGGGAGACCAGAAGATGGAATTGGGAATTTAGGGGTTCAAATCAGATATATCAACTCACTAGATATTGTAGGATGTTGAGGGGGAGAGAGATCTGGGCAAAGGAAATAATACATGCAAAAAAAAAAAAAGTCAGAAGTGCATAATCTGGATGACTAGGAAGAGTACATCTGATAGATGGGGTGGGATAGGGCTGCTGGGAAATGAAACCAAAAAGGTGGACTAGAGTCAGATTTGTAGGGCTTTAAATATCCTGTTTAAAAAGTGAAGTTTTATTTGCTGGCAAAGGAGAACCACTAGGTAGGTTTGTTTTTAGGAAAAGAGATTCTTTTAAGATCCCTTAGCTTTATTGAACTTTGAAAAGCTACCTATGAGATGACAAGATGAGATAATACTAACAACTCAGTGTTTTTTTTTTCTCCCAAACCAAGAATTACAACTTTAAGTGTCTAGAAAGGGAGAATCAAAGGGGAGATAAATATAGCATTTTTTTTTTTTAACAAAAGGACAAGCTTTGAAAATGTTCTTAGGCAATTCTGGTGTGTTGGTGTGGGTCATGTCAGAGAAAATGTGGACAATGAAGGACAGATTTGTTTAAAATTTGCCTTATATTAGTTTCTTAAGAGAGGCAGCATTACATAGTGCCTCAAATCCCTGTTAATACCACCTAATAATTGTGCAAACTGTGCTCAGATTTATTAATGTGTAAAAGAGGAAAGAGTGTAGATTGTGTAATAATTAAATGAGATAATGCACCGGGTGCAGTGGCACATGCCTATAATCCCAGCGGCTGGGTAGACTAAGATAGGAGGATCCCAAGTTCAAAGCCAACCTCAGCAACAGCAAGGCGCTAAGCAACTCATTGAGACCCTGTCTCTAAATAAAATACAAAAAAGTGGGGAGGGGCTGGGGATGTGGCTCAGTGGTTGAGTGCCCCTAAATTAATCCATGGTACCAAAAAATAAATAAATAATGAGATAATGCATGCAAAATGCTCAGGACAGTTCTTAGCTTGTGGTAAACACTCAAAAATGTTATCTGAATCTTATCTCTACTCAATTTAATACTTTTGTCACTTAGCACCATGCCTCCCAGTAAGATGGAATTCAAAATGTTTTTGCTGGATTAAATGGATGGGATTGAAGTGTGTAGAGTTGGGGTGATGGTGGTGATGGAAAGAGTTTTCTTTGCACCTCGTTCTCTGTCTACTGCAGCATTCTGACAGCATCTCCATTTCATACGCTCAATGCAGAGATATCACTACTTGTCTTGAAATGGTAGCTCAAGGCTGAGAAGTGACACAGCAACACAGAGCCTGGGATTGCTGCCAAATTTTAAGAAGCACAGATTGTAATGTGAGAGGGGGAGGGTAAAGAAGAAAAGTTTGAACTAAACGAAAGCCAGAAGCTGTTTTACTGTTAGGTAAAAGGATCATGCCTCACATAGTTCCAGGTGGGGCAGGCAGTGTGAAACCTTTGGGAAGTTACTGTTAAGTGCTGATGTTGAAGGAGAGACCCAGACCCAGCAGAGGACTCAAGTCCAGGCAAGGCTGCCTTCATGAGGCTCCACATATAAAGAAGGCTCTGCTTGTCTCAATGTCACACAGTCACTGTCTTGAGGTTCTTAATTTGTTAATAAGCTCTCCCGCCCCCAGCACACCCCATTTTTATGTGTCACTCGATCCCACAAATTATGTAGGGGGTTCAAGCTATTTAGGGCATTTTGTCCTAGCTAGTTTTTGAGCCACATCAAGTTAGTGTTTCTTTCAATGCCTATCTCTCTCTATTTAAAAAGAAACAAAAATTAGGAAAAAAATAATCTGTTCAGAATTTTTAAAAAATGAATGATGCCTCATTACCTACTTCTAGCCATACTCCCCAGAAATAACTACTACTAAAGTAGTATATTTAGTAATAGTAGTAGTAGTACTGGGGGTTGAACCCAGGCATTCTTTACCACTGATCCACATCCTCCTACTTCCAGCTAGTGCTGTATGTCACTTAGCCCTTTTTATTTTTTATTTTGAGATTGAGTCTGGCCAAGTTGCTTAGGGCCTTGCTAAGTTTGCTGAGGCTAGTTTTGAACTTGCTATCCTCCTGCATCAGCCTCCTGAGCTGCTGGGATTACAGGCATGAGCTAAACCTCACCCTGCTCAAAATGGTATAATTCTATGCATAGTAGCATATAGCTTGTGTGTGTGTGTGTATGTTTAACACACACCTAAATTGGTATATATAGATCTGCTTTATTCTTCTTCATAAGGGAATAGTACTATGTTGTATGCTGATATTTTATTTATCCACTTTCCTTTTGCTATCTTCATATTTTAAACAATGCAGTACACATTCTTATACATATATCCTTATATCTTATCCATTCCTACTAGTACTTATAAAAGGTAGATTTCCAGAAATAGGATTACTGGGTCGTAGGCTATAAAAATATCAAATTGCCGAGTGCAATGGCCCACACCTCTAATCCCAATGGTTTGGGAGGTTGAGCCAGGAGGATTGTGAGCCTCAGCATCTGCCAGCCTCATCATCTGCGAGGTACTAAGTAACTCATTGAGACCCTTTCTCTGAATAAAATACAAAATAGGTCTGGGGATGTAGCTCAGTGGTCAAGTACCCCTGAGTTCAATCCCTGGTACCAAAAAATCATCATCATCATCATCATAATCATCATCATCATCATCATCAAATTGGCATTCTCTTATCTGCAATTGGATTACACTTATTATACAATTCCCTCTGCCCTCTACCTCCAGCTAGTGCTGTATGTACTTAACTCAGTGACACCACCATTAAGAGACTTAGTCTCCAGATAGAGAATACTAAAGCAGAGAGGGAAGAAAATTTACTTGAGAATAATAATAACAGCTAAAATATATTGAACACTTAAATCATGTACCATGTACTATTCTAATTATTATTCAAGGATAAACTCCTTCTAATCTGTTCCAACCCCAGAGATAAGGCTATTAGTAGTAGTAGTAGTAGTAGTAGTAGTAGTAGTAGTATTTTGGTAACAGGGATTGAACCCAGAGGCACTTAGCCACTGAGCCACATCATCAGCCCATTTTATTTTTTGAGACAGGGTCCCTCTAAGTTGCTTAGGGCCTCTCTAAGTTGCTGAGGCTGGTTTTGAACTCAGGATCCTTTTGTCTCAGCCTCCCAAGCCATAGGATCATAGGTAAGCACCACTGCGCCCAAGAAGGTTATCATTATTCCCATTTTACTGCTTAGGAAACTGAGACATCTCAGGTTTAATAAGGTTATGCATCTAGTAAGAGGGGGACAGGATCTGAAGTGGGGCTGTTTGACTTCTGACTCTGCCCTTAACCACTGCACATAAGTCTCCAGAAAGTTCAATGCCAGTTACTCTACCTTGTCTGTTCCTTAAAGCTATTATTGTATTTACTCATTTACTTGTCTTTTTCAACAGTGTAACTAACCTAATATTCACATTCATATTCCTAATTCCTAGCATAATGCCTAATTTATAGTAAATGATCAGCTTAGTTGAATGAGTAACAATGCTCCTGGGAGGTAGCTAGTGTATCCATTTTATAGATGAAGAAATTAAAAGTCATTGTTAATTCTGCTGTCATATATAACTGATTAGAATAAATAAAATTAAAAAAAGTCAATGTTAACCAAATAGTAGAAAATGGTAGAAAACAGAAGGGTGGAGCTGATATTTGAGCCCAAGTCTCCTTTTTTCTTTTTTGTCCTTTTTAGTTATATATGACAATAGATTATGCTATGACATAATTATAAAAGCAGGCAAAATAATTTGTTCTAATTCAGTCCCCAATATTTTATTTTCCCCTTTCTTCCTCCTACCCCCTATTCCTTCTCTCTACTGATCTTTTTGCTGTTTACTTTGATACCTAGTTCAGTGTATCTGCCTTTCACCCACTCTGGTGTCTCCTTCAGAGGCCCTGGAGCATAACTCCCTCCCTAGCAACCACTGCTAAACTGGAAAACTTCACAGCTGGATGTCCTCCATGACCCTTGAGGGAAAATAGAGTTCCTGGAAGTACTTTGTCTAGGAATTGGCTGTTGGGGTGGTGTGTGTGTGTGTGTGTGTGTGTGTGTGTGTGTGTGTGTTGGTGGGGGGGGTCCTAGAGGGATACTACATAGTGGTAATATCTATCCTTATTTTAGAGTTTCTGCATGCCAGGCATTATTTTCTGTAATTTAAGAGCCTTGTCTCTTTTTAATGCTCACAATCCCATTAGATAGATATTGTTATCATTGTTTTGCCTGTGAAAAAAGGGTGCTGAGAAGCCAAGTGACTTGCTTAAGGTTACCTTACAAATAAGTCCTTGTTGGGAAGCTGAGATTCCAGCTCAAGTCTGTGTGATGGGCAGAACCTACATTCTCAGCACTCTGTTCCCCAAAGATTATACAGAGGGGGAATTTTGAGAAGAAGCTATAAAGGGAAAGTACCCTCCCTAGATCCTGGGGGACCTTAACAACTAGGAAATAAGATAGAGAAAACCATGTAGCCTGAGCCCTGCTGAGCTACAGGGGTCATGGAAAGAAGAAATGTGATTTTCTTCTTTTTTTAAAAAGCTGACTGTGGAGAGCTATGAAGGTTTGAGACCAGCCATTCCAATGTTTGAATCTGGGTTCGCAGCACATGATGTCTTTATACTCTTAACCTAGAAATGGCAGAGTTATTTTGGGCACAAAGCGAGAGAGCTTTGGCTTTAAAAATATGCCAAGTGTATTTATCTCTTCCGCTCCAAGATTACTGAAAATTAGCCCAGCTGTGGCCTGAAGCACCAAACAGCCACAGAATCTTATTACAGATCAGCTCAGCCCACCCAAAGAGAGCGAAACACCCAAGAGTAGCAGCTCCAGTGGCTCTTAGGGAAGGGTATAGGATCAGCCTCCCGCTTGCCAAGCCTTGCTTGCAATCTCACTTACAATATCCTCCCCAGCTATTCTAGATTTCAAAATGCTGGACTGTGATTCCAGTTCAACTCTGTCTCCCACCATTTCCCCCAAGGCTTCACAAGAAGTAAAAAAAAAAAAAAAAAAAAAAAAAAAAGAATGAATGTATGAATGAATGAACCAACAAATGACAATTGGATTATTACTAAATAACAGTGGGACAAGAATTTTTCAGCTTTTTATTGTCAAAACCCTGTGCAATTCAGGGCAAATCATCTTGCTGTAATTCAAGCCTTCTGATTTCTTTCTTTCCTGCTGGAGATCAAATCAAGACCTGTGCCTGCTGGGCAAGCACTCTATCACTGAGCTACTTTCCCAGCCCCAGTCTTCAGATTTCTTACATATAAATTAAAATCCTTTAAATACATATTTAAATACATTATAAATTTAATTAATTAATTATAATAAAGTAAGTGTATTTAAATAAATATACATTGCCAAGTTCTCAATAAACTGCTTGACTCATGATGAGCAATCAGTAATCCTTAAACAGATAAATGACCTTTTTTTTGCTCTGATCTTGCGAATAAGAAAAATTGAATGAGGTTTTACTTTGTGTCAGACAGTGTGCTATGGACTCTATAAGGACAATTACATTTAATGGTAAAACAACCCTAAGAGATGGGTGCTATTATTATTTCCTTTATAGATAAAAACAGGCCCAGATACATTAAGTCTTTTGCTGAACATAATTTACTTGATGTACTGGGGCTTAAACCTAGATATTCTAATTACAGAGCCTAAGGTGTTAGAAAGAACAGGGAGTATATTTTTACATTCCTTTCTTTTCAGGGAAAATTCTTTCCATTGTTCACTGAAGCAGCAGGGAAACACTGGAAATGCTAAGCCAGGTGTTGGTAGCTCGCTTGCTCTCTCTCTCTCTCTCTCTCCCTCTGATTGAGGACAGGATTTGGATTTCAGACCAGGATTCGCCTGTGTTTTGTGGCTTATTACTCAGACAAGCTTTGCCCAATTCATAAAGGATTGGGAGGAGGAGCTCATCCAGTCGGTTCACAAACCCCACAAATGGGATGGGGGTGGGGAGGTAGTTGGAAATGTTTTACAACCTGGTGTTTCAGCGATTTGAGGGTGGATGGCTTTTGCCTTTGGTCAGGCTATGCATGTGTAACTCCACAATCTGTTAAATTCTGGGAGAGAGAGACAGAAATAGAGACATAGAGAGATTAAATGGTCGCTCAAAGCCAAAAGGTGCAAAGAAAATCAGAGCTGCTTGAAAGCAGACAGGGGTTGGCTTTCATGGTAGAGGCGACAAAGACAAGGAAAAGTAAAGGCGTCCTGTCCCCGGGCAGAAAGCCTCTGGCTTTTCATTTGCAAACGGAGGATCTGCAAAGCCTTCAGAGCCCTGATTCTTCCCTGGGCAGTCGGAGACTGCAGCAGCAGGCCCCGCACCAGAGAAGGAGCAGTCCAGGGGAGCAATCTGACTGGGCCGGAAGCGGCTGTAATCATGTAATAGCTTTTGCTAGCTGCACTGACTTAGCGAAGTGGGCGGTAGGCCGGCTCCAGAGTGCTGTCTGGCAAGACAGTCCCCAGCTTAAATCAAAATGATGGGTTTTCTGGAAGCTCTTTATTAACCTCCGCACTGAAATCCCAGAGATGGTAACAAAGGAATGAATGGGGAGTGAAGGGGCGGAGCTGAAACCTGGAGACTGTGCTGCGATTTTCCTGACTTGTCACTCCCTCATCCACACCCCTCCCCCCTCCTCCTCCACTCCTTTCCAACTGATTCTAGCTTAGAGGATCCTGCCTACCTCTCTGTGACTCCCAGACGATAACAAAACAGTTAATAACCATAACAATTGCTATTATTGTATTATGTTTCAGGGGTTTCCAAGGACCTTGCTGTACAGCTCAAGATTATCTCTTGACTGGAGCCTGCCTAGATTTGAGTTTTAGGTTCCACCAGTTAGTAATCATGTGACCATTTGTCCTAAGTCCATCAATAAAAGACATAGATGTTAACAATGTCTGTTTTATATGGTTCTAGTGAGAACCAAAAAGAGGAAACATGTAAATCAGAAAATTCTTTCCTGGTCTTGGTAATCATCTAGAGCAGTTCAGAATGGGGGATTCAGGGTGAGTTTTACAAGCGCGTCATTTGCTTCAAAATATTAGAACCTTCCCTGGCATTTGATTCCCAATCAGTCCTAGTCCTGGGGTCCAACTACATAAGCTCAGGCAGCCAGGCTTAATTTAACATGCAAGAGGAAAGTTAGGAATTTTGCCAAAAAGACTCCTGAGCAGGGCCAAAGTGCATTATAGGATTACATGAAGTGGCCAACTACAACTGGAGGGCAGTTTTTATAGTAAAAGATGAAGATATATGTGTTTTTTAATAAAACATGTTGTGCTGGGCTGTAATTCCAGCATCTTGGGAGGCTGAGGCAGGAGGATAACAAGTTTGAATCCATCCTGGGCAAGTTAGTGAGGTCCTGTCCCAAAACACAAAATAAAAAGGGTTGGGTATTTAGCTAAGAGATATAGCACACCTTAGTTCAATACCAAATACTGCCTCCCCCCCCCCCCAAAAAAAAAGTATGTTGTTCTGATTTTTAAAGTTTATTTTTACTTTTTGTTCTTAAAATTTTTGATACGTAATTATATATAATAGTTATAATAGTGAGATTCATTGTGACATTTCTATATAGGCACATAACATAATTTGGTCAATTTCATTCTCCAGTACTTCTTTTTTTCTGACTTTTAAATGTATCCCTATTCACTGTGAAGACATTGACCAATACTATACCCACCAAAAGAAGCATCACCATTTTTTTTTATAATTATGATCATACTCTACTAAAACTTTTTAAGTCCTATTAGTTTTAATCTGAATGTCTGGGAAGGGCTCTGCCTAAAGATTCAGATTCCCACAAGCTTGATGTCTGCCATAAATCCTCTTTCTAGGCTCTTATTTGGGTCTTGACTGCATCTCAGTCTCATATTTGAGGGTGAATGAAGTCCTGGGAGCACTGGGGAAGGGACTTAACAGGAGATCCCTGGAGGGAGGAAAGGAGGCAACATTGAAAAAAGAAATGCTTCCTCCATTGATCTTTTGTTGGGATTGACCTCCAGCCTGGATTCCATCAGAAATGATTTATCTTCCCTTCTCATCTTCTTCAGGAGGGATTATGTCCTTGAATCTGCCCCAAAGGCAGGACATTTTATAGGCAAAATTAGCCAGGGTTCTTCAATGTTTTAACCAAAAGGAACTCAGATTAGGAGGTCAGTAAATGCTGTTTCAGATCCTGGAGCTATCCTTTCACCTGAATGATTCACAATTGAGATGCTGCTGCCGAGCCAGCCCTCAGAGACATTTTGCTTAGACAACAACCAGAACATGTTAGGCACAATGTCTGTGAGGGACTGAAGAAACCACATCTTGTTCTGCTCTGTAGAAGCTGAACATGTGGAGGATGCACCTGAATAGATCTCTGATTGCTTCTTGGAATTTAGGCTGAGTCAGACTCATGCTCCCAGCAGAGGCTTGAGAAGCTTACTGGCATGTAAAAGAAATTGATTAACTCTTGACGGGCTTGCTGTGAGGGACTCCCTAGGCCAATAAACCTGGCCAATAATGTTCTTTAACTCCACAAAATGAAGGCATTTCTGAGCTCTGCATTTTTTGAATATCAGCCCTCAGACCTCAGGTAGTCCTGTATATAGCTGGAAAATTTTTCATTCTGGACTCTTGTGAGAGCAACTAGAGAACTGTGGGGTGGTGCTAAAGCCCTCTTTTAGGCACCAAATCAGAGGATCTTAACCATTTTCTAAAATATTTCTTTCTTTTTTTTCTTTTAATCTCAGTCTTTCAGAGAAAGGGTCCATATTTAAAGGTTAATAGGAAGATTTTGGTTCAATTGCAGATCTGATTATCTTAGACAAATAAAATTCAGCCTCGAGGAAAAAAATATATATCTATTGCCCCATCCCCAAACTGTTATGGTGTTAGTTCTGGCAGGATAAGCATGGTATAAGGGAAAGGGTTGGAGGGAGAAAAGAAAGCTGCTTATGCCTTCTCCCTACTGCATGCTATAAATTCACAATATCCTTATCTGGCTCTCCTAATCCCAAGAGCTGTGCCATATATAGTTAGCCATATGTGATACCATTTATGGAGCTCTTAGATTGTGCTAAGGATCAAGCTTAACACTTTACATGCATTACCTCAGTGTCTGTGGGGACTCCAAAAGTGCCATCAGTGAAGCGTTGTTTGGTCTGCTAAAGAGTAGGTGCCACTTCCACTTCTCACAGCAGTCCTTTTATTCATTTGTCCATGTTCAACCCCAGGGCTGCATACGATTTACCTATCCCAAAGAAAGAACATAAGGACTCATGGAGAGGGTTTGGACATTTTATTACTAATGCCCTCTTCAGTGGTGGCAGGCCGGGATACAATGAAGGGCTGCACCATGCCTATAAGCACAGGAAATATATAGGATAGTTGCACACCCACAGTGCAAGTGGGTTTCTTCAGATGTTTTATGATTACACCCCTTTACTTTATAACCACAATCATTCTGCTTTGATCTTCACCTGAATATTGGAGACAAGAGAAGTAGCCAGCTTCCCCTCTCCATTTCCTTCATTATCATTCTGTAGAGTCTTATCCAATTGCAAGCTTTTCTAGGCACTGATTAGTATTTAGTCTAACAGTCCAACAAATATTTATACACCTGTTCAGGCCAGGAGTTTTGCTAAACACTGGTTATACATTGGTGAATAAGCAAATATATTTCCTGCCTCTGTAGACCTTATGGTGATAAATACTACTAGGTGAAGGGGGTAACAGTTGTCTAGAATGGTCACAGAATGCTTCTCTGAAGTTATATTTAAACATAGACTTGAAGAATGAGGATTCATGCTAAAAATGGAGGGGAGATTATTCAAGAAAAAAAGAAACCATAAGTGTGAAGATCTTGAGGCAAAAACAAAAACAAAACAAAACTCCAAGAGGCATTTAAAGAACTGAAGGAAGGCCTGTGTGCTGGAGTATAGTGGTAAAAGGAATATGTGGAGATTTGGAAAATAAAAAATATCAGATTATTGAAGAGATTTTTATGTTGTATTAAGGAGTTTGAGGTTTTTTTTTTCTTCTCAAGGCAGTAGAAAGTCTGAATAATTTTAAACAGGAATGATCTAATCTAACTTCTATTTTTAAAGGATTTTACTGTACGTATGCTATACTTCCCTTTTTAAAAAGGGAGAAAGACTTAAAGGAATAAAGGTGTCTTGGGCTACTGTGTAGAAGATTGAAGAGAGGCAAAAACAGAACTATTGGTGTACTTTATTAAAGGGATAATGAGGTCCTAACAGAGTGAAAATGGGGAGAAGAGGACACAGACAAAATATATTTAGGAGGCAGAAAAGACAGGTGTTGATAATATATTATAAATAGAGAATGGAGAAGAAAGAAAAATGACTCTGAACTTCCTGGCTTGAGCAATGGGAGGTAAATAGGGTATCACATACAAAAAATGAAAAGGTTTGGGAAGGAGTAGATAAGAGGAATTGAGAGTTTGATTTCAAATTCCTTCAGTTTGGAATTTCCATGGAATTCCCACTTTGGGGATATCAGATAGGCAGTTAGATATATGATATTAGAACACAGAGAGATGTGAAATACAAATCTATTTCTCATTGGCATATTTAGATGGGATTTATACCCCTAAACATGGCTGAGATCTCAAAAGGAGAGAGTAGAGAGAAATTAGAGAAGCAGGTCTAGGGACAAACCTCAGGAAACATCAACACATACCAGAGGAGTATCCTGCAAAGGAAACTGATGAAGAATAGCCAGAGAGAAAGGTCAGGAGAAGGTTTTGTCTCTGGGGATCCAGAAGGCGGAAGTATGGAAGATCATTGAGCTGAAAGCAATTAAGATGTAGTAAATGCAGGAATTCTCTCTGTCTTCCTTCTGTTTTCCTAAAAGCTGAACATAGATTTACAAAGATAAAAGATTTCCCCCACCTTCTGCCAGGGAAAACAAAGGTTAGCCACTGAGGACACCATTGGATTCAGCTTGGAGGTGGTCCCAGCGGAGTCTATGTTAACAACCTTTACCAACCAGTCTTCGTCTGCCATTTATTTGCCTTGCCTCAAGCTGCTACCCATGGAGACTCAAAGTCCTCTTTCTTTGTTTTTTCACTTCTCTAAAAGCTTACTGTTCTTTGTTGCAGATGCTGTAAGCTGAAATTCAAAGCTACCTCTTTGAGAACTACTACTTCCCTGGGTGTTTCTTATGTACATATGAAACATACATGTTCATAAACTTGTTTGATTTCTCTTGTTAATCTGTCTTGTGTAACAGAGCTCTCAAGTCCAACTCAGAACCTATGGGTTATTCTTCTCCTATATGACAAAGAAATAGTGTTTCAGGAAGGAAATGACAAATGCTTCTAAGAGGTTGAGTAAGATGAGGACTAAAATGTGACCATTGATTTTGGAAATAATATAGTGAGCTTGACATGAGCGATAATTAGAGGACACTGAGAAGTGATAGGGAGTAAAACATGGAAATAGCAGATGGAGATAATACCAAACTGCAACTGAACATAAACGGATTATTTGGAAGAAGTTTTCACATCTCCACCAAAGGAGCAGCGTCAGATACATAAACACTGCTGCAATGTCAAAGAGTTCCAGGGTCATGACTCCTGGGATCACTCTGCCCTGACATGCCATTACTCTTCTGCTCTGACTCCATGGTATGTCTTCCAACTAGACTCTTGGGAAAGTCTTGTATTGAAAACCCCCATGGGTGCATAATCATTTCCCCTAGGCTCAGTGCAATTTTCTCTTCTTCTTTCAGATCCCCCTATCTTTCTCAAGTAAAATGAGTAAATTTTCTTCTCTGGAGTCCCACTATATGAATTCATTGTTGTTCCATGTATTAGACTGACTTATAATTGCTTGAGTGTATGTCCCAACTAGACTGTGACTACACTGAGGGAGGGGACTTGGTTTGGAAAGTGAGATTAGCTCCCAAGTTTTATCCAAACAAATAAGACCATTTTATAACAGGATTCCCTTCTCTTATGTGGTGCAGTATCTATCTATATTCCACTTTTTCCCATCTCTTGTTTGTTCCATCCCACCACCTCTCAAGATTATTACAATAGGATTAGGACTGACTAATTTGTTCAAAAGTTTATTTATGTTTTATGTAGAGTACAAATCAAAGTACATTTGTAGCAAAAGTTTTCTCTAATCCATGCACCAAAAGCTGCATTTTCTGTTTTAATCCAATATATTTCCTGTCTTGTATTTAAGTAAGTAAGATGAGTAAGATCATCATAATCATGTTGTTCGGGAAATTCATCACAAAGAATAAAAAATATGTTACTAGAAAACTAAATTCTTGGACACCCTGGTGAAAAAATCTCCCATCCTGCTGATTTCCAAACATTGGTCCTCCCCTCAGGTTTCAAGAAATAACCCACAATTTCTTGGGGACCCAGCTGTCTGCACAGCTTTTCTTGTTCTCTCCCAGTAGAATGGCTTTAAGGGCCTATGTTGACTCTTACTGATTTTTTGACATTTTGTCTTTCAGAACCAGAGGCAGGAGAGGTGTCCCCTCCAGTCGGTGCTGGAGTCAACAGCAACAGCTGGACCTTTAAATACGGACCCGGCAACCCGAAACAATCCGGTCCCGGTGAGTTGCCAGACAAATTCATTATCCCAGGATCTCCTGCGATCATCTCCATCCGGCAGGAGCCTACTAACAGCCAAATTGATAAAAGTGACTTCATAACCTTCGGCAAAAAGGAGGAGACCAAGAAAAAGAAGAAAAAGAAGAAGGGCAACAAGACCCAGGAGAAAAAGGAGAAAGGGAACAGCACGACTGACAACAGTGACCAGTGAGGTCCTCAAATGGAAACAAGCCACTTAGCCAGTTTTTGTAATAATGGCAAATCTCTTCCCATGTAGCAACTCCCTGCTCCCTTCTCCTATCAACATGAGCCCTCTTAGAGACCTCAGAAATCTGCAGAAAGTTCCCCTGTATATGTTTAGACCAAATTTAACAGGTTTTGTCTTAAAAGCTTTCCTAAGTCTGGTGTTAACTCTTTCTCTCCACTCTGGCTTGTTTTCAGAACCTAAAAAGCAGACCCAAGTTTCCTTTCTCCTCCGCCGCAAAGGAGAAGCATCCCAGTCCCGCCAGTGAGAGGTTGGACTCTCTGCCCTGTGCTCCGGGGATCCTGTCTTGATGACACTTGCAGGGCAGGCTGAATGATTTTGAGATTGAGCAGCTTGGGTGTTTGTGGCCACTGCAGATATTTCAGTGCCAGATATTGGCTGAGGTGGGTCAGATTAGACTATTTGCACAAAAAGGGCTGGGAAATAAAGGCAAGTAAACAGTGGGAGTTATCAGTCTGGAGGGGAAATGTGAGACTGAAGAAACCAGACTTTCTAAATTTTATAACTCAAGAGGTAGTGGCCAACCTCTAGCAGACAAAACTTTCCCCCACTGACAAGGCTTTAGGAGTCCCTAAAGTCTGTTTGCTGTGGTGTCCTTGTACCTAAAACCTGCATTATACGTACAAGCAAACAGTTCAGTGTTTAACAGAGGGTCAACCCAGGGCAACAGAAGCAGATCTGATGTGTTTCCTGTATATGTCCTTGTGCTCACTTTATTAAAAATTCTTTTGCACACAATGTTTATGAAAAGGCCAGATCCTTTTCCAAACACATATGCAAAAGCAAAAGAAAAAAAAGAAAACCCAACACCTCATTTTATGCTGTTTGTTATTTGATAGATTTATTTAAAAAAGAGAAAGTCTATAACTGTAAATCTTTAAAGAGAAATATGATGAATATTTCCCCTAAACTCCCCTCGAAAGAGAATTCAGTCTACAGCCATTTAAATGATCATTGCTGCTACAGAAGTGCTTTAAGAGAATTGCCTGAAACATCTGTATTATACCGGCCACCTGCCAATCACAGCTTTACTCTTTCAGGTCACTCTGGGGCTGCCTCTTGCATGTATTAATTACTAAATAAAAGGATCTTTCTTTCTCTTTTCTAAGAAAAAATGATGTGCACTTTGAATACACAACCTTCTCTAACCAACTATATCAAGACCCAGAAATTGAAGAAAAATACTGTTTTCGCATACATACAGTGAGCAGACTTTTCAATCCTCTAATTCTGTGACTTGTCTTGGTGTGCTAGCCTACACCTTCTCTTTGGTTTAGTTATCCTTTTCTATAACACTCTGAATTGCTAATCTTACTAACACCTATGATGTTACCTGAAATCAATCTCCCATATGTATGCTGTATGCTATTATAAGACTCCTGAAATATACTTACTCTGTGCTTGTGTATGTGAATGTTAATGCAACTATTACCTAGAGTGAACTTTAAGCTTTATTGTTGAATGTAATTCCATTATATTTCCTTTTGTACACCTGTGAAAAAGTGGAGTAGTGTTTTTTTTTAACCATTGTTAATCCGCTTTTGTGTATGAAAGACACAGTAAAATTTCTTTCTTAAATCAAGATACTGGTGATTCAAGGAATTTTATTTATGGTCAGCCAAGAGCTAGCTCTTGCCAAGAGTCCTGCTGGCAAGAGAATGGATAAAGCTGTTTTTTTTTTTTTTCTAGTAACAATTCTGGAATGAATACTGGAGATATTCCCTGAAGGTGTGCAAGCACAAATTTTACCAATCTGACCTCTTTGAAGTTGCAGAATGCTTGAAATTCTAATGCTATCTGGAATATCAGCTCATAGAAAATAATAAAATTTACCTTTACCTTAAATAACACATTTTAATTTTGTTATGTACAATTTACAAGTTTGATTATATTTAAAAGTTAATATAAAGGAAGTAGGAGTCTGTCATAGAAAAAAAAGGCATTAAATCTAAAAAAAAAAAAAAAAAACTAAAAAAAAACTGTCTTGTCTACTTTTAGCTTCATTCTCCCATATTTTGAAGGGTGTGTAACTTCAGCTCTGCAGGATTGCATGGGGTAAAACTTGTTGCCAACACATGTAAACCATTGCTACATTGTAGGTTGTGATCATTTTGCCCCACTGAAGCCCATGTAACTGACCTTACGTGCCTTTTGAACTAGGAGAATCGGGCTAATTTATTAATGATGATAATTATAATGTATCTGTACGGCACTTTTTAAATTTGTGAAGTGCTTTCCAATCCATGTTAGTTACTAGTCATTACAGCTGTAAGGATAAAACACGTCATGTGGATTCATTTTTAATTGGTGCTATTGGTATTTCCTCTGTTATTGCTAATAAATGGAAACTGGTGGTATGAAAGAAATGGTGGTCATTTCTAAGTATAAGGGTAGGAAAAATAGAACACTGATTATCATGAGCTATTATTACTGAAGAAGATTGCCATAGTATCAAACTTACTGTAACACCCTCTGGCGATTACACTGGTTTTTATGTTCATCACTGAGGTAAAACATCAATGGAATTAAAAACAAAACAAAACAAAAAAAAAACCTCTATAATATTATTAGAATGGGAAGCCAGGAGGATGCTGATTACTTCCCTTCACATTATTTCAGTCTTCTTAATAAGAATTGCAACAGACCAGGGCTGAGATTATAGCTAGTGGTACTCCACTTGCCTAGCATACATAAAGCCCTACGTTTGATCCCCAGCACTGAAAAAAAGGAATCACATCAAAATGTTTTTTTTATTACTAGAGCCCCTCCAGTCAGTTTGATCATTACAGTTCTTGTAGCTCTCTATAATTGGAAAGTCAAATAATGCCTTATAAAATCAACTTTTTGCTTTTTTAAGAGACAGCTTTATTTAGGAAAGCTAATACACATTGAAAAGGGAGAATGCAGGGCATCTCAAGAGAGAGACAGCTTTGAGGGGAAAGAAAGAGCTACATATTCAAGAGAATGTGGGCCATTTTGAGAGTGAGAAGCACCTGAAATTAACTTTTATTGAGCATAGAATATATGCTACCCTACTGAGTAGGTTCAGTTCATAGTACATGCTCTATAACAAATAAGTTATATTGTCCTTGTATAGTTCAATTTTTTATTAGCATAGGCTTTAGGTACAGTGGTTCTTAACCTGGAGCAGTCCCCCACTCCCCGACCCCTAGGGAGCATTTGATGTTTGGGGACATTGTAATCTTTATTACTTGTGGCGGCCATTGCTACTGGCATCTAATGGGTAGATACCAGGGGTGCTATCAAAAACCCTACAATACACAGGACAGCCTTCCACAACAAAAAATTTTCCAGCCCAAAATGTCAAGATTGAAAAACCTTGCGATAGAATGACAATATAATTTGTTTAACCCATGTTTTAAATGTTAAGAAGATACCGTTAATAATTACTTTAGGAATCAAGATTTAAACTGGAACTTTCCCAGGTAACTTGGAATGCTGAAGGATTCTAATTATAAACAAATTGTTAAGTTCTGTCAATGACTAGATGGGAACCTGGGCTAAATCACTACTTCTGTGTTTCAGCCTCATTTTCCTCATTTCTAAAATGAGGATAATTATAGAATAGATATTAGAGATTTTTGGGGAAAGTTTTAACAAGATAATCTCAAACTTTTTAACACAATGTTTATTGAAGTGCTCAATAAATGGTTGTTATTATTTATAGTCCTTTTCTTCCACTTCTGTACCCCTTTTTCACAGATAACAGCTATTAGACTCAGAACACTTATCCTATTGATTAAAATATGAATGAGAGATGGCAAAATGAATCAACATAGATTTGGCATTAAAATAGTTTATTTACTCCACTGTTTTGCTCATTCCTGGAGGGAAAAAAGTCAAGTCCGTTTCATTACTCCTTACCTATTTCCATCATGAATAAAAACCACTTCTCTAAGTGTTCAAGTGAACAGCATGTTTATAGGTGTTCCACCTCAATGATTAGTGATCTGAAAACCAGGGACCAAAAGGCTTGAAGTCATTCTGCATGTTCAAATGAACAAATCCCATGAGTCTTAAGTATAACATCAGGAAAGAGAAGTGTTACCTCCAACAACTTCTTTTTGGCAAATGGATAAAACGGAAACACCAACACACCTACATATTTGCCTAGAATCCTACAGGTAATAAAGGACAAGTCAATTTGCGTCTCTCTTAAGAGCTAGGGTACTTTGTAAGGGTCTCACACAATCAGAGTGCAGATTTACTCTTTAGAAGAACTGCAACTGATTTCAAAGGATGAGTCCCCTAATTAGTGTCTGGAATTTTGGCTAGTAGCTTTTAGGCTCCTAGGTAAAGATTCTAGTCTTAGGATGTTGTGGCCATGAATTTTACGTTTTTTAAGTTCAAAATCCCAAAGTACAAATGTAATTGAACAAAGACTTATTCTGGTGTTAAATTTTAAAATCAACAAAACATCAAGAGATACATTAAAATAAGTAAACAAACAAACAAAAAAAAAAAAAAAACTACAGTTGTACCTCATCAGGACTTGAAACCTTAAGAACTTCCCTAAAAAATAGCAAATTGAACATTCCTTGACCCTATATAATCAGGTTTTCATGTACTTCCTCTTGTTAAGAAAAAGCTGATCTTATTGTTTTTCCCCTGAATTAACTTGGCTGTTGACTGGCAGGATAAATCTTGTAACCAAGACGTCCTCTCTGATTTTATGTGCATGTACACACGGACACACACACACACACACACAGAGAGAGAGAGAGAGAGAGAGAGAGAGAGAGAGAGAGAGAGAGAGAGAGACTTTTATTATAATTAAGAAGGGGTCCTTGGTAAATGAGTATGGTACTAGCTTCCCTTTGAAATTGTACCTAAGAATGGTACATAACATTACCAGTTAGGTAAAATGTTAGTGGTTCTGATTTCTCCTGGGGTTGATTCATGGGGAAATGTCTGTTGAAAACTCTTTCTTTTTCCCTAAAAAAAAAAAAAAATCTATGAATTTGTCTTTGAGCTTAAGTTCCTCTGTGAGTGCACTAGTAGATTGACTTCTGTAATATGGAGTCTAGTTTTTACAATGAAATTAGAAAGTAAAAATTAAAGAAGTCAAGTGAAGAAATTAGGTAGTAAAAAGCACAAAGCCCAGAAATTTGTTAGGTTAGAAAATGTGAACTGGAGATCATTGATCCACAAAGAACATGAGCAATTTAGTCAACTACTCAACTACTCAGCCAGTATCTGGACAAAGCCGAAAAAATTGACAACTAATGCACAAACATATATGAGGACTGGTTAAACAACTCCTACTTTAGGCTTTGCTTCTGCTAGCCTTTCTATATTAATTGTATGTCATATTGGATTTTTATTGTAAAAGTAACATATGTTCTTTTAAATAAATCAAAGAATCCAGAGACATATAAAGAAAACCCACTCATCTCCTCACTCATTTCTTTTAGTTCCCCTTCACACAAATATCCATTGCTAACAGGTGTGTTTTCCCACATTTTTCTCTATGCATTTATACATATAGCATAAACATAGGATCAAAATAAAATTTAAAAAATTAAATAAAATTTAAAAATAAAAACAAAATAATGTCATAATTGTTACCATGTATATTTTTTTTAAACTTATATTAACTTGGAAACTTCTCCAGGTCAACTCAAAAAAATATTTTAAATTCCTGTATAAGTTCTATATGATGGTCAGATCATATTGCATTCAGCTTTTTATTTATTAAGGCATTTGGGTTACAGCCAAATTTTTGCTACTGAAAACAAAAGGAGTACTTATTTTCAATAATAAATTCAGTAGTTGAGCTTTATAAATCCTGGCTTACGTATATTTCAGAGGAAGTTTGGAAAGTCATTATGAACTTTATGTGACCTACTCTATAAAAGTCATATCCTTTTATCTGAACATACACTTGTTTTAGTAATCAACAGTGAACTAAAATTCTACTTATAGGTGGATGACGAAAAACAGAGACGAACATTCATAAGAAAGAAAAAGGTTAGAAAGATTTGTCATCATTTACCTACCCAGAACAACTTCATGGGAAATCCATTTCACCCCAAAATTTCTCCATCCAGTCACAGATTAAGATGCACATAGGAAAAACAGAAGCTTCAAATATAATTTAAATACTTGCTCAGACTTGTGATATTTTAATACCATTTGTCTGAACATTAGACATAAAGCATTCTAATTTGATTCTAGGTTGTTACATCTTGGCTGAGAAGTAGATATATGAGATTTGTATCTATGGAATGGATGATTTCATTTTAAGAAAATACCAATTGCTTACCAAATAATGAATCTGAGACTGCCAAATATCAAGGCAGTTATTCATGTGTCTAAAAAAAAATACCAATTACAAAACCATCTGCTTTAGTATATTTTTATACTAAATTATCAATACTGTTTTATCTCTCACACTAGTCTTTTAAGAATGACATTCCCAAGTCCTTTGGTTTATTCCATTCCCCATGGTTAACAGCACTCATTATTCAGACAAAGCACATATTTCTTCTCAGCTGTAGGAATTTTCCTGATTATCTTCCTCTTTGTTCTCCTCAAGGATAGGGCCAATTTTCTAGGGACTTTGGAATCTGGAATCTCCATCCTTCCTTTCACAACTTTCACAGTGGTACAGCAAGATAAGAGCTCAAGTCAGGTATCTGGTAAGCATCAATGGGTGATGCACATGTTTGTGAGTAGTAGCTGAGATAGAAAGGCAGTGCTAGATCTCACCTAGGGATGGTTAATTATAGGGTGAAGAAGAGGTCTTTTTTGAAAAAAAAAATTTAGTTGTAGATGAACACAATACCTTTATCTTATTTATTTATTTTTATGTGGTGCTGAGGATCAAACTCACTGCCTCACATGTGCTAGGCAAGCGCTCTACTACAGAGCTACAACCCCAGCCCAGGAAGAGGTCTTCTGCAAGCTGAGCCTACTATCATGATAAGTGAAATGATACAGTCTTCTAAAAAACAAAGGCTGAATGTTCTCTCTGATATGTGGATGCTAACATATAATGGGGGGGGGCAAAGGGAGTGGTGGAGAGTAGAAGTTCATTGGGTTACGCAAAGGGGAATGAAGGTAAGGGGGGGATGGGAATAGGAAAGACAGAAGAATGAATAGGATATAACTTTCCTACATTCATGTGTGAATACACAACCAGTAAAACTCCACATTATGTAGAACCTCAAGAATGAGATCCTAATTAGAATAAGTATAATATGTCAAAGTACACTCTCTTTCACGTATATCTAAAAAGAACAAATAAAAATGGGATACATAAATATAAATGAATAAATAGTAAAATACAGATTTCCAAAGTCCAGAACGTAGAAATTTGCAAGTGAAACATCTACAGAGAGGTACTGTTAAGTTTTGAATCTATTCTTTCATTCCTTTTTTGAGCATATATAACTGAATGGTTGAAAATACCTAATAAATAACAACTTCTCCCTTGTCCAAGGTATTGAATTAGTTGATAAATAAAATAGTGGCATAAAAACATTAAAATATTCATTTTATTAATTATTAAGATGAGCTAGAGAACACAGGTTAGTGTTAGTACCAAATGAGACTGTTAAAATTACCCCTGAATTTGTCAGATTTTCTATTACAGTATAAATAAAAAAGACAGTGTGGAGAAGGAAAGAACTATTATTCCCAGAAGACAACTCAATTCCAAGGAGGAAAAGAGGCAGAGCTGAGCCAAGTATTAACAGTTTATTCTTCCACAAATTGCCAAGCAAATAAATCACTTCAATCTCACAAGGTAGTGAACAGAGGGGTATGGAAAAGCTAAGAGTGTGATTGAGTATCACAAAAGAGATCATCAAGAGGTAGAATATGCATTTTTCAGTGTGTGTGCGCGCCGCGCACTGGGGATTGAATCCAGTGCTTAGTGCATGTGAGGCAAGCACTCTACCAACGGAGATCTGAGCTAACTTTTATTCTTAAAAGGGGAATACGTGCCAGGCGTGGTGGCACACACCTGTAATCCCAGTGGCTGGGGAGGCTGAGGTAGGAGGATCGAGAGTTCAAAGCCAACCCCAGCAAAAGCAAGGTGCTAAGCAACTCAGTGAGACCCTGACTCTAAATAAAATACAAAATGGGGCTGTAGATGTGGCTCAGTGGTCAAGTTCCCCTACGTTCAGTCCTCTGTAGAAAGAAAGAAAGAAAGAAAAAAAGAAAGAAAGAAAGAAAGAAAAGGAATAAATAAAACAACAGGAATATTAAACTTCTACATATTTCAAAATTGTAGAAACAGCTCATGAGAACTTCTACACCTTGCCCACTGTTGCAATTTGTTAGTCTTTCTTATTTTTGAAAATGTGATATGTAAAAGTTGTAATTTAATTTACATTTCTTTCATTATCATAAATTTGAACATTTTTCCATCTTAAGAATATTATTTGACTGGTCTAGCTTACAATATCAACTATTTACCAGAATACAAGATGACTTTAAACATCTGAGCAGCAAATTTGGCTTTGAAACTGTGTGAAATATTGATGGTGTTTTTGGCCCAGTGGATATATTAGATAGATTGCAGTGTGAGATCTCAGAATCAATGTTCAGTCTATATATTTGTGCAATGGATAATTACTGTAACAAATGCAGACTTGACATTACAGTAGAAAAAGCACAGTGCATTAGGCCTGTGTCCCAAGGGGCTTGCTAGATCAGGAGCTTGGAAACCATCAAACACTAGAGGCCAATTACCTTGACTCTACAGCACTAACCTTCATAATGACCAAACCAGAGAATGCAAGATTTTGTCTTCCATTTTTCTGAAAAGGAGCCCACATGTCACTGCTCCTGGTTCTCTGGGTACTTGAATGGAAGTAAAATTAACTTCCCAAGTAGCAGACCCGGAGTCAGATTTTTGTAGGTATTACATTTATTGAAAAAGTTGGGAATATATGTTAATAATACCAATAAAGTAAGCTTTGACACTAATGTGTAACTACATATCAGGAAAGATACTCAGTTAAAATACTTAATATTTGTAAAGAACTTACAAGAGCATCAGGCACAGAGGAAGCACTGAGCCATTTTTAAACAGCTGACAATATGGCGTCTGAGCCAATTTTCAGTGACTGGGAATCTATTTCTGTTTCTTTTTTCTTCCTTCTTCTTCCTCCTCCTTCCTCCTCTTCCCCCTCTACAATCAATCCTCTCTCAGTTACTTTCTTTTCCCCTCCACTGATTCTTTTATAATGCTCCTACTATTTTCCCTCTCCTTATCTGTTCTTTCCTCTTCTCCCTCCTTCTTCCCATACTAAACTTATTAAACTCTTTTCTCTCATTTTTTCATCTCTAGTGAAAGACAAGTTATAGTTGAAACTTCTGATAAAGAACTGATAAAATCAATTGACATTAAAGTGAGTCTATTTAATATTTAATTAGATTAAAATTTTTTTTCAATCTACTCTCTTTCATATAGAACATGCATATTTTGCTGTCTTCTGAGTATATTTGCATGGCTTAAAAGTAGTTAAACTGATATTCTCCCCTCACATTTTGAGAATTTGCCGCAGTCCGGCTGCAGCAAAATAACCGGGGGCGGGGGCGGGGGGGTGACGAGCAACTTGTGTACATTGATACAGCAGGAGTGGGAGCCGTTTATTGTAGGACAGGAGGGATATATATACATTCCACACAGCTTATCTTAATTAACATAAACTCGATACAGCAGTCGACCAATAAGCAATGCCACACTTAATGGCTCACTGGTGTTACTTCTCAAACCACTCCCTCTGGCAAAATGCCAGGCGCCATCCTGACTTGTTTACAGACTCTAACATGAATTTATGCTGGATATTTTGAAATTTATTTTTATTTTCAAGAAAATATGCACATATTGTGCAACTAATCAGAAAAGGAGAGTGTCTAGAAAAATCTGGTCACTTGCAGAAACAATCGTTCTCTTCTAATTGGGAAAATGAAAATGGCTTAATTTTGTATTTCTTTTTAATTCTTTCCCTCTCTCCTTGCGTATGGAATAAGAGAGGAAGAAGAGGGCTAAAAGGAGGAAACTTAGAAATACAGGTAGATTGAAGGCAAACAAAAGGGGTTTTACTCCTACTGTTTAAAAAGCATAGATATCAATTATATTAAAGAGATACTATAAATTAAGCCATAGAAGAACTAGAGTAAAACAAAGGGGCATATTTATTTAGCACCTGGTGAGGAGAATCAAAGTTTCAAGGCAGTAAATTAAAACACAAAAAATGAAATAGATATGGTTAAATAAGCGTCTTTTGTAATCCCAAAGTTTAAAAGCCATTGAACTGCTTAATTTTAACAGAAAATACAATGAAGGATAGTTTGTTATATAAAGAAATCACAAAAATTGATGTAAAAAATTCTCAGGCTCCAAGACAAGTGAACAGGTTGTTCACAAGGGCATTTTAAAATGTGGAAAATGATCAACTATCAACCTCAGTACTAATCAAAGGTTAAAACAAATAATTAGATACTATTTGTTATGTATTAAATAGGGCTGGGGTGGAGCTCATTGGTAAAGTTGTGTGCTTAGCCTGCTTGAGGCACTGGGTTTAAGATTTAGCATTGAAAAACAAATCAGTTTCTGATCCTTACTCGGATTCAAGCTAATATTCTCCCACTCTGTTTTTCATTCTGGGAACATGCTATTGACTTGATGTTTCTATCTTCTCTGCACCCAACCCATCCCTCCTTCTTAGGGAAAAGACTTTCCTAATAAGAGAGTTTGAAAGGATGAATTGGGTATGTACAAATCAACTCCATTTCCCTGCTTTCTCTTGGTTCAAATGACTCACCAGGAGCCACATTCTAATCCACTCCGCTGGTGGTGTGATGGGGGTGCCTAGTTTGGGTTAGATTCTAGAGGCTAGTATAAAAAACATTTTTTTCCTGAAGATGGAGCACGTTCCCTAAAATCAGATTTGTCAGTGATAAACATGATATTTTGGTCTTCATTTTATATTGACCACTAAGAAGGGTACTATTTTGGGGATCCCTTTCAAAATCTAATCCTTTATCATAGTGTACTCAAAACTTTAAAGATATTCAAAGCATTTTATCCATTTCTGAAAATCGCAGTTAAAGATTTATGCACTAATATCTTCATTATGTTTTTATTATTAATGATACATTAGCGGTTAATGCACCTATGTTGCATCTGCTAAAAATGTCATTGAAAGACAAAACTCAAGATGTAAAAGAATACATAGGCATCAATAATTAAATCAATATTTTTGTAGCACCTACTACAAGCCACATACCTTGCTATGTAAAGTGAAATACAAAGAAAAAAGACTAGCAAAAAAATATAATAAAAATTTATTTAAATACATTTTTATGGGATAAAATCTGATATCCTCTTTCTGATTGTATGCCTCTGTGTCTTTTTAAGTTAGAATGTGTGACTTTTATGCTTTTGCATCAATCCAGAGTTTATAGAGAACTTCTATCAACAACAAAACAAACGACCTACTTCAAAAAAGGGGAAAAAGCACCAGGTGCAGTGGCACACACTTGTGATCCCAGTGGCTCAGGTGGCTGAGACAGGAGGATCGCAAGTTCAAAGCCAACCTCAGCAACTTAGCAAGGTCCTAAGCAACTTAGTGAGACACTGTCTCTAAATAAATAAATAAATAAATAGAAATTTTAAAAATGGGCAAGAAGCCAAGTGTGGTGGTATACACCTGAAATGCCAGTGACTCAGGAGGCTGACTCAGGACAATTGCAAGTTCAAGGCCAAACCATAGCAACTAAGTGAGATCCTCAAGCAACTTGATGAGACCTTGTTTCAAAATAAAAACAAAAAAGGACTGGGAATGTAGCTCAGAGGTAAAGTATCCTTGATTTTAATTCTTAGTATTAAAAAAAAGGCAATAGACTTAAATAGACATTTCTCTGAAGAAGATATATAAGTGGCCAATAAGCACAGGAAAGCAAGCTCAACACCATTAGAGAAATGCAAATTAACATTACCATAGATATCAACTCACACCAATTAGTATGGTGACTATCAAAACAAAACAGGAAATAACAAGTATTGGTAAGAATGTGGAAAAATTAGAGCCCTTGTGCACTGTTGGTGGGAGTATAAAATGTTATGGAAAATAGTATGGCTTTTTCTCCAAAACGTAAAAGTAGAATTACTATATGATCCAGCAATTTCACTTCTATATGTATACCCAAAAGAATTGAAATCAGGATCTTAAATATTAATACACCCATGCAGTATTATTCATGACAGCTAAACATGGAGCCAGGCCACGTATTCATCAATGGATAAATGGATAAATAAATGTGTGTGTGTGTGTGTGTGTGTGTGTGTGTGTAAACTATTATCCAGCTTTTTGTTGTTGTTGTTGTTGGTGGTGCTGGGGATTGAACCCAGGGCCTTGCGCTTGCAAAACAAATACTCTACCAACTGAGTTAGACCCTCAGCTCCTTTATTCAGCTTTAAAAAGGAAGGGAATTCTGATATATTCTACAACATGGATGCTTTAGTCAACTTTTTCACTGCTGTGACCAAAAGACCTGACAAGGACAATTTTAGAAGAGGAAAAGTTTATTTGGTGTTCCTGGTTATAGGGGTCTTAGTGCATAGACAGCCTATTCCATTGCTCTGGGCCCAAGGTGAGGAAGAACATCATGGCAGAAGGGTGTGGCATAGGAAAGTAGCTCAGTATGTGACAGGAAGCAGAGAGAGCACTGCTCACCAGGGACAAAACGCATACCCCAAAGGCAAATCCCCAGTGACCTACCTCCTTCAGTCACATCTATCTTCCTATAGTTATTACCCAGTTAATCCATTCAAGTGGATTGTTTCACTGATTAGGTTAGGGTTCTCATAACCCAATCATTTTACCTCTAAACTTTCTTGCATTGTCTCACACAGGAGCTTTTGGGAGACACCTCATATCTAAATCATAACAATGGATGAACATTGTGAACATTATACTAAGTGAAATAAGCCAAACACACACACACACACACACACACACACACACACAAAAACCCAAAAAACCAAAACACCAATATTACAAGATTCTGCATATATGAGGTAGTTAGAGTAAAAATCAGAGACAGAAAGTAGAATGGTGGTTGCCAGGGTCTGTGGGGAGGGAGGAAAAGGGAGTTATTATTTAATGGACACAATGTTTCAGTTTACAAAGTGAAAAAAGTTATGGAGATGAAGGATGGTGATTGTTGCACAATGTTACAAATGCGTTTTAAAAATTGGTTAAAATGGGGCTGGGGTTGTGGCTCAGTGGTAGAGCACCTGTCTAGCACATGTGAGGCCCTGGGTTTGATCCTCAGCACCACATAAAAATAAATAAACAAAATTATGTCCATCTACAACTAAAAAAATATTTTAAAAAATTGGTTAAAATGTTATATCATATGTGTATTTTACCATAATAAAAATTGAAAAAGATTATACACCAAAATCAATTCAAGATGAAGTTAAACACATACAGTGAAAAACATCAGGGTTGGGGAGGGATGTAAGAAAACTATTAAAAGTAAGTGTGGAAGTCTGGGGCTGTGGCTCAGCAGTAGTGCAGTTGCCTGGCATGTGTAAGGCACTGGGTTCAATTCTCAGCACCGTATATAAATAAATAAAATAAAAGGTCTATCAACAACTAAAAAAAAAAGTGTGTTATACTAGTGTGTGTTATACTAGTTAGAATTAGTTTGGGTTAATATGTTTTTAAGACTCAAAGTCATTTAGACATGATGGAGGTTATATCCTCATAAAAAGATATATGATAGGGAATTGAGGCTGACAGAGTAGGTTTGTTATGTTATTAGAAATCTAGGGGCATATCGTCTATTCTGCTATCGTAAGCATGGGATGTCCCCATTGTCAAGGAGTTCTCCCATAATTCAAGATGGCTGCTAGATCTCCAGGCTTTTCAACAGCAAGAAGGAAGTAAGGAAGTCTTTTAAAAAGTTTCCTCAGAAGTTCCGCCTAACATTTCGAAATCATAACAGTGGATGAACATTGTGGACATTATATTAGTGAAATAAGCCAGTCAAACATGCACAAATAAACTCACCAATTTTCTTCTCTAAAAGGCAGAGAGAGAGAGAAAAAAAGAGGAAAGTCACATGGTCACATGTTTACAACTAGATGTATGATGTGACCAAATAAAAATTAGGGTTCTCTATTTAAAGAGAAGAGAATATTGGAGCTATAGCTTCTGCCATAGAATGGGTAATTTTAAAAAATCTCAAAGTGAACAAAGACCTTATAAGAAGGCAAAAGAGAAAATATTTATTTTGAATATATAAAAGTTTAAAATTACATTACAAAAAATACCATGAACAAAAGGATAAAAACTCAGTCATGAACTGCATTAGGATATTTTGGTCAATGACTCACCATATATACAATGATGGAGCTGAACATTTCTATATACCTAATATTTTCCAATACCTTTTCTATGTTTAGATGTTTTAAGATATACAAATGCATACCATTGTGATATAATTGCCTACATTATTTAGTACAGTAACACATTGTTCAGGTTGGTACACTAGGAGTAATAGGCTATGCTGTATAGCCTATTAGACTATTATATACCCTACCATCTAGGTTTGTGTAAGTACATTCAAAGAAGTTCACAAAAGAAACTCACCTAATGACACATTTCTCAGAATGTGTCACTGTCACTGACACATAACTATATAACATTATTCATATCATAGAAAAGAGACAATTTCTATGCATGTAAATTACTCCTATAAGTTAATATGAAATAGCACAAAAGAATAAAAAACCAACAGCAAATAGCAAAAAGGAGTAAATACTTAAAAGGATTAAACTTGAGGAATCACACGAAGCACAATGCATTTTAAATATTTTTAGAAATAAAAATAATGCAAATACTTGACAATCCATTAGAAACAGGCTAAAAATAAATTCTTGAACTGCCAAGAAATGGGAATAATTTTACTTTTAAAACTATGTGAAATTATTCAGAAAACATTAAAGGAACCCAATCTGCATGATCTACACATACTACAGCAGTTGATAGTTCTGATATGCCTAGAGTTACTGATGGAGTCAGGAATTTAACAGATGAAAACAGAATGTCCAGTTAAATTTTAATTTCAAATAAATAATGAATAGTCTTTTATTATAAGCATATCTCATGCAGTATGTCCAAGGCAATATTTGGGACATACTAAGAGGATTCTATTATTTGTTTTATCTGAAATGCAAAATTGGATTCATATACTTTATCTGATGTTCCTGGGCTCTACTACAGGCAAAATAAATCAGAATCTTGTGTTGTAGCCTGGGTATTCTTTTTTTTTTTTTTTTAATTTCCCAGATTAGAACCACCCAATGCATGCCCAGGACTGAGAATCACTGCTCTAGAAAATGTTAATTTTAGATGAATTAATTAGGTAAATTGGTATTGGCAGATTGACTTTAGGGGAATTGGTATCAAGGTGAATTAAATCCCTATTGCCATCTTAGCATGCTATTTTAAAATGTTGTTCATCTGTCTTGGTACATTATGTCCTTCTAAGAACCTAATTCACTTTGTAGGTATTATTTATAGGATTCCCCCTTTGAATCTGGCACCTGTCTCTGGTTCCCTTTTTTTCATCAGTGAGGTGTCACTGAGAGAAGCAGTTTACTTTTCTTGCCTCTTAGCTAAGGCCTCGCACTGAAGATGTGATATACTTTTCATACTGGAGGTTATAGTTGAAATATCTGGTTTTCACTCTTAAACAGTATTATTTTCTGAAGTCAGAAAAACTTCAGGTAAGAATAATCTCCTAACTTGTATTAGAGACATAACCAGAAGCAAATTTAGGCTTCTGAACCCTAATTAATTAAGTTAATTTAAGAAAAGGTGTCATGATGAAAGTCTCTGACTTTGGTTGATGTTTCTCAGAAAAACAGTTCAAACTATGTTTCAGAATTTTCCAAAGCATAATGCCACTTAAGGACACTTCTTTCTTCTTCTCAGTAGCTAATATACTATCTGTCTCCTCATCAGCTCCAAATGACTATGTGGCAGAGAAGAATGGGCTGTTATTTGATGCCAAATTGAATCTGCAGCGATTCAGTGAACTAAGACTAGAGTATTATTACAGTGACTCAGTATGTATCTGTCTGTTTGTGATTTTTAACATTGATAGCAAGCTAGACTTACTTTTAATTTCCTCCTAAATATTAGGATGTTTCAAAGTGTCCACAGTTACTGATTAGTCTATTGTGTTTCTGATCTTAGTGATAGAATGTAGGCAACTTTTAAATTTGAAGAAAAATTTCATCTGTGAAGTTCTAACTAAACTTTCCACATCTCAGGAGTACTCATTCTAACTGCAGGAAAACATGAATATTCTTCAGCACACTCCTAATTCTCAATCATCCTTGTTGCCCTTTGGTTCTCACAGGCCATTAACCCATGTGAGAACTGGCAGCATAGGTAGCTCAGTTATCATCCCAGTGTTCTCATCTCCTGAGAATCATGTGCTTCAGAAGTGGATTTGACTTCAAAAAGGGCAGAAAGTCAGAACCTTGATTCCTTTTGCTATGAATAATAAATATCAGGGTATGCAAAGAAACTCTCAGACTAGGTATCAACTGCCCCTTGTCCCTGATCTTCATATCTGCATTGGCACAGATAAAAGGTGTCTGTGCTTAAAGAAAGTCATCAGTTTTAACTAAGTAAGACCTCCAGAATTATGAATTTTTGGGCAAAAAGTTTTTAACCTCCTGCACCCATGTTATAGCCTATCACCACTATGAGTTTGGGCCCATAAAAATTAACTTCATGTTTTATGTCAGCCTCTAAAACTTCAGAACTACCCCATTATCTCTTTTACCTAGAGAATTACTCCCTTGCCATTTAGTAGATTTATTTTTCTTACGTTATTCCTGCCTCTCCTCAACTCCTGAAACCTTTCTACTATGTGCTGTGGTCAACCATTATCAAAATTTCTTATATACTCCACCTCTTTTCTGAAAAATGATCTTCTTTATGTAATTGAAACCTAGTTCTCCCTGAGTTCATTATTTCTATATTCATTTCAAAATGTAACTCTGGTTTCTCCTCAGCCTTTATACCATGAACCTAGAAATAAGAAATTCTTTTTCTTGCTCCTTGACCATTAGATGAACTCTCTATGCTCATAGCTAAGGCCACCTTTCCATTTATTCTCAAATATGCACTCAAAGACATTGCTTTTTATCACCCTATATTATCAGTTTTCTCCTTTGTATTGAATCTTTCCCATCAGTGTACAAGAATGTTGCTATATCTCACATCTTAAAATAGCCATCTATTGACCTCATTTTTCCTACCAGTTACTGCTGATTTCTCTCTTCTTTACAAAGATTCCTTGAAAGAGTTCCCCATACTTACCAGCTCTAATTCCTCTCCTAATCCTTCTTTTTTCAAAGTTTTAAAATAATTACATTTTAAAAATTAGCTCTCATAACTACTTTGAACATTCCATCAAATCCACCATCAAATCATGTCAAAATTCCCTTTGAAATATATAATTTTAACTCTTCATCTTAGATTATCTCTTCTTCAGCTGCATGATTTTTGTGATGAGCTCTTCTCCATGGGGAAGCAATTTATAGATTATTCTTCTAAATCCAATAAAAGATGAAGATACATATGTGACAAATATGGGCCTTTATCTGTAGGCATGATTTTCCAAAGTGAGTTAGCATAATGAAGAACTTGAGAAAATATATGTAGTGATTCTTTCAGAAATTTCTCTTCTGCCAAGATACAATATATGAACAGGAAAAATAAAATCCAAAAAGAGTTTTTAAGTTTCAAAATATAGGTTAATATCATAATAATTTTTCATTCTGTGCACAAATACTTACTGAACTTCTGCAATGTGCCACATATTGTGCTAAGCACTGACTGGATAAATAGAAGAGAAAGGACAAATGTTTTTGTGGTCTCATAGAAGTCATGGTAGAGTGGAGTAGTTAGTGAAAATGTAAAGAAATATGCAAAAATGATTTAAAATTATTATTACTGCTCTTTAAAATAAACATTATACTGTACTAAAGAAAGAAGGTAGATTGTGGAAGGCAGAACAATCCCCATCCCTCAGTATGTTTATATCCTAGTTCCCAGAAACTGTGAATATGTTATATTAGATATTAGTTGGGAATTAACATTGCTAATTAGCTAATTTTGAGATCACGAGATTACCCTGGGTTTTATATGGATGAACCCAATGACATCACAAGAATTCTTAAAAGTGAAGGAGAAAGGCAATAAAAAGAGTGCTGGAGTCAGGAAGAGATTTAAAGATGCTTTGCTGCTGGCTGTGAAAATGGAAGAAAGGTCCACAAACCCAGAAATGCAGGTGTCTCCAAAAGCTGGTTAGCACAAGAAAACCAATTCTCCCCTAGAATGCCCAAAAGGAAAGCACTCCTGCTAATTCCTTGATTTTATCCCAGTGAAACTCATTTCAGATTCCTCACCTTTGCAAGTGTTAGGTAACATATTTGTTTTGTTTAAAGCTATTGAGGAAATTTGTTAGAGCAGCAAATAGAAAAATAACACAGGAACTTTAGATAGGACAGTCAAGAAGCACTTCTCTAAAGAGGTATTGGCTGAGTTGAAGGATAAGATTGAGCACACTGTGCAAAGAGCTGGAGATAGCATGTTCCAGGTAGAGAAAACAACAAGCTTAAGACTGAAAGGAGATGGATATGTTCTAGAAATTGAAGGAAGATCAGAGTGGGTATGGCAACCGAGGAGGAAATAGTTAAGAAGAGACTGGAAATTTAGACAGGATTAATTTATGCAGTGCCTTATAGGTTATATTAAGGACTTTAGATTTTACTCTCAGTGCAATGGGAAAACACTAATTGTTTTTAAACATGGTAATAATATGATATTTTAGTCACACTTTCATCACTATGACCAAAAGACACAAATCTTAGAGGAGAGAGAGTTTATTTTGACTCATAGTTTCAGAGGTTCAGTCTATTGTTGGCCAACTCATTAACTCCGGGCTTAAGATGAGACAGAACATCATGATGGAGGACTGTGGTGGAGGAAAGCTGTTCAGTCATGACAGCCCAGTAAGCAGAGACAGCATGAGGTGCCAAGGACAAAATATAAATCCCAAATGCATGCCCCCAGAGACCTGCTTCCTCCAGCCACACCTTACCTGGCTACAGTTATCACCCAGTGAATCCATTCAAGTGGATCAATCCACTGATTAAATTACAGCTCTCACAGTCTGATCAATTTATAGTCTGAACATTCCTATATTATCTCAAGCATGAGATTTTGGGGGACATATCATATCCAGACCATAATATTCCATCCCTGGTTCCCAAAAGATGCCTATCTCACAGTGCAAAATACATTTAGTCCATTTCCAAGAGTCCCCATCATCTTAACAGTTTCAGAATTTCTCCAAAGTCCAATCTAAAATTTCATCTGAGACTCAAGGAAACTTTTTTTTTTAAGAAAAATTTTTAAATATTTGTTTTTTAGTTATAGGTGGACACAATATCTTTATTTTATTTTTGTGTTGTGCTGAGAATAGAACCTAGTGCCCCATGCATGCTAGGTGAGCGCTCCACCTCTGATCCACAACCCCAGCCCCTCAAGGCAAACTCTTAACTGTGACCCTCTGTAAAAATCAAAAGCAAGTTACATATATCCAACATATAACAGCACAGAGAAAATATTTCCATTCCAAAAGAGAGAAATGGGAACATAGAAGGGAGGGATGGAACCAAAATCTAGTTGGGCAAATACGTCTTATAGTTCTGTGTCTAGCATCTAGGGTATATGATGACACAGAGATATTGTCTCCAAAGGGCTTTTAAAGCTCCACCTCTATGACCTTGCTGGTTGCAGCCCACATGGCCTCTCTCTTGGCTTGTCCCTGCTTGATTCCTGCAGATTTCCTCAGCAAGTGTTCCACATTACTGGCATCTCTTCATCTTGGGGATCTCCAGAGCAGCTTTGGCTTCCTTCTCACATCTTCATGCATTTCCCTCTCAGGGAAAGCCTGAAGGAATTTCAACCCTGCTACAATTTACCTGACCTCTAAGACCTTCCTTTGAAATCTTGTGGAACACTCCATGATCCCCAAACTCCAGCATTCTACATTCCTGCAGCACCAGCACCCTGTGGTTGATGCCAAGGTCTGTTGCCATCTTGAGCAGTAGCCAAGCCTCCTAGGACCATGACTTCAGTTACCTCTGAGTGCCTGAGTGACCGAGCACAGTGGAAACAATTTTCTCTCTTTGCAGGCAGGGTGTCCCAATGATCTCTTCTCAAAGGAACTTTTACTTTTACCCTTTTGAGCCTCTTGCCAATTCCTGAGATGCCCTCAAGCCATCTTTCATTTTGTTTGGGGGTAAAGTAATTAGCATCTCATTAGCGGTTATAATCTCTTTGACAATCATAGCTCCTTAGCCCCAGTTTTACTCACACTTTTCTGACCCAAACTGCAAAATTTTCAAAAATCTTTTAACTCTGCTTTCTGCTCCTGATATCCCAGTAAACGTGGTCAAAAACCTGACAGTAATACCCATGCCACCCCTTGAATGCCTTGAAATTTCCTCTGTCAGATTGATTAGTCCATCACCTTTAAATTGAGCTTCACAGAAAGTCTCAGGACATGGCAAAATGTAGACAACTTCTTTGCTAAAATGAAACATGAGTGGCCTCTAGTCCAATTTTCAATAGAATCCTCATTTGCCTCTAAAACATCATGAGTATTGTGTGCACTCCTATCAGCATTCTGGTCTTCTGAGTTTCCACCAGTGCCGCAGGCTGGCTGGGCAAAATGGGGGGGGGGGGCGTGATGAACAACTTGTGTAGATTGATACAGCAGGAATAGGAGCCCTTTATTGCAAGACAGGAGCGGTATTTATACATTCCACACAGCTTATCTAATTAGCATAAACTAGATACATCAGTCAACCAATAAGGAATCTCCACACTTAATGGCTTGCTGGTGTTACTTCACAAACCACTCCCTCTGGCATTTTGCCAGGCACCATCCAGACTTGTTTATAGACTCTAACATTTGTCTGGCAAAATGCCAGGCGCCATCCTGACTTGTTTACATACTCTAACACACCAGAATCTCCCATTGAGCTCTGCTTATAACATCCTAAAGGTTTTCTAACCTGCATTTCTAAACTTTTCAAAATTCCTTTCAAATACCAGCTCTAGAGGCTTCTGAACCACTTGGTCAGGTTAGTCACAGCAATAACCCCTTCTTCTCAGTGCCAATCTCCATTTTAGCCAGTTTTTCCTTTCTTTGACCAAAAGACCTTACAAGAACAGATTAGGGGAGGAAATTTTTTATTTTACTTCATGGTTTCAGAAGTTCAGTACATGGTTAGTTGACACCATAGCCCTGGGCGTTAAGTGAGGCAAAACATGACAGAAGGGCAAGGTGGAGGAAATCAGCTCAGGATACGACAGTCAAGGATAAAATACAAACCACAAAATCACACCCTTAGTAACCTACTTTTTCTAGCCACACCCTACCTGCCTACAATGACGACCCAGTTAATCCATATCAGTATATCAATCCACTGCTTGGCTCTCTTAGAACTCTTGTAACCTAAACATTTCACCTCTAATATTCCTGCATTGTCTTACACATGGGATTTGGGGGACACCTCATATCCAAACCATAATACATGATTTGTATTATGTCTTTTTTAAAGATATACTTTTTATTGCAATATAACATTCATAACATATACAAATCATAATGTACAGCTCAATAAGCTTTATGGATCAAACATACTCAAATAACTATCACTCAGATCAAAACCTTAAAAATACATACTTGAATCTCTGAAACTTCCCTCATGCCCCTTCCAATCTTTATCTCCATCAAAGGAACCACTCCTCTCAATTTATCATCTTAACAAAGTTTTTCCAATGATTAAACTTATATAAATAGAATTATACAAAATGTTTCATTTTATTCCTGAATTTTTTTGCTGAAAAATTGTGTGTGAGATTTATGTATATTGTCTCATACAGTAACAGTTTTTTAAAAAAATTTCATTGCTATATATATTTTTTTAATATCCATAACAATATGTTTATACATTCTATTGTTGAAGTATTTTTGGATTACTTCCAGGTTTGACTATGAGGAACCTGTCTTTTTGTACACACATATGCATTTCTATTGAGAATATGTCTATGATTGTAATTACTGAACCATAGAATATGCTTATATTGAACTTTGGTTAATGCTGTTCTCAGAGTGGTTGTGTCAATTTACAATTCGCCAGAAATGTGTGAAAGTTGGAGTTGCCCCATCCTTTTCTACTCTTGAAAATATCAGCTTTAATTTACTGATTTTGCCACTCTTTTAAGTGGGCAAAGGCATTTCATTGTGATTTAAATTTATATTTCTGTTTTTAAGAGAGAGAATTTTTTTAATGTTTATTTTTTAGTTTTCGGTGGACACAATATCTTTATTTTATTTTTATGTGGTGCTGAGGATCGAACCCAGAGCCCCGCACATGCCAGGCAAGTGTGCTACCGCTTGAGCCACATCCCCAGCCCCTTAAATTTTTCTTTGATGATTAAGGATGTTGAAAACCTTTGCCTATTGGATATTTGACTATTCTTCTTCATTGGTTTGTTTTGAAAAGATTGTTCTGAATTCTATGCCGGGATTATATTAACCAATTTAAAGCACTTGTTTAGTTGTGGTACAATATGAATAAAGTTTGAAGTATTTATGAAAATTTTACAAGTGCTCCTTTACAGAAGGAATGCTACAGAAACACAGGCATGCTGCATAACACAATCAAAATATAATTTATCTGTTGTCAAATTATTACTGAATCAGATTATACTTTCTTAAAATTGTTGATTTATCCTCTTAATGTAACTCACTCTTGACCTCCCCAATATCAACTTTAAGAAAGTATTGGGCTGGGGATGTATCTCAGTGGCAGGGCAGGTACCTTGCATGTGTAAACGCCTGAGTTTTATCTCTGGCACCACACATACAAAAAAGTGTCATACTGTCTTATGAATTGAATTTATTAAAGAAATTGTGTCCTTTAAATATAAGTTCTACAATTTCTATGGAAATTTAATGACTGGGGAAGATAAAATGCCATTATGCATACAATTTAGTTTATCGGTCTCCAGAAAAAGATAACTTTGCTAGTTTTGAAACCAAGTTAGATGAATTCTGAGACATAAATATGTGGAGAAGAAAGGGCATACCCAATTAATGGGATTTCTGGTTCTTTGCCCAGAGAGATCTGCAAAATCATGCACTACAAGCTAAATTGCTCTTCTGGAGCAAGTGATTGTACAACCAGAATGTGAAGGGCTCCACCCAACAATAAATTAACTTTGTGCTGCATGCTTTATTGCTCTGCCCTGCATTCTGGTAGGTTTTCTTTCATTGTTTCTTTCTTGGAGCTGGCTTGCCTTGCTTATTCTCTTTTAAATATCACTCAGCCAAAACTCTTAGTCTTTGCTCTTAGACGTTCCTTCCTTTCTATTCTCTTTCCCTCCAGTTTTTATTCCTAGAGTTGAAAAAGCAGAGCCTTTCTGGTTATTGTTCTAGCACATAGAGTTATTAGCCCTGAGAAGTAAACTGCTTCTTTTCATTTCTTAAACCTTTATAGTCTATATTTGAGTTCTTACTAGGCTACTTCTGGTCCTTTCACTTTTCTTAAGCCTTTTATTCCAAATATTTATGGTTTCTGAAGATGGGCTGGGTTTCTTTTCATCCCTGCTCCTTCCTGCAACGACCACTGCAGTCCCCTCTGCAACCCCAAGCAAAGAGATGTGTCGGCAGAATGCAGTGCAGCCATAAGTCCAAGCCTGACAGGACGGGCACTCTGCCAAGTCTCGTGTGCTGCTCTCCTTCCACTACACCCTCCTCGTCTTGGTCTATATTTGAAGAGCTGGGTACTAAATTAATTTCCCGGGGGCAGATGGGGGAGGGAGGAAGAGGGAGTGTCTGAGGGACAAAAACTGCTGTCTACTCGCCCTCTGCTGGTTAAAGATCTGAATCATTGCTGCCAACAGATTAAGAAGGAGAAAGCAATCAGTAAAATGCGGATAAATTACAACTAAAACTCGGCTTAATTTAGCCTGTTTGCCAATCTTAAATAGATACGTGTTCGTCTTTAGCCTTATCTATTTCTCCAGCACTGAGATTTAATTAGACTTTGACTCTAAACCTTAGACTTAATTAGACTTTGACTCTAAACCTTAGTCCCAGGTAATATATTGTCCTATCCTGAATCCATCTTCATCTGCCCTTGGGTTTTTGCCATTCCAAACTGCGAATTAAAATCCCCCAAGGTATTCTTTTGTCTAGTTAGTCGCTAGGCAACTGGAAACGTGGTACCCAAACCGTCATTTATAGAACACACTCGTGCTTCAATCCGAAGTCTCTTTGCCTAAAATAGTAATTTCATGAGAGAGAGATAGAGAGAGAGACACTGTTTGTGTTCTTTGGAAAACGGGGAGGAAAAACCCGGTTCGTCCCCATGCTGGTTTCTCAAGAAAGCTGAAAGCTGCAGGCAGCTTTGTACAAGACAATGTACTCGCCGCCATAACTCACACAGACTCTTTGTACCGCCTTTGCTGTCTTACGCATTTTGTTGGAATAAACCAAAATGCGGAGTTGGGTAATCAAATGCCTGTACCACAGCAAGACAGCATTTACAACTTACTTAGATTCCAGTGGGTAGTGAGGGGGGGAAACCCACAAGATTTTGTTAATGTGGATTTTTATTTACTGTCAGCTGGTTCCTCCGCCAGTCTAAAAGTCCCAGATCAAGGGATTCCTACCACCCCTTCACTTTTGGCATTGTAAATTAGTCAGTCATGCGGTCCTTGGAGCCAGTTCGGATTGGCCAGTTCCCTAGTCGGGTGAAAATCTCTACAGCAAGTCATAAGACTAAACTGGGCGGTGTCGCTGTCCGTTTCTAGGGTGCTGAACTCAAGGCGTGGCCAGAGATTTCCTTTACATGACAGCTTCCGGTAGGGCGGGGTCGGGATCGCGTTCAGAAAAGCGGATCCACCTGCCACCTGGTGGTAGATAAGGAAAATGCAATTTGTAAAGTTCAAAAAGTATTGAGACCCTAAACTTTGAGGACACAAATTGGAGGTCTTGGGGGTTTTAAACCTCAACAGATAGTCTTTGAGAGATCTTCTGTTTTAAGAGTCATAACTGGGTACTGAAGAATGGAAATTTTCAGAATGGTGTTTCACTTCCACTTAAGAAAATATTTTACAAACACATTTAAATTTCTCCAAGAATCTCTTCCAACAGGCATTTTATTTTTAAATAGGTATTTTAAAATCATTTGTGTATATTGGCATTGATAAACACTTACTAAAAATTAAAACAATATATTTTATGGGAAGTAATGCTAAAGAAAGCTTTATCTTGTTATTCAAACACATTTAAGGCAACAGCACAGAGTACTGCTCTGGTCTCTGTTCCTGGAACATACAAAGTTGGATTATGTTTAGAAAGTGGTAAAAAGTAATAGAAATTTTAGGAAGGAAAACTTATTTCTTTCAACCCTAGTATATAAGCTATCAGACAATTGAAAATATAAAAACTTTGTGGCATGCTTTTTACTATTTTAGACTGTGCATTTTTACACAGTAATGATTAAGTCACTGTATATTTAACTTCAGATGAGGCACTCTTAAGTTGCTTTGCACATAGAGATTCTTTAATAAATAACAAGGAAAAAGAAGAAAAATGGTAATGACATGCCTCATTCAAATGTTTTTTTTAAAATAAAAAATACATGGAAATGCATATCTTTTTTTTAGAGGCTATGAAGTTAGAATTCCAACTGACCTTTTAATTTCTATATCTCTCTTCTTCCCAATCAGTTTAATACTATTTTTACCCATTTGAAACAAGTCATTACTGTATAACTGGAACATACAGATCATATTGAGCATTCAGATGTATGCATTATAGTATAAAATCAATTCCAGAAAGTTAAGACTGAAATGAATTTCCTTTTCAAACTAACTTATCATTTGCCAGCTAATCAGTGAATAGTTGATAGGTTTAAAAATATTTTTTTTCATTTAATCTTCCATGGAAAATAATAGTTGCTATTTCTCTTTTAAGGTTCAAAGCAAAATTTTATTGGCAAAAATATTAATTTCAATGAAATTTTAGGTATGAGTTTGTCCATTTAATTGCCTTTAATTATAAAATATATATCGACAAGAGTTTAATAAGTGGGAGAATTATCACCCTAGCCTCATTTTGGTTAAATTAAAAAGTTTTCAAACACTTCTGGATTTCATGGAAAGACACATATAGCCTCTACTACCAATAGAAAAACAAATAACATGAATAAGGGTGTGAAAGCCATCTGTCTAAAATAAGAGTGTAATATAAGTCTGGCTTATTAGTAGTATTGGTTTATATTATGACTTCTTATATTACTATGGGAGAGGGAAACATTATATGCACATGTACATGTTGAACAATAAGAGGCATTGTTATATAAAGCAGCAGATGGGAAATAAAGAGCAGCTGAAATAAACTGAGCTGCCTAAGAAAGTCTTCCATCCCCCAAAGCAACCTGTTCCTGCCAAAATGAACAAAAGAGCTCAACTGTATGAGAGGACACAATAGAAGAAAAGAATTCTGAAATAATAGTAAAGATTAAAACCACAGGTGTAAACCTCAGTGTTTTAAAAATACATTCTGTTCCTAAAAATAGACAGATTTTTCAGGCTTAAGAAGTATATGTGAAAGAAAATTAAAGCACCAATAAAATGATTATGATAACAAATATAAATATTAAAACTCAAAAACTATTTGAAGTTGGGAAATAATAAATAATAATAAAAGAAGAACAAATGGGGGAAGACACTCTAATACTCTAGTTAGGGCATTTTTTCCTGAAGCTACTGAAAATAATGATAAAGTTCTCCACAAAACAATTTCAGAATTATTTAAACCTATGATTTAGATGTGAGTAAATGAATAAATAGTATTTATGTAGTCATAAATGTTAAAATAAATTTAAATCCAAACTAATTTTATAAACAAGAAATGTAGCATCTCAAAGGACAGATTATAGGGGAAAAGTTTGTTATTCAGTGTTGGAGCTTTGGCTTGCTGAATACCTTGAACTAAAGGAGACTGGAAGACTTCAGCAGCAAAGTCTTTCTGACTTTCTCTTGTCCTCCTCTTTCTCTCCCTTAAAAGAATACATAGAAATGGGAATTTCTTTCTGAAGGCGTGTCATGGAAACTAGAAATCTTCTTCCCCAGAACAAGCCATAGACCCAGAAGTATAGCTCCAAACTCCTGCCTTTCTATGTAAGAACTGGTCATAAGAGAATTCTCTGACTTACCTTATCTAATGGTAGATCATACAATCCTCATTTCAGAGGGGTACTATCTCTCCCCTGCAGGAGGGAATACTACACAGAGAAGCCAAGAAGAATCGTGAAGACATACCTTTCTGGGTTTCCCTCCTCAGTCTATAACCATTAGACCCTTTTTGTCCAATAACATTTCTACACAAGTGTCCATTCTTCACCAAATGTAAGCATAAACCAGTTCCCCTCAATGTTAGATCATCATATCTGAAGCCCCCAATGTCATGTAAAACTTTGATTACATAAATTTGTTATGTTTTGCTATCTCTAATTCATCTTTTGTTATAGGAGTGTCAGCTATAACTTATGATATGTGAGGAAAGGTATCACATCTTTATGTTACTACACCACTATGAGGCCAATTATAATTTTCTGGTTTGCGTAAATGGATTTGCAAAATAATGGTACTTGGGTAATAGTATAATAATTCCAAAATTATTATATGTGTATTTTAAGATTCATATGAGTAAATATATTTATAGTACTAGAAACTTAAGGATTCTTACCTTGGTAAAATGGGGGACAGAAATGAAAAAAACCTATATATTTTGGGAGTGGGTACTGGGGATTGAATTGAGGGGCACTCAAACCCAGAGCCACATCTCCAGCCCTATTTTGTATTTTATTGAGAGACAGGGTCTCCACTGAGTTGCTTAGTGCCTCACTTTTTACTGAGGCTGGCTTTAAACTTGCAATTTTCCTGCCTGAGCCTCCAGAGCCACTGGTATTACAGGTGTGTGCCACTGTGCCTGGCAAGAAACCTATATTGATGGACTTAAAGCATAAGCATCATGATTTCATATATACATATGAATGTATATACACACTTAAACAATGTAGTTACAAGTGTGTACTAATTCAAGGCAAGCTTCATCCATGCATGTTAGAAACTATCAGTCTATGAAGTGTTTTGGGAATAGCATATTCACATAGTTTCAAAATTTGTCCCCAAAGATGACTAATTAATTTTAGAAAGTATTGAAAGGTAACTTTCCAACTGATAAAATTAATGGACATGATCATATAAGGAAACCACCAAATATGGGATAAAATTACATAATATGTTGCCTGATGTTATACATTGAGAATGACACAACATCATCTATGTGATGTTTTTGTGAAACATTTAACCTGAGTCTAATCAATAAGAAATAAAAATTTTTAAATTGAGGGATATGTTATAAAAACATCTCATTTTAAATTTCCTGAGTGCAACAATGACATTGAGGTTATGTGGGCCAATGTCCCTGTTTGTAAGAGGTCCATGTTAGGATATTTAGGTATGATATATCATAATATCTGCAACTAATTCACAGGAAAATAAAATATTCATAGATTATATAGGTTGGCTATTGTCATATAGTGCAGTGTAATAAAACATCCTGAAATTATTAGCTAAAACAATATGAATTCCCACTCATGCATGTGGAAATCAGCAGACATAGGTTGAGATCAACTGTGTCTTGCTTTCAAAATGCAGATTTACTAGGATTGTTCCATATGCCTCTCTTCATTCTTTAAATAATGTTCTACCCAGAAGATATTCTTCCCATGGAGGCAGAAGATGAAGAGGACAAACCCAGTTATGTCACACATTTCAAGACACAACCACAGTGGAAATTTATTCTCTTACAGTCCTGGAAACTAGAAGTCTGAAGTAAGATTCTATTCCTTTTGAGGGATTAGGGGAAGATAGTTCTTTGACACTGCCTAGTTTCTGGTGTTTGCTAGAGATGTTTGGAATTCCTTGTCTTACATAAGCATCAATCCAATCTCTGCATCCATTATCACATGGCCATCTTCTGTTTGTGTGCTCAGATAACTCCAAATTTCTCCCTCCTCAAAGGACACCAGTAATTGGATTTAGAGCCAATACCAATCCAGTGGGACCTCATTTTAATTTAATTATGTTGGAAAGATCCTATTTCCAAATAAGATCACAATCACAAGGATCAAAAGTTAGAATTTCAATATCTCTTTCTGGGGAAAAAATCCACAACAGTCTGCTAACATGCCATTGTGCCGCAGTCTGGCTGGGCACAAATAACCGAGCCGCCATGAAGCACTTATAGGTTCAAACAGCAACTCTTTATTCCCGAACTCTCACCTGCACTCCACACACGCTCCCCAGGAACACTCTCACCCTCCACTGGGCTCCCCGTGCACTTTCTCAGAACCCCACGAGAATTCAACGGGAACTCCAAAGTAGCGCCTAAGGCAGCAGGAGAGTCCCTATTGCCGGACAGCAAAGGTCTATATACAACTGAATACACAGCTTAACTTAACCATTATCGTCTCAATGGCTCACTGGCGTCACCTCTTAACCACTCCTTCTGGCAAAATGCCTTGTGCCATCCCGACTGGGCTGTGGCCCTCAATACCATTGGCCAAAACAACTTACATGGTTAAATCCAAAGTTAAGAAGTGGGGAAGTATTGAAGGAAGTTCCCTCCCTGGGGCCTATCATTCATATCCTTTACGCTCTACTGGAGTTTATCCATCATCCATGATCCAGGAGTCATCTTGGGACTGCAGCATGGTGGAATCTATGGAAAATGAAACCCAGATCTGTGTTGTTAATATTGGTCTCCCCCTTAAATGTGATGTACTGGAAATCTTCAGGGACACTATAAGTTACAGAGTAGAAACTTTACTGCCTCAGATACACACTGCTAGATGGGAAGACACACAAACAACCTGAAAAAAAACCAAGGGAATAAAGCACTCCAAACAAACCAAGATGCTCCAATAATAGAATTCATTGACAACACAGTAGAAGAAATGTCAGAGAAGGAGTTCTGAATGTACTTAGTAAAATTGTTCTGCAACTTAAAGGATGATGTAAGAGAGCAAATACAGAAAGCAAAAGATCACTTCAATAGATAGAGATCCTGAAAAGAAGTCAAACAGAAATTCCTGAAATGAAGGAATCAATAAACCAAATTAAAAATTCGATGGAAAGTATCACCAATAGATGAGAACTTTGGGCAATGAAGACAAAATATATAATCTTGAAAATAAAGTTGACCACACAGAGACGATGAAAAATTGTGTGACATTCCCTCTCTCAGACACAATCCTGAACAGCAACTGCTAAAGCCAACAGAGTGGAGCTATTGTGACTGACTACTTCTGTGCTGATAAGAAGGACCTCCAAGGCAATGGCACCATGGCTGGGTTTGAACTGTGGCTCCAAAAGCAACTGAAAGACAAACAAATGCAGAAAGAAATATCTGAATACACCTGAGAGAGGATAAAGATTGAAGAAGAATATGCAAAGAACTTGGCTACACAGGAGGAAGGCTCCCTAGAAAAAGTGTGGACTCAGGTGAAGAAGAGCTTGGCAGATGAAGCAGAAGTTCATCTCAAGTTCTCCACCAAGATTCACAGTGAGGTATAGAAGTCCTAATGAACTTTTGTGAGTACTTCAAGAAAGATATAAAACAGTGTGACCACCATATAGCTGACATCTGCAAACGACTTTCCAGCTGCTATGCATTTGTGGAGAAGGCCCAGAAAGCCCTCACAGAGCAGTAGAGAGACCTGATCATGAAGATCCAGCACCTGGAGATTAAACTGAGCAACAAGATGGAGGAGGATGTCAAGAAGGCATGGAGGAAGTCCACACAGACTGGCTATGACCTCATGTGCTGTATGAACCTCTACAACCAAGACAAGTCCAAGAGGTTTGAAGAGATGGTGGCCACCACTTTGGAGCTGGAGAAGCTAGAGGTGGAGAGGGTGGAGATTATCTGGCAACAACTGTGCCAATACACACAGCTACAGCATGAGACAGAATGTTCAACCAAAGCATAGTGCAGCCTGTGAACCAGCTGCTTCAAAAAGTGGACCTGGCCAAAGACAGAGAGCTGTGGGTCAGAGAGTACAAAAGGGGCAACTTTCGCCTTGTGTTCATAAAGATCTAGACATGCCTGTGAGGCTCCCCGGGAGGAGGGGTCCTACCCAGGAGAGGGGCTGAGTGTCATGGAGAGGAGCTGGTGCTCTTGCTGGGTGAAGCTGCCCTCCCACCTATTTTCCTGTCCACTGAGGAGAGAGGAGAGAGCTGGTGATTCTAGAAGGGTGATCTGGATGACCCCAGCTGGGAGAATCCCAAATATTCCCAGGCCGAGAAGACAGATCTGCAACTCTGCAAGACTGAAACCCCACTAGCCCTGTGCCTTGCTTGTTGCTCTGAGAACAAACTGAGGCTGGAACTTTGTGGTCCCTGCTGAGTTCCACAGGGGGTGGCCATCACACACTTGTGCCCTTGGATGCCACAAGGCCCATCCTCTAGCTGGTCCCTTTATCTCTGGGGCTTTGGAAGATCAAGGGAAGGCTGTATCTACCTCCAAGCCAATGTCAGGATCAGAATCATGGATAGAAGTTGTCATCAGCTCAGCCTGTACCTAGAATCCTTTACAGCCTTCTCTCTCTATTTTTCTCATTGCATTCTGGGAACCTAAGTGTGGCTTTTCTTGGCCACTTTTCATCCCCATGGGTCTTGATAAGGCCTGTTTTCTGTCTTCCTAGACCAACCCTCCCTGATCCTGATCCATCCATTCTTCAGTTGCTTTCTCAAGGCAGTTCCATCCCCACCCTGCCACCCCTGAACAGTCTCACTAGAGGAAGCTTTCCAAAGTTCTCAGCCAGCAAGAACTCTGTCAGATGTGTGCATGTCCAAAAGCTTTGAGGAATGAAGATAAACCAGCTCAGCTCAGAAACCATATAGGGCTGGGTTAGTCCCACATGGGAGACAGGTTGGGGCAAGTCTTTTCTCATCTCCCATATGGCTCCATCCATGCTTGATGGACTACTGTCCCTTATATGAGCATTGCAGACTCTTGTGGCCACAGGAGTTCATTGCTCTCCAGGTGAGTCCTGCCACCTGGGTCTCCAGCTCTTCTGAACTTTTTAGAGCTTTGTGCCAAGCCCTCAGTTGGTGTTAGCACCTCCTCTCTCTCTCTGTCCATTTTCCATGGAGAAGCTTGGGCCAAGTGTGACTGGGGAAGCTTTTAACCACTGCTGCTCATTTCAGCCCATCACTTCCTTTTTCTACTACAGCAAACATGATCTCCACCATATTAACCTAGAGAACCAGCCTGGGAGGTCTGGGAGAAAAAATTGATATAGTGAGCAAGGAACAGATTCTAGCCAGAAACCCATGCTCTGAGAGTCCACCTTTCTTCATCTTTCCTATTGATGGCTTTGGACTTGATTCTTCCATCTCCATGGGAACAGAATTCTACAAGCACAACTCACTGAACTTTCCTTCAATTTTACATGTTAACAATGGATGACATTAATCTTGAATCTTTTGGCATCTCTTCCATTGAAACAGAACTGCTTTCTCATAGTTTATATTAGAAAAATGTCCAATATACTAAAGCAAACCAGATCTTGTCACTTTTCTTTTTTTAAAAAAAAATTTAAATTGATTTTTTAAAAAAATGAATGACAGCAGAATGCATTACAATTCTTATTACACATAGACAGTACAATTTTTCGTATTTCTGGTTGTATATAAAGTATGTTCACACCAATTCATGTCTTCATACATGTACTTTGGATAATGATGTCCATCACATTTCACCATCTTTGCTAGCCTCCTGCCCACTCCCTTGTTCTCTTACCCCTCTGCCCTAACTAGAGTTCGTCTATTCCTCCCATGCTCCCCCTCCCTACCCCACTATGAATCAGCCTCCTTATATCAGAGAAAAAACTTGGCTTTTGCTTTTTTGAGATTGGCTAACTTCATTTAGTATTATCTTCTCCAACACCATCCATTTACCTGCAAATGCCATGATTTTATTCTTTTTTATTGCTGAGTAATATTCCATTGTGTACATATGCCACATTTTTTTTTATCCATTAATCTACTGAAGGACTTCTAGGTTGGTTCCACAGTTTAGCTATTGTCAATTGTGGCTGTGTCCCTGCAGTATGTTGTTTTTAAGTCCTTTGTGTATATACCAAGGAGAGGATAGCTGGGTCAAATGGTGGTTCCATTTCCAGATTTCCAAGGAATCTTCATACTGCTTTCCATATTGGCTACACCAATTTGCAATCCCACCAGCAATGTATGAGTGTACCTTTTCCCCCATATCCTTGCCAACACTTATTGTTTGTCTTCATAATAGCTGCCTTTATGACTGGAGTGAGATGATATCTTAGAGTAGTTTTGATTTGCATTTCTCTAATTGCTAGAGATGATAAGCATTTTTTTTTATATTTGTTGATTGATTGTGTATCCTGTTCTGAGAAGTGTCTGTTCAGATCCTTGGCCCATTTATTGATTGGGTTTTTTGTTTTTTTGGTGCTTGACTTTTGAGTTCTTTATATACCCTAGAGATTAGTGCTCTATCTGATGTGTGAGCCTAAATCTTGTAACTTTTCTTACTGAAACATCCCAAGCATAAAAACCAGTGTGAAGGTGTTCACAAACATGCAGGGTGGGATTTGGTGAGATCTGTCCATGATTGGAAGAGAACCACTCCTTTGAGATATGGGCTTGGACCATAACACCAGCTATCAATTTTTTAATATTTCTTGGCTTTTTTCTCTAAAAATGGATGCTAGTGATAACAGCCTAAAAACACTTGGGAATTAATGAAATTAATTAGCTTAATGAAAGAGGTGAAAGACCTGTACAATGAAAATTACAAAATGCTAAAGAAAGAAATTAAAGAAGACCTTAGAAGATGGAAATACTCCCTTGCTCTTGGATAGGCAGAATTAACATTGTCAAAATGACCAGAAGCACTATACAGATTTAATGCAATTACAATCAAAATCACAATGACATTCCTCATAGAAGCAGAAAAAGCAGTCACGAAATTCATCTGAAAAAAAACAAGAGACCCAGAATAGCTAAAGCAATCCTTAGCAAGAAGAGTGAAGCAGGTAGCATCACTATACCAGACCTTAAACTATACTACAGAGCAATAATAACAAAAATGGCATGGTATTGGCACCAAAATAGACTTGTAGACCAATGGTATAGAATAGAGGACACAGAGACAAACCCACATAATTAGTTATCTTATATTAGACAAAGGCACCAAAAATATATATTGGAGAAAAGATAGCCTCTTCAACAAATGGTGTGGGGAAAACTGAAAATTCATATGCAGCAAAATGAAATTAAGACCCTATCTCTCATCATGCACAAAACTCAACTCAAAGTGGATTAAGGACCTGGGAATTAATCCAGAGATGCTGCACTTAATAGAAGAAAAAGTAGGCCCAGATTTTCATGATGTTGTATTAGGCCCTGACTTCTTAGAACAAGAAGTCCTATAGAACAAGAAATAAAATCAAGAATCAATAAAATGGGATGGGTTCAAACTAAAAAGCTTCTTCTCAGCAAAAGAAACAATTAGTGAGGTGAATCAGTGTTAGAGTCTGTAAACAAGTCAAAATAACACCTGGCATTTTGCCAGGGGAATGTTAAAGTTTGTTGAGAGCCACAGCCGAAGGGGTGCCAGCAAACTTCCAGCTGCCAGCAAACTTCCAGCTGCCAGCTGATGATTGGCTCCTCGGCCCCAGCAACATCTAGCTGATTGGCTCCTCTGCGGTGATGCTCATTGGGCTGTTTCCCTGCCCTTTCAGACCACGGAGATGCTCATTGGGGGACTTTTTTGGCTCCGCCCACGTGACCCAGCCAATCGGCCTCAAGAGCAGGAGGATTGTGGGAGGTGGGGAGAAGCTTGTGTGGGAGAGAGAGGCTTGTGGAAAGCCGGTGGTGGCAGTTGAGGCTCTGAGGGTTTTTCCTGAGAGGCTGTTTTGTTTGGCGTGTGTGGTTCTAAAAATAAAGTTAGTTTCTTTTGACAAGTGGCTCCTGATTGTGCCCAGCCAGACTGCGGCATTTGGTGGCCCGTACGGGGAGCGACTGAGGGTAAGTGAAACTGCTCGCCCCTGAGGGCAGGGCGAGAGGATGGGTAGCCATTTTAAGATTCCTCTTTTATTTTGCTTCACTTTTGTTTTAAGTTGCCTGTCCCTGGAGATGAGTGAGACGGAAGAAAAACCGCTCACATCTGAGGAAAAACTATTTACGTCTGAGGAACAGATAGGGAGAAAGGACGGATGCACATGTCAGGAGGATAGAAAGGCTATAATGACTTTTTGTTGTTCCCTTTTTATTTCATTCTGTCTCGGTTTTGTTTGGCGTCATCTTGTTGGGTTGTATTATAGTAGAAATACGGGATCAGAAATTAGTAAAAAACAAACTGAAAGAGTGTTAAGTAAATTGTTAGAGGAAGGAGGCATCTCAGTAAAATCAAGAACAATCAGGGCATACGTTGATACAATACAAAAATGTAGCCCATGGCTTTTTAAGGAGGAGTTGTTAAATATATCACGATGGAACCATCATGGTGAAGATTTAAAAAGAATAGAAAAGAAAAGCCCAGGGACTCTGCCAGTTGGCACATTGCCATTGTGGACGTTCATATCTTGTTTGCTTAGTCCAAAGCCTTCAATTCAGACAATGGTAGAGGAAGGAGAAGACATAATGATTCAAGTAAAAGAGAAGGTCTCTCAAGTTAGTCAGACAGAGGAAAAGATTCAAGTAAAAGAGAAGGCCTCTCAAGCTAGTCAGACAGAGAAAGAAAGTGTAAAACAGAAAAAGCCATCAGGGGGAAAGTTACAACAGGAGACTGCTACTAACACCTTTCTATCACCAGAGGGTGTAAGTGTCCAACCAACAGCACCACCTCTACAGGAGACTGCTACTAACACCTTTCTATCACCAGAGGGTGTAAGTGTCCAACCAACAGCGCCACCTCCATATGCTGGGAGGCCCCCAACCCCCGCAGTTGATAGTTGGGATCCTGAGACAAGATCTCAAATATTAACATGCCCTGTATTTGAGGCAGGAGGGCAGCAATTTTACCAAGTTTTAAATTTCAAAACAGTGAAGCAGCTAAAAGAGGCTGTAACAACCTATGGTCCTCAAGCACCCTTCACTGTAAGCATGGTCGAATCCATTAACAACTTGAACATGATGCCAGCAGATTGGGCTAATATGTGTAAAGCTGTGCTAAATGGAGGACAATACCTGTTATGGAAGGTTGCCAATGAGGAATTTTGCAAGGAGACGGCTAGGCGAAATGCAGCAGCTGGTTATCCTCAGAGAAATCTAGATATGTTGTTAGGAAAGGGACCTTATGAGGATCAGCAGCAACAAATTGCATATGATCCTGGCATATATGCACAAATTGCTGCAGATGCAATTAAGGCATGGAAGACTTTACAAGGACATGGAGGTTTACAAGGTCAATTATCTAAGGTAATACAAGGAGCTAATGAACCTTATGCTGAATTTGTAGATAGGCTTATTCAAACAGCTACCAGAGTTTTTGGGAATACAGAACAAGCAATGCCATTGCTAAAACACCTGGCTTATGAGCAAGCGAATCGTTGGTGCAGAGATATCATTAGACCATGGAAACATGAAGATTTAAACACATATATTAAATTATGTAGAGACATTAATGAACAAGAGCAAGTCGTGGCAGCTGCAGTAAAACAGGCTTTAGATGCCAGAGACATTAATGAACAAGGGCAAATTGTGGCAGCTGCAGTAAAACAGGCTTTAGATGCCAGGCCAAGAACATGCTACAATTGTGAACAAACAGGACATTTTAAAAGGAATTGCCCCATTGGAGGAGGGTTTAACAAAACTAGGTATCAAAGGAGTAGAATACCAGGTATTTGCCCACGATGTCGTAGAGGGAGACATTGGGCTAATGAATGCCGTTCTCAAACCACCATAGAGGGTACTCCATTATCAAAAAACGAACAAGGACCAGGTGTTTATCCACGATATCGTGGAGAAAGGCATCGGGCTCCATTGCCAAAAAATGGACAGGGGGGCCCAATGCTCCGGGGCCCAAAACCACAAATATACGGAGCACTGGAGGAACCCAGCAACCCCATCAGGGTAGTGCCCAGGACACATTGTCCATCAGATCCCTCATCAGACAAACCAGAGGGAGCGCAGGGTTGGACATCTGCGCCTCCGCCAGAGCAGTACTAACTCCAGAGATGGGAGTTCAAATCATTCCCACAGGGGTGAAAGGACCTCTTCCCAAAGGAACAGTAGGCTTATTATTGGGACACAGCTCTTCTACTCTAAAAGGACTTATGATAAGTCCTGGGGTAATTGATCCCGATTATGAAGGTGAAATAAAAATTATAGCCAGTTCTCCAAAGGGTATATCAGTAATTTCACCAGGAGATAGAATAGCACAGTTACTAATAATACCCAGCCTACATGATAAATTTTCCAGTCGTACTGTAGAAAGAGGTTCCAAGGGATAAGGCTCCACAGGTGTAGATTGGGCTATGCTTTCTTTAAATTTAGATTCTCGCCCCATGCTAAAACTAAATATTCAAGGACATGAATTTAATGGGCTACTGGATACAGGTGCAGACCTTAGCATCATATCTCGTCAAGAATGGCAAAAACATTGGCCATTACAACAAGCCACTCAAACGCTTCGAGGCCTAGGAGTGGCAACTAATCCCCATAGAAGTGCAATGGTATTAGATTGGAAGGATCCTGAAGGATGCGAAGGAACTATACAGCCATATGTATTGGATCATCTTCCCGTAAATTTATGGGGACGAGATGTCCTAGATCAATTAGGTTTAACATTAACAAATAACATCAACCAAAATGCACCCACTATTATGACTAGACAAGGTTTTAGGAAAGGAAAAAGATTAGAAAAACAAGAACAAGGTATAGCAGCACCAATACAAATAGATCAAGGAACAGACAGACATGGGTTGGATTTTCAGAAAGGGCCACTGAGACAATAAAAATTACTTGGAAATCAGAAAGACCAGTATGGGTTCCTCAGTGGCCCCTGACTAAAGAAAAGATACAAGCAGCCCATGACCTGGTCAAACAACAATTAGCGGAGGGACATATACAACCTTCCATATCTCCTTACAATACTCCCATTTTTGTCATTAAAAAGAAATCTGGTAAATGGAGATTATTGCAAGATTTAAGAGCCATTAATAATGAGATGGTTATTATGGGACCTGCTCAATCAGGGATTCCTCAGTTGTCTGCTTTGCCAAAAACCTGGTATGTTTTAGTTATAGATATTAAAGATTGTTTTTTTTTCAATTCCAATTCATCCTGAGGATAGTCCACGTTTTGCATTTACTATCCCTGCACTGAATCATGAAGGTCCTGATCAGAGATATGAATGGAAAGTACTCCCTCAAGGGATGGCTAACAGCCCAACTATGTGTCAAATTTATGTTAACAAAGCAATCCGGCCACTTAGAAATCAAAATCCTGAACTACAAATATTTCACTATATGGATGATGTATTATTAGCACACAAAGATAAAAACACATTGCTAGAATGTTATGCCACACTTACAAACTTATTAAAAAATTATAATCTAGAGATAGCAATAGATAAAGTACAATTAAATTTTCCAATTAATTATTTAGGAGTTCTATTATCCTCAACCATGGTCCGTCCACCAAAAATTCAAATACGAGTAGATCAACTCAAATCACTTAATGACTTTCAAAAGTTATTAGGAGACATAAATTGGATAAGGCCTTATTTAGGTATACCAACAGGAGAGTTGGGACCTTTATTTGATATCCTAAAGGGTCCATCAGATCCAAATTCACCCCGAATGTTAACGCCTGAAGCAAGAAAGGCATTAAAAATCATTGAAACATATATGGAAAATATGCATTTGGATAGAATTGATATAAGTTTGCCTTTATTATTTATTGTAGTACCAACAAAAAATATTCCTACAGGAGTATTTTGGCAAGAAGGTCCATTATTATGGATACATTTATCTTATTCTCCTAACACTATTCTTATTAGGTATCCTGAGGCTGTAGGACAATTAATACTCAAAGAAATAAAAGCAGCAAAGGGAGTGTTTGGAATTTCTCCCAATAAAATTATTACTCCATATACTATGAATCAAATTGATGAGTTAGCTAATGAGTTAAATACTTGGGCAATAATCATGTGCAAATCTAATGTTTCATTTGATAACCACTTACCATCTAATCCTTTATTGTCTTTTTGGTCATTGCATCCTGTAATTTTTCCAAACATGACAAGAAAAACACCTATCATGAATGCTCCAAATATATTCACTGATGGGTCAAATAATGGTACAGCAGCAGTAGTTACCCCTGATCAAACTTTTACATTTTTAGTACCCAAACAATCAGCTCAAAAGGTAGAGCTTAATGCAGTTTTACAAGCTTTTGTGATGTTTAAAGATTCTGTATTTAATTTATTTTCTGATAGTCAGTATGTAGTTAATGCTATAGTATCTCTTGAAGATGCTGGTAGGATTTCCCCTTCTTCTACTGTTTTCTCTTTGCTTTCCACTATACAAAGTCTAATCTGGGACAGAAAAGATCCATTCTTTATAGGACATATCAGGGCACATACAGAATTGCCTGGAGCCCTTAGTTTGGGCAATTATTTAGCAGATAAAACTACACATGACATACATATTTTCTCTACACTAGAAGAAGCTATAAATTTTCATAAAAAGTTCCATGTCAATGCTAATACTTTACAAAAGCGTTTTAAAATAACTAAGGAACAAGCTAGACAAATAATAAAAAAATGTCAAAATTGTGTGACCTTTTTACCACAAGTTAATCTTGGAGTCAATCCTAGAGGATTGATACCTAACCATATTTGGCAGATGGACGTCACACACTTGCCAGAATTTGGAAAATTAAAATATTTGCATGTTACAGTTGATACTTCTTCTGGATTTTTGATGGGCTCCCTTCATTCTGGAGAAAAAACTAAAGATGTTATAGCTCATTGCTTACAAAATTTTGCCACTGTGGGTGTTCCAAAACAGTTAAAAACAGATAATGCCCCTGGTTATACTTCTACCTCTTTTAAACAATTTTGCTCAACATTTGGCATTACTCATATAACAGGAATCCCATACAATCCACAGGGACAAGGCATAGTTGAAAGAGCTCAACAAACTATTAAAATGTACTTATTAAAGCAAAAAGAAGGAATTGGGAAGGGGTATATATTCCCCAAAGATAAACTTAAAATAACACTTTTTACTCTAAACTTTTTAAATTTGGATTCATCAGGACTTAGTGCTGCGGAAAGGCATATGTGTCCAAAAAATGTACATAAGCCCAAGGTACTTTGGAAGGATATTCTAACAGGACAATGGAAAGGTCCTGACCCAGTAATTATCTGGAGTCGAGGGTCTGTTTGTGTGTTTCCACAGGGAGAACAGCAGCCGATTTGGATTCCAGAGAGATTAACCAAGGTCCTGACCCAGTGATTGTCTGGAGTCGGGGGTCTGTTTATGTGTTTCCACAGGGAGAACAGCAGCCGATTTGGATTCCAGAAAGATTAACTAAAGTGATTTCTACAGACCAAAAAGAAGATGATTTGGCTCAAATCCATAACAACTGATATCCAAAACTCCAGTTTGGCTATTCTTACATCTGCAACAGAACCAGGATGCTTTTTTCAATATCTATTTTATTATTGCCCTTTGCCATATCATGAAGTTCTATTTTGTTTTTTGAGCTCATACAGACCTAGGTTAATGTTTTGCTGATCAGTTCTATTTTTTGACTATAGAGTTTTTAAACATTGCAATGGAGATTTCACCTGTAAAAAGTTATAAGGCCTTTACTATAATGTTATGTGTTGTATGTATTATATTATGTGTGCACACTTGTGTTTTGTGTTATATGTTTGAATGTACGTATGTCCATATATCATATATGATGAGCGCTCATGATAAAATGGATCCAAAATTTTTTTTTCACGTGATTTATATGGTTTAATTTAAATTGGGTAAACAACTGTTGAGGATTGTTTTAATATGTAAACAAAAAAGAAGGTTAACAGATCTGTTTGTTTACTTTCACCTTTCCTTTTCATTATATTTAATAATTCTCTTAAAGATAATGTAAATTGTTAAGAAAATTGTTTTCTTTTAGTGCCTTCTGTAATGTTACATAATTTTTTTTTAGCCATTATTGCCAGAATTCCTATCTTCATCCCAGTGCCGGTGAAGACAATGTAAATTGTTAAGAAAATTGTTTTCTTTTAGTGCCTTCTGGAATGTTACATAATTTTTTCTTTAGCCATTATTGCCAGAATTCCTATCTTCATCCCAGTGCTGGTGAAGTCAAAGATAAAACCAATCTACAGCTTCTACAATAGCCATCACTGAACTGCTTGCAGAACTTGCCTGGACACATTGTGAGCTCACCTGTATGCATTGTGAACTATCTGTTCGTGCAGCGACTTCTGGTAGTGTTGGGGTATTTTTGCTGATGATGTCACCGGTGGTACAATTTTTCAAAGGAGCCCTCAATTGGCTTAATGTCATGGCATTTTTCATCCTCCTCTACTAGTGATGGTCTAAAATTTGGGGGCCAACAGAGGTGAGGCAAAGAACCTCACCCCCCCACTGGTGCAAAGGCCTATCCACAAGTATAGCTGTATGCTGGACCGGTAGTCAGTGACGGGTATGATCCAATTGCAGTGGTACCAACCTAAGACAGGAGGCTGACGCCTAGAGGTCAGTTCATCCGATGACGGGTAAGGACCATATGTTGAATTGGACTGCCTAACAGACACGGTCCCTAAGCCACATGCTTGTTGTTTAAACAGAGAGGGGGAGATGTTGAGAGCCACAGCCGAAGGGGCCCCAGCAAACTTCCAGCTGCCAGCAAACTTCCAGCTGCCGGCTGATGATTGGCTCACAGCGGCCCCAGCAACATCTAGCTGATTGGCTCCTCTGCGGTGATGCTCATTGGGCTGTTTCCCTGCCCTTTCAGACCACGGAGATGCTCATTGGGGGACTTTTTTGGCTCCGCCCACGTGACCCAGCCAATCGGCCTCAAGAGCAGGAGGATTGTGGGAGGTGGGGAGAAGCTTGTGTGGGAGAGAGAGGCTTGTGGAAAGCCGGTGGTGGCAGTTGAGGCTCTGAGGGTTTTTCCTGAGAGGCTGTTTTGTTTGGCGTGTGTGGTTCTAAAAATAAAGTTAGTTTCTTTTGACAAGTGGCTCCTGATTGTGCCCAGCCAGACTGCGGCAAAAGTTCGTAAACAAATCTGCATGGTGCCTGGCAAAATGCCAGAGGGAGTGGTTTGAGAAGTAACAAAAGCGAGCCATTAAGTGTGGAGATTCCTTATTGGTTGACTGATGTATCTAGTTTATGCTAATTATATAAGCTGTGTGGAATGTATAAATACTGCTCCTGTCCTCCAATAAATGGCTCCTACTCCTGCTGTATCAACGTACACAAGTTATTCGTCACCCCCCAGTTATTTTGCTGCAGCCAGCCGGACTGCGGCAGATGGTGGCCCGTACGAGGAGTCCCGGGATACTCGGGGGTAAGTGAGGAAAAAAAAAAAAAAGCTGCCCGTCCATAGATAGGAAGGAAGCAAATCTGCTTGTCCCTAGGCAGATAGGGCGAGAGGAAAAATGACCATTTTGAGAAAATGGAGAAGATTGATACAGTATGTTTGTGTCTTGTTTTGTCTCAGTGTATTGTATTGTCTTTGTGATGAAAATATGGAAGGGGTGAGAAGTAAATTACTAAGGGAAGAAGGCACCCCAGTGGAACCAAGAGCAATTAGGGCATGTGTTGATGGAAGCCCAGGAACTCTAGTCAGAAAGAAAAAGAAAGTTAAGAAGAAGAAGGATTATCAGGAAAAAAGTTGCAGCAAAAGGCTATTACTAAATACTTTTCGTTACCGGAGGGTGCGTGAATTGGCGCCATGGCTGCTACATGCCCAAGCCGGTCATGGCGCAGCAAGGGCTTTCCAAGCAGCAGCAGCAGGCAATTCCCCGCCCCCAGCCCGGGGAGCGGGACTCCACTGCAAGAGCCCAAATCCAAACCTGACCCAGAGGCACAGTCTTGCAGGCTCTTGCTCCCTGTGCCCAGTAGCAGTTTGAGTTGGGGACACTCCCCAGGGCCATCTGGGGCTGCCCAGGCACTACAGCCAGCAGAAGATGCTACTGGTGTCCCTGATGTTTGGTCATTTTCAATGCCAATAACAAAGCTACAATGGTTCTCCCACACCTGGAAGCTGATGAGTAATGAGCACTATTAATGCTTATTTCAAATGCAAAAAAAACCTTGAGATAATGTACTAAATTGTTCAGAAGGTTGTTTTCTTAGTAGAATACTACAGGATTTTCTTTAGCCATCCGGAGTTCCTGCCTTTGTCCCAGTGCTGGTGAAAAACGAGGGTGGAAGAATTTCCAGTGTTGCTGAAAACCGGACGAAACTTCGGCTGAGAAACGGACGAGACTTCGGATCAAGCTAGCTGCCTGCAGAACTTACCTGGACTGTGATTTAAGCTAGCTGCCTGCAGAACTTACCTGGAATGTGATTTACCTGGACTGTGAGTTAATCTATTGAGACACTGCTTTACCTGGACTGAGACAACAAACTGTAATCTACAACAGATTGTAACTCGGTATCTTTACAAATGGTGTCATTGCTGGTATAATTTTTCCAAGGGCTTCTTGCATGGAGCCATCAATTGGCTTGGTATTGTGGCATTTTGTATCCTCCCTTTCTGTTTGTAGGAGGTTATTTATGGTGTTTCTGTAAAAACCACTATGGTCGTTATTTAAATTAAACAAAAGGGGGAAATGTTAGAGTCTGTAAACAAGTCAAAATAACACCTGGCATTTTGCCAGGGGAATGTTAAAGTTCGTAAACAAGTCTGGATGGTGCCTGGCAAAATGCCAGAGGGAGTGGTTCGAGAAGTAACAAAAGCGAGCCATTAAGTGTGGAGATTCCTGATTGGTTGACTGATGTATCTAGTTTATGCTAATTAGATAAGCTGTGTGGAATGTATAAATACTGCTCCTGTCCTGCAATAAACCGCTCCTACTCCTGCTGTATCAACGTACACAAGTTATTCGTCACCCCCCGATTATTTTGCTGCAGCCAGCCGGACTGCGGCAAGTCAGCAAAAGAAACAATCCTACAGAATGGGAGCAAATTTTTACCACACACAAACCAGATAGAGAACTGATCTCTAGGATATATAAAGAACTCAAAATCTTAACATCAAAAAAGTAAATAATCCGATCAATAAATGGACCAAGGAAATGAACGGACACTTCTCAGAAGATGATATACAATATAAACAAATGTTCAACATCTCTAGAAATGCAAATCAAAACTACTCTAAGATTTCATCTCACTCCAGTCAGAATGGCAGCTATTAAGAATACAAAAAATAATAAGTGTTGGCAAGGATGTGGTGGAAAGGCACACTTGGTGGGACTGCAAATTGGTGCAACCAACCTGGAAAGCAGTATGAAGATTCCTTGGAAAACTGGAAATGGAACCACTATTTGACCCAGCTATCCCACTCTTTGATATATACCCAAAAGATTAAAAAACAGCATACTCCAGTGATGCAGCCACTTCAATGTTTATAGCAGCACAATTTACAATAGCTAAATTGGGGAACCAACCATTGCACAGTCTGGCTGGGCACAAATCACGAGCCACTGAATCAGGCACAAACTTTATTTCTGAACTCCACCAGCACGCTCCACACATGCTCCCGGGAACTCCTCCTGAACGCCATGCGGCTCCTCCAGGAACCAGCAGCAGGACATATCCTCCGGAAATCCCTCCTCCTGCACTTCCCCAACCAATGGGAACTCTCGGGGAATCCCTGGGAATCCCCACAAGAACTCCAAAGTAGCTTGAGAACTGCAAAGTAGCCGCCTAGGTAGATAGTAATGCCCCGCCTGTCAATCAATACAATTGGCAAAATGCCAGGGGCCATTCTGACTCAGCCGTGGCTCTAAGCATCTCCCCCCTTCTGTTTAATTAAACAACAAGCAATGTGGCTTAGGGACCGTGCCTGTTAGGTTGTCCGATACAACATATGGTCCTTACCCGTCATCAGATGAGCTGACCTCTAGGCGTCAGCCTCCTGTCTTAGGTTGGTACCAGTGCAATTGGATAATACCCATCACTGACTACCGGTCCAGCATACAGCCATACTTGTGGATAGGCCTTTGCACCAGTGGGGGGGTGAGGTTCTTTGCCTCACCTCTGTTGGCCCCCAAATTTGGCCTTGGTGCCAGTGGGGGGGGGTGAGGTTCTTTGCCTCACCTCTGTTGGCCCCCAAATTTTAGACCATCACTAGCAGAAGGGAGGAGGATATAGAAATGCCATGACACTAAGCCAATTGATGGCTCCTTTGAAAAATTGTACCACCGGTGACATCATCAGCAAAGATACTCCAGCATTACCACAATTCACTGCAACAACAGATAGCTCACAATATATACAAGTGATACATAGTCCAGGCAAGTTCTGCAAGCAGTTCAAATTGGAGGAATCTATCAATATGTCCATTACCTCCCAAAGTAAATCGACTCCTTGATTGAGCATTACTTGTTGAGTTATTATTCATTGATGCATCAGTTTATACAGTTTACTGTGATAGCTATCAAAGAAGCTGTAGTTTGGTTTTATCTTTGTCTTCACCGGCACTGGGATGAAGATAGGAATTCTGGCAATGATGGCTAAAAAAGAAATTATGTAACATTCTAACAGGCACTAAGAAAACAATTTTCTGAAAAATTTACATTATCCTGAACAGAAATATTAAATATAATGAAAAGGAAAGGTGAAAGTAAACAAACAGATCTGTAAACCTCCTTATTTGTTCACATATTAAAACAATCCTCAACAGCTGTTTACCCAGTTTAAATTAAACCATTTAAATCACGTGAATAAAAAAATTTGGATTAATTTTTTCATGAGTGCTCCTCATATATGATATATGGACATACGCACATACAGACATACAACACAAAACACAAGAGTGCACACAAACGTACAACACATAAGACAATAGTAAAGGCCTTGTAGCTTTACACAGGTGAAATCTCCATTGTAATGTTTAAAAACTCCACAGTCAAAAAATAAAACTGATCAGAAAAACATTAACCTAGGTCTGTATGAGCTCAAAAAATAAAATAGAACTTTATGATGTGGGAAAAGGCAATAATAAAATAGACATTGACAAAAGCATCCTGGTTAATCACTGTCCCAGATGTAAGAATAGCCAAGCTGGAGCTCTGGATATCAGCTGTTATGGATTTGAGTCAAATCACTTTGGTTAGTCTCTCTGGAATCCAAATTGGCTGCTGTTCTCCCTGTGGAAACACACAAACAGAACCCCAACTCCAGACAATCACTGGGTCAGGACCTTTCCATTGTCCTGTTAGAATAGGCTTCCAAAGTACCTTAGGCTTATGTACATTTTTTGGACACATATGCCTTTCCACAGCACTAAGCCCTGATGAATCCAAATTTTAAAAGTTTAGAGTAAAAAGGGTTATTTTAAGTTTATCTTTGGGGGTTATATACCCCTTTCCAATTCCCTCTTTTTGCTTTAATAAGTACATTTTAATAGTTTGTTGAGCTCTTTCAACTATGCCTTGTCCCTGTGGATTGTATGGGATTTCTGTTATGTGAGTAATGCCAAATGATGAGCAAAATTGTTTAAAAGAGGTAGAGGTATAGGCAGGACCATTATCTGTTTTTAACTGTTTTGGAATGCCCACAGTGGCAAAATTTTGTAAGCAATGAGCTATAATATCTTTAGTTTTTTCTCCGGCATGAAGGGAGCCCATCAAAAATCCGGAAGAAGTATCAACTGTAACATGCAAATATTTTAATTTTCCAAATTCTGGCAAGTGTGTGACGTACATCTGCCAAATATGGTTAGGTATCAGTCCTCTAGGATTGACTCCAAGATTAACTTGTGGTAAAAAGGTCACACAATTTTGACATTGTTTTATTATTTGTCTAGCTTGTTCCTTAGTTATTTTAAAATGCTTTTGTAAAGTGCTTTTTTTTTTGTAAAATGCTTTTGAAAATTTGTAGCTTCTTCTAGTGTAGAGAAAATATGTATGTCATGTGTAGTTTTATCTGCTAAATCGTTGCCCAAACTAAGGTCTCCAGGCAATCCTGTATGTGCTCTGATACGTCCTATAAAGAATGGATCTTTTCTGTCCCAGATTAAACTTTGTATAGTGGAAAACAAAGAGAAAACAGTAGAGGAAGGGGAAATCCTACCAGGATCTTCAAGGGATACTATAGCATTAACTATATATTGACTATCAGAAAATAAATTAAATACAGAATATTTAAAAATCACAAAAGCTTGTAAAACTGCATTAAGCTCTACCTTTTGAGCTGATTATTTGGGTACTAAAAATGTATAAGTTTGATCAGGGGTAACTACTGCTGCTGTACCATTATTTGACCCATCAGTGAATACATTTGGAGCATTCATGATAGGGGTTTTTCTTGTCATTTTTGGAAAAACTACAGGATGCAAAGACCGAAAAGACAACAAAGGATTAGATGGTAAGTGATTATCAAATGAAACATTAGATTTACACATGATTATTGCCCAAGTATTTAACTCATTAGCTAACTCGTCAATTTGATCCATAGTATATGGAGTAATAATTTTATTGGGAGAAATTCCAAACACTCCCTTTGCTGCTTTTATTCCTTTGAGTATTAATTGTCCTACAGCCTCAGGATACCTAATAAGAATAGTGTTAGAATAAGATAAATGTATCCACAATAATGGACCTTCTTGCCAAAATACTCCTGTAGGAATATTTTTTGTTGGTAGTACAATAAATAATAAAGGCAAACATATCAATTCTATGATGCTGAGAGCCATTGCCAAGTAGGTATGACGCATGGCATGACCCAGGTCATTTGCAGTGACATTGCATGTAAGGTGACCTTGCTCAAGGACCAGGGCGGATCCAGATTTAGGGTGTATCCTGCTGGGATTAGGGAGTATCCTGATCCTTGGGATTAGGGCGGTTCCAGGTTTAAGGTGTACTCTGCTGGGAATTGGGCGTATCCTGCTGCCTCATGCGCGCCTGCTCCTTGAATTCCCATTGAGTTCTCACAGGATTCAGAGAGATTTTGGGATTTTGCCCAGAACGTGGATTTGCCCAGAATGTGTGTGTAAAGTGCCAGTGACAGTTCGAGAATAAAGAGTTGCTGTTTGAATCTACAAGGTGTGTGGTGGCTCGTGATTTTGTGCCCAGCCCCTCCCTTCTGCTAGTGATGGTCTAAAATTTGGGGGCCAACAGAGGTGAGGCAACGAAACTCACCCCCCCATTGGCACCAAGGCCAAATTTGGGGGCCAACAGAGGTGAGGCAAGAACCTCACCCCCCCACTGGTGCATAGGCCTATCCACAAGTATGGCTGTATGTTGGACCGGTAGTCAGTGATGGGTATGATCCAATTGCAGTGGTATCAACCTAAGACAGGAGGCTGACGCCTAGAGGTCAGTTTTTCCCATGACGGGTAAGAACCATATGTTGAATTGGACAACCTACCAGGCACGGTCCTTAAGCCACATTGCTTGTCGTTTAATTAATCAGAAGTGGGGACATGCTGAGAGCCATTGCCAAGTAGGTATGACGCATGGCATGACCCAGGTCATTTGCAGTGACATTGCATGTAAGGTGACCTTGCTCAAGGACCAGGGCGGATCCAGGTTTAGGGTGTATCCTGCTGGGATTAGGGAGTATCCCGCTCCTTGGGTTTAGGGCGGTTCCAGGTTTAAGGTGTACCTTGCTGGGAATAGGGAGTATCCTGCTGCCTCAGGCGCGCCTGCTCCTTGAGTTCCTGTTGAGTTCTCGCGGGATTCAGAGAGATTTTGGGATTTTGCCCAGAACGTGGATTTGCCCAGAACGTGTGTGTAAAGTGCCAGTGGCAGTTCGAGAATAAAGAGTTGCTGTTTGAATCTACAAGGTGTGTGGTGGCTCGGGATTTTGTGCCCAGACAGACTGTGGCACTATCCAAATGCATATTTTCCATATATATTTCAATGATTTTTAATGCCTTTCTTGCTTCAGGTGTTAACATGCGGGGTGAATTTGGATCTGATGGACCTTTTAGGATATCAAACTTTTAGGTCCCAACTCTCCTGTTGGTATGCCTAGATAAGGCCTTATCCAATTTATTTCTCCTAATAACTTTTGAAAGTCGTTAAGTGATTTGAGTTGATCTACTCGTATTTGAATTTTTGGTGGATGGACCATGGTCGAGGATAATAGAACTCCTAAATAATTAATTGGAAAATTTAATTGTACTTTATCTATTGCTATCTCTAGATTATAATTTTTAATAAATTTGTAAGTGTGGCATAACATTCTAGCAATGTGTTTTTATCTTTGTGTGCTAATAATACATCATCCATATAGTGAAATATTTGTAGTTCAGGATTTTGATTTCTAAGTGGCTGGATTGCTTTGTTAACATAAATTTGTTACATAGTTGGGCTGTTAGCCATCCCTTTAGGGAGTACTTTCCATTCATATCTCTGATCAGGACCTTCATGATTCAGTGCAGGGTTAGTAAATGCAAAACGTGGACTATCCTCAGGATGAATTGGAATTGAAAAAAAATAATCTTTAATATCTATAACTAAAACATACCAGGTTTTTGGCAACGCAGACAATTGAGGAATCCCTTGCCGCAGTCTGGCTGGGCACAAATCACGAGCCACTGAAGCAGGAACAAACTTTATTTTTAAACTGCAGGAAAACACTTCACACAGCTCCCAGGGAATCCTCCCGAACGCCACCAGGCTTGTCCAGGAACCCCCAGCCGGAAATATCTCTCCCGGAAATCCCTCCTCCTGCACTTCCCCAACCAATGGTAACTCTCGGGGAATCCCCGGAAATCCCCACGAGAACTCCAAAATAATGCGAGAACTCAAAAGTTGCGGCAGAGGCGGATAGTAATGCCTCGCCTGTCAATCAATACTGTTGGCAAAATGCCAGGGGCCATACAGACTCAGCCGTGGCTCTCAGCATCTCCCCCTTTTTGTTTAATTAAACAACAAGCAATGTGGCTTAGGGACCGTGCCTGTTAGGCAGTCCAATTCAACATATGGTCCTTACCCATCATCGGATAAACTGACCTCTGGCGTCAGCCTCCTGTCTTAGGTTGGTACCACTGCAATTGGATCATACCCATCACTGACTACCAGTCCAGCATACAGCCATACTTGTGGATAGGCCTTTGCACAAGTGGGGGGGTGAGGTTCTTGCCTCACCTCTGTTGGCCCCCAAATTTTAGACCATCACTAGTAGAAGGGAGGAGGATGCAAAATGCCATGACACTAAGCCAATTGAGGGCTCCTTTGAAAAATTGTACTACCGGTGACACCATCAGCAAAAATACTCCAGCACTACCACAATTCGCTGTACCAACAGATAGTTCACAATGCATACAAGTGATGCATAGTCCAGGCAAGGTCTGCAAGCAATTCAAAGCAGAGGAATCTGTCAATATGTCCATTTCCTCCCAAAGTAAATCGACTCCTTAATTGAGCATTACTTGTTGAGTTATTATTCATTGATGCATCAGTTTTTACAGTTTGTTGTGATAACTATCGAAGAAGCTGTAGTTTGGTTTTATCTTTGTCTTCACCGGCACTGGGATGAAGATAGGAATTTTGGCAATGATGCTAAGAAAAAAAGTTATGTAACATTCCAACAGGCACTAAGAAAACAATTTTTTGAACAATTTACATTATCCTGAACAGAATTATTAAATAAAATGAGAAGGAAAGGTGAAAGTAAACAAACAGATCTGTTAACCTCCTTATTTGTTCACATATTAAAACAATTTTCAACAGCTGTTTACCCAATCTAAATTAAACCATTAAAATCACGTGAATAAAAAAATTCGGATCCATTTATTCATGAGCGCTCCTCATATATGATATATGGACATACGCACATACAGACATACAACACAAAACAGAAGTGTGCACACATAACATACAACACATAAGACAATAGTAAAGGCCTTGTAGCTTTACCTAGGTGAAATCTCCATTGCAATGCTTAAAAACTCCACAGTCAAAAAATAAAACTGATCAGAAAAACATTAACCTAGGTCTGTATGAGCTCAAAAATAAAATAGAACTTTATGATGTGGGAAAAGGCAAATAATAAAATAAATATTGAAAAAAGCATCCTGGTTAATCACTGTCGCAGATGTAAGAATAGCCAAACTGGAGTTCTGGATATCAGCTGTTATGGATTTGAGTCAAATCATCTTCCTTTTGGCCTGTAGAAATTGTTTTAGTTAATCTCTCTGGAATCCAAATCGGCTGCTGTTCTCCCTGTGGAAAAACACAAACAGAACCCCGACTCCAGACAATCACTGGGTCAGGACCTTTCCATTGTCCTGTTAGAATATCCTTCCAAAGTACCTTAGGCTTATGTACATTTTTTGGACACATATGCCTTTCCGCAGCACTAAGCCCTGAGGAATCCAAATTTAAAAAGTTTAGCGCAAAAAGGGTTATTTTAAGTTTATCTTTGGGTGACATATACCCCTTTCCAATTCCCTCTTTTTGCTTTAGTAAGTACATTTTAATAGTTTGATGAGCTCTTTCAACTATGCCTTGTCCCTGTGGATTGTATGGAATTTCTGTTATATGAGTAATGCCAAATGATGAGCAAAATTGTTTAAAAGAGGTAGAAGTATAACCAGGACCATTATCTGTTTTTAACTGTTTTGGAACGCCCACAGTGGCAAAATTTTTTAAGCAATGAGCTATAACATCTTTAGTTTTTTCTCCGGAATGAAGGGATCCCATCAAAAATCCAGAAGAAGTATCAACTGTAACATGCAAATATTTTAATTTTCCAAATTGTGGCAAGTGTGTGACGTCCATCTGCCAAATATGGTTAGGTATCAGTCCTCTAGGATTGACTCCAAGATTAACTTGTGGTAAAAAGGTCACACAATTTTGACATTGTTTTATTATTTGTCTAGCTTGTTCCTTAGTTATTTTAAAACGCTTTTGTAAAGTATTAGCATTGACATGGAACCTTTTATGAAAATGTGTAGCTTCTTCTAGTGTAGAGAAAATATGTATGTCAGGTGTAGTTTTATCTGCTAAATCGATGCCCAAACTAAGGGCTCCAGGCAATCCTGTATGTGCTCTGATATGTCCTATAAAGAATGGATCTTTTCTGTCCCAGATTAGACTTTGTATAGCAGAAAACAAAGAGAAAACAGTAGAGGAAGGGGAAATCCTGCCAGCATCTTCAAGGGATACTATAGCATTAACTACATACTGACTATCAGAGGATAAATTAAATACAGAATCTTTAAACATCACAAAAGCTTGTAAAACTGCATTAAGCTCTACCTTTTGAGCTGATTGTTTGGGTACTAAAAATGTAAAAGTTTGATCAGGGGTAACTACTGCTGCTGTACCATTATTTGACCCATCAGTGAATATATTTGGAGCATTCATGATAGGGGTTTTTCTTGTCATTTTTGGAAAAACTATAGGATGCGAAGACCAAAAAGACAACAAAGGATTAGATGGTAAGTGATTATCAAATGAAACATTAGATTTACACATGATTATTGCCCAAGTATTTAACTCATTAGCTAACTCATCAATTTGATCCATAGTATATGGAGTAATAATTTTATTGGGAGAAATTCCAAACACTCCCTTTGCTGCTTTTATTCCTTTGAGTATTAATTGTCCTACAGCCTCAGGATACCTAATAAGAATAGTGTTAGAATAAGATAAATGTATCCACAATAATGGACCTTCTTGCCAAAATACTCCTGTAGGAATATTTTTTGTTGGTATTACAATAAATAATAAAGGCAAAGTTATATCAATTCTATCCAAATGCATATTTTCCATATATGTTTCAATAATTTTTAATGCCTTTCTTGCTTCAGGCGTTAACATGCGGGGTGAATTTGGATCTGATGGACCTTTTAGGATATCAAATAAAGGTCCCAACTCTCCTGTTGGTATGCCTAGATAAGGCCTTATCCAATTTATGTCTCCTAATAACTTTTGAAAGTCGTTAAGTGATTTGAGTTGATCTACTCGTATTTGAATTTTTGGTGGACGGACCATGGTTGAGGATAATAGAACTCCTAAATAATTAATTGGAAAATTTAATTGTACTTTATCTATTGCTATCTCTAGATTATAATTTTTTAATAAATTTGTAAGTGTGGCATAACATTCTAGCAATGTGTTTTTATCTTTGTGTGCTAACAATACATCATCCATATAGTGAAATATTTGTAGTTCAGGATTTTGATTTATAAGTGGCTGGATTGCTTTGTTAACATAAATTTGACACATAGTTGGGCTGTTAGCCATCCCTTGAGGGAGTACTTTCCATTCATATCTCTGATCAGGACCTTCATGATTCAGTGCAGGGATAGTAAATGCAAAATGTGGACTATCCTCAGGATGAATTGGAATTGAAAAAAAACAATCTTTAATATCTATAGCTAAAACGTACCAGGTTTTTGGCAAAGCAGACAATTGAGGAATCCCCGATTGAGCAGGTCCCATAATAACCATCTCATTATTAATGGCTCTTAAATCTTGCAATAATCTCCATTTACCAGATTTCTTTTTAATGACAAAAATGGGAGTATTGTAAGGAGATATGGAAGGTTGTATATGTCCCTCCGCTAATTGTTGTTTGACCAGGTCATGGGCTGCTTGTATCTTTTCTTTAGTCAGGGGCCACTGAGGAACCCATACTGGTCTATCTGATTTCCAAGTAATTTTTATTGCCTCAGTGACCCCTTCTGAAAACCCAGTCCATGTCTATTTATTCCCTGATCTATTTGAATTGGTGCTGCTATGCCTTGTTCTCCTAAACTTTTTTCTTTCCTGAAACCTTGTCTAGCCCTAATAGTGGGTGCATTTGGATTGATGTTATTTGTTAATGTCAAACCTAATTGATCTAGGACATCTCGTCCCCATAAATTTATAGGAAGATGATCCAATACATATGGCTGTATAGTTCCTTCGCATCCTTCAGGATCCTTCCAATCTAATACCATTGCACTTCTATGGGGATTAGTTGCCACTCCTAGGCCTCGAAGCGTTTGAGTGGCTTGTTGTAATGGCCAATGTTTTGGCCATTCTTGACGAGATATGATGCTAAGGTCTGCACCTGTGTCCGGTATCCCATTAAATTCATGTCCTTGAATATTTAGTTTTAGCATGGTGTGAGAATCTAAATTTAAAGACAGCATAGCCCAATCTACACCTGTGGAGCCTTATCCCCTGGAACCTCTTTCTATACTACTACTGGAAAATTTATCATGTAGGCTGGGTATTATTAATAACTGTGCTACTCTATCTCCTGGTGAAATTACTGATATACCCTTTGGAGAACTGGCTATAATTTTTATTTCACCTTCATAATCGGGATCAATTACCCTGGGACTTATCATAAGTCCTTTTAGCGTAGAAGAACTGCGTCCTAACAATAAGCCTACTGTTCCTTGGGGAAGAGGTCCTTTTACTCCTGTGGGAATGATTTGAACTCCCATCTCTGGAGTTAGTACTGCTCTGGCGGAGGCGCAGATGTCCAACCCTGTGCTCCCTCTGGTTTGTCTGATGAGGGATCTGATGGACAATGTGTCCTGGGCACTACCCTGATGGTGTTGCTGGGTTCCTCCAGTGCTCCGTATATTTGTGGTTTTGGGCCCCGGAGCATTGGGCCCCCCTGTCCGTTTTTTGGCAATGGAGCCTGATGCCTTTCTCCACGATATCATGGGTAAACACTTGGTCCTTGTCTGTTTTTTGATAACGGAATACCCTCTATGGTGGTTTGATAACGGCATTCATTAGCCCAATGTTTCCCTCTACGGCATCATGGGCAAATACCCGGTATTCTATTCGTTTGATATCTAGCTTTGTTAAACCCTCCTCCTATGGGGCAACTCCTTTTAAAATGTCCTGTTTGATCACAATTATAGCATGTTTTTGGCCTGGCATCTAAAGCCTGTTGTACTGCTGCTAAGACTTGCCCTTGTTCATTAATGTCTCTACATAATTTAATATATGCGTTTAAATCTTCATGTCTCCATGGTCTAATGACCTCTCTGCAACAACGATTTGCTTGGTCATAAGCCAGTTGTTTTATAAATGGCATTGCCTGTTCTGTATCCCCCAAAATTCTGGAAGCTGCTTGAATAAGCCTATCTACAAATTCAGCGTAAGGTTCTTTAGTTCCTTGTATTACCTTAGATAATTGACCTTGTAAACCTCCATGCCCCTGTAAAGTTTTCCATGCCCTAACCGCATCTACAGCAATTTGTGCGTATACGCCAGGATCATATTCAATTTGCTGCCATTGACCCTCATAAGGTCCTTTTCCTAACAACATATCTAGATTTCTTTGAGGGTAACCGGCTGCTGCATTTCGTCTAGCTGTCTCCCTGCAAAATTCCTCATTGGCAACCTTCCATAACAAATATTGTCCTCCATTTAGCACAGATTTACACATACTAGCCCAATCTGCTGGCGTCATGTCCAAGTTGGTAATGGATTCGACCATGCTTACAGTGAACGGTGCTTGAGGACCATAGGTTGTTACAGCCTCCTTTAACTGCTTCACTGTTTTGAAATCTAAAGCACGGTGAATTCGCTGCCCTCCTGCCTGCTCAAGTACAGGGCATGCTAATCTTTGAGGTCCTGTCTCAGGATCCCATCTATCAACTACGGGGTTTGAGGGACACTCAGCTATCTCCATAGGGGGAGCTGTTGGTTGAATTACGCCCTCTGGTGATAGAACGGTGTTAGTAGCAGCCTCCTGTTGTAGTTTTTTTCCCTAATAGCTGTTTCTCCTCTAAGCTTTCTTCCTTTAAATTTTCTTCCTCTGTCTGACTAGCTTGAGAGACCTTCTCTTTTGCTTGATCTAAAATGTCTTTCTCCATGGTCTGAACCTCTAACAATTTACTTAACACTCTTTCAGTTTGTTTTTTACTAATTTCTAATCTGTTATAAAGATAACGCAACCCAATAAGATAACACAAAACAAAATCAAAACAGAATGAAACAAAAACGGAACAAAAAATCGTTGTATCAATTTTCCTATTTTCTTGATATGTGCATTTGTGGTCTATTTCTATCTCTTCCTCAGGGGCGAACAACTTCAAACCTTGAGCCAACCATTTTTCCCAATCTGCCTGAGAAAATTCTAGGGATAGGCAGCTTGAAACAAACACAAAACAAATCAAAACAAGAACACATTGTTTTTTAAAATGGTCACCCATTCTCTCGCCTTCCCTTAGGGGCAAGCAATTTCACTTACCCCGAAGCTTCAGACGTTCCCCGCATGGGCTGCCAAATGCCGCAGTCTGGCTGGGCACAAATCACAAGTCACTGAAGCAGGAACAAACTTTATTTTTAAACTGCAGGAAAACATTCACACAGCTCCCGGGGAATCCTCCCGAACGCCACCAGCCTTGTCCAGGAACCCCCAGCCAGAAATATCTCTCCCGGAAATCCCTCCTCCTGCACTTCCCCAACCAATGGGAACTCTCGGGGAATCCCCAGAAATCCCCACGAGAACTCAAAAATAGTGCGAGAACTCAAAAGTTGCGGCAGAGGCGGATAGTAATGCCTCGCCTGTCAATCAATACTGTTGGCAAAATGCCAGGGGCCATACAGACTCGGCCGTGGCTCTCAGCAATCCCTGATTGAGCAGGTCCCATAATAACCATCTCATTATTAATGGCTCTTAAATCTTGCAATAATCTCCATTTATCAGATTTCTTTTTAATGACAAAAATGGGAGTATTATAGGGAGATACGGAAGGTTGTATATGTCCCTCCTCTAATTGTTGTTTGACCAGGTCATGGGTTGCTTGTATCTTTTCTTTAGTCAGGGGCCACTGAGGAACCCATACTGGTCTTTCTGATTTCCAAGTAATTTTTATTGCCTCAGTGACCCCTTCTGAAAACCCAATCCATGTCTATTTATTCCTTGATCTATTTGAATTGGTGCTGCTATACCTTGTTCTTGTTCTCTTAATCTTTTTTGTTTCCTGAAACCTTATCTAGCCCTAATAGTGGGCGCATTTGGATTGATGTTATTTGTTAATGTCTAACCTAATTGATCTAGGACATCTCTTCCCCATAAATTTATAGGAAGATGATCCAATACATATGGCTGTATAGTTCCTTCACATCCTTCAGGATCCTTCCAATCTAATACCATTACACTTCTATGGGAATTAGTTGCCACTCCTAGGCCTCGAAGCGTTTGAGTGGCTTGTTGTAATGGCCAATGTTTTGGCCATTCTTGACGAGAGATGATGCTAAGGTCAGCACCTGTGTCCGGTATCCCATTAAATTCATGTCCTTGAATATTTAGTTTTAGCATGGTGTGAGAATCTAAATTTAAAGACAGCATAGCCCAATCTACACCTGTGGAGCCTAATCCCCTGGAACCTCTTTCTATACTACTACTGGAAAATTTATCATGTAGGCTGGGTATTATTAATAACTGTGCTACTCTATCTCCTGGTGAAATTACTGATATACCCTTTGGAGAACTAGCTATAATTTTTATTTCACCTTCATAATCGGGATCAATTACCCCAGGACTTTTCATAAGTCCTTTTAGAGTAGAAGAACTGCATCCTAATAATAAGCCTACTGTTCCTTGGGGAAGAGGTCCTCTTACGCCTGTGGGAATGATTTGAACTCCCATCTCTGGAGATAGTACTGCTCTGGCAGAGGCACAGATGTCCAACCCTGCGCTCCCTCTGGTTTGTCTAATGAGGGATCTGATTGATAATGTGTCCTAGGCACTACCCTGATGGTGTTGCTGGGTTCCTCCAATGCCCCGTATATTTGTGGTCATGGGCCCCGGAGCATTGGGCCCCCCTGTCCATTTTTCGGCAATGGAGCCCAATGCTTTTCTCCAGGATATTGGGGGTAAACACCTGGTCCTTGTCCATTTTTTCATAACGGAGTACCCTCTATAGTGGTTTGAGAACAGCATTCGTTAGTCCAATGTCTCCCTCTAGGCATCGTGGGCAAATACCCGGTATTCTACCCCTTTGATCATATCCAGTTTTGTTAAACCCTCCTCCTATGGAGCAACTCCTTCTAAAATGTCCTGTTTGTCCACAATTGTAGCATGTTTTTGGCCTGGCACCTAAAGCCTGTTGTACTGCAGCTGCCAAGACTTGCCCTTGTTCATTAATGTCTCTGCATAATTTAATATATGTGTTTAAATCTCCATGTTTCCATGGTCTAATAGCCTCCCTGCACCATCTATTTGCTTGTTCATAGGCTAGTTTTTTATTAATGGCAATGCTTGTTCTACATCCCCAAAGATTCTGGTAGCTGTTTGTATAAGCCTATCTACAAATTCAGCATAAGGTTCATTAGGTCCTTGTATTACCTTAGATAATTGACTTTGTAAATCTCCATGCCCCTGTAAAGTTTTCCATGCCCTAACCGCACCTGAAGCAATTTGTGATTATATGGCAGGATCATATCTAATTTGTTGCAACTGACCTTCATAAGGTCCTTCTCCTAACAACATATCTAGATTTCTCTGAGGATAACCGGCTGCTGCATTTCACCTAGCTGTGCTAAATTAGTCTCCGTGGAAATTCCTGATTGGCAACCTTCCATAACAGATATTGTCCTCCATTTAGCACAGCTTTGCACATACTAGCCCAATCTGCTGGCGTCATGTTCAAGTTGGTAATGGATTTGACCATACTTACAGTGAAGGGTGCTTGAGGACCATAGGTTGTTACAGCCTCTTTCAGCTGCTTCACTGTTTTGAAATCTAAAGCATGGTGAATTCGCTGCCCTCCTGCCTCCTAAAATACAGGGCATGCTAATCTTTGAGGTCCTGTCTCAGGATCCTATCTATCAACTATGGGATTTGAGGGCCACTCAGCATATGTTGTCTCCGTATACATAGGTGGAGCTGTTGGTTGGACACCCACACCCTCCGGTGATAGAAAGGTGTTAGTAGCAACCTCCCATTGTAACTTCTCACATGATAGCCCTTCCTCTTCTAAACTTTTTTCCCTTGTCTGACTAACTCGAGAGACTTCCTCTTTTACTTGATATAGGATGTCTTCTCCTAGACTAAGCAAACAAGATTGTACCAACGTCCACAATGGTAATGTGCCAACTGGCAGAGTTCTTGGACTTTCCTTTTCTATTCTTTTTAAATCTTCACCATGATGGTTCCATTGTGATATATTTTACAACCCCTCTTTAATGAACCATGGGCTACACCTTTGTATCCTCTTAACGTATTCCCTAACTGTTCTTGATTTTACTGAGATGCCTCCTTCCTCTAGCAATTTACTTAACACCCTTTTGGTTTGGTTTTTACTAATTTTTAATTCCATATTTCTGCTATAAAGATAATGCAACCCAACAAGATAACACAAAACAAAACCGAAATAAAACGGAACAAAAATTCGTTGTATCAGTTTTTCTATTTTCTTGACATGTGTATTCGTGGCCTATCTCTATCTCTTCCTCAGGGCCGAACAACTTTTCTAGCATCCTATTTATTTCTAGGGGCAGGCAGCTTGAAACAGAAAGGTAACAAATCAAAACAAGAACATATTGTTTTTTGAAATGGTCACCCATTCTCTCGCCCTGCCCTCAGGGGAGAGCTGTTTCACTTACCTCCAAGCTTCAGGCATTCCCCGTATGGGCCACCAAATGCCGCAGTCTGGCTGGGCACAAATAACCGGGAGGCCACGAGCCACTTGTAGGTTCAAACAGGAACTACTTTTTTGCCCGAACCCAGTGGGAAATCCACTGAAACTCAACGGAAACTCCGCGAGAACCAATGGGAACTCAACGGTGTTAGGGTCTGTAAACAAGTCAAGATGGCGCCTGGCATTTTGCCAGAATGAGTGGTTTGTGAAGTAACGCCAGCGAGCCATTAAGTGTGGAGATTCCTTATTGGTTGACTGCTGTATCTAGTTTATGTTAATTAAGATAAGCTGTGTGTAATGTATATATACCCCTCCTGTCCTACAATAAACGGCTCCCACTCCTGCTGTATCAATGTACACAAGTTGCTCGTCACCCCCCGGTTAGTTCGCTGCAGCCGGACTGCGGCAAACGGGAACTCAACGGGAACTCCGCGAGAACTCAAAAGTAGCGGGCACCTGAGGTAGCAGGAGCAGCCTTATTGTCGGACAGCAGAGGTTTATATACACAACTGAATATACAGCTTGTTTCAATTTAGCATCAGCCAGTTACAGCAGTCATTATCTTAATAATTATACACAACTTAACTTAATTATCATCATCTTAATGGCTTGTTGGCGTTACTTCTCAACCACTCCTTCTGGCAAAATGCCAGGCGCCATCTTGATTTGTTGCTGAGAGCCACAGCGGAGTCTGTATGGCCCCTGGCATTTTGCCAACAGTATTGATTGACAGGCGAGGCATTACTATCCGCCTCTGCCGCAACTTTTGAGTTCTCGCACTATTTTTGAGTTCTCGTGGGGATTTCTGGGGATTCCCCGAGAGTTCCCATTGGTTGGGGAAGTGCAGGAGGAGGGATTTCCGGGAGAGATATTTCTGGCTGGGGGTTCCTGGACAAGCAGCGTGGTGTTCGGGAGGATTCCCCGGGAGTTGTGTGAAGTGTTTTCCTGCAGTTCAAAAATAAAGTTTGTTCCTGCTTCAGTGGCTCGTGATTTGTGCCCAGCCAGACTGCGGCAATTTGTTGTGGCTCTCAACACAAATCTACTCTTGAGATTTCATCTTACTCCAGTCAGAATGGCAGTTATCAAGAAAATAAGCAACAATAAGTTTTGGCAAGGATATGGGGGAAAAGGCACACTCATGCATTGCTTGGGGGGGGACTGCAAATTGGTGCAACCAATCTAGAATCAGTATGGAGATTCCTTGGAAAACTTGGAATGGAACCACCATTTGAACCAGCCATTCCACTCCTTAGTCTATGCCCTAAAGACTTATAAAGAGCATACTACAGCAACACAGCCACTTCAATGTTCATAGCAGCACAATTCTAAATTGTTAACCTATGGAAGTAACCTAGATGTCCTTCAATAAATGAATGGATAAAGAAACTGTGGTACATATATACAATGAAATATTACTCAGCATTAAGAGAGAATAAAGTTATGGCATTTGCAGGTAAATGACAGAGTTGGAGAATATCATGCTAACTGAAATAAGTCAATCTGAAAAACCAAGAGCTGAATGTTTTCTCTGATAAGTGGATGCTAATCCATATGGAGGGGGTTCATGGGATAAGTGGAGAAACTTTAAATGGGAAAAGGGAAGTGGAGAGAGGGCAAAGGGGTAGGAAAGATGGTGGAATGAGACAGACATCATTACCCTAGGTATGATTACACAAATGTATGTTACATGTTACATGTATGATTATACAAACTCTAATTCATGCACAACCAGAGTAGTGGAAAATTCTGCTCCATTTGTATATAATTAATCAAAGATCTTTCTACCGTCATATATAATTGATTCCAACTAATAAACAAACAAACAAACAAACCAATGACATTCTTCACAAAGCTAGAAAAACTAATCCTACAACTCATAAGAAAGCACAAAAGACCCAGAACAGCTGAAGAAATCCTGAGCAAAAAAGAACACCACAATACCTTACTTCAAAATATACTGCAGAGTCAAAATAACAAAAATTGCATGGTATTAGCATAAAAGCAGATACATAGACCAGTGGAATAGAATAGAGGAAACAGAACTAAACCCACAGAGCTAAAACCATCTAATTCTTGCCAAAGGTGTTAAAAACATACATAGGACAAAAGGCAGCCTATTCACAAATGGTGCAGGAAAACTAGATATCCATATGTAGAAGATTGAAGCTAGACTCCTGTCTCTTATTTGTACAACAATAAATTCAAAATGAATGATAGACCCAAATATAAGGCCTGAACCTTTGAAACTACTAGAAGGAAATTCTTTTTTTTTTTTTTTTTTGATTTGTGATTCTCTTTATTAATAGTCATCTATGGAAATTTATGCCAGTTAGTTGAATTTTCTGAACCACAGTTTTCAAATCTCCCACTGTTGGTTTTCATTGTTATTTTCCATTTCCTCTTCCTGTAATACTTTGGCTAGGATGTTTTGAAGAGATGGTTTTCTAGCTGCGAATTCTTTAAACTTTTGTTTATCGTGGAAGGTTTTAATTTCATTCTCCATCCTGAAGCTTAATTTCGCTGGATACACAATTCTTGGTTGGAACCCATTATCTTTCAGTGTTTGAAATATGTTATTCCAGGATCTTCTAGCTTTCAGAGTCTGTGTTGAAAGATCAGCTGTTATCCTGATTGGCTTGCCCCTAAATGTAATCTGCTTCCTTTCTCTTGTAGCTTTTAAAATTCTCTCCTTATTCTGTATGTTGGGCATCTTCATTATAATGTGTCTAGGTGTGGATCTCTTATGATTTTGCACATTCGGCGTCCTGTAGGCTTCTAGGATTTGGGATTCTGTCTCATTCTTCAAGTCTGGGAAGTTTTCTTGTATTATTTCATTGAATAGACTGCTCATTCCTTTGGTTTGGAGCTCTGTACCTTCCTGTATCCCAATGACTCTTAAGTTTGGTCTCTTAATGTTATCCCATATTTCTTGGATGTTCTGCTCATGGTTTCTTAACAGTCTTGCTGAGCTGTCTATGTTCTTTTCCAGTTGAAATACTTTGTCTTCATTGTCTGATGTTCTATCTTCTAAGTGTTCTACTCTGTTGGTAGTATTCTCCATTGAGTTTTTAAGTTGGTTTATTGCTTCCTGCATTTCTAGGATTTCTGATTGCTTGTTTTTTATAACCTCTATCTCCCTGTATAGTTGATCCTTTGCTTCCTGGATTTGTTTGCGTAATTCGTTGTCGAAGTGATCTTTCATTGTCTGATTTTGCTGTTTAATGTCTTCCTTGATACTCCAGATCATCTGAAGCATGTATATCCTGAATTCTTTATCTGACATTCCATCTGCTGCAGCTGTTACCTCTTCTAAAGTTGCGTTGACCTGCATTGCTTGTGGTCCTTTCTTTCCTTGTCTTTTCATACTGCTTGCGTATCTTTCCTGCAGGTGCGGGCGGCGGCTCTGCTCTCTCCTTATTCCAATTGGGGTGTCGTGGCTACCACGCCGGCAGGTCACTGGGCCTGTTCTGGGAGCTGGTGGCGGCTCTGTTCTGCCCCTACTCCAATTGGGGTGACGTGTCTGTCGTACCAGCAGGCCACTGGGCCTGTCCTGCTGGTCGGTCGCAGATCTGCCCACCTTTCGGGCACGAGTGGAGGCTCTGCTTTGCCCCTACTCCAATTGGGGTGTCGTGACTACCCCGCCTGCAGGATGCTGGGTCTGTTCCTGGCAAGGGAGGCGACTCTGCTCTGTCACTACTCCAATTAGGGTGGTGTTTGTACCCCGCCGGCAGGCTCCTGGGCCTGATCCGCCGGTCTGTTGTAGGTCTGCCTACCTTGAAGGCGCGGGCGGCGGATCTGCCCTGCCCCTCCTACCACGCCTGCGGACCCCTGGGCCTGATCTGCAGGTTGATCACTGGTCTGCTCACCCTGCGGGCACGGGTGGCGGTTCCGCTCCACCCCCACTCCAATTGGGGTCACGTGACCACCACACCGGCAGGGCCTGATCCGGGCATGGGATAAGGATCTGCTCTGCCCCTACTCGAGTTGGGGTGACGTGTGTACCACACTGGCAGGCCACTGGGCCTGACCCGCCAGGCTGTCACAGGTCTGTTTACCTTGCAAGCGCGAAGGGCGGCTCTGCCCTGCCCCTCCTACCACGCCCATGTACTACTGGGTCGTGGGTCTGCCCACCTGGCGGGTGTGGGTGGCGGCTCCGCTCCGCCCCCTCTCCAATTGGGGTCACGCGGTCACCACGCTGGCGAGCCGCTGGGCCTGCTCCGGGGGCTGGCGGCGGCCCGGCTCCTTCCCTCTGGCTCGAGTACAAATTGAGGAGACTCGGGTGACTGAGCCTCACCCCCCTTACCAGGAGACCAACTGCTTATGTCACCGCTGGTATTGATGAAGATCTGTCCTCCACCGCTTTCTGCTGACATCAGATCTCTGCCATGTTGGTATCCTATGCGAATGGCAGCATTTCGTTCCCCTTGCCAGGCAACCCAAGCAATGGGTGAGTCCTGACCTGCCCTCAGCAGGACCCGGACCGAGACGCAGTTTCCGCGGGCTCCTAGCCCCGGTCCAGGGAAGTTCCGGGAGCCGGAACTCGGCCGCTCCGTGCTCGGTGTAAGCTCCTATAAGTGTAGGCTCCAAGAAGCAGCCCCCGCGGGCTCAGTTCCGGGAGCCGGAATTCGGCCGCTTAGTGTTTGGTGTATGCTCTGATAGTAGCAGGGTCCAAGAAGCAGCCTCCGCGGGCTCCGCAGCCCTGAGCCAGGGCGGTTCCGGGACGGTTCCGGGAGCCGGAACTCGGCCGCTCTGTGCTCGGTGTAAGCTCCTATAAGTGTAAGCTCCAAGAAGCAGTCCCTGCGGGCTCAGTTCCGGGAGCTGGAATTCGGCTTCTTGGTGTTTCGTGTTTGCTCTGATATTAGCAGGGTCCAAGAAGCAGCCTCCGCAGGCTCCGCAGCCCGGAGCCAGGGCGGTTCCGGGACGGTTCCGGGAGCCGGGACTCGGCCGCCCCGCGCTCCGTGTTCACTCCGATAAGATCAGATTTTAAGAAGCCCCAGGCGCTGAACCCTAGCAATCTGTCTGCAAGCCGCAGGCGAATTGCAGCCTGAAATTACCTGTTCTATGGCTGAATGAGCTGCGGTCAGTCAAAAACAGGTGTGGTGACGTCAGTTTACCAACATGGTGGCTGCTGGCCTCCTCTGTGGTCTGACCGGTGTGGAGAACAGAGATGGACCGCTTCCTTCCCCGTCTCGAACCCAGAATTCAGCCCTGAGTGCGGTGCTTGCGCGTCTGGCAGAAACTGCAGCGCTGTAACCCTGCGTCTCTATCCCAGCGCGCCTTGCAGACTCTAGCCGCGGGGCGATTTGCTTAATAAGCAGTGTTACCCTCCATGCGACAAACCTCTCGCGTTTGAGTCCCCGTAGCCGATCCTCATGCGATGGAAATCCTTCCTCCAGGTTCCGGCGCACCCCACTATTGCTGGAAATTCCTAACAAGATATCCTTTAGCCGTCCTGACTTGTCATACTCCCACACAGTGAAGCAGCACACGGGGGTAATGCACTCCCCTCGCCGCCATCTTCCTCGAAGATGAGGAAATTCTTTTAGTCAACTTTTGCGCTGCTGTAACTAAAGGATCTGACCAGAACAATTGTAGAGGAGGAAGAGTTTTTTTTAAGAGCTTATGATTTCAGAGGCCCACAGATAGTTCCATTCCTCTGGGCTTGAGGTGAGGCAGGACATCTGGCTGGAGTGAAGCAGTTCACATCACTATAATCAGGAAGGAGAGAGAGAGAGAGAGAGAGAGAGAGAGAGAGAGAGAGAGAGAGAGAGAGAGAGAGAAAGAGAAACTCCACTCTCCAGATACAAATATATATACCCCATAGCCACTCCCTGATTCCCACCTCTTCCAGCCACACCCTACCACTTCAGTTAATTCCATCAAGGATTACTTCGTTTATTGGGTTAAGACTTTTACAATACAATCATTTCTCTTCTGAATCTTCCTACATTGTCTCATGTATGAGCTTTTCCAGGGGACACCTCACATCCAAACCATAACAAAAAGTAGGGGGAGTATTTCAAGATATAAGCACAGGCCAAGATCATTGCTGAAGATGCCAGTGGACCAACCATTCTGGAAGCTGATAAGATTCTCCTGGAGAGGAACACATGATGATTATTCCCAGTCTCTTCTTAAATGTCGGCAGTGTCTTAGTTTGAGTGGCTGAAAAATAAGAATCATGTCAGCCTTGGCCGATTAACCTTCAATTATGAAATGGATTCTGATTATCACTTGCTCATATCTGTTCTAGAAAGTTTAGAAGGAAAACTTGGAAAGCATGGTGGAACAATTCTTGTCATTCCCACTACAGAGTTCCAGGAAAGAATATCAGGTACATCAGAGAAAGACATTGTGCATTCTGGCTTGGTCTACACCATGGAGTGTTCAGCCAGGCAAATTATGCATATAACCATGAAGTATAATCTGACCTGAAAATAGTTGCCTATGTCACTGCCATTGAGAAAGTTTTTGAAGTGTACAACAAAGCTAACATGACTTTCACATAGATGGATCATGGATAACTTCCTCATCATCCTCTTTATCTGTAACTTCTGTTGACCTATCACAAGTTTATATGTAATTTTTACAGAAATTTTTCTCTCATGAATCATTAAATAACAGACACTGGTCTCAACAAGTCAATCCAAGCCAGCCCTTAAAAAGAAAGAAATTAAGTTTAGGGGATCGTGTGGAAGTAGAAATCACCTATTTCAGAGAGTCTTTCAGGCATTTTGCTATTATATAAAAAGTCTCTTCCATCTGACTGTGCTGCCTTATTCCTGGGCTCTTCTCAACACAGTTAGTGCTATTGCCAGGGAAAATAGTCAAGAACAGTCACTCATTTTTCTCTGGACAAGTTTGGAACATGCTGTAACTTTGACACATGTGAGAATGAGATGTATGGTATTTTCAGAAGGTGGCATGGTCCTCAAATGAGTTATTGGTATTTTATATCTGCATAATAATAACTCAATTTTACAAGTTGCAAACAAAAATAAAAGCTGTGTCATGTGTATTTTATTCTCAGAGAATAAAATTTGTACATGCTGCTGTAATAAAATTGCCTTGAATCACTTAATAAGCCTAACCTTGACTCAAGCAGTGAATGCCTACAAACATAGTAAATGAAGAAAGCTAGTATTTTTATAACATGAAGCAGTATCATTTATAGCTTATCAGTCATGTATTGTTCAGCAAAATAAAGAGCCTGATTGAGGTCTGTCTTCATACTTGGTGACATTGGAGGTTATGTTTGTTAAGACTATCAGAATTTTCTAACTACCATTATGCCATGTAGTCCAAAAAATGCAATAACATCCTTTCATGTTAATTAATTATTCTTCCCTTTTGAAGATCTATCCTGTTGACTAATTGAACCATAATCCAAGTGGGGTATCCCAGGAAAAACCACTGGGCTCCCTGTTAGGGATCTAGCTGGCTCTGAGCACTGCTGGTGGCCCCGACTCATCCTGACTGTGTCCTCTCCTTCTGGAGGCTTTGCATTCTGCACCCAGCTTTATTAACAGCAGGCTGAAGATGACATAGGTTTTAGCGTGTAGAGAGTTTTTTGGCCAGGGCCTTTTAAGCAGTAGTGTTCCAATGAAGTACTAGATATTTATATAAGAAAGAATGCTTTTTTAAAAAATACAATAATGTCCTTTCACAAATTTCTAATACTTTGTAACTGAATGAATTAACATAGTGATAAAAGCAGTTATTAAAAATTTACCTTTTTCAAAGTCAAAAAAGTAGATACAGGCACAGGCAACAGCCTTCTGACTCCATAGCTTTAGGAAATAATAAAAAGAATCAATAAATGGGATTGCATAAAATTAGACTTTCTGCACAGCAAAGAAAATCATTAACAGCATGAAGAGAGACCCTACAGAATGGGAGAAAAATTTCCCAGCTACTCTTCTGACTGACAGTTAATATCCAGAATATATGCTGAACTAAAAAACTTAAAACAACAACGACAACAACAATAAAAACAAATAACCCAATCAATAAATGGGAAATGAACTGAACAGACACTTTTCAATAGAAGTGCAAATGGCTAATGTCAGTTTAATATTGTTAGCCATTAGGAAATGCAAGTTAAAAATACATTGAGATTCCATTTTACTTCAGTCCTAATGGCTATCATCAAGAACACACACACATACACACACATCCAATAAATGTTTGCAACCTTATTGATGGGGAAAGGAATCCTTATACATTGTTGGCAGGAATTTAAATTAGTACAACCACCATAGAAATCAGTATGAAAGTCCCTCAAGAAAACTAAAAAGAAAACTATCATAGAATCCAGCTATACCATTTCTTGGTATATATTGAAAAGAATTAAATTCAGCATTCTATAAAGATACTTGCATACCTATGTTTATCATGGCACAATTCACAATGCCAAGTTATGTAATAAGCCTAGGTGCCCATCAAGAGATGAATGGATAAAGAAAATGGAGTATTATCCAGCTACAAAGAAGAATGAAATCATGTTTTTTTTTTTTCAGGAGAATGGATGGAACTGGAGATCATCATGCTAAGTGAAATATGCTAACCTCAAAAAAATATTGCATGTTTTCTCTCATATGTGGAGTCAAGGGTAAAAAGACAACATGAAAGTAAAAGAGAGACTCTTAGAGAAAGAAAAGGGATCAGGTAGGGGAAAGGGAAGGGTAGTGGGTAAAGGGGGATGGAAATAATTCAAGTAAATTATATGCATGTGTGAATATGCCACAGTGAAACTTCTGAATAACTACTATGCACAAATAAAAATAGAAGATATAACTAAATCTCTTAGAGGTTAACCAAAGAGATTGAAATTCATATGAATTGAATTGAAAAGTAGCATTTTTGTGCCTGGTTTATTTCACTTAACATAATATCCTCCAGGTTCATTCATGTTGTCAAAATGATAGAATTTCCTTCTTTTTATGGTCAAATATATTCCAATGTGTTTACATACTTTATTTTGTTTATATATGTATTATTGGTAGACATTTAGGTTGATCCCACATCTTGGCTATTGTCTACAATCCTGCAATAAACACTGGAGTGCAGATACCTCTTTAACATACTGATTTCATTTCCTTTGGGTGTATACCTAGTAGTTGGTTTGATGGATCATATGGTAGTTCTAGTTTTAATTTTTGGAGTACTTTCTATGATCTTTTCAATAATTACACGATCTCATTCATATGTGAAATATTAAAGTGTTAACTTCATGGAACTTGAGAGTAGAATTGTGATCACCAGGAGCTTAGCTGGGAGCAGGGGTTTGGGGATATGTTTGTCAAAGGACATACAATTTCAGTTAGAAGGAATAAGTTCAAGAGATCTATTATGCTACAGAGTAACCATAGTTAATAACAATATATTGCATTCTTTTTTAAAAGAAGTTTTTGTTTTTAGTAGTGGCTTATAGTTTTATATAATTGTGGGGTTTGACATATTCATGAATGCATATAACAGTTTACTCCATTTCAATCCCCAGTAATCCCCTCTTCTCTCCCATCCTTCCACCTCTAGTCCTCTATCTCTATTATGTTGGTCTTCCATCTACTGTTTATTTTTAATTGGTGCATTATATTTGTACATAAATGTGAAATTCATTGTGATATATTCATACATACACATATAGCGTAATTTGGTTAGTTTCATTCCATAGTTCCTCCCCTTTCCCATCCCTCCTCCTTCCCTCTTGATACCCTTCCTTTATTCCATTTTCCTCCTTCCTATTTTCATAAGATTCCTTTTTTAATAAAATTACTTATTTCTCTCGAGCCTCCACATGACGGAAAACATTTAACCCTTGACTTTCTGAGTTTGGTTTATATCATCTTAACATGATATTCTCCAGTTCCATACATTCTCCTGGAAATGACATGATTCAGTTCTTCTTTATGGTTGAGTAAAACTCCATTATGTATGTATGTATGTATGTATGTATGTATGTGTATGTGTGTGTATTCTGAATATTAATCTCCTGTCAGAAGTGTAGCTGGCAAAGATTTTATTTCTCTCTGCAGGCTCTCCATTCATGTTTTTAATTGTTTCCTTTGCTGTCCAGTAGAAAAAGCAGCATTTCTTGTTTGTCAGTTTATGTTTTTTTTTTTGGTGCTGGGATTGAGCCATGTATTTTTTAATTTATGGGGTTTTGTGGGGGAGGAGTACAAGGGATCAAACTCAGGGGCTCTCACATGCTAGACAAGTACTCTCACACTGAGCTAAATCCCCAGACCATTTCTAAATTTTGAGACAGGATCTCACTAAGATGCCCAGGCTAGCCTCAAACTTATGATCCTCTTGTCTCAGCCTCTCTATCTGGGATTACAGTTATGTGCTATCACACTTAGCTTAATTTATGTTTTTTAAATAAATTATGTGGAAATTGATTTATTAAGTTTCCCTAAGAGGTCAGAAGCTTCTGCTTAACTGTGAATCACTGGAATAAATATTTCTCTTTCAAAAACTCCCTTTTTTGATGGTACTAAATAACACAAGTGGGTCTTATACTCTCTGTTTTCTCTATCCAAATTGATTAAGGTTATTCTCCGTAGACATATATTGACTATATATAAATATGCCTCTTCTCTAACTTGTAAAGAAATACTCAGGACTCAAATTCACAATATACAAAGAAATAATACAAATCAATAGGAAAAAAGACAAACACTGGCAAAGGGAATTGTTAGTTGTATTCTTGATGATTGCTATTCTAACTGAAGTGAGAAGAAATCTCAGTGTAGTTTTGATTTGCATTTCACAGACCACTAAATGTTTATTTTGAGTTTTAAAAAAAATGGGCAAAGGCAATTGAGCAGAAACTTCCAAAAAATAAAAAGATAAGCAAATGGATGAAAAATGTATTAAATAGTGCTCCACCTCACCAGTAGTTAATAAGCAGAGAAATGCAAACTAAACAATGAAATCTGAACACTTACACTCACCAGGATGGGTAGAATTTTAGAAGACTAGTAAGGCAAATTGCCATGATTTGAATATGGCTTGTTCATTGCAAAAGTCATGTTGAAATACTATCCTCTTCTCTTCCTGGGGGAGGAGAGAAAGGAAAGGGGGTATAGCAGAGAGTAAATCAAATTCCATGCCTGTATGATTATGTCAAAATGAACCCAGCTATTATTACAGATGTACTGCACTAATAAAAGGAAAAGCTTAAAGAAAAATTTTAAAAGAATGCAATCCTCACTATATTAAGAGGTAGGACCACAGGAGACTTTTAGGAGGTTATTCATGAGATTAATAGATTAATGTGTTGTTCCAAGAGTAGGTAGGTCTTGAGATTTTAAAAAGGAGCCAATTTGGAACAGATGTGCTTTTACTCTCTGCCTCTCTTACTGTGTGATCTCTACATTGCCCAGAACTCTGCCAGCAGGTTGTTCACCACCAGATGTGACTCCTTGACCTTGAGCTAGAATTATGACTCAAAATAAACATCTTTTCTTTATAAATTACCCTATCTGTGTTATTGTATTATTAACGACAGAAAAAAGACCAAGACATAAAGTGTTTGAAATAATGTGAACAATTAGAATTTACACTTCTGATGACAGTATAATTGATATAACCTTTTAGAAAGCAGTTTGGCAATACCAGGTGAAGCTGAAAAGAGAATATAACTTATGACATCAGAGTCACTTCTAGGTATATACTTTCCCCCTTCAAAATGTGTATACATGTTCACAAAATTATATATATATATATATATATATATATATATATATATATATATATATATATATATATAATAGAATGGGTAAATGAACTTTGGTGCATTCATTCTAAAAAGGATGAAAGTAGTACTTGATGTCCAGGAGATGGCTTTATATTCAGTGACAGGCCATAGTGTTCTATTGAACAAAAATAATTTCAGTTTCACTAACATCAGGAAACACTATGGTGATGGGTTAAGAGAAAAAAAGAGCACCCCACAATTTTGTCTAAATACAGACAAAAAGGGCATAATCCAATCCATAGAAATGACCAAACATCTCTATCCTGGCCAATATTAGTAACTAACTTATTTGCCAGTAAAAATGTTAGTCTTACCCTGTTTGCTTCATCTTCTGCATAAGAATTATTAATATACCACCATAGAATTAACCTCACTTATGACAGTATGCAATCTGGAGCAAAGTCCCACTTCAAATCTCTTCCAAACCACCAAACATAAAACCAAATACCATTATGTTCTTTATTATAACTTTCTTATTTAAATGCCCCATTATCTACTATAGTGTGTAGTTTACCCTGTTGTAGTAAGTCAGTCAATATAACTTTGTTCAAATACAGGTGTTAATGATGGTCTTTGTTGAAGGACACTGACAATACATACAGGAATTCTATAAAGTGGTAATGAAAGTGAATCAAATAGAGCTAAACACAACAACACCAATCTCACATTGAGCTAAATAATGAGGGGGAAAAAACTAGATTCAAAGAATTATCTGCTATATACTTTAGATATAATTTTGAGGCAAAACTAAATAGTTTAAAACATACACTTAAGCAAGTGTTAAGATATCTGATAGATTGAGGGGTTCCATGAACTCCTGCATGTCAGGATGTCGTTAATATTTTGTACACTTCGTTTTCATTCACTTTGATCTCATTTGAAAAATATGATTTTGGCTTATCTTATGTGACATTATTTGTATAGCATCTAGGATTGAAATGATGACCACAAATAAGAAATCAAATGCTTTGAATATTGAGCATGAGACAGAGTGTCAGAAGACAAGTTCTAGTTCTTACTCTATTATGAAGAGCTGAATGAACTGGTCAATAGACTTCATCATTTGGGACATTAGTTTCTTCATCTGTTAAAAATAAAGTAATGGACTCTAAGATTTCATCTCATTCGAGTCAGAATGGCAGCTATCAAGAATACAAACAACAATACATGTTGGCAAGGATGTGGGGGGAAAGGCACACTCATGCATTGTTGGTGGGATTGCAAATTGGTGCAACCAATCTGGAAAACAGTATGGAGATTCCTTGGAAAACTTAGAATGGAACCACCATTTGACCCAGCTATCCCATTCCTCCATTTATACCCAAAGGAATTAAAAACAGCATACTACAGGGAAACAGCCACATCAATATTAATAGCAGCACAATTTACAATAGCTAAATTGTGGAACCAACCTAGATGCCCTTCAGTAGATGAATGGATAGGGAAACTTCATATATATACACGGGAATATTACTCAGCATTAAAAGAGAATAAAATCATGGCATTTGCAGGTAAATCCATATTGGAGAATATAATGCTAAGTGAAATAAGCCAATCCCCAAAAAACCAAAGGCCAGATGTTTTCTTTGATATGAGGATGCTGACTCATAATGGCAAGGGGGGGTGCATGGAAGGAATGGAGGAACTTTAAATAGGGCAAAGGGGAGGGAGGGGAAAGGAAGGGGAGTAGTGGTAGGAAAGATGGTGGAATGAGTTACCCTAAGTACATGTATGAAGACACAAATGGTGTGAAAATACTTTGTGTACAACCAGTGACTTGAAAAACTGTGCTCTAAAAGAAACAACCTGTGAGGTGACAGAGAGCCTGCATCCTGGGAGGAAATTTTTACTCTCACACATCAGATAGAGCACTGATCTCTAGGGTATATAAAGAACTCAAAAAGCTAAACACCAAAAAAAAAAAAAAACCCAATCAACAAATGGGCCAAGGACCTGAACAGACACTTCTCAGAACAGGATATACAATCAATCAACAAATATATGAAAAAATGCCCATAATCTCTAGCAATCAGAGAAATACAAATCAGAACTACTACTCTTAAGATATCATCTCACTCCAGTCAGAATGGCAGCTATTATGAAGACAAACAACAATAAGTGTTGGCAAGGGTGTAGGGGAAAAGGTACACTCATACATTGCTGGTGGGACTGCAGATTGGTGCAGTCAATATGGAAAGCAGTATGAAGATTCCTTGGAAATCTGGGAATGGAACCACTATTTGACCCAGCTATCCCTCTCCTCGGTCTATACACAAAGGACTTATAACAGCATACTATAGGGACACAGCCACATCAATGTTTATAGCAGCACAATTTACAATAGTTAAACTGTGGAGCCAACCTAGATGTCCTTCAGTGGATGAATGGATAAAAAAATATGGCATATATACACAATGGAATTTTACTCAGCATTAAAAAAGTAGAAAATCATGGCATTTGCAGGTAAATGGATGGAGTTAGAGAAGATAATGCTAAGTGAAGTTAGCCAATCCTAAAACACAAATGCAGAATGTTTTCTCTGATATAAGGAGGCTGACTCATAGTGGGGTAGGGAGGGACAGCATGGGAGGATTAGATGAACTCTAGATAGGGCAGAGAGGTGGGAGGGAAAGGGAGGGGACAGGGGATTAGCAAGGATGGTGGAATGTGATGGACATCATTATACAAAGTATATGCATGGAGATTTGAATTGTGTGTCAACATACTTTATATACAATCAGAGATATGAAAAATTGTGGTATATATGCGTATTAAGAATTGTAATGCAAAAAACCCAAAGTACATGTATAAAGGCATGAATTGGCATGAACATACTTTATGTACTGAGATATGAAAAATTGTGCTCTATATGTGTAATAAGAATTGTAATGCATTCCACTGCTGTCATGTATTTAAAAAAATAAAATCAATTAAAAAAAACACAAAAATTGTGCTATGTTTAATATGAAATAAATTGCAATCTGCCATCATATATAACAAAATAGAATAAATAAATAATTTAATTAAAAACATATAAAACAAATAAAGTAATGGGAGGGAATTGGGGCTAATTTTTCTGTTTTGAAATCCAAAGCCAAATATTTCTCTTCGTATGGTTTCCTCATTTGGTTTACTGAATTATCTGGGAAACAGTAATATATTGATTAAAGTATAGAAATGTGAAGTCAGACAAAATTGAATTGAATTTTATCTCTAACATTTACAAAGTAAAGGACCATAGGGTGTGACATAATCTTTCCTATTTCTGTTTTCTGGTCTTTTTTTTTTTTTTTTTTTTAAGAATGTCTTCCTTGTTGCAAGGATTGAATTAAATAATGCATGTAAATCGCTTTAACAGAGTGTTGGTACATAGAAAACATATCCAATAAATATTAGTGCCATAATAATCATAGGTGACAAACAACAAGCTGCTTCCTAAGCATTTTAGGGTTCTGGAGCAAGGAATGGATCTGAGGCCAGTTGTCTTACTCCCTTCTCATTATATCCACTGGACCTCAGGTTCCTGAAGGACGTCAGCCTCTCCCCTTTTCTTTGCCTACTGACTTCTTCCTCCATTCTTTCCTGCTCTCCCTCACGTCTGCCGCTGTCTCCTGGATACCTCTGCTGCCTAATACATTTTGTTTGGGCTCCAGAAGACACTGCAGGGTCCTTTTTGCTATTTTCTCGGTCTCTGGGAGGACTGTGAAGCGTGCACATAAAGTTTAAAGCGGTCCCTGTTTGCCCATGGCCGCAGTGGCCCCAGCTGGCTAGCAAATACAGTGACGTCAGTTTGAACGAACATCCTCATTGGCTTCTCAATTCCCAAGGACTTTTTTTTCCCTTGAAAGGGGATTAACAGGCGAGTCTACCGTTGCTTTGGCAACAAACTTCCAACCTCTGCCCAACTCTCCGGAATGAGAACATATCTATTAATACATTGGATAAACTGGGGTGTCGGGTTGCTCAAAGCAAAGTTTTTTTTTTTTTTTTTTTTTTTTTTTTTCCAGCGTAAAACAGTGTACCAGTTCAGCGAGCCTTTGGTCGCGTTGCGATTAGAGATTAGTAAAGCGGTGAGCCCTGTTGAAGGAGCCTGTTGCGGAAAAGTGAAAGTATATTCTCAACAGGTGGCGGCGGCTGCAAGGAGTACATTTGTGGGAACTAATGGCGGTTACGAGCAGAAAACCTTTGCAAAACAGGCAAGTGGCGTCTCTTTTCCTTTTTTTGTGTGTATCTGTGGGGGATGCAGCCACCATCCGCTATTCGGTGGCAGAGGAAATGGAGAGCGGCTCGTTTGTAGCCAATGTGGCTAAGGATTTGGGGCTGGAGGTAGGGAAGCTGGTTGCGCGCGGGGCTAGGCTAGTTTCCGAGGGCAACAAGCTGCATTTCCGGCTCCACCGCAAGACGGGAGATTTGTTCGTGAAGGAAAAATTGGATCGGGAGTCACTTTGTGGCAAAGCTGACCCATGCGTTCTGCACTTTGAAATTGTCCTGGGAGAGCCGCTGCAGTCCTTCCGTGTGGAAGTCAGGGTATTTGATATCAATGACAATGCCCCGAGTTTTCAAAACAAGGAACCACTGTTAAAGATTCCGGAGAGCACTCCTTTGGGTTCACGTTTTCCTCTGCAGAGCGCCCAGGATTTGGACGTGGGCCTCAACGGTCTCCAAAACTACACCCTAAGCGCCAACGCATATTTTCACCTGCACACCCGCTTCCGGAGCCATGGGCCCAAATATGCCGAGCTAGTGCTGGATAAACCCCTGGATAGAGAGGAACAGGCTGAAGTTAACTTAACAATTACTGCGGTGGATGGCGGGTCCCCACCCAAGTCTGGCACTGCACACATCCGCGTGGTGGTTCTGGATGTCAATGACCACGTGCCCCAGTTCTCACGATTGGTGTATCGTGCTCAGGTACCAGAGAATAGCTCCATTGGTTCTTTGGTGGCTACAGTGACTGCCACGGATCTAGATGAGGGCACCAACAAGGAGATAACTTACTCGTTAGCTCAAAACCCAGAAGCAATTCTCCAGACATTTCAAATTGATTCTCATACTGGAGAGGTTCGGCTCCGAGAGCCACTAGATTTTGAAGCTACAGAAACATATGACATTGACGTTCAAGCTACGGATGGAGGAGGACTCTCTGCCCACAGCAAAGTTCTGGTGGAAGTGATGGATGTAAATGACAATCCTCCTGAAGTGATGGTCTCCTCTGTGTCTAGCCCTCTGCCTGAGGACTCGCCACTACAGACTGTGGTGGCCCTCTTTACTATCAGAGATCGGGACATCAGAGTGGGAGGAAAAATCACTTGCTTCCTCAGAGAAGACCTTCCCTTTGTAGTCAAACCTACATTCCGAAATTCTTATTCACTGGTGACTGACAAAAGCTTGGATCGTGAGGATGTCTCAGGCTACAATATCACTATTGTTGCCATGGACACAGGACCACCCAACCTGTCCACAGAGACTGTGATAGAGGTGCTAATATCTGACATTAATGACAATCCTCCAATGTTTCAGAAAGATTCCTATGTCTTGACTGTTCGAGAAAACAACAGCCCTGCAGTTTTTATTGGTAAAGTCCATGCTGAGGATCTAGATTTGGGTGAGAATGCCCAAGTGACATATTCTCTGTTGCCTCCAAAAAGTGGGGATCTATCAGTCTTTGCTTACATCTCCATAAATTCAGATAATGGGAAGCTGTATGCTTTGAGAACTATGGATTATGAAGCCATTCAAGATTTTCAGTTTGTGGTAAAGGCAACTGATGGGGGCTTCCTGACACTGAGTAGCCAAGTTATTGTCAGAGTGGTTGTTCTGGATGACAATGACAATCGTCCAATGATCTTGTACCCATTGCAGAATGGCACTTTGCCCTGCAATGACCTGGTGCCCAGATCTGCAGAGGCAGGCTATCTGGTGACCAAAGTGGTGGCTGTTGATGGTGATTCAGGTCAAAATTCTTGGCTTTCATACCATCTACTTAAAGCCACCGACCTTGGGTTATTCTCTGTTCAGCGACAAAATGGGGAAATCCGAACATTGAGGCAGATATCTGAGAGAGACCCCATGATGCAGAAACTGACTATTCTTGTTCAAGATCATGGCCAACCAGCTCTTTCCACTACTGCCTCACTGAATATCCTGCTGGTAGATGGCTTTTCAGAGCCTTATCTGAGGTTCTGGGATCCATCCAAGCATTCTAAGAAGGTAAACTCAACCACTAAATATTTGGTTATTTCTCTGGCTGTGCTTTCCTTTCTGTTTCTTCTCTCTGTTACAGTGATCTTCATTATTCACATCTACCAGAAGATTAAACACAGAGACACATTCACAATTCAAGAGCATTTCTATGATGACTGTAACTTCCCTAAAAACCTGGTACAAGGAGAAGGCAATGGATCCTTATCTCGGCCTTGTACATATGAAATATGCTCAGCCACTGGCACTGGCAATAGTGAGTTCCGGTTTCTTAAGCGCTTTATGCCCAATTTTCCTTTCCCTCATGCCTCTGGAGAGGTAAGAACAGAGGACAGATCCAGTTTACCAACAGATTCTAACAGGAATAGGTCTCGGGGGTCAGAGGACCATACCCAGGTATCTGATGACTATATGTAGCTCATAGTAATAGCCCTTAGTAACAGAAGTGAAACACAATTCTATACTTGGTATGCAAAGCTCTCCTATCCTCACTGAAACAAAAATGGTAGTAGATTACAGCTTTAGCAGACAGAAGAGTACCAAGTTTGCTGAAAATGAGAAACCCAGAGTGAGGCTTAACTTACTTAGTACAAAATAGTTATCCTGATCTCTAGTTCATATATCTGTAATCCTGTTTGGAACTGTTTGAAGGAATGCCACCACATATGTAAGAACATATGTGACAGGGACTTCATTTTTATCTCCTCAGACAGGAAAATAATGAATGAGACATTGTTTCCCCCATGAGATTCATTGCAATACTTAATTCCATAAGGATAGCCCTTATTTTGCCTTTATTTTCCAGTAGAAAGGTTGTACATATATAGGTAACAAGCTTCCAGTTTTGATATATCAGGAAGCATTCATGTTTGACAAAGAGATATAGTTTATTATTCAGAAATTTCTAGATTTTTGTCCCTGATGGGGACCATCTTTGAATCAACATCTTGCATGTCATCATTCATAATCATGAAAATGCCTAGTCAATAGTGGTCTTCACAGATTACCAAGATGGGAAGGAAGGGTAAGGTCTGATATAAAGAGATTCAGTTCAGGAATGTACTCCAGAATTAATTTTTTAATTTAATTAATTTTTTAATTTAGATATTGATTTCTTAATGGTTGTTTGAAGTTTTAAGTAAATCTCAAGTCTTTCTTTCATATCCAGATGTCTATCCTTGCCTTATCAAAGAGCAGTTATTTGAATAAGGGAAATGAAGGGTGAATGAGGATAAAAATAAATTAGGACTGCTGTCATAAGTGCTATAGAACATTTATTTTGTGCAATTAAGTGCTATAGAAAATTTAAATTATTTTATAATTTGTAGAACAACTAAAAAAATCAAAAGGCATTAAAAGAAAAAAGCTCATTAATACCAATTAAGTGGCCTTAAAAGATATATTTTCAGGTAGTAACAAATTTGATTGCAAGTCATTTTCCTCTGTGAGTATTCTCAAGTTATGACATTAAAAATGAGAAAAAAGGTATTTCCAGTACATCATTCATAAAAGTAGATGGAGTAGGTAAACAAGTTAGTCTTTTTGATCATTATTTTGCCTTCATAAGCTCTTGAGCCCTCTTATTCTAAAAGAAAAGCCAATGTCAAAACATCAACGTAACCAATATTACTCTGGCTTGAAAATTAAGTTAGCTTTAATGAGATTTTAATTTTATACCTTATTTAATACAGGACATATCTTCTTCCAATCTTACAGGAAGGTACAATATTTGTACCTGGAATTATAGAGTAGTATTCTTAAAATAATTCTCAAACATACATTTATTAATACATATCATCTTTATTAATATATGCTTCATTTTGGATTTATGACTCATACCTAATGTCACCACACGACTATAGACTTAGTAACCAGGAATATACTAAAATTTAGTGCTGTTATTTCTTAAATGTTGGAGATGCTTAGGACAGAATTGGTGTAACCTATTGTTGCCTTCAGTGTTTTCTTTAATATTTTGAGAATAGATGAAGCAAATGCAGAATATCAATAATTTTTTCTTATTAAATATTTTCCATAAATTGTGTTACAATCCTACTCATTTGCAGTAAAGATCTTTCTTGCACAAAACAAAATAGTGTTTTAGTGTATTTGGATTAAGATCAGTTAGGGAAGGCTGAAATCAGAGACTTTAAGGGAGAAAGAACATAGAATTAATTTTGTAGAAAAGCTGTAATTACTTACTAAAACATGATTAAATAAGAGCTACCCAACTACTTGTATTTGATTATATTCAATGATAAATAGAGCCTGTCTTAATGTCAAGGATAAGGAAAGAAAATTACATGGAGCAGTGATTTTCAGACTTTGAATTTCATAAATCATTACACAAACACAAACAATGGAAAGGGAACACAGATTTATTTTTTCCAAGTTAAATGAAATAAGACCTGTTATTTCATAAATAACTTTTGTTTTACATTTTGAAGATACATTTTATTTCATTTTTTTCCTGTGTCCACAATTAAAAGTGATAAGTCAACTAACATTCTCAGTGTTGATTCTTTATAGAAAAATTTTTTCATTGTATGGTCTTTATATGGTCTTTCCAGTTTCTGCAGTTTGATTTTGTGTTTATGTGCTTCTTACTTTTTTTTTTTTACCGGTTCTTCTTAGTTATACATGACAGTAAGTGAAATAAGCCAATCTCTAAACAAAGGTTGAATGTTTTTGCTGATATGTGGAAGCTAAACCACAATAAAGTGGGGAGGGAGAGAAAGAAGTTCAGTAGATTAGATAAAAGGGAATGAAAGGAAAGGAAGGGGTATAGGAATAGGAAAGACAATGAATAAATCTAATATAATTTTCCTGTGTACACATATGAAAATACCTAAGTGAATCCTATCATTGTGCCCACCACCCATAAGAATTGTCTTGGCAGACAATGTCTGCCAAGCTTCTCCACTATTAGTTACTATTTCTCTCCTTGTAATTAATAAGTGCTTGCAGGAAGATACTTTGAAACTTTGTAAATATCATGATTTTGCATAAAATAATAGAATAAGATCAGCATGCTTGTATAATTTTACAAAATGGTAATAAAATTTCAATACAAAATGGGAAGACAATAATCTCATGATAAAAACCATTCTTCAAATACAAAATATATGGAGTTTTGTGAAAGTTTTGTCTTTTTCTTATTTTTGCATTAAACTAGTGAAAATATTGTCACTGAGTTCATATTTGAGTACTGGATTAAATGATGATCTAATCTAATTTTTATCTAGATTTCAAGTTCCCATGAAAATTCCTATTGTACCTGAAAATTAAAAACTATGAAAATCTCTGTATCAATTAACTGAATATGATATGATGAGGCACATAAGCTGAGATTAAGTCCAGGTATCCATAAGCAAATTAAAGAATGGAAATAATTATGACAATTATTCTTGCCAATATGTCAAGTAACATCAGAACTATTTGTATTTATTTAAAGTTGTAAGCCAAGAGCCTTGAAGAGTGTCTAATACAAAATGATTGATATTTAAAAAATTAAAAGCATCTATGTTGCTTAGGCAAATTGCTTCAATGGCCTTTTTAAACTTTGGCATATAGGCCTACATTTCTACAGGAGAATTTAAACTCTTTTTTTTAAAGAGAGAAGGAGAGAGAGAGGGAGAGAGAAGAGTGAGAGAGAGGGAGAATTTTTTTTAATATTTATTTTTTAGTATTTGGCGGACACAACATCTTTGTTTGTATGTGGTGCTGAGGATCGAACCCGGGCCGCATGCATGCCAGGCGAGTGCGCTACCGCTTGAGCCACATCCCCAGCCCAAGAATTTAAACTCTTTACAAAACTTTTAATTGTAATTTTAGACTTATAAAATTGCAAAAATACTTAAGAGTTCCTATATATTTGTTTGGCTTCCCTTAATATTAACTCCTTACATAACGATAGTGCAATCATCAAAATTAAGAAATTAAAACTGGTAAAATTTTATTAGGCTACAGACTTTATTCAGATTTCACTATTATCCCCAGTGTCCTTTTTCTGCTCAAAGATCCAATCCTGGACCTCATAGTACATCCAGTTGGTTTATAGCCTGAGTCTCTACTATCTGTGATAGTTCCTTAGTCTTTCCTTATCTTTCATAACTTTGAGGCTTTTGAAGAGTACTAGGTCAGTTATCAGTAAAATCTCTCTCAGCTTGGCATTGTTTTTTGTTTTCTCATGATTAGGCTTGGATTAGGTTTTATTAGGAAGAAAACTACAGAAGTGTTGTGTCCTTAGAGCGTATTATCAGCAGGTGTACGATATCGATATGTCACTATACTGGTGATATTTTTTCATTGCAAAAACACAACAAACATTTACTCTATTAACCATCTTTAAGTGTGCATAGCTCAATATTAATATGATTTCAATCTTTTTTGAGGTGCTGGGGATCCAACCCAGTGCCTCATGCATGCTAGGCAAGCACTCTATCACTAAACTACATCCCAATCCTAAGGTGATGTTAATCTTGAACTCTTGGTTAAGACAATGTCTGCCAAGCTTCTCCACTATTAGTTACTATTTCTCTCATTGTAATTAATAAATGCTTGGAGGAAGATACTTTGAAACTTTGTAAATGTCATGTTTTTGCATAAAATAAATTTTAATATCCACTGCTGGGTATTTACTGCGGCAGTTAATATTGGGGCATTCTAATGGTGATTTTCTGTTTTCCTGATTCATTTACATTAGTTTTTCTTCCATAAGGAATAATTGTGTCTTCTCCCACACTTACTCAGTTATTACTTCTTTATATATGGACTCATTAATATATATTTTAGTATTGGTGTTATGATCCAGTATATCATCATTTATTTTGTTGTTCAACAAACCCTTTTATCTGAGATGAAAAGCGATTTTTAAAAAAATATGTTTTAGTTACAGGTGGACACAATATATTTATTTTATTTTTATGTGGTGCTGAGGATCAAACCCAGTGCCTCATGCATGGTAGGCAAGCGCTCTACCTCTGGGCCACAACCCCAGCTCAAGATTAGAGTGACTTTTAAGACTAGAAGTAGCCACATAGAATACCTTGGATCAAAATTAGTACTTTTTAAACCCTATGTTAGATTATTTTAAACAAGCATAAATTTCTTTAATCTTGTTAAGATTTAATAACAATGAATATTTTAACTTTAAAGTAAAAGATAGTGACGTGATTTCAAATTTTAATTACAGGTATAAAACTACTAGATATTAAACAATGAAAATTTTAAAATGTTATGCAGATGTGTTTATATATTTATAAGCCATGTATAATACGGTTGTCATTTAAAATAAATTTATATACTGAAATCAAACAGATATGTAAGAAATGTAATTGGTTTGTCAGATTTTATGTAATTCTCCTAAAAATAAATAAACATTAATTTTTTTTGTTTTTTCTATTCAAAATGAAACTATCTCATAGAAGCAAAATTCTTCCATATATAATTTTCCTGAATACACTTTTGCTTTCCAAAGAATTTAATATTTTCAGAGTGAGATTAATCATACATTCTTCAACCAAAAGTTTGACTTAATTTCCAAATCTAGGTAACATTTTTAATAATATTACTTGGGTATATTTTATGTTTATAAACCATTGACATGGACTTAAAGATGAAAATAACTAAGGGTTCTTTGATCAAGCTTGTGAAATAAATGTATGCATCTGTGTACCACACTCTGTCCTACACACAGAAATTATAGATAGCAAATAAAAACAGAAAATTAAATAATGCAAATCAGAAATGGAACAGATAAAATAGTAGGGTTGAAACCCTTGGATTTCTGAGATATAGGATGGGAATCTGACATTGGATGCCATTAGTCTGAGTATTATGCGCTCTCAGGAACAAAATATTCTCTATGAAAGATGGAGAATAAAAGCTACAGTCACTATTTAGGGGATGGGACTGTGGAAGGTCTTTCTTGTTCATAATAGAAGGCTGAAAAATCATTTGCTGGAGATTCTTGAAGCTATTTATTAATATGTTACAGACCCAAGAAGGCTAGAAAATTCTGTGGTCAACAAGATCAATGAAGTCATATATACTATTTCTGGTATCACGATGGCTAGGAAACCTAAATCATTATCAAGACATAATTCTAGACCATGTTCAGATGGTGTAGGAGATGAACAAAGGTGAGGAGAGGAAGGAAGTAGAAAATAACAGTTTTTAAAAGTACCACTTGTTATGTTTTAAATATGAAGTTCATGTATAAGACAGTGCAAGACTGTCCAGAGATAAAACTACTAGATTATGAGAGTTATAGCCTAATCAGTGGATTAATACACTAATACGGATTAACTGGTGGTGATTATAGGCAAGGAGGGTGTAACTGGAGGAAGTAAGTACCTGCAGATATGACTTTAGGGTTTATATTTTGTCCCTGGTGAGCAGAGGTCTCACTCTGCTTTCTGGTTATCATGAGCTGCTTTCCTCAGCCATGCCCTTCCACCATGATGTTCTGGTTCACCTTTAGCCCAGAACTATGTAGTTAGACAACCATAGACTAAACCTTTGAAACCATGAGCCCAAAATAAACTTTTCCTCCTCTAAGTTGTTTTTGCCAGGTTTTTTGATCTGTGATGAAAAAGCTGAGAAAAACATTCAAAGACTGTTTAAGATGCTTGCAGAAATGAATTAAGATGTTACACTCATAAAATAACTACAAATTATGAAGTAAACAAATAAAGACAGCCAACAAGAAATTTTAGAAATGAAACATGTTCATGGTAATAAAACTTCAGCAGATGGCATAAAATTTAGGTCTGAAGCTATTGAAAGACAAATTAACAAACTGGTATATAACTAAGGAATTCATCAATATCACAGATAATATAAAAATTATGAAAGTGTAGTTAAAGACATTAAACTTACCTTCTGTTATGTGGTAAGCCACACCAAATCCTGAGGCATAAAACAGCCACTGTGTTAAGTTTATGGACACTGTGTATCAGGAATTCAGATAAGCCTCTATGATATATAAGGCCTCGGGTAGAAAACTTGAAAGGCTAGGGATGACAAGGTGGTTATGAACTTGTGTCATCTGGAGGTGACTTCCCTTACATGACTGCTGCTGGCAATCAAAGAGAATACTTCCAAAAAAAATTTGCATGTGTCTTACTTAGGTGGCATGGGCTTCTTTACTACATGGAGGCTGGGATCCAAAAACGGCATCACTTTCACTATAGTTTCTACTGGTCAAGCAATCACAGAAACAAGATTAGTGAAAAGGAAACAGAATTGAATAGAGGAATGTTAAAGAATTTTGGGATCATGAATTTTTTTTATTCTAGGGATTGAACCCAGGTGTGCTTCACTACTAAGCTACCTCCCTAGCCCATTTTTTATTTTGAGACGGGGTCTTACTAAGTTGCTTAGGGCCTCACTAAGTTGCTAAGGCCTTGAACTTGTGATCCTCCTGCCTCAGCCTCCCAAATTACTGGGATTACAGGCATGTACCACCATACCCAACTATGGAGCCAGGTTTCAAAAATGCCACATAAGACATGGAAGATGGATTGAAAAACTTCAATATAGTATCAATAGAGTTTCCAGAAATAAAGTTAGAAATGATGGAGAAGTTAATTAGTTCTGGTTCTTGATAAGATGGCAAATTAGCATGGGCTGCAGATACCCTTTTTCTATATCAGTGTGAAAGAACAATATATCAAAACATTACAGTGTCTGGGAAATAATGGGGAAACCCTAAGAAACTCCTAGGAAGGCTGAAGGCTGTTTCATACTAGCATACTAAAGGCTTGATGATGGCTGCTACCTGGGAAGGAGGGAAGTTATAATGTCCATAATATGATATATTAAAAATAAATCTCCTACCTTTGGCTTTGGACAATGAATGCCTGCCTGTTGACTGGAAATAAGAGACAATAGTTCAGATCATGGGTACAGTTGTTAGCAATGGTAAAAATCAAGGCAATGAAGAAACTCTGCTTGGGTTACGATTTACATTAGGTAGCTGTAGACCTCACTAGCCTTGGACATTCATGTCCCCCTCATTTTCCTTTCTCAAACAATATAATTAGTGAATTATAATTTACACTAATTCCTTCATATGATGCTTCTTCCTGGGTGAGGGGGGGAAGTGGAAGTTCAAACATGAAGGACTTCTTTCTTGATAAGGGGCTGTGAGATAGTAATGGCTTACTGGGGTTTTCTGGTACTTGGTATTTCCACTCAAGTATGCATTCTCTCTGCTTTCCTAAGTCTTATCCTGGCTACCAAAGACTAGATCTAGCTCATTTCTCTTCAATATATATATTATCATGAAGAATATCTGATACACAATATATTTGAGAGAAAACACACAATGTTTTTCTGAGTCTGACTTGTTTTGCTCAAAATGATGGTCTCTAGTTCCATCCATTTTTCTTAAAGGAAGGGGAGCAGGGGGAAGGAGGAGGAAAGGGTTGGGGAGGTATTGGGAAGTTAAACTGATCAAATTATATTTTTAAACACATATGAATATGCAACAATAAAAAACCACCATTCTGTATTGCTGAAAGCCATAGCCGAGTCCGAATGACGCATGGCATTTTTGCCAGAACAGAGTGGTTGAGAGGTGACGGTGACGCCAGCAAGCCATTGAAATGATAATGGTTATGTTAAGCTGTGTATATTAGACCTCCGCTGTCCGCCTCCGACTGCTACTTTGGAGTTCTCGTGGGAATTCCCCGAGAGTTCCCATTGGTTGGGGAAGTGCCGGAGGAGGGATTTGCAGTTGGTGTGTGGTTCCTGGAGGAGCCGCATGGTGGCGTTTGGCAGAGTTCCCAGGAGCATGTGTGGAGTGTGCTGGTGGAGTACAGAAATAAAGTTTGTTCCTGCTTCAATGGCTAGTGATTTGTGCCCAGCCAGACTGCGGCACTGTATAATTAATATGCACAAATGAAAACATCTGAAAGCATACGTCCTTTAAAATACACTATTACAGTTACTATTAGAACTGAGATATTATAAGTATTGAATAACAAATTTAAAATAAGCATAAGTCCCTTAAGGAAAGAAATAAGCTTCTGAAACAAGAACTATAAACAGTTTTTAAAAGTGGCAATATTAGGCATAAAAGTACAATAATTGGCCAGATGTGGTGGACACATCTGTAATCCCAGAGGCTCAAGAGGCTGAGGCAGGAGGATCACAAATTGAAAGCCATCCTCAGCAATGGCAAGGTGCTAAGCATTCAGTGAGACCTTGTCTCTAAATAAAATACAAAATAGGGCTGGGGATGTGGCTCAGTAGTTGAGTGCCCCTGAGTTCAATCCCTGGTACAGCACCCCCCAAAAGTACAATAACTGATACAAAACACAACAATCTTAAAAAAATATACCCAGTAAATAGCCTCAAGATAAATAATCAACTAACCAAAAAATGCTGAAAGAAATAATCAGCAATTAAGATGATACACCACTTTGAGAAACTTGGAGCTCAAATGAGCAAAAGTAAGGAAAGACAATATCTCTGATATGTGAAAACTAGCCATAATGGATACGGGTAAGGGGAAGAATAGTTCATTAAATGTGGGACTGGGGCTATAGCTCAGTTGGCAGAGTACTTGCCTCACATGCATAAGGTCCTGTGCTCAATTCCCAGCACCACACACACACACACACACACACACACACACACACACAATAAAAATAAGAAGTTCACTAGATTAGACAATGGGGATGGAGGTAAAGGAGGGGATAAGAAAAGGAAGGACAGTGCAATGAATCTGACATATATTTCCCATGTATATATATGAAAATGACACAATGAATCTCATCGCCATATACATCCATAAGAATGGAATCCTAACTAGAACATGATATATTCCATGCTTGTATAATTACATCAAAATGGGTTCTGGTGTCATGTATAACTAAAAAGAACCAATAAATAAAAAAATACTAGAAATGTAACAAGAAACTTAAAATGAATATCCATTCAATATTAATACATATTTTGCAGGGAAAAAATAATGAAAAATTTATGAACATCCACATATGTTTAAGGACATATTAAACACATTAGGCTGAATACATATTTTATTTACATATAAATGAAATAGAAAAATGAAAGTGATAAAAGTTAGAAGAAAATGAAGTAATAAATTGACAGGTTTTCTGTAAGGACCAAACTTGACAATGTACTATTAACTGAATAATATGATGGGCTCTCTGAATCTAGAATTTTAAAAAAGAGATATGTTACTTCCAAACAACTAGAATAAAAATAAATGAACTTAATCCAATAGAACACAGAAATGGAGGGGCTGGGGTTGTGGCTCAGTGGTAGACCACTTGACTAGCACATGCGAGGTGCTGTGTTTGATCCTCAACACAACATAAAAATAAATAAAAATAAATAAAGATATAAAAAAAGAAAGCAGAACATAAAAGGAAGGGGTAAACCCCAGAAAATTGGATACAAAACAATATTAGAAAAATAGGCCCAAATGTATCAGTAATCACAATAAAGGCAAAAGGTACATCTATTAAAAGAGACAAAAATATCACATTGTATTAAATATCATAATTCAGCTAACTTCTCCTTGCAAGAGACATTAACTCAAACTTAAAGACTCTGTGTATCAATTTACTAACTAATGGAACAATCTACTACAAATTTGGTAGCTTAAAACACCACAAATGTATCACTTTAAAGTTCTGTGATCAGAAGTCTTACACAAGTCTCACAGGGCCAAAAATCAAAGTGTCTGAAGGCTACATTTCTTTATGGGGATTTTAGAGGAGAATCTGTTTTCTTGCCTTTTTCAGATTCTAGACGCCTCCTTTCTCCATCTTCAAAGCTAGTAACACCATCTCTCTCCACACCTTTGTTCTAAATTCACATTTTCTCCTCCTCAGTCTCTTCCAATTTTAATGACCCCCAGGATTACATTGGACTGGATAATCTAGGAAAATTTCCCTATTTAAGGAAATATGATTAATAACTTTAATTCTATTTGCAACCTTAATTCCTTTTGCTACTTAACATAGTTTCAGGTTCAGGATCCAGACATCTCTGGGATCCATTATTCTGCCTATTACAAACAGGAAGGATAAAATCAGATATAGAAAACATACTTGTATGATATTATATATGAATATGAGTTATCAGAAGATCAATATCATAAAATCTGTATGAAAAGCAGAAAAATTGTCCTAATGGCACAAGCATATGTTGAATTATATAAAATATCCTCAAAATAAAGCAAACAGATTTAAAGATAAATAATCCTAATGTGAGGTTTTTAAATGCCCAACCTATTTATGTAATTGGTTGCTCAACCAAACTTAAAGTAGTAGGAATCACTATGAATCTTTTTTATATTGTGAATGTGTTTCCTATTTGAAGAAAATACAAAATACAATACAATAAAATAAGAGAATCATTCTAAAAAAAGAAAGTAGCTAGGAAATATTAGAACAATTCAAGAAATACACTTGATTTAAAGACATAGAGATCCCAAAGATATAGAGAACCCTATGCCCCACAGTTTAAATGCACATATTTAAAATACATATAAAATATTTAAATAAGATTAAAACATATTAAGTCACAGACTAATTCAAGGAAATACAAGTCATCTCTATTATAAAGACATCTCTTAACATTGATTTAAATTGAAGATCATAAACCTCCTATGGAAAGTTTTAAAACTTAAATTCAGCTGGGCCTGGTGGCACATGTCTGTAATTCCAGTGACTCAGAAGGCTAAGGCAGAAGGATCACAAATTCTTAAAATAAAAAATAAAAAGAGCTGGGGATGCAACTCAGTGGTTGAACACCCCTGGGTTCAATCTCCAGTAACAAACAAATAAGACTTAAAGCTCATGAGCAAAATCATTCATAATTAAAATCAGAAAATATTTCTTGTGTGGTAATGAAAATACTGTTATGGTTTACATATTAGGTGTCCCCCAAAACTGTTAATGCAGGAATATTCAGAGGTGGCAACAATTAGATTGAGACCTATAACCTAATCAATCCATCCTAGTTTGAAAGGACTAGCTAATAACTACAGGCAGGTGGGGTGTGGCTGGAGGAGGTAAGACACTGGGGGCATGCCTGTAAAGGATACATCTGCTACAGCTCCTTTCCACCTGTGTCTCTGTATCCTGATCCTGCCAGGAGCTGAGCAGCTTTCCTCCACTGGGTCTTTCCTCCATGATATGTTGCCTCAATTTGTACCCTGAGCAATGAAGTCTGCCATCTATGGACCTTTGAAACTATGAGCCCCAAGTAAACTTTTCCTTCTCTAAGTTGTTCCTGTTGGATATTTTGGTCACAGTGGGAAAAGGCTAAAACTAAGACAAATACCATACACCAAATTTGGGAAGATGCAAAGAGCCATTTAGAAATAACTATTTCTAAATACTTATATATAAAGCAATCTGGAAAAAAAAGTGTGAATCAAGAAACTAAATTACATCAACAGAATAAACCCAAATAATTTATAGGGAAGAAAATAATGAAGACAAAAAGAAATACATTGGTAAGAATGGTAAAATAAAGATAATTATAAATAAAAAAGTTCTCTAAACAGCTTTGTGACAATAATGTGACTGAGGAAAAACACAAATAATATTCAGAATGAAAAACTGGAAAACAACAGATATAGAAAATATTAATAATTAATAATAAATAAGATTAATAATTAATGACTAATAAGATTAATAGTAATAAAAAACCTACGAACAGCTTTATAAGGATGACTGTCCTAGAAAAATTGATGCAGGAAAAATAGCAAAATTAAATAAACTTACTTCCATTAAAATAACTGAATCAGCAGTTAAATGCACACCACATACATTCCAGGTAGAATAATGTACACAGAGATTTTTCATATAATTCTATCAAAATAACAAACATTGGTGAGTATGTGAAGAGAAAGGAACTCTTAAACACCATGGATCTTAATGGAAATTAGCTCATTTACTAGTCAGAACAATATGAAGCTTCCTCAAAAAACTAAAAATAGAACTACAATATAATCCAACCTTCCCACTTCTGTATATATAGCAGAAGGAAATTATATAAGCATATTTAAAGGATACTTTCTTTTCTTTTGGGGAGCGGGGAAGTACCAGGGATTGAGCCCAGGGGCACTTAATCACTGAGTTACATCCCCTGTCTTTAAAAAATTTTTTCATTTTGAGACATGGTCTTGCTAAGTTGCTTCAGGCCCTGCTAAATTGCTGAGGCTGGCTTTGAACTTGTTATCCTTCTGCCTCTGCTTCCCTAGCTGCTGGGATTACAGGTTTGCACCACTGTGCCCAGCCAAAGGGATACTTTCATGCCCATGTTTATTACTGGACTATTCATTCACAAAAGCTAAGATATTGAATCAACCTGGATGAATATTGGATAAAGAAAATGTGGTAAATATACACAATGGAATAACAGCCATAAATGGAGGACATTATACTAAGTGAAATAAAGCCACCCGATGCAGAAATATAAATTCCACATTTATATGTGAGTTTATATATGGGTGTTAAAAGGTTGATAGGAAGGTATATTAGTGATTACTAGAGCCTAGTAATAGTGGGAGTGATGGGGAAAGGTGAAAGGTTAGGTAACGTACCTAAACACCATTAGATGGAAATAATAAGTTCTAATGTTCTACAGAACACTGTGGGGAGTAGGACTATAGTTCACAATAACCTAATAAATATTTTTATAAACAATGAGAAGAGAGGGGCTAGAAGGCTCCCAAAACAAAGTTATGAAAAGGAAATGGAAGTGTTAATTACCTGATTTAATTAGTACACATCATATACATGAATTGAAATATCAAACTGTACTCCATAATCATGTGTAATAATTATGGTAAGGCAAAAAATGTTAAATTCATACAATTCAAATAATAATTTAAAAATACACTAAACGAGATTTCATTTGCTAAATGTTATAATATCAATTTAAAGTACACACTAAGTGTACTTGTTCACATTTCAATTATCCCAGTGAACTCTCAGGGATTACTGGATAAAATGAAGCTATCATGTATATTCACAAGACACTAACTAAAAAAAGAAAAAAAACTAAAAAGTAATAGCAGAAAGATCAGTAGAGTAGAAGGAAGAGAACAGTGGGAGGGAAGAAGGGAAGGAAAGGAGAAAAACTTGGGGCTGAATTAGAGCAAATTATATTCCATGCTTTTTAATTATGTCAAAGTGAATCCTAAAGTTATGTATGACTAAAAAGAAACGATAAAACGATTAATTCTTTAATTTCACAGTCTGATGAAATAATTAGATACTTTCTTTGAAAGGATCCACATAGAAACATAAATAAATGTAGGAGTCCATCAATAAATCCACTGAACTCACAAGTAAACTATACAACCACACTTGCATTTATTAAATTGCCAAACAGAATATACATCAGTTTACAAGTCACTCAAGGTCTGAGATTTAATAATTGGTCATTGCTTGTAAATAATGTCATAGTATTAAAGTGTAGGACTCAGTGAACTCTATCAAAATGCAATATAGTTTTAGTAAAAAATTGTTCATCAACTTGATGACCTCTAATTCACATAAATGATAGATATGACCTAACTATGAATAGGAATTTGAAAAACTCAAATCTTGAAAATAATATCCATAAATATACACATTCATCTCTCTGAAAAGTCACTAAGCATGTAGGAATCATAAGGAAACTTATTTCCCTCCAAATTAACTTCCTTGAACTTACTATTCAAAGAGAAAAAATTAAAATTAATAAAAATAAAGGGAAATATTGTCTGGCAAAATGCCCAAATTAGAACTTTGTAAAGTACTAGGACTTCACTAACTTTTGGCTTATACCTATATACTCCCAGTGAGCTCTGTAAGAACACATTTTCTTCTAATAAATATACATTACTTACTCATATCATATCTTTAAGATTTTTCAAATATTTTGACCTCAAACTTGTTTCAAAGTGAAAACTCTCTTGGCCTTAGAAAGATTTAGGAAAAGCCTATTACTAAGTATCAACTGTAATAAAAATTCATTGTTGCCTTAGTAAATAAGACTTCTTGCTTAATCAAGTGAGCTCTCAGAGAATTCAACATAATCACTTAACATATTTTTAAATTGGGCTTTCATTCATCTCACTTGTCTCCAGAAAAATAATGAAAATACTACTATTCTGAATTTAAAGATGATCCCTTTACAAACACAAGAAAGCCTCAAATTTTAAAGAAAATTTCAGTAAAAAACTTGAAACAATTGAGGTAAAAGCAAACCCAGAATTCTCAAAAGATACAGTGACAAATCTATTTGTTTATATTCTGTAGACACTGTAAACTCTAAAAAATTCTATTTTGCTTCCAAATGAAACCTCTGTTAGTATAACATTAAAAATGAGATATGAAAGAAAATTTTCACCTGATTTTCAATTGAATATTTTCTTTTTTAATATTTATTTTTTGGTTAGACACAATACCTTTATTTATTTATTTATTTATTTTTATGTGGCATTGAGGATCGAACCCAGGGCCTCACACACACTACGCGAGTGCTCTACCACTGAGCCACAACCCCAGCCCTCAATTGAATATTTTCAGTCTTTAATTCTGATTTTCAAGGTAGCCTGAGAATATTCTGTATATTTGCATGTTCAGTGTGCATGGCTTCACACAAAGGAAAACTGCAATAGCAGAAATTATACTGAACAGAAAATCAAATCATGTTAGATTTTAAACTGTTGGTTTTGTCCAAATATACCAGGATGCTAACTTATTTACATTGAAGTGGCCAATACACATCAAGTTAGTATGAGGAAAACCTGAAACTTCTTAAGACCAAATTTGAAACCTAAGTATGCTGAATATGTTTTTAGTAGAAAAAAAGCAAAGCTTTCAGGTTCATTTATTATGGGGTAGGTATTTATTCTAATTAGTTGTTTTTTTAAAGTGCTATTATATATGACTCTTTTTCTTGTTTGGGATATCATTTTAGTAAGAAGAGTTGTGTTTTGTTCTAATTCAGAACATTTAATCTTAATTTTGAAATTTAGCATTAAATTGAAATTTACTATGCTATTTTGCACTTAGTATTTTGTAAATAAACTTGAATGGATACTCACTTGTGTTGATTTTTAATAGTTCAGTTTTTGCTACAAGTTGAATATCCCTTATCTGAAGTGTTTGAGATCATACCATTTCAAATTTTGAAATGTTTTCAGATTTGAGAATACTTGCACAGACTTTACCCACTGAGTGTTCCTAAATCCAAAACTCAAAATCTGAAATACCAGGTAGTTCTGGAAAAAAAATGGAATACCAGAGTATTTTAGGTTTCCTATATTTTTTAGTTAGGGATGCTAAACCTGTATTTGTACTCTCCTCCTTACTGAAGACCACCTACATGAACACACATATACACACATGAGTGTTTCAGCATTCAAAAACTGTTCTACTTTCTGAATCATCTTCTGATTGTGATACTGTAGGCTTATAGTTTAAGGGAAAATTGTTTTAATCTTAATACATTAATTCAGTTCCCTTTGTATATAGTTATACTCACTGGTGGATTGCCAATGGAGCACTTTCTATGCTCAGAAATCTGACCCTATCATATATTGAAAAGGGTAAAAATTAAATTCAAAAGTATCAAGAAAACTGGGAAGAGCAGAAGGCACCCAAACAAGATGCAAAGAGGAGGAAAGGAAAATAACAGTTTACTCTGCCTATGCAAACTACTTTAACCAATGTTACACTCAGTTAAATCCATTTTTCTGGACCAGCAGTTAAGTACAGTTTTGGGGAAATTTCCTACTAAAAATCCCAAACAGTCTAGACAATTCTTCCTGAATGCTTTAATATACCCAAATTAGCAAGATTTATTCTCTTATTCTTCTTTCTAACTTTTGTCTATGCAAGGGTGAGACACCAGTTTGCAACATCCAATGTTCTTTGCTGCTCGATAACACACGGAACACTCAAATGTAATAATTCCACTTCAGAAGCCAGAGTTAATATGCCACAGATATATGCTAACAAACTGACCATTGTTAAATAATGTACAGAAACAAATTAATGGTTTCATAACTTCCTAATACAGTGCATTTTTCAATTTAAACTTTATATAAGCAAGGAGGGCTCGATTTTCAAATGTATGCATTTTTATATTTATTTTCAGTTTTTTTTATATAGACACAATATCTTTATTTTATTTCTATGTGGTGCTAAGGGTCGAAACCAGTGCCTCATGCATGCTAGGCAAGCACTCTACCACTGAGCCACAACTCCAGCCCCAAATGTATGCATTTTTAAATGCTCTTTATACCACTTTAAGTTCACAACTACTCATAAGGTTTTTTCTCTGTCTGTAACATCAATCATAGCACTGTGTTACACCAGCTGAAAAATACTCAAATCAGCTTAAGAGAAAGCTTGGAAAATAGTCACAGAGATATCCCGTGATTTGGCAGAAATCGCAAAGAAAAGTTTTATACTAAAGACGTAGCATATCAAAATAAAACCTTCATAAATTCCTTTCCCGACTCTCCATTCTCTTTCAGTTTGGGTTTGCTCATATAAGAAACAGCGTCTCCTTTCACGGAAGCCGGAAGTCGAGTGCATTTCTAAAACCGCTTTTCCAGCTGCAAATTTTCTCAGGCTTTCGTGACAGAGGCAAAACAGTTTCAGTTAGTTTAATATGAAGAGCAGTTAAACTTAGATATTAGCGAGCTTTTTGGTTCAGGAAGTACGTAAGAAGCCGAGAGAGCCGCTGATTCCGTATTTTAATGCGAACTTACCGGAAGTGGCTCTGAAGGGCTCTTCCGGTACCGGCAGCAAAATCAGTCCTACCTGGAGGAAGCGGAAGTGAGGCTGTTGGGTTCTAGTGGTTCCTATCTATAGGACGTTTTTCTTGCTTCTCCTTAGGCCGCGTAGAAGGTAAGAGCTTACAGCTGCCAGAACCACCCATTTCCAACAATAAAAGGACTTTTGTGCGAATGAGAGTGGCAGTTAGTCATCTCCATCATCACTAGTTTTTACAAGTTTTTGGAATGAGAATAGAGGCCTTTAGGAATTTAATACATGTGTTTTTTCCTTGTATTTGGAGGAGCCTTAGACAAGGTTCTTTAAAGAAAGAAAGGAGATGGGGACGGGGTGCTATCTGAATCCTATAAACTACATCTGTTTTCCCTATTAATTTTTTGCTATTTGTGTAGAAAATTCACATCACAGGGAACCACTTCCAACTTTTAGTCCCAAGTACTATTCTCTCATCTAAGAAGTTATCAAATTTGGTCATCACTGAAAGCCTGGGGTGCAAGGGAGAGTGAATTAATTAAGATATATATTCACAGAGAAAATTGTGTAACTGTACATGCTTTTCTTTCAGTATGAAATATTGTTTTTCCCTCCTTTGCTGTATGTCCTTGTAATTTATTCAGAGTTTTTGCTGACCACTATAAGTAAAAATCTGTTTTTACAGTCATAGATAAAGCTACTAGATTGTTTGTAGCATTTAGCCAAATTGCAATCTTCCATTCATTTCTGGAATTATTTGATTTTTCATCACACCAACAGGTAGGGATAGTTTCACTCACAGTTTGTATTAACAAGAAGCTATCTCACTTTCTGGTATGGAGTAGATTCTCAATCGAATTTTGTTAAATAAGTGAATCTTGGTAAATCCTGAAACTTCTACAGGGAGACCAGAGACAAGGGGTATAGGGTACTGCAAAACCTGAACAGGGCTGAAAATGAGCTTGTAAGTAATAATACAGAGGCAGGAAAGGGACAAATCTACACAGATCTTGGTGGGCTATATTTCTATAAATAAAATGTAGTTATTTTTCAGTTAATATCTAAGTCTGAGACCAAAAAGCATAGGGATAAGGACGAATAGAGGATGAAATCAGTTGTTAAGGTCAGTGGTAGAGCACTTGCCCAGAATGCATGAGGCCATGGGTTTGATCCCCAGCACTGAAAGAGAATAGGAACCTAATATTCCCATGCTTTAGGCATATAATAAAATTTCTCTTAAAAAGGAAATGAATTAGGAAATGGAATTAAAAATGAATAAAGAACAGTCCCTTCTGGGTGTAGTGGTGCATGCCTGCAATCCCAGCCTCTTGGGAGGCTGAGGCAGGAGGATCATGAGTTCAAAGCCAGCCTCAGCAATTTAGTGAGACCCTGTCTCTAAATAAAATATATAAAAGGGCTGGGGATGTGGTTCAGTGGTTGAGTGCCCCTGGGTTCAATACCCAGTCCCTCCCTCCAAAAAATTGTCAAAGTAAAGGGAAAGCAAAAGGCCAACCAATATGGGGGAATAGACTATTACATGAAAAAAAAAACCTTCACTAGAAGGAAACTGGAAAATTGGAAAGCATGGAGAATAATGAGAAGTTATTGAAAGTCATTTACTAATGAGAAAAGTGGCTAAAAACTGAAGCCAGGAAAGTAAGCAGAGGCTTACTTTTTACACTTTGGAAAATAATGCCTCCTTTTGCCACTGCCACTCACCCCCTGCAAAAGTGGCAAGTCATATAAAATTTATGATAATCATGCAATTTGGATGGTGAATATTTATCCTAGAAAAGATCTATCATGGATGGGCTATCTATAATAAATTGCAGTCATAACTTTCCTTGATAACCATTCCATGTCAACAATGGAAAAGTGGAAAAATTCTGGGGCTTGACATTGTACATACAACATGACTATGACATTCAAGATAAACTTCTTACTGTAAAAGAATTAAGCAGTTCATGCAAGAGCTATCAAACCAGGTGAACAGGAGATCAGCATACAGATATGTTTAAATATGTCTCTGTGAACCTTTCATTCTCTTCTGAGAATTTATTTTCTATTTTCAAGGGTATTTTATTTTGTTAGGTATTTTATTAAGCTAAAGAGCTCTTTATACATTTTATAAATGAAGAATCTTCAGCTTGAGAGATTAAGACCTGGCCATTATTACATAGTCAACATGTAGCAATTGCTGTACTCAAATTTCATGAGAAGATAGAGTGAAGAAAGAGGATGTTAAGTTATAGAAGGAACAAAATTGAGAAACTTTAATATGTAAAGGATAGATAATGAGTCTCTACAGGAATTTAGAAGGAAATAGAGAGGAAAATCAAAATGTCAGAAGTGTGTGTAAATAAGGGTGGAGTTATAAACTGTGTTTTAAGATTGTTAACAGTTTAAATGAAATGAGTAATGAAAAGTATCTACTAGCTTTGGCAGCATGGACATGAATCAATGACATTGATGAGAACACTTAATGAGAAATTGTACAAAGATGAGGAAAGAGTAAGGAAGAAGTATTAGCAGTATTTGTATAAACTATTTCCATGAAGCTTGGATATATAGGAAATTTTTAGAAATGGGGTCATTGGTGAAAGGTAGTAATGGATTCCTTGCCAAATTTTTAAGATGGAGATAAAAGTCAATTCATTTAAAATGGAGTGTATATATGAAAAAAATGAGAATAAAATTCTACTCAAGGGTAACATTAAGTGAAATTCTCATCATTTATAATATACTTAGAGGTTTTAGATTTTAACATAAATAAGTATAAGTGAGTTTCATAAAATCAAGGGTCAGATGTTTTCTCTTATATGTGGAAGCTAGAGCAAAATAAATGAAAGAAGGAAGGGAGGATCTGGTATCAAAGACATAGGGAAGAGCAGTAGAGTAGAAGAAAGAGATTGAGAGATCAGAGAAGGGATAAGAAAGGAAAATACATAATCTATTTAAGAATATCATGTCATGTGCATATATAAATATACCATAGGAAATTTTATCTTGATGTATAAGTAGAAAGAACAAATCAAAAATAAATAAATGAGTGAAATGAATATCAGCAGAGTAGAGGAAGGAAAATGGGGGAAGGGAGGAGGGGAGGGAAAAGGTAGGAAATGTGAACTGAAATTGAATTCCATACATGTACGAATTTGTTGAGATGAACCCAACTACTATAATCTTTAATAAAAATTATAAAAAATTTTATAAAAAAAACAATTGCTGTATTTCCTGTTGAGTTAAGGAGGAAAGATGACAAATCACTTAGTCTCAACATTTGTTTATAGGAGTAAATGACTGTGTTAGATTTTTGTTGATGTGACCCAAGTACCTGACAATAACAACTTAAGGGAAGAAAGGTTTTATTTTAGCTCATGGTTTCAGAGGTTTCAGTTCATGGTTGGCTGGCTCTAAGGCAGAAATATCATGTCAGAAGGGCATGGAAGAAGAAAGCTGCTCAACACATGGCAGCTGAAAAGGAGAGGGAGGGAGAAGAGAGAGAGGGAGGAGGAGAGAGAGAGGGAGGGAGGAGAGAGAGAGGGGGAGGGAGGAGAGAGAAAGAGGGAGGGAAGAGAGAGAAAAAGAGAGGGAGGGAGAGACGGGGAGGGGAGGGGAAGGGGAGAGGAAGAGAAGAGGGATAGCCAAGGACAGGATATTATCCCCATAGCATGGATGGTGGAAGGAGACCCTCATCATTATACAAAATACATGTATGAAGATGTGAGTTTGGTGTCAACATACCTTATATACAAACAGAGATATGCTAAATTGTGGTATAAAGGTGTATTAAGAATTGTAATGCAAATAATAATAATAATGAGAGCTCATGTATAATGGCATAATTTGACGTGAACTTACTTTATATACAGAGTTATGAAAAATTGTGCTGTGAATGGATAATTATGATTGTAATGCATTCCACTATTGTCAGAGTTATGAAAAATTGTGCTGTGAATGGATAATTATGATTGTAATGCATTCCACTATTGTCATGTATGTAAGAAATAGATAGATAAATAAATAAATAAATAAAAAGGATATTATCCCCAAGGGTTCCAAGTTATCTACTTCCTCTAACCATGTTCTACCTGCCTACAGTTTTCACCTTCTCCCAGTAGTCCATACACATTATTAATCCTTCAATGGGTTAATCCACTGATGAGGTTACAGTTCTTATGATCCAATCACTTCTCCAAAGTTCTACCTCTGGGCATTGCTGCATTGGAGACCAAGTTTTAAACACATGCACTTTTGGTGGACATTCAAGATCCAAACTGTAACAAGGACTATGTAGATAAAATTTGTGCTTTCATATTGTTACCACTAATAATAGCATTACAAAATACTATGATGTTCCAGGAACTAAGCTGAGCATGTCTTAAACATTTTCATTTAATTCTTTCAACTTTATGAAGTAGATAACATAATTATTTGTATTTTTTTCACATGAGAAAATAATGGAAGTTTGGAAAGATTGAACAATTTTCTTAATATAACATATGAAGCAGTAGAGCCAGGACTTGAATATGAATCTTCTTGATATAAAATCCTATGCTCTTAATTACAATTTTAAAGTTTTTCCTAAATATAATATTTTAAAAATTCCTACTCAGCCATGCACATACTTAAGCTACAAGGCTCCCCTTTAAGTTGAATATTAGAAGTGTAACCTAAATTCAAATTGGGAAGACCATCCCTCATCTTTTGTGGTCACCCCTCCACCCTTCATGTAGGACTCTGTTGATGTTGATTGACTAAAGGACTGCATTCCTACATGGGTCATTGTGATCCCACCCTTCAAGGAAAAAAATATTATTTCCTGCAAAATCAAATGTTTAATTTGCAATAGAAAATCATTTCAGTGGTTAAGTTTGTTTGCCCATAAAATTAACCTTAGTTTAAACCTTACTTCCTCTGAGACTCTCTCTTAATACTTAATTTCTGATCTTACTTGAATAACTTTTTAATATTAAATATCTAAAAGTGCCTGTACAAATCACTTAGTACTCTAATTGTTGCTTTATCTGTGTCACACCCATCTAAGGCTATAACTACCTGAGGTATAGGCACCAGGCTTTATTAAACTTTGTATTCCTAATGCTTTTTACAGTGTCTGGATATAATCTGTAATAAATACCAGCTGAAGAACTAATAAATTCAATGAATTCATGGACAAATGACTGCCCTAAGAAATTCAAATGTTAATCTCAAATGAAATTGCACAGATAACATAATAAACAATTAATAAATATTTTGTTCACATTAACTAAGCTAAGAATGGAAAAAGTAATTACAACTATCAGGAGGTAAGAATTCCACTCCCATAAATGAATATTTTGGGTTTCTGCAGGAAAGCATTGTACATCTCAGATTTTCAGTTTGGTCACCTGGTGGTGTTACAAGCTAAAAGTTAGGAGGAGAAGCCTGCATTTGCCTTAGGTTCTATTTTATAAAAGCAAAATCTGAAAGGTGCTGGGACTTGACATGATTTGAAAACATGAGTAGAAAGCTCACATACTAGAGCTTTCTTTAAATGAATGTGGACAAGACATAAGTTGATCTTACTCCGTTTACAGAACTTTGAAATACTTCATTAAAGACAATAATACATTCAGATAATACACAGGAAACTGCCAGAGAAAATATAGCAGAAAAGGCAAATGGTGTATTTCATTTTCTTCCTGAATGTAGTACAACTAGTCCAGGAAAAGGTAAGCTACTAACTGTGGCCAGAGTTAGTACTGAGATTTGGCGCTGGCAGCAGAAAGGGAAGCATCCACACAGTGGTAGGAGGACATTAAAGAACAGATTATTTCCAAAGAGTTCAGACCAACCCAGAGAAGAACCATTGCTCCCAATGAAACTAGATTTGCAAGACCTCTTTGTTTCCAAGTATTACCTGTAACTTTCTTTTTGTTTTCTGAGAAAAATATGAGTCTGTTGTAAATAGGCACACTTTGATAAAAATCTGTTTCATAATGTGCACCAGGCACATGCTTGAAGCTTGAGTGATTTTTCCATCTTTGGTGCCGCAGGCCGACTGGCTGCAGCAAAATAACCGGGGGGTGACGAACAACTTGTGCACGTTGATACAGCAGGAGAGGGAGCCGTTTATTGCAGGACAGGAGCAGTATTTATACATTCCACACAGCTTATCTAATTAGCATCATCAGTCAACCAATAAGGAATCTCCACACTTAATGGCTCGCTTTTGTTACTTCTCAAACCACTCCCTCTGGCATTTTGCCAGGCACCATCCAGACTTGTTTACGAACTCTAACATTCCCCTGGCAAAATGCCAGGTGTTATTTTGACTTGTTTACAGACTCTAACATTTCCCCCTTTTGTTTAATTTAAATAAGGACCATAGTGGTTTTTACAGAAACACCATAAATAACCTGCCACAAACAGAAAGGGAGGATACAAAATGCCACAATACCAAGCCAATTGATGGCTCCATGCAAGAAGCCCTTGGAAAAATTATACCAGCAATGACACTGTTAGCAAAGATACCGAGTTACAATTTGTTACAGATTACAGTTTGTTGTCTCAGTCCAGGTAAAGCAGTGTCTCAATAGATTAACTCACAGTCCAAGTAAATCACAGTCCAGGTAAGTTCTGCAGGCAGCTAGCTTAAATCACAGTCCAGGTAAGTTCTGCAGGCAGCTAGCTTAAATCACAGTCCAGGTAAATTCTGCAGGCAGCTAGCTTAATCCGAAGTCTCGTCCGGTTCTCAGCTGAAATCTCAGTCCGGTTCTCAGCAACACTGGGAATTCTTCCACCCTCGTTTTTCACCGGCACTGGGACGAAGGCAGGAACTCCGGATGGCTAAAGAAAATCCTGTAGTATTCTACTAAGAAAACAACCTTCTGAACAATTTAGTACATTATCTCAAGGTTTTTTTTGCATTTGAAATAAGCATTAATAGTGCTCATTACTCATCAGCTTCCAGGTGTGGGAGAACCATTGTAGCTTAGTTATTGGCATTGAAAATGACCAAACATCAGGGACACCAGTAGCATCTTCTGCTGGCTGTAGTGCCTGGGCAACCCCAGATGGCCCTGGGGAGTGTCCCTGACTCAAACTGCTACTGGGCACAGGGAACAAGAGCCTGCGAGACTGTGCCTCCAGGTCAGGTCTAGATTTGGGCTCGCGGCAGTGGAAGAGCCAGCTCCCCGGCCAGGAGGCGGGGAAGGGCCAGTCGCCGCCACCTCTTGGAAAATCCTTGCTGCGCTGTGAGAGGCTTGCACACTCGGCAGCCGCCTCTCCGCTTCACGCACCCTCCGGTAACGAAAAGTATTTAGTAATAGCCTTTTGCTGCAACTTTTTTCCTGATAATCCTTCTTCTTCTGAACTTTCTGTTTCTTTCTGACTAGAGTTCCTGGGCTTCTATCAACACATGCCCTAACTATTCTTGGTTCCACTGGGGTGCCTTCTTCCCTTAGTAATTTACTTAACACCCCTTCCATATTTTCGTCATAAAGACAATACAATACACTGAGACAAAACAAGACACAAACATACTGTATCAATCTTTTCCATTTTCTTGAAATGGTCATTTTTCCTCTCGCCCTATCTGTCTAGGGATCGAGCAGATTTGCTCCCGTCCTATCTATGGACGGGCAGCTTTTTTTCGTCACTTACCCCAGAGTGTCCCGGGGCTCCCCGTAACGGGCCACCATCTGCCGCAGGCCGGCTGGCTGCAGCAAAATAACCGGGGGGTGACGAACAACTTCTGCACGTTGATACAGCAGGAGAGGGAGCCGTTTATTGCAGGACAGGAGCAGTATTTATACATTCCACACAGCTTATCTAATTAGCATAAACTAGATACATCAGTCAACCAATAAGGAATCTCCACACTTACTGGCTCATTTTTGTTACTTCTCAAACCACTCCCTCTGGCATTTTGCCAGGCACCATCCAGACTTGTTTACGAACTCTAACATTCCCCTGGCAAAATGCCAGGTGTTATTTTGACTTGTTTACAGACTCTAACACTTTGGAATCTGTGCAATTAGTTTCAATTTTCATTCTTATAATAATGTGTGATACCATAGTGGAGTAAGTAATTTGTCCATTCCTGGAAAAAATGCTGAATGAAGAACAACCCAAGGTAAGTTTAATACTCACAGAAAAGAATGATAAATATCAACACTAACTTAAGATCTCTGAGGTCCAAATTTTGACAGTGATAATCCTTGAGATTCATGTCCCTCAGCAACCTTGTTATTGAAATCTTGGCTGAAGATTTAGTCTCAGTAAATAATTAAGAAATGGTTTGCCTAATTCTCCAGGCTCGAAGAATTATCCAACTTCCAAAGAGCACCAATGAAACATTTTACCACTGCTATTACTGTATCATAACCATTGGGTGCAAGAAAATTATCTGGCAATGTAATTATATGGCTAGAAGATGACAGCAGAAATAGTTTCAAAAATGTTTTTCTTGATGCAGAAGATGTTGAAGACAATCCTACTGGATAACAATTCCATGGAATTGTTCATGTTGACAGTTACCTGCTTCATCATGGGACTTGCAGAAACAACCCTTTTCTCTTTATGGACCATAATCTCAGCACTCGGAGATAAAAAGAAAATACCTTGTTTCTTCCTTCCAGAATTTTCTTTACATTGAATTTAAGGATATTCCATATTTTGCCAACCTAATACAGGAAAGAGAAAAGAGAGATACATGCCATGTTACTTTATCTCCAATGAAATTAGATACATAAAAGCTCAAACAAGACAGTAAGTGGAGACAGTTATCCATAGAACTCTTGCTTTTGAATTCAGGATAAAAGGTAGAGAAAAAAACATTACCTTTCTGAGCCATTGTCATTATAATTTTATGGCTCTAAGTAATTTTTTTTTCTGAAGCATACCTGATTGTTTGCTGATAGCAACAATTACTGGTGGCTTAGCTATTTTTGTCTTTCTTTCAATCTCACAGAGGAGTGTTTAGAAGCTAGCAAATCAGGTCTGGTGCAATGGTGCATGCTTGTAATCCCACTGGCTCCAGAGGCTGAGGCAGGATCAAGAGTTCAAAGCCAACCTCAGCAAAAGCAAGGTGCTAAGCAACTCAGTGAGACCCTGTCTCTAAATAAAGTACAAAATAGCACTGGGGATGTGGCTCAGTATTCAAGTGCCCATAAGTTTAATCCCCAGTACAAAAAAATACCTTGCAAGTCATTTCCTTTTTATTTTTTTTCCTGTTTGATTATGTATTCTTTTTTAAATCCTCTTTATTCATAAGCAAAAACAAAATAAAATAAAACTCACGCCTTCTTTCCTTTGATCTTCCTTAAAGATGTTACCCTAAAACTTCAGGCAGATATTCTGAAGCTTCACAAAGAATTCCACCCATAAAATGATAGCCTTATAACTTCTCAGAGAAGTTCAGGCCATTTATTTTAAATAATCTTTTGTTTTTCTTGATATTTTATAAATGAAGCATGACATGTTGTAATAATCTACTTTTTAGCAGTACTGGTCTCCATCTACTTAATTCAGGTATTTATTTGCTTGATTGATATTATATAGTTTTTATTTGAAACAAAATTCCTTAATGATTTTGATGACTGATAACACAAAAATCAAATTCAGATATAAAACTATAGGGAAAATAATTGTAGAATTACGTGTCTCTTTCATTATGTAAGTTGTAAATCTCATGAATTGCTGTGTAGCTTAATTATTTCAAAGCTAAATTTATATTTGTTAATTTCTACTAAGTTCCTTATTTATTAAATATCAAGAATAATTAATTATTTACCAGTTAATAACCCAAGATTTCCAGTACATAAAAGGAAATGTCATGTAAGAGACCAAAAAACAATTTTACCTTTATTCCCTGTACCAATATTTAATATTCTCCAATATTATTTAGAAAAACTAAAGAGAATACAAAAGAATGTGCTTCAAATAAGACCTGTTTGTCAATACTTAATGTATTTACAATGGTTGCTGAGAAAAATACATATTCAACACACACTGAATAATAAATATATAAATATGAAATATTTCATTTTTTAATTTGCATTTCATAAATATATTTTTCTGGAGAATGTGAAGAACCAATTAAGGTTATACAATTACACCACAGACTTTGATGGTGGTTAAACCAGAATGTAAATACAGTGCTGTATGTACCATATTATATTTCTGTGTGAGTTGTATTGGAAGCTTGAGATTCTGGTGACATAAGTAACAAAAAGATTAGTGTGATCAGTCTTTGTTCAGGGCCACATTTATTGGAAAGTGTTAGAAGGAATAATGGGATGTTTAAAATTCAATCTAAGGCAAAGTCTGATTCTTTCTATTTTACTTAGCATTTTTCCACTTAGAATACTGGACCTAGAATTCTGTTCCAGAGGCACTGGAGGGTGGCTCCTTCATTGATTGTTTAGCAGAAATTTGGGCCTAAAATGGGCAAACTGAGGGTGGGGAGAGAGGGTAATTAACATTTCTAAAGATATATGAGCATTGTCAATCAACAGACTCAGGATTTGATACTAAATAGAGATTGGATCCATTGGATAGACCGAGTGAGACATTGATGCTGCATTTCAGTTACCAAAGGAAAACATGTTGCATTTTTCCAAGTTGAGTTGAGATTCACAGATATAAATACCCTCTTATAAATATCTTTCTGAACCTTATAATTCCATTTTTTAAAAATCCCATAGAGCGTTCCTATAGGGACCAAAGTTCAGAACTTGGATATAGACAGAGCAGTGTTCATAAGTACATCTTGAATCCCAATTCCCATATCCATCTTTCACATTTCAGGACTTGTGTAGCAGGAAATACCCTGAGCTGTAATGGGCAAATTTCTCAATTGAAAGAAATAGTTGAGTAACCATAATAAAAAATATTGAATGGCAGGTCACCACACATATTCAGATCTGTACTGGTCTTCACCAAAGTTATGGGTTGTCAGTGATTTTGCTTTGTTGTACCATAAAGTACTAATACTAGAAAAAAAATCCTCTAGCAATCACATTTTTCTGAAATTTGGATGCAAGACATGATAGGCATTTCTTTAAGGATTTTCTGAGAGTACTGAAGACTTAATGACATTTTAAAATAAAACATATATATTGGTAATAAAAAACCCCACTACTTAGATCCAATATATCCAAAGTAATACTAATGTACAGCATGGATTCTGAAATCAAAGAGTCAGGGAACTATACCATCTTAATGTAAAAGACAGTCTACCCCTGATAATCATGAAGAGCATCCCAGGGAACTGGCTTGAGGCCATAGTTTCTATTTTTCCAAGTTTCAGATCCAGAACAGAAGGGAAAATATATCACTTGAATGTATAACTACACCTCCAAACCTTAATAGAGGTAGTTAATGACTAGATAAGTATTATTCTAATTGCCAAAGATATGGATCTGAAATAAATGAAACATCATATAAATATGTGTTCCTTTTCACCAAACTGCCTACCACTTTTAAAGCCTCGGAACACAACCTCAGAGTGCATATACTTTAGCAGCATAGTGTCAGACAGATTTAGAAGAATTTGTCTTCTAAACAAACTACTTACTGCTGATGTCACAGTATATGCACCAAAATGAGCACAAAGAACCTATTTACTCTGACATTTCTGAATTGTAAGGCCCTTAAGTTCCAAGTTTTGCATGAGGAAAACAAAAGTAGCTCAATCAAGGTAGAGAGCATGGTGTTGGTGTGGCTGATAGCATTTGATGGTAGTGGTAACTTACCCTTCAGGTTATATTTGATGCAGAAAGGAATATTTGGTATTCAATATGGTAGCAGTGGAAGGAGACCATGTCTGGAAGGTATTCCCATTATCTCATTTACTCAAGGACTTGAGACTCTGTCTGTTTATAGCATGTAATCTCAAGACAGGAAAATATCAGAATCACCAGGTTTCTGAGAGTTAGTAATCTAACCAATCATAAATTTAAGGTATGGTCAAGGACACTGAGATGCCACTGATGTCCCCTATGCTCTGATTCCAGCTGCTATTGGTCATTTGTTTTGTTCAGCTTTACTTGCCATATCTTGACAGGCCCTAGGGAAAGTTTCAGACTCTTCTCTTAACATCTCTTTTTTTATTACTATAGTCTTAGCATTCTTTTGATATCTGCCTGTTCCTTTTCAAAGTATTTTTTTCAAATAAATATCTCAATGGAATAATATATATTATTTTCTCATTTGAGCATTATTATATTTCTTTAGCACATCTAAATTATTTAAACTTTATATTTAAGCTTCTTTCTCCCACCACATATTTCCTTTCTCCATGTCTTTGAATTTCTTCATTATATATTTATTTTCTATAGTATGTTTAATAGTTAACAAACATATAGCCATATTGTCTTTTTAAAGTGAAAATTCAATTGTGGTCTTCATAAAAATACAATCATCTATTAGATTACCTAAACCTGATGAAAGTTTTATTTATTTATATATGACAGCAGAATGCATTATAATTCTTATTATATATGTAGAGCACAATTTTTCATATATTTCACACCAATTCGTGTCTTCATACCTGTACTTTGGATAATAATGATCATCACATTCCACCATCATTAATTACCCCATGCCCCCTCCTTTCCCCTCCCATCCCACTGCCCTATCTAGAGTTCATCTATTCCTCCCATGCTCCCTCACCTTATCCCACTATCAATCAGCCTCCTTATATCAAAGAAAACATTCGGCATTTGTTTTTTCTGGGGGGGGGGATTGGCTAACTTCACTTAGCATTATCTTCTGTAACTCCATCCATTTACCTGCAAATGTCATGATTTTATTATCTTTTACTGTTGAGTAATATTCCATTGTGTATATATGCCACTTTTTTATCCATTCATCTACTGAAAGGCATCTAGGTTGGTTCCACAGTTTAGCTATTGTGAATTGTGCTGCTATAAACATTGATGTGGCTGTGTCCCTGTAGTATGCTGTTTTTGAGTTCTTTGGATATAGACCGGGAGGGGGACAGCTGGGTCAAATGGTGGTTCCATTCCCAATTTTCCAAGGAATCTCCATACTGCTTTCCATATTGGCTGCACCAATTTGCAGTCCCCCCAGCAGTGTATGAATGTACCTTCAACACTTATTGTTGTTTGTCTTCATAAATAGCTGCCATTCTGACTGGAGTAAGATGAAATCTTAACAGTGGTTTTGATTTGCATTTCTCTCATTGCTAGTGATGATGAACATTTTTTCATGTATTTGTTGATTGATTGTACATCATCTTCTAGAAATGTCTCTTCAGGTCCTTGGCCCATTTATTGATTGTGATGAAATTTTTGACCTATTGTAACCATGAAAGAGAAGATGGAAAAGGTCATATACATTATGTAATATATTTATGGAGGAAGGGATGGAGAGAGGAAGAGGGAGGGGAAGGGAGAGATTGTGAGAAGGAAGGGAGGGAGAGTGAGAGAATTTGAATATTTGTGCAAATTCCCTGTCAAAATTTTTCAGGAGAACAGATTGTACAAGAATACCATGCAATTCTCAAATGAACAAACAAAAAATGCCAAGATTCTTGTGTAGCTGTCTCTTTGAAAATAATTAGTTACATATGTACTGTGGGAAGAGAACAATACCACCTTAATTTTTCTCTGCTGGATTCTCTGCTTAAATCACCTTATTTTGAAATCCTGCTCACTTTATCTTCATGAACTATTTGCATTAAAAGGTTATGTAAAAACAGATAAGCTTATGTCCTCAATAAGACTAAAACACATTGTGTAAGTGCCACCACAGGTTCATACATACCTCTTTATTCTACCACTTGATAACTGAGTTAATAAAAGCAGCTTGTAGGCTGAAAGCCATTGAGCAGAACCAAAGATTTTTCCCTATGAAAGAGGGCTAGAAATGTGGATCATATGTCCATATTGTTTGATATTATGTTTGGTAGGGGAAAGCAGTCACATAAATCTCTTTGACTCTTCTTTCTCTTCGTTTTTATAATTTATATCTTGTGTCAATCAAAAGAACCAAATCATCCTTAAGTCAAAAAAGAGAGGCAAGGCTAAGATGATACAGCTTCAAACAATGTGTTTTTTTTTTAATTTTTTTTAAACAATGTGTTCTTAATTACTTTTTAATTCACTGATAATTTTGTTTTGTAGTAAGATTACAGTGACTTGCTTTTATTTTCTGATTTAAAATATTTTTCTCATAGGTAAAAATTCTTTGTATATATATTTTAATGTTGGGATTTTATGAAGTGTGACTCCTAGGATAATGTCACTAACTGAGAATTATATAAAAAGTAAAGTGAAACAAAATAAACATAATACTGTAATTCTTTATTATATAATAGATTCTCTCACAATAATTTTAAAATCATATAACTGCATAAGTATTTTATTTAGATTTATAAGTATATAGATTCTAATTATACAATTTCTTATTAAAAGGATATTAAGAAAATAAGAGCATTTATAAAAGGTACTCAAAAAGAAATATCATCAAGATTTAAGAAAAAATAATTATTTAAAATAGTTTTGGGAAAATAATGCATTAAAAGCTAGAAGTCATCTACAAATATAAAATACTGGTATTGGGCTGGGGATGTGGCTTAAGCGGTAGCGCTCTCACCTGGTATGTGTAAGGCGCTGGGTTCGATCCTCAGCACCACATACAAATAAAGATGTTGTGTCCGCTGAAAACTAAAATATATATATATATATATATAATATTGGTATTGATTCTATCATCTCTGAAAAAAGGAAACTTCCTTTTTATTTCTAGACTTATTAATAGCATTGAAACAGAAAGAAAGGTGAAAGCTAATGAATTGTGAGAAAAATGACTCAACATGGAAAGTTTAAAAGTTCTTTCTGCACAATAAAACATAATATGTTCTTGAGTATTGTTTCCTCTTCTTAAAGTCTCTTAGATATTAAGTTTCCTTCAGCTGTGAAAGGTGCTAGATTATGTAATTTTCTTCATCATCTATTTTCCTCTCCTTTATGTTATCCTAAAATCATTATAACTATTTAATTCAGAGAAACTCCCCCCAAATAATAATCATATGCTAGGTTAAAGGTAAAATTTCGAGTGACCTAGCAGTCATCATCTGTCTTTATGAAGTAATTAAAGTATTATAACCCACCTTAAAGTTTTGTAACCCATATAAAGAGTTGTCTTTCAAGACTGGGGTTTTTGGATGTTTTTCACCTGGATTAATTGTGTTTAATGCTCAATGTAAATGAATTGAAATGTTTTGAATTATTATTATAATATCATAAAATGATAGTCATGAAATGAATCTGACATAATTTTCCTATATACATATATGAAAACATCACAGTGAAGTACATCCAGAAGAATAGGGTGCTAACTAGAATAAGATACATTCCATGCTCATATAATTATATCAAAATATAGTCTACTGTCATGTACAACTAAAAATAACCAATAAATAAAAAATAAACAAATAATTCCAACAGGATAGAAGTAGGTATCTGATTTCTAAATGTTAACAAAAGAAACCTATTATTTTCCAATATTTTACAGAAAATGGGAGCTTTTTAAATGTTATGCATTGTTACATTTAATAAATATCCATATACTGAGGCCATAAGCAACTTAGCAAGACTGTATCTCAAAATAAAATATAAAAAGGGCTGGGGAGGTAGCTCACTGATTAAAGCACCTGTGGGTTAAATCCCTAGTACAAAAAAAGTCATCCTTTCAGTCTTATAAAATACAAGGCATAGAGGAACAATTTAAATGACACTACGAGGAAACTAACAAATTCAGGATATAGGATATCCCAAAAGAAAAACTAGTCTGGACACTTCAAAAAATTTAGTATCACAGAGGTGGGAGAATATTCTATAGTAAATAGACCTACCACCTAATAAAATTATACAATTTGGTTTAAAGAGTTTCTGAGACATTCTTTACAACAAGTGGCTAAGAAAATAGTGCATTTGTAAAAGGAACTCAACAATGAATGTGATTCTTATCAAAGTTAAAGAAAACTGGAAGAGGATAATGGAAGGATATTTAGTGAGATTTAGGGTCTGGACTTAAAATCATGTAGAATTGTTATTAATTTTCTTAGGTATTTTAGTAGCATTGTGATTTTGTGGGATAATGTCCTTATACCTAGAAAATACTTGCTGAATATTTAGAAGAATCATAATATCTACAAGTAACTTTCAAATTAATCATCAAAAAGTTGCATGTAGAAAAAAAAGAAGAACAGCAAATATGACAAAATATAAATAATTATTTTGTTTGGATGGAGGGTAGAGTTGTGTTTATTGTTTATATTTTAAATTTTTTGGTAAAAAATTTAAATTATTATAAAAACTATTTTAGAGCAATTTTAGGTTTTACAGATAATTGGGCAGATAGTATTACATTCCTATTTACCTTATCTTTCCCACTTAGTTTTCCCTATCATAACTAATCTTGCCTTAGTATTACATATTTATTTTAAGTACGAACAAATGTTGATGCCTTATAAACTAAAGTTAATAATTTATATTAGGGTTGACTTTTTGATGATGTACTATTCTGTGAGTTTTTACAAATATGTAATATCCTTTATTACAGGATATAGGATATCTACCATTACAGCATAATAAAGTTTCATTGCCCTAAAAATCACTTGTATTTTATCTCTTTATTCCTCCAACCATCTGCCCCTGGCAACCACAGATCTCTCTAATTCTCTATATTTTCGTTTTTACTAGAAATTCATGTAGTTGGAATAATTCAGTACACAATCTTTTCAGATTGGTGAACTTTGTATTTTGTGCAGTGCTGGGGATTGAACTCAGGTCCTCACCAAAGTGCTCTACCATTCAGACACATCCACAAGCCCCTCAGATTGGCTTCCTTAAGCAGTATGCATTTAGTTTCCTTCATGTCTCTCTGTGGTTATCAAGTCTGAGGTCTGGCTTGATAACTCATTCTTTTTACCATATATTATTTTAAAACACAACAAGATGGTAACTTTAAAAACCTAAGAAATGTACCTTGTTTGGAACATTTCTTTAAAGACATTTTGTATGTGTGTGTGCTAGAGATTGAACACAGTGATTCAACCACTGAGCCACATCCATAGCCTTTTTTTAATATTGTATTGAGAGATGGAGTCTCACTATGTTTTTTAAGGCCTCACTGCTGAGGCTGGCTTTGAACTTGCCATCCTCCTGCCTCATTCTCCCAAGCCACTGAGATTACAGGTGTACACCACTGCACATAGCTTTGCTGAGTTTTTGATATGGAATTATTAATTTTGCTAGATTCAATACTGAATCAAAGTTATAAAATGCTCTTAATCTGTTAGAAATAAAAATTAAAATGTTATCATATTCACAAGAAAAACTGACTGCTCTTGGAGATTTTCATGTAGCTCACTCATATCAAACTTCAAGGAAATGAGAATTGGGAGCTATTCAAGAAATATAATTAAGAATATTTCATTGTATACCAGAACATTCTCATTGAATTCTGTGCTTTTCTTGAATCTTGATATTTTTCATTTGGATTTGAGTGTGAGGATGGTAACCTAATCATCATCCAGATGTGTGGATACACAAATTCTTATAAAAACTGGGAACTTTCTAATCAAAGTCTTCTTTCTACTGCATCCTAGGACTGAGGTCACTCAGTTTCTAAAGTTGATCTTTTTTCCATAGCCACATAGATCTCCAAGGAAGCTAAAGTAATATGTCAATGCTTTCCACGTAATTTTAGATGCAATGAAAGCCTTTCAAAATGTGACTAAGACTTTGGTAAATTGGAAGACACTAATCAAAAATACTCAATTTTAATCATCAATCTGGATGAAAGAATTTTGATTTGCTTAGTTTTGGAGAAAATGCTCGGAAAGAACGCGGGGTGGCGCTGTAGCCTTAGAAGTAGAAGGAACAAAAGCCAACCGGTGACGGCGGGTTTAGCCAGATATTCAGATAAAGAAGCAAGCAGGAGGAGGAGGCTTTCTAAGGCGGTGGTTCCGGGAAATCGAGGCCCTAGGATTGTTCACTTATCTCAATATTAACAAGATATTTGTGAGAGAAGAGTCAGCGACTACGGTTTGCTGAGAGACCAGAAAGCAATGGAAACCAGAGACAGAAAGGAACTCCTTCTGGAACAAAGGCAAGTCCTGATATTCTTTGTCTTGCTGGGCATGGCTCTGGCTGGTTTTGAGAGTAGGCGCTATTCGGTGGCTGAGGAAATGGAGAGTGGCTATTTTGTGGCCAATTTATTAAAAGACTTGGGGCTGGAAGTAGATGAACTGATTGTGCGGGGTCCCCGGGTTGTGTCCAAAGGGAAAAAACTGAGTTTACAGTTTGATAGGCAGACAGGGGATTTATTTTTAAATGAGAAGCTGGACCGAGAGGAGTTATGTGGTTCTACAGAGCCCTGTGTATTACCTTTCCAGGTGTTATTGGAAAATCCCTTGCAGTTTTTTCAGGCTGAGCTACAGATTAGGGACATAAATGATCATTTTCCAGTCTTCCTAGACAAAGAAATATTTTTGAAAATTTCAGAAAGTACCACACCCGGAACCACTTTCCTAATAGAACGTGCCCAGGACTTAGATGTAGGAAGCAATAGTCTCCAAAATTACACAATCAGCCCCAATTTCTACTTTCATCTTACAACACAAGACAGTGCTGATGGCATATTACCACAGCTGGTGTTGGACAAAGCACTGGATCGAGAGGAACAGCCTGAGCTCAGGTTAACTCTTACAGCGCTGGATGGCGGTACTCCACCAAGGTCTGGTACTGCCCTGGTCCGCATTGAAATCTTGGACATCAATGACAATGCCCCTGAGTTTACAAAAGTACTCTATGAGGTGCAGGTTCCAGAAAACAGCCCCATTGGATCCCACGTTGCTACTGTCTCTGCCAGGGATTTAGATATTGGAGTTTATGGACAAATATCTTATGCATTTTTCCAAGCCTCTGAAGATATTCGCAAAACCTTTCAAATAAATGCAAAATCGGGAGAACTCCTTTTAACACAAAAGCTGGATTTTGAATCAGTTCAGACTTACACTATAAATATTCAGGCAACAGATGGTGGGGGACTTTCTGCAAGTTCTGTGGTTCTTATCCAAGTGATAGACTTGAATGACAACCCTCCAGAACTGACCATGTCCACACTTATCAATCAAATACCAGAAAACTTGCAGGAAACCATAATTGCCATATTCAGTGTTTCAGATTCTGACTCTGGAGACAACGGAAGAATAGTGTGCTCTATCCCAGATGATCTTCCTTTCTTCCTGAAACCTTCTGTAGAGAACTTTTACACTCTGGTGACAAACACAGCCCTGGACAGGGAGACCAGGCCTGAGTATAATGTCACCATCACTGTTAGTGACATGGGGACACCCAGGCTGAAAACTGAGCACAGCATAATAATCCTCGTTTCTGACGTCAATGACAATGCCCCTGCTTTCTCCCAAATGTCGTACACGCTGTTGGTGCACGAGAACAACCAGCCCGCTCTGCACATAGGCAGTGTCAACGCCACAGACAGAGACTCAGGCACCAATGCCCAGATCACCTACTCGCTGCTGCCAAACCAGGACCCACACCTGCCCCTCGCCTCGCTGGTTTCCATCAACGCAGACAATGGGCAGCTGTTCGCGCTGAGGGCGCTGGACTTCGAGGCCCTGCAGGCATTCGAGTTCCGCGTGGGCGCCACAGACCAAGGCTCGCCCGCGCTCAGCAGCCAGGCGCTGGTGCGCGTGGTGGTGCTGGACGAAAATGACAACTCGCCCTTCGTGCTGTACCCAATGCAGAACGCCTCTGCGCCCTGCACTGAGCTGGTTCCCAGGGCGGCAGAGCAGGGCTACCTGGTCACCAAAGTGGTGGCGGTGGATGGAGACTCGGGCCAGAACGCCTGGCTGTCATACCAGCTGCTCAAGGCCACGGAACCTGGGCTGTTTGGCGTGTGGGCGCACAATGGCGAGGTGCGCACCGCCAGGCTGCTGAGCGAGCGCGACGCGGCCAGGCACAGGCTGGTGGTGCTGGTCAAGGACAATGGCGAGCCTCCGCTGTCTGCCAGCGTCACGCTGCACGTGCTGCTGGTGGATGGCTTCTCCCAGCCCTACCTGCCGCTCCCGGAAGTGGCGCCCGAGCGCGCGCAGGAGGACTTGCTCACTGTCTACTTGGTCATCGCCTTGGCCTCGGTGTCATCGCTCTTCCTCTTCTCTGTGCTGGTGTTCTTGGCGGTGAGGCTGTGCAGGAGGCGCAGGGCGGTGCCGCTGGGTGTCTGTTCTATTCCTGAGGGCCACTTTCCGGGTCACCTGGTGGATGTTAGTGGCACGGGTACCCTGTCTCAGAGCTACCAATATGAAGTGTGTTTGATGGGCAGCTCAGGCACCAGCGAGTTCAAAGTTCCTAAGCCCATTATCCCCAGTTTCCTTGCTCAAGGTGTGGAGACAGAAAGGGACGAAAATCCCAGTTTCAGGAATAATTTTGAATTCAGTTAAATACCAAGAAGGATCCACTGAGTCTGGTCTCAATTTGTACAAAGTTCTGTTTTTATTGCTTTGCCCATTTATGCCTCTCCTCTCCTCTGCTCTCCTATCTTCCCATCCCCTCCCCTCCCCAATCCTCCCTCCCCTCTTTTCTTCTTTCCTTCCTCCTCCTCCTCCTCCTCTTCTCTCAAGTATCTATTCCAATTCTGTGCACATTACTGATATTTCTAAATATATGGTCTTGTGGTATGATTAATGTAAATTTTCTTTGTATTCCTTTTTTAAAATTAGTCTAACAACTTAGATTTAAAGTGTGAAATAAATTTTGTATTTTTAGAAATCCTTAATTTTTAAGTTAAAGCACCTTACCCCAAACTCACATCCCCAGAAAACTCATATGCTCCTAACTAATTTTGAAGTCCTACATTTAAAATATTTGCTATCATTACACAGGATAAAATTTTCCCATCTGGAATATTTTGGGGTTTTATATCCTCTTCCCCCAATGTAACTTTTATTTTGTGAACTTACAGTGGCTAAACCATTAATATAGGTTTATTCATGAATAAATTGCACCCTCCATGCATTTGTCTAAATATGTACTTCTTTAAAATATTGACATGTAAAAAATATTACTCTTTAGCGAGAAGCCTAACTGTTGGATTCTACAAAACATTCACATTACAAATTATAAATTTTTGTCAAAAATCACTCAGCTGGGCAGTAACCTATTGCCAGAAAATTGTAAGCTTAATGCCAGCCTTGGTCACTTAGATCCTGCCTCAAAATAATACAAACAATGGAGATGTAGCTAAGTGCTATAACATTGTGGGCTCAATCACCAGTAGGAAAATCACTCATATTCTAAAATAATTTAAAATTTAAGTTCTACTATTTAACTAATAGTACCTATTCAGTGATTTTCAAAGGCATGCCAATTTTTCATGTTTTCTATTTAAAATAGTCTTTAAAATTCTCTGCTTATTCTAATCCCCCCTTTAAAAACCTGTTTTAATTATTTAAAACCCTCTAACTGAGCCCTTCATCAAAATCTAAAACTATACCAGAGAATATATCTTTGACCTTTATCAATTTTTAGAAAATTCACATGTAATTGGGATTTGCATTTTTCAGATTTTTTGGAGTATTTATGAAAAACCTATATTAATGGTTTAGCCACTGTAAGTTCACAAAATAAAAGCTACATTGGGGGAAGAGGATATAAAACCCCAAAATATTCCAGATGGGAAAATTTTATCCTGTGTAATGATAGCAAATATTTTAAATGTAGGACTTCAAAATTAGTTAATTAGTTAATTAGAAATAAACCTGATGGAGGACAAAAATGTATGCAGGTCCACTCAGTCTATTTTTTGTGCTGCCTTCTTCTATTTGGTCCCTTTAGTTCCCTAAGATTTTCAATTTTTTAAAAGTTGCTTAAATCATGTTTGTCAATAGCTCCCCATTATGGCATGATTAACACGGTCATTAGACCATTTTAAGTTCTTAATAAAAATTTTGAATGATTGGAAAAGTCTTTATTTCACCTGTGATGTATTGATATTTAAATACACTAAGATACTTTAACGGACAAAAGTTCTTCTGTAATTGAATACTTTCTGTTGTACAATGAATTATGTAATTTTGTATAATTGAACTTTCACTATTATTCAAACCATCTGGTTATCAGTCTTTACTGTCCCTTTACTTCAACATATCTTTCCCTTTTTTCCTCACTGGTTAATTTGAGTTTCCTCTCCTGTTCACTGGATTAGTTAGGGAATAAATAGGGAAACTGTGGTATTCAATTTTATAATTCATATATACTATAATTCCTAATGATTCATCCAATTTTCTTCATTTCTCAGTTTAATTTCTGATCTATATGTTAAAATTAATTTAAACCAATGTTATTCAGTCTATCTTTCCATTTATATATGATTTTATGCATATTTAAATATGATTAAAATTACAATATGAATTTTGAAAGTCTCATTTTGAGATTATTGGTGACAAATAGCACTATCTTGGTTATCTGAGGAAAAGTATCACAGATTCACAGTCAACCTGAACAACTTAGTGAGATCCTGTCATAAAATAAAGTAACCAAAAAAATGTTGCTGGGGATGCAGCTCAGTGGTAGACTACCCCTGAAGTCAATCCTCAGTACCACCGCAAAAAAAAAAAAAAAAAATCTTTATCACTTGTAGGACCTTGAGTAAGTTATCATTTCCAACCCCCAAATGATAACTGCTGTTTCAATAGCTTGCAATTATGATAAAATAAATAGTATAAATGTTAAAAAACCATAATTGCTGTTATGTTTAATGTCACCAAGAATAGAGTCAAAAGATGTGCCAGCATATGTATCCCTGATAACTGTCAAAATACAAAAGAAGCTAGATTGAACACATGATATTTGCAATTTTTCATATATTGTCCTACAACTTTACAATGCTTTTTGTTATTAGAATAAAATCTAAGCACACATTATTTGGCCTGCATTTACCTACCTAGCCTCCTCTTCTCACCTACTCTTGAAAGTTCTAAGTTATGTGTACACTATTCTTCTTTACTAGATTAGTCATGCTTTTCTAGCTCAGGAATTTCACATATTAAGCATTCAACCTCTGACACACCTTTTCATCCATGTTCCAAATTAAATGGTACATCTTAAGGAACATTTTCTTAACTTCTCCCCAATTAAGTTAGGTCTCTTTATTGTATGTTTTCAGTGCCCTGAGTACATTTTCTATGCAACACTTCTTAGGCTGAACACCTGTAAAATAAGGATAGAGCACGTTTCAATGTTTATTGAAGGTGAAAATATAGAAGTAATTAGGCATTTGTAGTCCTCTGATCTACCCCCTGACATGACCTATTATAATTTTTTACCACTTTGTCATTTGATAGTATTTTTCCAACTAGAAATGCAACTCTCACATTTTTATAAAATTTGGAAAATAAAATAATAGGACTTCTAATCATGTTCTCATTTAGAAAAAATTTTAAATTTGCATGTAATGATTATAGAACGTGTTCACTGCTACAAAATAATGTAATTGAGGATTCTACAAGGAACAATCACTTCTTTAAGAGCTCATTTTACTTCTCTAGGTTATGTTTACTTAACTTACATGACACAAGAAACTCTTCCAGTAGCCTCTACTGAGTTTGATAAGGGCAATAATCAATATAACAAAAAATCAAAAACAAAACCTACCTTTTGCAAGAGTTTAAACTGTGAGCGAACGCATGGTGGCGCTGCTGACTAAAAAGGTGAATTAAATCGCACGCACACAGGACTCTGAGAGCACAGCTCCAGTGCGGTAAACTAGGGTTTGTGAAATGGTGACGATTTTTAAGCAAGCCTCGTGAAAGGATTATTTACCAGGTTGGAATTTCCAGGACTTTGCATTCCCAGAGCCTTCTGAAGCTCGGCTTGGCTACATTCCTTGGAAGAATATAGCAAGAAGTGCAATGGAGGCCAGAGGGGAGAGCTTTCTTAGACAAAGGCAAGTCCTGCTTTTCTTTGTTTATGTGGGTGGGTTTCTGGCTGGGTTCGAGTCAAGACCCTATTCAGTGGCTGAGGAAAAAGAGAGAGGCTTTTTAATAGCCAATCTAGCAAAGGATCTAGGGCTAACTGTTGAGGAACTGGTGGCAAGGGGGGCCCAAATTGTATCGAAAGGAAACAAACAGCATTTTCAGCTCAGTCATCACACCGGTGATTTGCTTCTGAAGGAAAAAATGGACAGGGAGGAGCTATGTGGCCCTACAGAGTCATGTATACTGCATTTTCAGGTATTACTGCAAAACCCTTTCCAGTTAATTACACAAGAGATTCAAATCATAGATGTAAATGACCATGCTCCAATATTCTTTGAAAATGAAATGGAGCTGAAAATCCCAGAAAACTCTCCACCAGGAACAGTAATTCCTTTGGAATATGCTGAGGATTTGGATGTGGGAAAAAACAGTCTCCGAAACTACACAATTGCTCCCAATTCCTATTTTCACGTTCTCATGCGCAGTCGGAAAGATGGAAGGAAGTACCCAGAACTAGTACTGGACAGAGCGCTGGATCGAGAGGAGCTGCCTGAGTTCAGTTTAACACTCATGGCACTGGATGGTGGGTCGCCACCAAGGTCTGGGACAGCCCAGATCCACATTCTGGTCTTAGACATAAATGACAATGCCCCAGAATTTGCACAGTCCCTCTATGAAGTTCAAATTCTAGAGAACATCCCTATTAACTCTGTCATTGTCACTGTTTCAGCTTCTGATTTAGATACAGGAAGTTTTGGGGCAATATCATATTCATTTTTTCATGCTTCAGAAGAAATTCTCAAAACTTTTCAACTAAATCCAATTACTGGTGATATGCAATTAGTTAAATATTTGAATTTTGAAGCAATAAATAATTATGAAGTCGACATAGAGGCCAAGGATGGTGGAGGTCTTTCAGGAAAATCTACAGTCATAATTCAGGTGGTTGATGTGAATGACAACCCACCAGAACTGACTCTGTCATCAGTTAACAGTCCTATCCCTGAGAATTCGGTAGAGACTGTGGTAGCGATTTTCAGTGTTTCTGATCTAGACTCTGGAGACAATGGAAGAGTGATGTGTTCCATCCAGAACAATCTCCCCTTCGTCCTGAAACCATCCTTAGAGAATTTTTACACCCTAGTGTCTGAAGGAACGTTGGACAGAGAAAGCAGAGCAGAATATAACATCACCATCACAGTCACCGACATGGGGACACCCAGACTGAAAACCGAGCACAGCATAATAATCCTTATCTCTGACGTCAATGATAACACCCCTGCCTTCTCCCAAACGTCATACACGCTGTTGGTGCACGAGAACAACCAACCCGCCCTGCACATAGGTAGCGTCAGCGCCACAGACAGAGACTCAGGCACCAATGCCCAGATCACCTACTCGCTGCTGCCAAACCAGGACCCACACCTGCCCCTCGCCTCGCTGGTCTCCATCAACGCAGACAATGGGCAGCTGTTCGCGCTGAGGGCGCTGGACTTCGAGGCCCTGCAGGCGTTCGAGTTCCACGTATGCGCCACAGACCAAGGCTCTCCTGCGCTCAGCAGCCAGGCGCTGGTGCGCGTGGTGGTGCTGGACGACAACGACAACTCGCCCTTCGTGCTGTACCCGCTGCAGAATGCCTCTGCGCCCTGCACCGAGCTGGTGCCCAGGGCGGCAGAGCAGGGCTACCTGGTCACCAAAGTGGTGGCGGTGGATGGAGACTCGGGCCAGAACGCCTGGCTGTCATACCAGCTGCTCAAGGCCACGGAACCTGGGCTGTTTGGCGTGTGGGCGCACAATGGCGAGGTGCGCACCGCCAGGTTGCTGAGCGAGCGCGATGCTGCCAGGCACAGGCTGGTGGTGCTGGTCAAGGACAATGGCGAGCCTCCGCTGTCTGCCAGCGTCACGCTGCACGTGCTGCTGGTGGATGGCTTCTCCCAGCCCTACCTGCCGCTCCCGGAAGTGGCGCCCGAGCGCGCGCAGGAGGACTTGCTCACTGTCTACTTGGCCATCGCCTTGGCCTCGGTGTCGTCGCTCTTCCTCTTCTCTGTGCTGATGCTCTTGGCGGTGAGGCTGTGCAGGAGGCGCAGGGCTGTGCCGCTGGGTGTCTGTTCTATTCCTGAGGGCCACTTTCCGGGTCACCTGGTGGATGTTAGTGGCACGGGTACCCTATCTCAGAGCTACCAATATGAAGTGTGTCTGATGGGAGGCTCAGGGACTAGTGACTTCCTGAGTCCAATCATCCCCACTAGTGTGATTCAAGACCCTTAGCAGCTCTGTTTTAAATTTGCAATTGAAGGAATGGTTTAGATTTCATTAACAGAATAATCAAAAAGTAGTTGTGTGGCTATGCATGTTTCCTTTTAAAATCAAGAAGGCTTAGTTGATACAACATTTTGTTTATATATAGATTTTACTTTCTATGTAAGCATATGTTAATCCATTCATATTTTTCTTTTTTCATCTGCTTCATGACTTATCAATGCAGTCTTAATGCTTGTTTTTCTTTTTCTCATAGTGGAGTAAAAATAAATTCATTGTCTTTTAATGGCAATTTCAAATAGGTTTACTTAATAACATTTCAAATTATATATTTCAAAGCAGTGTGGACAGTTTCAAATCACAAATTCAGTAATTTTTCCTGTTGAATATTCATTCATATGCTGTTTTTTAAATTCTGAAAGCTGTTTGATCCATGGTTAATGAAGCTTGAGGGTTAATAGAACAAAAGATATAGTAATGTACCATCTTTTTAGAGGTATAATAGTCAAATGAAAGTAATACATTTGTTTTCTATATTGACACTTTCAGTCAATATTTCAATATTGTATACATTGTTATCACTCAAGTGGACAAACATTATAGACAAATGCAGCAAAGTACTCTTAGGTAGGCACTTTTTAGGGTTGCTTAAAGTGTAATCATTTTGACTGAGGGAAAAATTAAACATAAGCCATTTTAAACAACTGATTATTCTTTCCATTTTTAATGAAATTTTATATAGGAAGGCATCTGGTGGGATGGCAGTTTGGTTTGTAAATTCTGGTATCTAAGCGTAAACACCTGAGGGCCTTTTTTTTTTTTTTTTTTAAGAATTTACACAGATATATGATCTTTAAATGTTTTACAGTAAAAGCACTGTCCTATCAAATTGTACTTTATTATTACCTACTTACCATATATCTAGTGATTTAGAAGGGAAATATTTTGCTTCCTGTCTTGATTCCCTTCTTTAGATTGCAATCTGACATGATTTAGCATTATTTATGGTCTTCCTGGGATAAATATCTGCCACCCACATCAGTATTCCACCTCCTACATTGTAATTAAAAGATCACAATAGGAAATTCTCAAGAGAATAGAGTTCTCTTTTTCTCATTGTAAAAGTCTAAATTGGCTAAAACTAAGAATAAAATCTGGAAGCAACCAAAATATCAAATTGTATGGCTATTTTGAGTGAAACAAAATTTTATTTTCAATGAGAAAAATATTTTTTTCCTTAATAGAGAAATTTTTCAGGAAAAATTACATTTTCTTTTCAGATATTTCCTGACTCAGAGAGAGAACTTTCTGGCAGCTGAATATTCATGAGTATAAGAAACAGAACTTAAATTCCAAAGGTTTTGAAAACTTCCCTTAAAAAGAGTTTAAGATTGACATAACTCCAATCACATATTAAATGTAGTAATAATCACATTTAAATTGTGTTGAGCTGGAGATATAGCTTAGTGGTAGAACATGTTCTTAGTACTTAGTATGCAGGAGGCTTTGGGTTCAATCCCCAGAACCAAAAATAAAGGAAACAAAAAGTATAAAAGAAAAACAAGGTGAAGGTGTCATTTTATGTAATAGCATCAAATGCACGAATAACCTTAATAAGCAGAGAAAATAGTATTTCTTTCATTCTAAGTTTCTTATAGAGATCTTTAAATCTGGATCTTTTGATCAGATTTCTTCTTTTGACGCTTAGGTGAAATTTTATGAAGATAAGGGAAAAGATATATTTAACAACATGTATTTATATTTGGCATTCTGAGTCTTTAATAGTATCAGAGCTGTGGGAGTATTTAATAGTAGCAGTTATAGTTCTTTTGGGAGGCCAATATGGTATATGAGCTGAAACTAAATTTGGAAGGACCATATGTGCTGAGAAGCTACTTAAACATTGAAGACAGTAGAACAAATACTACCAGTGACTTAACACATAGATGGATTGATCTATACACTGTTGATAAAGTGAACAAAATTTAACACATAATCTGGACTAAAATTGAATATCAGAAGTAATAACATCTTACTTTTGGTTTAAAATGCTTTTTTTGTTTGTGGGTAGTCAGGGACCATTTATTCTTTTATTTGAAGAATTTCCAAAATTTTCTTTATCTGGGTATTTATTAAATTCAGGGCAGAGAGGGACTACCACATGCATATTACTGTTTTTGGAATTACACTTTTTGGAATTTCACAAACTGAAAATCTGTTCCAAGGGAAAAGGGATGACTTAGTGTACCAATAATTGTATAGGAATTTTCTTCTGAAAATGTTGATAAATCCATTACTGCCAATTAATTACCAATTGATACTTCAATTTTCCAAAGAGAAATTAAATAAAAATTTGAGTCCTCTTCCTTCAGAATTCACCAAATGAACTTAGTAGACTTTTAATTCAAAAATAATCTTTCTTTTTTCATTCATAGTTGAATTTATAGCTCATAGCACAATGCCTCATACATAGTAGATGCTCAATTTATTTAATAAATAATTTCAAAACATTTTGGAAATCATGTAATATCATAAGTACTTAAGGACTTACTTATTTGAAACTTATCTACACATTGGATTTTGAAAGAAATATCTGTATTCAGAAAGGAATGCATAATTCCCTTAAATATTATGAGAATGATTACACTAAAAAGTCAATTTATTATTTAATGCTCTCTCCTTGCTTATTGAGGCTTCCAAAAACCCAGGGAACTATAAATAATGTGTTAATTTTAAATTTGGTTCAAATTTGACTTGTCCATATCTCTGATTTTAGGGACAAAGAAGAAATTAAATAAAAGAGCTTTCTGTTTCTCAGATTAACTTTCTGAAATCTGTATTTCCTGGTTTCTACTGAACTTTGGTTAGTCTTTATTGTATTAAAATTAAATGAAATTTTCAAGATACCAAAGGCTCAAAAGGCTTTCAAAGTAGCCATTCATTTATTTGTGAAATATAATTCTAGATAGTATACACTCACCATCTTGTTTCTCTGCAAACATGTCAATTCAGAAATAATTTCATTATATCCTTGATAGTCACCATCTAATTTTTAATGTTGAAAAGCAAAGGGATGAAATTAATTTTTATGTGGGGTTGTCATAAGACTAAGCTATGCTCAAATATCATTTACATATCAATAAATACCAATTAGTCTAGTGAAGTAACTCATTCTAATTTTCATAAATCTTTATTTATCCTTAAATGGTATTTCCTTGCATATGAAAGCTTTTTAAAAAACATGACAGTTTTCCTGTACATCCCACTACTTGATTCTGTTAGTATCTTTGCTTCTTGGAGTGGATTGTTAGATTTTTTTTATGCCACAAATTTACTAGTCAAAATTTGTAATTATTTTATGTCAAATGCATATATGCTTACCCACTATTTTGGTCCATTATAAACTTAAAAATTAAACTCATTTTCTTTCCATTATTTTAGTATTCAACACTGTTGATGAAAATTTTAATGTCAGGCTACTTCTCAGTATCTTTTATCTTTTACCTCTTTTTCTCTTTTCAATTTTTTCTTTAATTTTAATGTTCTGATATTTGCTAATTCCAAAGCTAAGATTCATTTAATATACTGAAGTTTTTGTTTATATAAATAATGTTTTCTTTTTCAGAATTTCTGTTTGACAGATTTTCATAACATCTTGTGCTTATTTTCCAATTGCTATTTTATTCTTTTTGGAATAAATATCTTTTATGTTCTTTCCATGTTGTTCTGAATCTCTATTTTTAATGGTGGAGAAAAGGTCTTATTTGTTGAGTCTGTTTTAATATTGCTATTCTACCCAACATGCTTGCTGATGTTTTGTTAGGAACTTATTGTCTATTGGAGGTTTCCTTCACACTAATACTCTTTTTCACATAGAGAGAAAAGAGAATAGGGATTTCAAGGCGGCATCTGCTCTGGCTTCTGCAAATCCAAGTCCTAATAAAGAAGCTTGGTTCAACTTTGCCACACAGTGATAGAAGTTCTGCACCCAGCCCCAAGGATGTGTTTGAGCTGGCCCAAGTTTCCTTGGGGTGTATCATTTTGTATTTGCTGTATGAGGCAAAATATCAGGGAACATCACCTTCTGCATTTTGGTTGTTCTGGTATCTGTTAATGTGGTAGACATGATAGCTAATGGAAAAAAAATTAACTTCAGTCTTTAGCATAAATAACCTGATTTTAAAGAAAATTGGATTATAACTAAAGTAATCAATACATGAAGAGTACATGGAAAAACCATGGTTTGATTCAGGTAACAAGTATGCATGATAATGCTCAGAAAAAAAACAATCCAGGATTCATCTTCTGAAACGTTGCTTACTAATTTTAGAAACTGCATGGGGCTCTGGTGATTGAACAAAATTGACTTGTTTCTTCCAAAACAATTTCCTCCCCGTGAAATCACCTGTCAAAAATGACTATTCTGATAATCACTATCAGAACTGAATACCATTTCTGTCACTAGGATAGAACCCTATGTCAGAAATATAGCACCAAACCACTAGACTGTTCCCTGAAATTATCAACAATTCCCTTACCAAAATCTCATGTATCTTTTAAAAAAGTAAATTATAGGAATGCATTATTACTACACAGTAGAAGCATTTTTACCTTGCACTTTGATAGTGCCAAAAAGAAAGACTACCTAGAGACTAACACCTAAGTCTTTCCCCCACTGCTGCCACAGGACATCAGTATGGGCCATGGAACTTTTATGCTTTAATATCCCTGGTTTTTGAGAATCTTGAGGAGTTTGAGTTCTAAAAGTTTGGGGATCCTTGTGGTAACCCTTAAGATACAAAAAGTTGCTAGATGACAACAAAGTCACTGCAAAGTAATGACTGTAGTATTTCCTGAGCTGACCAGGTAGAACAAGGTGGTGACCCAAATACCTAATACTCATGAGTATTTTATCTGTGATTTCTGACCTCAGAGCCCAGGATGTTTAGCATGTGGGTCTACAGCCTGGAAGTATGGAACATGTAAAGCATAGCTAGACCCCTAAGTGATAGCACAGCCAAACATCTAGTTCTGTCTTTAGGATAACTGGAAATCATCTATTTGCCATGGTCATCCTACTGCTAATCTAGGACTTCTTACAGCCTTCTCTTTCCTTCCTTGAATCAAAGGAAGGTTCCACATAGTCATTCTGTCTGCTTCTGTTCAATGCAATTTTGATGTGGGAGGTGAAGAGAGAAATTTCAGTGGACTGTTGCTCATAAGAAGGGCTTTTGGAACATTTTGGGGGATAAGAACATTAATGTGCCTTATTTTTGCCAGCTATGGATATGAAAATTTTCTGACTGGAATATCAAGAACAAATGTGTTCAAATTTCTGAAGTCAATTATCTCTAACCAATATGGGCTTCCCTTGAGAAAATACGTTGAGGAGAAACTTGGGAACAATTTGGGATTTATAAAAAACTGAAATTGTATTCACTAAATAGTTTCATTTGAGTACTTTTAACTTAATTTTTTTTATCTTTGGAGAAATAGATTTCTTTTTTATTGTTTGAATTTCTTTTTTATTTGTTCTTTTTAGATATACAGGATAGAGTATATTTTGACATATTATACATACATGGGGTATAACTTATTATAATTAGAATCCCATTCTTGTGATTGTACAGGATGTGAAGTTACACTGGTTTTATATTTATATATGAGCATAGGAAAGTTATGTCCAATTCATTCTACTGTCTTTCCTATTTCTATTCCCCTCCCTTCCTTTCATTCCCCTTTGTCTAATACAGTGAACTTCTGTTTTTCCCTTCCCACCCTACTTTGTTGTGGATTAGAATACATATATAAGAGAACATTTGGCCTTTGGTTTTTGGGACTGGATTATTTACTCAGCATGATTTTTCTGGTTCATCCATTTGCTGGCAAATATCATAATCTCATTCTTCTTTATGGCTGAGTAATATTCCATTGTGCATATACACACCCACATTTTCTTTATCCATTCATCTGTTGAAGGGCACCTAGGTTTGCGATTCTGAATTGAGCTGCTATAAACATTGATGTGGCTACATCACTGTAGTATTTTAAGTCCTTTGTGTGTAAACCAAGGAGTAAGATAACTGGTTAAAATGGTGGTTCCATTCCAAGTTTTCTAAGGAATCTCCATAATGCTTTTCATAGTTCTTGCACCAATTTGCAGTCCCACCACCAATATATAAGTGAACCTTTCCCCCCACATCTTTACTTATATTTTTGATTATTGCTATTCTGACTGGAGTGAGAGGAAATCTCAGTGTAGTTTTCATTTGCATTTCTCTAATTGCTAGAGATGTTGAACATTTTTTTTCATATATTTTTGGTCATTCATATTTCTTCTGTGAAGTGCCTCTCCAGTTCCTTTGTCCATTTATTGATTGGGCTATTTGTTTTGGGGGATAGATTTTATGTAAGGAAATGGATTTCTTTATCCTTATTGCCTCATCTTATTTTATTTAAAATAGGTTAACTGACAGCATTGAAGTTTTGTTGCTCAAGTTTAGTATTACAAAGAATTACTGTGGTATGTTTTGCTACAATTTACAATTTAAAGAATAAATGTATTCTAGGTGTCAGTGAAAATAGTAGAAACAAGACTTCTGAAGAAATATTTTCTCCGTAAAGGGAATAAGAAAACTGAGACAAGTGGTCAGAATCAACTTGTTCAGATCACTGGATTTTAATGAAAGGCTTGAAGCAGTATTAGGATGGGTTTATTAACTCTTGATTATAAATAATGGTGATTTTTATAGTATTTTAATTTGTTCTATTCCCATCATCATCTCTCTAGCTTTACAATATTCCTAAAACCCAGTAGGTTACAATTACAGCAAAAACAAACAGCTTGGAAGCCACCAGAGGAGGCAGAATGGGGTTGGAGCTCTTCCAAGGACCTTACTGACAAAGAATAGTCATTATTTGATCTGTTTGGTAGCTCTGTGTAGAACTCCATTGGCCTGATTCAGAGCTTGCCTAGTACAATTTTTGAAGGTATTTAGCAGCAATTATTTAAATTCTCAGCTGCTAGAGTTGCAGATAACAGTTTGTAGAAACAATAGGCTGACTTAAAAGGAAGATCTGGGAAATAATTCATAGGAGTTTGGAAAAGCTCTGACACGTTACTGGAAATCCAGAAGGCCACATGCATGTGTAGGGCTCTACATATGGCCAGGGTTATGTGCATGCTGAGGAATGACCAAAGAGGGCCAAAATATTTCACTTCAAGCTGACCTTGAGGCTCTATGCAAGTAGGAAGGGAAGGCTAAGTTAGAATTGCCAATAATCTAGCTGAATATTGGAGGTATATCCCAACATGAATATAAGCCCCTTAGCAAAGACTAGGAGGATTTATTAATGTTCCATGAAGGTAAAGAAATCTCTGTTCAGTATTTGAGTGAACTGAGACTTCAGTGCCCACATAAAAAAAGAATAGGTTGCTTACAGAATTAGTTCTGAATTTCACTAAACAAGCAATAATTTCAAAGAGCAACAACAAAAAGTCTAAGGAAGAGGTAGAATCTAATTTCCAGTTTCCTGTTCTCAGCAAAAAGTATAAGATGAGCAAAGAAAATATGATACAAACATAGGAAAAGAAACTGTTACTAAGAGATCACTTGCACACTATTGATAAGAATATAAATTAGTTCAGCCATTAAGGAATGGAATATGGAGGTTCCTCAATAAACTAAAAATAGAATTATCATATGCTCTAGCAATCCTGCTTCTGGATAAATATTCAAAATTTAGAATTATTATTCTGGGGCTTGGTGTTTAACTCAGTGGTAGAGTACTTGCCTAGCATGTATGGGGCTCTAGGTTCAATTCCCCAGTACTACAAAAATAATATGTTGAAAAGAGATCTGTTCTTCCATGTCATTGCAACATTACTCATGATAGTCAATTTATGGAATCAACCTAGGTACCCTTATTAATTGGATGAATGGATGAAAATAATGTATGCAATCACAATAGAATAGTACTCATTCTTTCAAAAAAAAGACAATCCTGACATTTGCAAATATATATATATATAAATCTGGAGGACATCATGCTAAGTTAAATAAGTCAGGCCCATGAAGAAAAATACCTTATTTACTCATTAGTAGGATACGTACTCTTCTTAAGTGTATAGGGAACATGTCCATGATTTTCTGTTGTTCAGTCATAAAAAGTCTCAATAAATTTTAAAGGACAGATAGCACACAAAATATGGTCTCAAATTACAGTGGAATGAAATTAGAAAGCAGTGGCAGGTAGAAATTTAGGAAATTCACAAATGTGTGGAAATTAACCAACAGATTCTAGATTTTTTATTCTTTTTAGATACATATGACAGAAGAATGTATTTGACATATTATACATACAAGGAGTGTAACTTATTTTAATTAGGATCCCAGTCTTGTGGATGCACACAATGGTGAGATTCTTCAACAGATTCTAAATAGCCAATGATTCAAAGAAGAAATCACAGGGGACATTATAAAATACTCTGAAATAAATGAGAGTGAAAATACAATATACTAAAACTACAGTATGCAATATAAGATGTATAGGGGGAAAATTATAGCTGAAAATACCTATATTTTTTAAAGACCTCAAAATTGTAAAAAGAAAGAACTCAAACTTCCACCTAAGAACCTTGAAAAAGGAGAGCATGGAAAACTCAAAGCAAATGCAAGGGAATTAGAATAGATTAGAGGAAGCAGAGCAGGGGGAGAAAGGGGGGAAAGGAAAGAGGAAGGACTGGGGACTGAAATGGAGCAAATTATATTCCACGCATGCATGATTATGTCAATGAACCCCACTATTATGTATAACAGTAGTGCAGTAATACATTTTAAAAGGGAATAAGAAGATTGAAGTGGAAATAAATGAAAGTAGAAAAATGACAATAGAAAAAAATCAACTGAAACAAAAAGTGGAGCTTTGAAAAGATCAAACAAATTGGCAAACCTTTAGCTAGACTGATCCAGAAAAAAAGAGGGAGGATTGAAGTTACCAAAATCAGGAATAATAGGAAATTATAATCTACAGGGGGAAAAGAGACTATAAGAGACTATTATGAACAATTTCAAGCCAACAAATTAGAAAATGTAGATGGAATGGAAAAATTAGAAGATACACAGAAACTTCCAGAACTGAGAGGAAGAAATAGAAAACCTGATTAGGCCTGTAACAATAAATAAAGTCAGTAATCAAAAGCTTTACACAAAGAGTCCCTGAACCAGATGATATCACTGATGAACTCTACCAAGAATTTAAAAAAATTAACAGCAATACTTGACAAATTCACTCAAAAAATAGAGGAGCAGATTCCACTTATGAACTCCTTCTATGAGACTATAACTACCTTGTTGAAAAAAATAGACAAGGAAATAAGACTATATACCAATTTCTCTTATGAATATAGATGTAAAACTCAACAAAATATTAGCAAATCACTCCAGTAACACATAAAAAGATTATTTATCATGGTCAAGTAGGATTTATCCCTGGAATGCATGTTGATTCAACACACAAAAATCAATCAATATGGTATACCTTGCTTACCAAATAAAGAACAAAACACATAACAATATCAATAAATGCAGAAAAGCATTTTACAATATCTAGACAGTGTTTCATGATAAAAAACTGAACAAATTAGAAATAATATGAAAATTCTTCAACCTGAAAAAGCCATACAGCTAACTTCATATTTAATAGTGAAATATTAAAAATTTCCCCTCGTCAGAGTAGGAACAAAACAATGATTTTTGCTCTCACTGCTTCTGTTTGACATCACATGGGAGGTTCTACCCATGGCATTTAGGAAAGAAAAAGAAGTGGAAGTATTCCTAAAATTGTTCTACATATTCAATGTAATCCCTATTAAAATCCTAGCTTGCTTTTCTGGAGAATCAGCAAACCAACTCTAAAGTTCATATGAAAATTCAAGAAGCATCCCAGAATAGCCAAATCAATCTTGAGAAAAAAAAGAGCAAAGTTGAAGAAGTCAACCTTCCTGATTTTAAAGAAGTATTCTAAGTTCAAAATTAGATATTTGAATATTTTGATAAATTAAATATATGAATATTATCTTTTCATTTAAGATATGCCAGAAGAAATTAATAGAAATTGTTTTACATTCTACCACAAATTTCTCAAATCAAACTCTGTTCAATTTTCTCCTTCCTACATTGGCATTTTCATGAGTGCAATTTTAAAAATGTATTTACATTGGGAAAGTTAATCAATATTAAAATTTAGTTTGCTTTCACCAATGTGTGCCAATGTTTTCTTTATAGCTATTTCATTCAAATGGCCACTGATGGATCTAATCTTATCTATCTTCACCTGAACATTCCAAAAGATAATTCTATCTATAATATTTTATAACAAATTTCTCAAACCATTGATGTTAAATATTTATTATAGTTAGCTTAATGTTTTGAAATAATAGTATTGGAACTATGATTTAAGGAACTAATAATGCTAGTTAAAATCTAATGCCTAGGGCCTCAGGGAATAGCTCAATGGCAGAGTGCTCACAAGCACAAGTCCCTGGGCTTGACCCCCAGAACCACACATATACATACGTGAACACACATTCATAAATTTGTTTTACTAATGTAGTTGTCTTTCTATCAACAATTAATGCTTAATCTTTTTCTACTTTTCCAATTCAAGTTAAGAAAAAACAACCCATAAACCATCAAGAAGTTTAAAATCACTCTCTTGTTTTAAAAAAATAGACTATTCAATGAAATTAAGGTATTTGCCAGTAAAGGGATGGAACTGGACACCATCATGCTAAGTGAAAAAAGCCAGATCCTGAAAGTCAAACGTCAAATCTTTTCTCTGAAATGTGAAAGCTAGTCTGAAATCTGGAAGAAAGAAATAGTGGTGGGAGGCAATTCCATTAAAATAGAAGAATGGTTAAGTAGAGAAAGGAAACTGAGGTAGAAGAAGGAGGAACAGGATAAAAGAAGAATGATGGAATGTATCTGATCTAACTTTCTTATGTACATATATGAATACACCACAGTGAATCTCACCTTTATGTACAAAGCACTAATTTTAAAAAAACTATAGTAGAAAGATCAATAGAGTAGAGAAAGATAACAGAAGGATGGAGGAGAGGAGGGAAAGGGGAATCACTGGGGACTGAATTAGAGAAAATTATAATCTACACTTTTATAACTATGTCAAAATGAATCCTAATGTCATGTATAACTAAAAAGAACAAATAAAATAGGCTACTCAAAACTTAAATATGTGGGTTTAATATTTTGAACTTTAACTATTTGTATTAAAATTTCTTCAAAAAGATTTTTATCTTCAATGATTTTCAAAGTTCTTGCTTTAACACAAGAAAAGTGTTAAAGATGCTACTTAAGTTATAGTTTTATGATTAGTCTGACAACCAATTATACAAATAGTCATAAGAATCATTCAGAATGGATAATTCACCTTACCTGACTGGGGTGTAATGTTTTAGGTGGTTATTCTTTATATCATTAATTTCTCCTTCAGGTAGGTATAATAGCTTTTTTCCTGATAAGTTTCACAGTTTGGGGGGAAAATTCATGACATAATATGCTAGGCCATACTTCTAGGCCTCCCTTCTTGATTTTACTAGATCTTTACAAAGAACTTAACAAAGTTTAAAAATATCTGTTCATAGGTATTTTCACCAATATTTAAGGTTATAGGTAATTCGTTACATATGTAATTCTTATTTTTCTCACCTGATTAAATATATCAAGATAAATATTGAGCATTCATTCTCTTTCCAATTTCAAAGATGGATAAGCATCTTTCTTTGCTATTAACTGTCTCTAAAGAGAGGTAAAGCATTTGAAAGGTTCTAATGATAACTGAAAACTTGAATACAAATATATTTCACCCATGATGTCCATATCACTAAGGAAAGGCTGATGTTTGATCTACTGTACTTTTTTTCACAAAGTTGTTCATCTCTCCAATTCCAATTAGATTCTAATTGTGTGTATTCTAATGCAATTTGCCTTATTTCTAGATTTAGTGTGATTTTATACTGTGAATGACTCAGTACAAGATACCTATTACTCAACTGTATTACTATTTGCATGCCAGTGTGAAAAAAATAGAACTTATCTTTGAAATATAGTCCTTCTTTAGAATCATATGATACAAAACATCTTAAATTTTCACATCACCAAAAAGTCCTCAGATTATTGGAAATAAATAGATATAAATATTATGAATTAAATTGCCATTTTTATAAGAACTTATTTCCCCTGGCTAGATTACACAAAGGGTGAAATGGAGTTATTTGAAACCACACTGATGTGAGAGGAAGACTGAGATATCCTATTGTTTTATGCTCACGATTATCCTAGTTCATGCTCTAGAAAAAAAACACTATCAATTTTAGAATTTAAAGGAATGACAAAAAACAAAACAAAACAAAACACTTTACTTTTTAAAAAATGAATTTCATTTGGAAACTTCCCTAAGGTGTTCTGACTTGAATATTTCTCAATCAAGACACAGGGTGGCGCTGCAGGCTAAGAATGTGAATACAAAAAGCGCCCTAAAAAAGCTCGCGATTCTTCATATTGTAAAACGTAATGTTAAATAAATCAACGTGTAAGAAGCTTTGCAAAAAATACGGAGTTACCAGGAGGTTTGGACAGAGATATTCTAAATCAATTTGAGACTACAAACAACTTTGTAAGGATTCCTGCACGCAAGAAATTAGAACTGAAGGTCTCAAGTTTTTCTGTGATTGGTGAAGGGATTGGATGTAAGCAATCTGACTCCAACATGGAGAAGCTGGAAAGAATTCAACCAAACAGGCAAGTGATGGTCTTTATTTTTATGGTGTTCATGCCTCAGGGTCGCACGGAGCCTCTTCGTTATTTTATACAGGAGGAAACAGAGAGCTGCTCCTTTGTAGCCCATCTGACCAAGGACCTGGGCCTGGGAACTGGGGAACTGGCTGCCCGGTCTGCTCGAGTTGTGTCTGATGATGACAAACAGCATTTGCTGTTGGATCCTCAGACTGGGGATTTGCTTCTCAGGGAGACATTAGACCGGGAAGAGCTGTGTGGCCCTATTGAACAGTGTGTACTGTATTTCCATGTCTTGCTGGAAATGCCAGTGCAAATTTTTCAGGGAGAATTATGGATCCAGGACATAAATGACCACTCTCCAGCATTCACTGATGGGGAAGTGCTCTTGAAAATACCAGAAAACAGCCAGCCAGGGACTCTATTTCCATTGAAAGTAGCCCAGGATTTGGATGTGGGTAGCAATGGGCTTCAAAAATACACCATCAGTCCCAATTCTCATTTTCACATCCTTACACGAAATCACAGTGAGGGCAAGAAATACCCAGACCTGGTACAAGACAAAGCCCTGGATAGAGAGGAGCAGCCTGAATTCAGCTTAATCCTCATGGCTCTGGATGGTGGCTCTCCACCTAGGTCTGGAACAATCACAGTTCGAATCCTGATCATGGACGTCAATGACAATGCTCCCGAGTTTGTGCATACCCCATATGAGGTGCAGGTCCTGGAGAACAGCCCCTTAGATTCCCCAGTCCTCAGCGTCTTAGCTAGGGATGCAGATGCTGGAAACTTTGGGAGTGTTTCCTATGGCTTGTTCCAACCATCTGATGAGATTAAACAAACTTTCTCAATAAATGAAATCACAGGGGAAATTCGACTGAGGAAGAAATTGGATTTTGAAAAAATTAAATCTTATCACGTGGAAATTGAGGCTATAGATGGAGGAGGCCTTTCTGGAAAAGGCACTGTGTTTATAGAGGTGGTGGACGTGAATGACAATGCCCCAGAACTTACCATATCGTCACTCGCTAGCTCCATCCCAGAAAATGCTCCTGAGACCGTGGTTTCTATCTTCAGAGTTCGAGATAGAGATTCTGGAGACAATGGAAAGATGACTTGCTCTATTCCAGATAATGTGCCCTTCATTCTAAAACCAACTTTCAAGAACTTTTACACCCTGGTGACAGAGAGCCCGCTGGACAGAGAGAGCAGAGCAGAATACAACATCACCATCACAGTCACCGACATGGGGACACCCAGGCTAAAAACCGAGCACGCCATAACCATCCTCGTCTCTGACGTCAACGACAACGCCCCTGCCTTCTGCCAAATGTCATACACGCTGTTGGTGCGAGAGAACAACAGCCCCGCCCTGCACATAGGCAGTGTCAGCGCCACAGACAGAGACTCAGGCACCAATGCCCAGATCACCTACTCGCTGCTGCCAAACCAGGACCCGCACCTGCCCCTCGCCTCCCTTGTCTCCATCAACGCAGACAATGGGCAGCTGTTCGCGCTGAGGGCGCTGGACTTCGAGGCCCTCCAGGCATTCGAGTTCCGCGTGGGCGCCACAGACCAAGGCTCGCCCGCGCTCAGCAGCCAGGCGCTGGTGCGCGTGGTGGTGCTGGACGACAATGACAACTCGCCCTTCGTGCTGTACCCAATGCAGAACGCCTCTGCGCCCTGCACTGAGCTGGTTCCCAGGGCGGCAGAGCAGGGCTACCTGGTCACCAAAGTGGTGGCGGTGGATGGAGACTCGGGCCAGAACGCCTGGCTGTCATACCAGCTGCTCAAGGCCACGGAACCTGGGCTGTTTGGCGTGTGGGCGCACAATGGCGAGGTGCGCACCGCCAGGCTGCTGAGCGAGCGCGACGCGGCCAGGCACAGGCTGGTGGTGCTGGTCAAGGACAATGGCGAGCCTCCGCTGTCTGCCAGCGTCACGCTGCACGTGCTTCTGGTGGATGGCTTCTCCCAGCCCTACCTGCCGCTCCCAGAAGTGGCGCCCGACCGCGCGCAGGGGGACTCGCTCACTGTCTACTTGGTCATCGCCTTGGCCTCGGTGTCATCGCTCTTCCTCTTTTCTGTGTTGGTGTTCGTGGCGGTGAGGCTGTGCAGGAGGTGCAGGGCGGCGCCGCTGGGTGTCTTTTCTGTGCCTGAGGGCCACCTTCCTGGCCACCTGGTGGATGTCAGTGGCACCGGGACACTGTCTCAGAGCTACCAGTATGAGGTGTGTTTGGCTGGAGACTCTGGGTCTGGTGAGTTCAAATTCCTGAAGCCAATATTCCCAAACCTCTTGGTTGAGCACGCTGGGAGAGAAGTTAAGGAAAATTCCAACTGCAGAAATAGTTTTGTATTCAGCTAATTGTTGTATTTCCTTCTCACTAATTTTGCAACTACCTATTGCAATTTCTTTGTCTTTAGTAATTCTAGTGCTAGTAAAGTATTCTAAACACTATTCCAAACCTATGTATATTCTTGATAGTTTTAATTTTTTTCCTTTTATTGGCATTATTCTTAGCATTTTTAGGCATAGGAGGTATATATTTTCTCCATATTTGATCTTAATGGTTCCTTTTTCATTACTGTAAGTTAATCAGGTACACAAAACCTTTTATTTTAATGAAATTCTTAATGAATTTTATGACCCATTTAAAGGCTTGTATTAAATCTTGAATTTCCATGTATTGTGGTACCCATCTTTAACATATAAGATTATCTTTCAATACTACAGTATTAGCCTTGAAAAAAAAATGAATGGTTTGCTATGCTATCAGGTTAAGCCCACTTAGTAGCTATGAGCAGAAAACCTAGCCTACTTGTTTTTCTCAAATTGCATGTCAACATTATATTTCATTAAAATATTAATACACAAAAAGTGTGACCTGTTCCTGTTGTGAGCACCACATATGCAAGACATTGATATTTTATTTGGTTGCTACTTACCTAAAACATTGAAAGTGTTCCATAGATACTAAGATTTAAAAATTTTAAATGATTGTGATTTAAGATAAACTAAAAGGAGACTATCATATAATTTGCCATCCCCCTTTACTACATAAAACTGTTAAATCACTTTTTTACATAATCATATTCAAAGAATAATCTCAGAGCCTGAATTATGCCCTCAATTCCTCCAAAGAATTCAGGATTCTTGAGGGCCTCATATATCTCCTTGTCCTTTTGCTCTATAAATAGATGACCAAGAGGAATTTACTGTGTGTGTTTCCTTTGGTTTTCCTGCAGCTTCTCCCCACTTTTCAAAAATCAGGAAAATTCTGCATTTTGGCTGTCCTGTTTAGCTCTTTTTGGCTGATCATAGATTTTGCACTTTGTAGATGTGAGAGGTCTTTAATAACAACCTAATGACCTCTTTTTGATGTTTAATTATCTTCAGTTTTGTTTTTTAAAGTGACAAATTAATTTTTTCAATGATACCAAATTTGCATTTGTATGAACTAAGTATTATTTTGTCCTTGAGTAGCTTGAACAGTAATGAATTTATATGAATTATAATAGCTCTAAGTTGTATTCAATAAGCCTAGTGAGTTATGTGATTCCTAACTGGTTAAACTTATATGAATATAAGACAACTTCATTGTGCTTCTGGCAGAAAATAAGCAGCTAAAAAAAGCTTATTTTATAATTTAACATTTTAAAATCAGAAGTATCATTTTATTGGAGATTAAGGACTTGTATTTTTCCCTGAATTAATAATTTCACTGAGGATATAATAAGAAAGGAAAATTAATGACATTTAAGTCGTTCTTGAAATATAGTTTTTAGCCATTATTCATGTGAAAAGTTGAAGTGAGGAAGAGATAAAAATGAAAACAGAATTAAACACAAACATATACAAGACATAAATATGATTTCTTCCTTATTTATTATCACCAATTTAAATGAATAACTTTTATGTATAACAAGTAATATTTCTGGTTGAAGTTTTCACCAATATATTTTAAGATCATGAAAATTCAAGTTTATATTTCAAAACTTCAATCTGTCTGATCACACAAAGGAGACGGGACAAATGATCATCCAGAACACACTTCATTCCTGTGTGTATTTATAAAGTTTGAACCATTCCTTACTTGATAGAGGATACCACCAGAATGTAGAAAAGATCAACATTATGATATTCAGTTACTAGGATTTAGTAGTGACTATGATACAAATAATATCCACAACATGCATGGCATATGAAAATATACTAATTTTACTGTTACAAAACTAAGATAGAGAATGCAGGCTAATATCTTGACAATGACACCCGTTTCAATATGCTTTTTTTCTCCATTGCTTCTTACAAATGCATCTTTTATCATTTCTTCTCTGTTGTCTTTAGTGAGTTTAACATGCGCTATTCGGAGGGCAGAAATTCAACTGAAGTCAGTGTGACCCATATAAATGTAATATCCCCTTTTCTTTTATGATAAAAAGTTACAAAAATATTTTTAAAGTGTGAGGTTAAAACATGAATGTATTTACTGGATTCTGCTTCCAGGTTATATGTATTATTTGGAAGCATAAAACAACAATCAAAACTGGCCATGATTCAAAAATCATCTCTCATAGCAACAGATGATACAATATGATACAATAAGACCTGAATGGGCTATGATTTTTTTGAGAAGGAATATCCCTGGGGAGGAGAACTAAATCCTACAATCAATTCACCCCACCCCCCCACCCCCGCCAAATTGGGTAAATCTGAAAACAAACACAACAGCCTTTTGTTGGGAACACAGTAACTTCAGTCATCTTTGGAAGACTGGAGTATTCAAGCTCAGGATCAGCTTCCTCTCAGGGAACTTGTCAAGCCCAGAGCAGCTTAGGGGACACTAAAAACTTAAGTGGAAAATTCTTCAAAATCAGAGTAAAGTTTTTCTTGCTATAGGAAGATTAGAGTTTGGGATTTCCATAGAAAGAGACTATAGAGGATATACTAAATTCTCCACTGAAAATTCTGAAGGGCTAGATGTTTATCAAGACTTCAAATAATCTTTTTTAAAATTTAGCTGTAGATGGAGATAATATCTTTATTTTTATTTATTTATTTTTATGTGGTGCTGAGGATTGAACCCAGTGTCTCATGCATGAAAGGTAAGTACTCTACTACTGAGCTACAACTCCAGGCCACTTCAAAGAATCTTGATTGAATCCAGTGCCTATTTTGATTAAGACAGTTTGTTTGGATTGGTTCTGTCAATCTCCCAGAAGAAAAAGTGACTTCTTCCTGGAGGAAGATAATATCATCTTGATTCTAAACAGTTTTCTTTACATAAATATCCAAAGTTCAGTATAAAATTAGTAGATGCATGTGCATGTTTATGTATACATGGACACATATAAACACACAACTGGATGGTACAGATGAAATAGAGCAAAAACATAACCCCTCCAATGCAGGGATGATATAGATATTATAATTAGTTGACTGTTGAGAGCCACAGCCGAAGGGGCCCCAGCAAACTTCCAGCTGCCGGCTGATGATTGGCTCACAGCGGCCCCAGCAACATCTAGCTGATTGGCTCCTCGGCCCCAGCAACATCTAGCTGATTGGCTCCTCTGCGGTGATGCTCATTGGGCTGTTTCCCTGCCCTTTCAGACCACGGAGATGCTCATTGGGGGACTTTTTTGGCTCCGCCCATGTGACCCAGCCAATCGGCCTCAAGAGCAGGAGGATTGTGGGAGGTGGGGAGAAGCTTGTGTGGGAGAGAGAGGCTTGTGGAAAGCCGGTGGTGGCAGTTGAGGCTCTGAGGGTTTTTCCTGAGAGGCTGTTTTGTTTGGTGTGTGTGGTTCTAAAAATAAAGTTAGTTTCTTTTGACAAGTGGCTCCTGATTGTGCCCAGCCAGACTGCGGCAGTTGACAAACAATTAAAACAAGTATGGCTAATGTGCTAAAAATAATGAACAATAGAGAAAATAGATATAAAGAGAATTTCACCCAACAATTGAAAATATAAAATGGAAATTAATTCTACAATTGAAAGATATAATGCCTGCTATAAAACTAAATAGTTTAATGTCATTGACATTGAGGAATACAGTATCAGTGCATGCAAGATAGTTCAATATGAAACATGAATTAAAACAAAAAATAATGAAAAATATAGAAAGGACATTACTTGAATTTGGGATATAAGGAAAAACTCATACATATTGGAATTCTAGGATAAGAGAGCACAAAAGTGGGTAATAAACAATATTTAAACAGATAATGATAAGATTGAGAAAAGTGGTCAACCTTCAATCTTATTTATTTATTTATTTATTAGGATTAATAAAAAGCAAAGCACAACTAGGCATATTGTAGGAAATTTGCTCAACACAAACTAAAAAACATTTAAAGCAACCATATAAAATAATTTATTACTTTTAAAGATGCATAAGTAAAATGGAGACTTTTTTTTAACATAAATCAATGAAACAGAAAGGCAATGGATTAATGTCTTGAAGACCTGGAAGAAAATTATTACCAGATTAGAATTCTATTGCCAGTAAACATAACCATCAAAAGGATATTCTAATATGTTTTGGTTTCAAACAAACAAAAACTGAGAAAATTAATCAGTAACATCTGCACTAAAAGAAATACTGGATAGTACAGATAAAATTTAATCTGCAAAAGGAAAAGAATCCTAAATAGATCATAGAATTGAAGGAAGAAAAAAAAGAGAAAGGAAGGGTAAATATAAGTATTGATCTAATGTTGATTATAGTAGGCAATCATAGTAGTTTCTTAAAGCATTTAAAATATATGACTTTTAAATTCATAATAGCAAAAACACCAATTTACAGGTATAGAATTAGAGATTTCCAAGGTTCCAAGCATTATCTCATGAATGTAGAAACAATTTGTGGTAGGTTCCTGTAGATAAGAGATGTATCCTGTAAAAAAAATTAACCAAGAAAAGAAGTGAAGGAAATTTCTAAAAGATAACGAGTATTTCAATAATCCAAAGAACAAAACCTTAGGGGTAGTGGAAAAATAATTATATTTTAAGTATAGATTAAGTGATATTAGATATTATATTATACTTGGATTAAGTAAATCAATTAAATATCATAATTGTCAGACTAGACTTAAGAAAACTCAAATATATGCTATTAAATAAATTTGTATGTGTGAGAGAGATCGAAAACAAAGATTGAAAGTTAAAAAATGGGACAAGGCTCAGCAAATCTCAACATAATGTACATCCAGAAGAAATTAATTTTTAAAAACTATGGATAAGTTGCAGAAAGATCAGTAGAATACAGGAAAGGGAGCAGGGGTGGGAGAAGGGAAGGGAGGGGGAATTAGTGGGACTGAATTACAAGATATAGTCCATGCTTTTATAATTATGTCAAAATGGATTCTAATCTCATGTATAACTAAAAGGAACCAATTAAAAAATGGGAGGAGGTGTTTAATGCAAACACTGGCTAAAATGAATTTAGTGTAGCTATATTCACATAAGTCAAAGGAGACTTTTTGGAACATTCTAAAGTCTTTATTTAGCATCAGATTATTTCATAACAGCACTTGTTAACTTTAAGATGCAATTAAAATAATTTACTGGCATTTTTATCTAAGGCCCCTTGGATCAGGATCTCAGTCTGGGGTTTGGATAAATAATATAAAATTAATGTACCCCAATTAAAGAGGTGAAGCTACTGTATGGTAGGTCTCCATACATATTTTAAGTACACAAGTACTGAGACTTTAAGGAAAGATTCATTGCTAGTGTTGAAGACAGCTGTTTCATAATAATAAAAAGGCAAAGAAATATACCAGAAATATGTGAAGCCCAAAATTGAATATTTCTCTATAGGGTGACCACAAAATATAAAAAGTTAAGATGTAAGAATACAAACACAAAGTAGACAAACCACAACCGTATTGGGAAACTTCATATAACTCTCTCCATTCTTAACAGAATAATAAGACAAGATAGAAACACACATATGAACACTGAAGTGCTGAACAACGCACACATATTCAAATACACTGATATACATAACACACTAAAACATTTTCTTCTTACATGTATATGAACTATGAAAATTGTCTATATTCTAGATCATAAAACAAGCCTCATATTTAATAAAAGGAATTGAAGTGACTCAGCATGCTTTTTTTGACTGCAGCAGAATAAGACAGAAATTAAAATATGACAAGAAATCCCTAAATGCTTCAAAATTAAATACAAAACCCATGAGTCAAAGAAGAAATCACAACAGAAATTTCCAAATAGTTTGAACTGGGTAATAAAAAAAGTAAAGAAATGACATATCAAAACAAAACTTGGAAATTTAAAGCTTTAAATGCACATATTAAAGAAGAAATCAATAATAGAAGTTTTGATCACAAGAAAACTAGAAGAGGAACAGCAATTTAAATGTGAAAAATGAAGGTAGCAACACATATACAAGCAGAAATGAATAAAATAGATGCCAAAGATACAACAGAGCAAACTGGTAATACTTAAAGTGGGTTCTTCATAATTATTAATATAATTAAAACTCTCAGATTAATTAAGTAAACAGAGGAAAACCCCAATTACCATTATTAGGAGAAAAAATATCACTATTAATCCTCCAGGCATTTTTTTTTTAAAAGTAGATTTTGTAAACCATTTTCAGCCAATATGGGGTATTCTTTGTACCCTACGATCATTTTTTTCTTTGAATAAAACTGTTCTTCACAATAGTCTATTATTTCAAAAGTGGAAGCCTTACTCTCAAACAATAAAAACCATGACAAAACTATATGAATTAAGTCAATCTGGGTATTGCAGGAGAAATAAACATAAAAATTGAATACTTGGGAGCAGACCTTAGAAAGATCACCTGATTTATGACAATGATGACACTTCAGAAATAATGGGGAATGGGTCATCTTTTCAATAGATGGTATGAAAGCATTTGAAAAATTTTTGGCTCTAACCATATATATTTGGAAAAAAAAATTAACTTTAGTTTGGGTACAGCTTTAGATGGGGAAAGTATAGTAATTAATCTTTCAAAATATATGAGAATATTTTTGTAAACTTTGTGTATGTAAAGACTTAAATAGAACACAAAAATGCTAATCAGACTGAAAAGTATTTACAAATCATACTAAATTAAGGAAAGTTTGTTGATCAGTAGTACCATAAGAAAAAATTAAAATACAAAATAGTGGGAGAAGATATTTTTAATGAATTATATGTAAAAGGACCTATATCCACAATATACAAGACACTTCCAACAAAACAATAAGCAAACAAGCAAATGCCTCAATAAGAAAAATGAAAAAAAGACTTGAACAAGCACTTAATAAGAGTATGTCCTATTGGTAAATAAAACAGTGAAAATGTAAATAATTTTGTTAACTACCAGAGATACAAATTGAAATTACAATATGATATCATCATACACTCAGAGTGATTAGAATTGAAAAGACAATATTAAATGTTGACAAGAATATGGAGCAACTGGAACTCTCATACTTTATTGGTACATGAAAAACTACTTTTGAAAAATGCTTCACAGTATTTCTTAAAACTAAATATATGTGTTCATCTTAATGCACAAGCAGTCCAATTCACACAAATATGTTCAATATAAACACATGGCCACCAGAAGATATACAAGAATGTTCATAACAATACTACTGAAAAAAGGCTCAAAACTAGAAAAACATTAATGTTCATGTGCTGAAGAGTATAAAATATCATGGTATATTATACATTAGACAATCACAAAGCAATGAGAATACAACAAATCAGAATGGCATGCCACACAGATCAATTTTACAAAACTTTGTAAAATTTTTGGGTAAAGAAGACAGATGTGAGAGCAATAATATATATAAAAGTACCCAAAAAATCCAAAGAAATCAATCACAATAAAAGTCAGGATAGTGCTTATGTTTGGGGAAAAGTTAGTAATCAGACAGTGGTATGAGAGGAGTGCCTGGGTTTGAGTAGCATTTTGTTTTTAATCTACATTCTATTGATAAGAGTGTATCCACTTCCTTAAAATTCACTGTAGTACAGTTACCACTTCTGCACTTTTATGAAGGTATATTATTCTCAAAATTAATTTTTGTAAAATTTTAGAACTTGTAGATATCCATTATCAGTATTTCGTGAATATAATCAAATTATAAAATCATAAAGAAAGTTTCTTCATGTATTCGGAAGGTACCTTTATGAAGAAGACTAATATATCATTTTGTGCCGCAGTCTGGCTGGGCACAAATCACGAGCCACTGAAGCAGGAACAAACTTTATTTTTAAACTGCAGGAAAACACTTCACACAGCTCCCGGGGAATCCTCCCGAACGCGCCAGGAGGCTTGTCCAGGAACCCCCAGCCGGAAATATCTCTCCCGGAAATCCCTCCTCCTGCACTTCCCCAACCAATGGGAACTCTCGGGGAATCCCCGGAAATCCCCATGAGAACTCCAAAATAGTGCGAGAACTCAAAAGTTGCGGCAGAGGCGGATAGTAATGCCTCGCCTGTCAATCAATACTGTTGGCAAAATGCCAGGGGCCATACAGACTCGGCCATGGCTCTCAGCATCTCCCCCTTTTTGTTTAATTAAACAACAAGCAATGTGGCTTAGGGACCGTGCCTGTTAGGCAGTCCAATTCAACATATGGTCCTTACCCGTCATCGGATGAACTGACCTCTAGGCGTCAGCCTCCTGTCTTAGGTTGGTACCACTGCAATTGGATCATACCCGTCACTGACTACCGGTCCAGCATACAGCCATACTTGTGGATAGGCCTTTGCACCAGTGGGGGGTGAGGTTCTTTGCCTCACCTCTGTTGGCCCCCAAATTTTAGACCATCACTAGTAGAAGGGAGGAGGATGCAAAATGCCATGACACTAAGCCAATTGAGGGCTCCTTTGAAAAATTGTACCACCGGTGACACCATCAGCAAAAATACTCCAGCACTACCACAATTCGCTGTACCAACAGATAGTTCACAATGCATACAAATGATACATAGTCCAGGCAAGGTCTGCAAGCAATTCAAAGCAGAGGAATCTGTCAATATGTCCATTTCCTCCCAAAGTAAATCAAATCCTTAATTGAGCATTACTTGTTGAGTTATTATTCATTGATGCATCAGTTTTTACAGTTTGTTGTGATAACTATCGAAGAAGCTGTAGTTTGGTTTTATCTTTGTCTTCACCGGCACTGGGATGAAGATAGGAATTCTGGCAATGATGCTAAGAAAAAAATTATGTAACATTCCAACAGGCACTAAGAAAACAATTTTTTGAACAATTTACATTATCCTGAACAGAATTATTAAATATAATGAGAAGGAAAGGTGAAAGTAAACAAACAGATCTGTTAACCTCCTTATTTGTTCACATATTAAAACAATTTTCAACAGCTGTTTACCCAATCTAAATTAAACCATTAAAATCACATGAATAAAAAAAATTCGGATCCATTTATTCATGAGCGCTCCTCATATATGATATATGGACATACACACATACAGACATACAACACAAAACAGAAGTGTGCACACATAACATACAACACATAAGACAATAGTAAAGGCCTTGTAGCTTTACCTAGGTGAAATCTCCATTGCAATGCTTAAAAACTCCACAGTCAAAAAATAAAACTGATCAGAAAAACATTAACCTAGGTCTGTATGAGCTCAAAAATAAAATAGAACTTTATGATGTGGGAAAAGGCAAATAATAAAATAAATATTGAAAAAAACATCCTGGTTAATCACCGTCGCAGATGTAAGAATAGCCAAACTGGAGTTCTGGATATCAGCTGTTATGGATTTGAGTCAAATCATCTTCCTTTTGGCCTGTAGAAATTGTTTTAGTTAATCTCTCTGGAATCCAAATCGGCTGCTGTTCTCCCTGTGGAAAAACACAAACAGAACCCCGACTCCAGACAATCACTGGGTCAGGACCTTTCCATTGTCCTGTTAGAATATCCTTCCAAAGTACCTTAGGCTTATGTACATTTTTTGGACACATATGCCTTTCCGCAGCACTAAGCCCTGAGGAATCCAAATTTAAAAAGTTTAGAGTAAAAAGGGTTATTTTAAGTTTATCTTTGGGTGACATATACCGCTTTCCAATTCCCTCTTTTTGCTTTAGTAAGTACATTTTAATAGTTTGATGAGCTCTTTCAACTATGCCTTGTCCCTGTGGATTGTATGGAATTCCTGTTATATGAGTAATGCCAAATGATGAGCAAAATTGTTTAAAAGAGGTAAAAATATAACCAGGACCATTATCTGTTTTTAACTGTTTTGGAACGCCCACAGTGGCAAAATTTTGTAAGCAATGAGCTATAACATCTTTAGTTTTTTCTCCGGAATGAAGGGAGCCCATCAAAAATCCGGAAGAAGTATCAACTGTAACATGCAAATATTTTAATTTTCCAAATTGTGGCAAGTGTGTGACGTCCATCTGCCAAATATGGTTAGGTATCAGTCCTCTAGGATTGACTCCAAGATTAACTTGTGGTAAAAAGGTCACACAATTTTGACATTGTTTTATTATTTGTCTAGCTTGTTCCTTAGTTATTTTAAAACGCTTTTGTAAAGTATTAGCATTGACATGGAACCTTTTATGAAAATGTGTAGCTTCTTCTAGTGTAGAGAAAATATGTATGTCATGTGTAGTTTTATCTGCTAAATCGTTGCCCAAACTAAGGGCTCCAGGCAATCCTGTATGTGCTCTGATATGTCCTATAAAGAATGGATCTTTTCTGTCCCAGATTACACTTTGTATAGCAGAAAACAAAGAGAAAACAGTAGAGGAAGGGGAAATCCTGCCAGCATCTTCAAGGGATACTATAGCATTAACTACATACTGACTATCAGAGAATAAATTAAATACAGAATCTTTAAACATCACAAAAGCTTGTAAAACTGCATTAAGCTCTACCTTTTGAGCTGATTGTTTGGGTACTAAAAATGTAAAAGTTTGATCAGGGGTAACTACTGCTGCTGTACCATTATTTGACCCATCAGTGAATACATTTGGAGCATTCATGATAGGGGTTTTTCTTGTCATTTTTGGAAAAACTACAGGATGCAAAGACCGAAAAGACAATAAAGGATTAGATGGTAAGTGATTATCAAATGAAACATTAGATTTACACATGATTATTGCCCAAGTATTTAACTCATTAGCTAACTCATCAATTTGATCCATAGTATATGGAGTAATAATTTTATTGGGAGAAATTCCAAACACTCCCTTTGCTGCTTTTATTCCTTTGAGTATTAATTGTCCTACAGCCTCAGGATACCTAGTAAGAATAGTGTTAGGAGAATAAGATAAATGTATCCACAATAATGGACCTTCTTGCCAAAATACTCCTGTAGGAATATTTTTTGTTGGTAGTACAATAAATAATAAAGGCAAAGTTATATCAATTCTATCCAAATGCATATTTTCCATATACGTTTCAATAATTTTTAATGCCTTTCTTGCTTCAGGCGTTAACATGCGGGGTGAATTTGGATCTGATGGACCTTTTAGGATATCAAATAAAGGTCCCAACTCTCCTGTTGGTATGCCTAGATAAGGCCTTATCCAATTTATGTCTCCTAATAACTTTTGAAAGTCGTTAAGTGATTTGAGTTGATCTACTCGTATTTGAATTTTTGGTGGACGGACCATGGTTGAGGATAATAGAACTCCTAAATAATTAATTGGAAAATTTAATTGTACTTTATCTATTGCTATCTCTAGATTATAATTTTTTAATAAATTTGTAAGTGTGGCATAACATTCTAGCAATGTGTTTTTATCTTTGTGTGCTAACAATACATCATCCATATAGTGAAATATTTGTAGTTTAGGATTTTGATTTCTAAGTGGCTGGATTGCTTTGTTAACATAAATTTGACACATAGTTGGGCTGTTAGCCATCCCTTGAGGGAGTACTTTCCATTCATATCTCTGATCAGGACCTTCATGATTCAGTGCAGGGATAGTAAATGCAAAATGTGGACTATCCTCAGGATGAATTGGAATTGAAAAAAAACAATCTTTAATATCTATAGCTAAAACGTACCAGGTTTTTGGCAAAGCAGACAATTGAGGAATCCCCGATTGAGCAGGTCCCATAATAACCATCTCATTATTAATGGCTCTTAAATCTTGCAATAATCTCCATTTACCAGATTTCTTTTTAATGACAAAAATGGGAGTATTGTAAGGAGATACGGAAGGTTGTATATGTCCCTCCGCTAATTGTTGTTTGACCAGGTCATGGGCTGCTTGTATCTTTTCTTTAGTCAGGGGCCACTGAGGAACCCATACTGGTCTATCTGATTTCCAAGTAATTTTTATTGCCTCAGTGACCCCTTCTGAAAACCCAGTCCATGTCTATTTATTCCCTGATCTATCTGAATTGGTGCTGCTATGCCTTGTTCTCCTAATCTTTTTTCTTTCCTGAAACCTTGTCTAGCCCTAATAGTGGGCGCATTTGGATTGATGTTATTTGTTAATGTCAAACCTAATTGATCTAGGACATCTCGTCCCCATAAATTTATAGGAAGATGATCCAATACATATGGCTGTATAGTTCCTTCACATCCTTCAGGATCCTTCCAATCTAATACCATTGCACTTCTATGGGGATTAGTCGCCACTCCTAGGCCTCGAAGCGTTTGAGTGGCTTGTTGTAACGGCCAATGTTTTGGCCATTCTTGACGAGATATGATGCTAAGGTCTGCACCTGTATCCAGTAGTCCATTAAATTCATGTCCTTGAATATTTAGTTTTAGCATGGGACAAGAATCTAAATTTAAAGACAGCATAGCCCAATCTACACCTGTGGAGCCTAATCCCCTGGAACCTCTTTCTATAGTACTACTGGAAAATTTATCATGCAGGCTGGGTATTATTAATAACTCTGCTATTCTATCTCCTGGTGAAATTACTGATATACCCTTTGGAGAGCTAGCTATAATTTTTATTTCACCTTCATAATCGGGATCAATTACCCCGGGACTTATCATAAGTCCTTTTAGCGTAGAAGAACTGCGTCCTAACAATAAGCCTACTGTTCCTTGGGGAAGAGGTCCTTTTACTCCTGTGGGAATGATTTGAACTCCCATCTCTGGAGTTAGTACTGCTCTGGTGGAGGCGCAGATGTCCAACCCTGCGCTTCCTCTGGTTTGTCTGATGAGAGATCTGATGGATAATGTGTCCTGGGCACTACCCTGATGGTGTTGCTGGGTTCCTCCATGGTGTTTCTGGGTTCCTCCAGTGCCCCGTACATTTGTGGTCGTGGGCCCCGGAGCATTGGGCCCCCCTGTCCGTTTTTTGGCAATGGAGCTCGATGCCTTTCTCCACGATATCGTGGGTAAACACTTGGTCCTTGTCTGTTTTTTGATAACGGAATACCCTCTATGGTGGTTTGAGAACGGCATTCATTAGCCCAATGTTTCCCTCTACGGCATCGTGGGCAAATACCCGGTATTCTATTCGTTTGATATCTAGCTTTGTTAAACCCTCCTCCTATGGGGCAACTCCTTTTAAAATGTCCTGTTTGATCACAATTATAGCATGTTTTTGGCCTGGCATCTAAAGCCTGTTGTACTGCTGCTAAGACTTGCCCTTGTTCATTAATGTCTCTACATAATTTAATATATGTGTTTAAATCTTCATGTCTCCATGGTCTAATGACCTCTCTGCAACAACGATTTGCTTGGTCATAAGCCAGTTGTTTTATAAATGGCATTGCCTGTTCTGTATCCCCAAAAATTCTGGAAGCTGCTTGAATAAGCCTATCTACAAATTCAGCGTAAGGTTCATTAGTTCCTTGTATTACCTTAGATAATTGACCTTGTAAACCTCCATGCCCCTGTAAAGTTTTCCATGCCCTAACCGCATCTACAGCAATTTGTGCGTATACGCCAGGATCATATTCAATTTGTTGCCATTGACCCTCATAAGGCCCTTTTCCTAACAACATATCTAGATTTCTTTGAGGGTAACCGGCTGCTGCATTTCGTCTAGCTGTCTCCCTGCAAAATTCCTCATTGGCAACCTTCCATAACAAATATTGTCCTCCATTTAGCACAGATTTACACATACTAGCCCAATCTGCTGGCGTCATGTCCAAGTTGGTAATGGATTCGACCATGCTTACAGTGAACGGTGCTTGAGGACCATAGGTTGTTACAGCCTCCTTTAACTGCTTCACTGTTTTGAAATCTAAAGCACGGTGAATTCGCTGCCCTCCTGCCTGCTCAAGTACAGGGCATGCTAATCTTTGAGGTCCTGTCTCAGGATCCCATCTATCAACTACGGGGTTTGAGGGCCACTCAGCTATCTCCATAGGGGGAGCTGTTGGTTGAATTACGCCCTCTGGTGATAGAACGGTGTTAGTAGCAGCCTCCTGTTGTAGCTTTTTCCCTAATAGCTGTTTCTCCTCTAAGCTTTCTTCCTTTAAATTTTCTTCCTCTGTCTGACTAGCTTGAGAGACCTTCTCTTTTGCTTGATCTAAAATGTCTTTCTCCATGGTCTGAACCTCTAACAATTTACTTAACACTCTTTCAGTTTGTTTTTTACTAATTTCTAATCTGTTATAAAGATAACGCAACCCAGTAAGATAACACAAAACAAAACCGAAACAGGATGAAACAAAAACGGAACAAAAAATCGTTGTATCAATTTTCCTATTTTCTTGACATGTGCATTTGTGGTCTATTTCTATCTCTTCCTCAGGGGCGAACAACTTCAAACCTTGAGCCAACCATTTTTCCCAATCTGCCTGAGAAAATTCTAGGGATAGGCAGCTTGAAACAAACACAAAACAAATCAAAACAAGAACACATTGTTTTTTAAAATGGTCGCCCATTCTCTCGCCTTCCCTTAGGGGCAAGCAATTTCACTTACCCCGAAGCTTCAGACGTTCCCCGTACGGGCCACCAAATGCCGCAGTCTGGCTGGGCACAAATCACGAGCCACTGAAGCAGGAACAAACTTTATTTTTAAACTGTAGGAAAACACTTCACACAGCTCCCGGGGAATCCTCCCGAACGTGCCAGGAGGCTTGTCCAGGAACCCCCAGCCGGAAATATCTCTCCCGGAAATCCCTCCTCCTGCACTTCCCCAACCAATGGGAACTCTCGGGGAATCCCCGGAAATCCCCATGAGAACTCCAAAATAGTGCGAGAACTCAAAAGTTGTGGCAGAGGCGGATAGTAATGCCTCGCCTGTCAATCAATACTGTTGGCAAAATGCCAGGGGCCATACAGACTCGGCCGTGGCTCTCAGCAATTTTGGTTTGTTCTTACAAGAATTCATTCACTGAAAGTTAACTCCGCAAACTTTTTCAGAACTTCATATAACTTAGAGATACAATTAAGGTACTTTGGGGACTTAAAAGGATATTGATACAAAGCAGTATTACAATTTGGAAAGAAATGCCAAGTGCTATATGCAATAGAAAGTATGAACACCTGGTGGCGCTGCAGGCTAAGCGTGTGAATAATAGTCTCTGCCAATGACCTGGACGCCATTGAGCTGGGAATCAGAACTCTGAAAGCTCCTCCAAAGAAGGAGGCATTTTAAGCGAGCCACGGGAGACAGATCTTCAGAGAAGGCATCCTTACAAGTGTAGGTCAGACAGAAACATTTACCTCAAGATTATTTCACCAAATCGTCTGAGTGGATTGTGTACCTAGTTAAAGGAACTGCACCTTCTGGGAGGATTTGAACAATGCAGACTGCTCTAGCAAAACCCCCGCAGAAAAGGCAAGTCATTTTTCTTGCTATGCTGTTGTTTTTGTGGGATGCTGACTCTGAGGCACTTAGGTATTCCATTCCAGAAGAAATAGAAAGTGGCTACTCTGTGGCCAACCTGGCAAAAGATCTGGGACTCAGGGTGGGGGAGCTGGCCACTCTGGGCGCGCGAATCCATCACAAAGGCAGCAAACAGCTCTTGCAGCTCTATGTAAAAACCGGCAATTTGCTTCTACAGGAAAAACTAGACCGGGAGGTGCTGTGTGGGGCGACAGAACCCTGTATATTGCATTTCCAACTGTTACTAGAAAACCCGGTGCAGTTGTTTCAAGTTGATGTGCATCTCATAGATGTAAATGACCATTCTCCAGAGTTCCTAGACAGGGAAATGATCCTTAGAATCCCAGAGAGTGCCCAGCCAGGGACTGTGTTTGCTTTGAAATCAGCTCAGGATTTGGACATGGGTAGCAACAGTGTTCAGAACTACACAATCAGCCCCAACTCGTATTTTCGTGTTGCTACTCACAATCGTGAGGATGGCAAAAAATACCCAGAGCTGGTGTTGGAGAAAGCCCTGGACCGGGAGGAAGAGTCTGAGCTCAGTTTAACCCTCACAGCCCTGGATGGTGGGGCCCCGCCCAGGTCTGGGACTGTCACAGTTCCAATTGAGGTGGTAGATATCAATGATAATGCCCCCAAATTTTTACAGTCCCGGTATGAGGTACAGGTTCCTGAGAACAGTCCCATAAACTCGTTAATTCTCATTGTCTCTGCTCAAGATTTAGATGCAGGAACTCATGGGAGTGTAGCCTATTCTTTATTCGAAGGTGATGAAGTTTCTCAACCCTTTGTAATACACGAAAAAACAGGAGAAATTCGTCTGCAAAGGGCATTGGATTTCGAGGCAACTCAATATTATAACGTGGAAATTGTAGCCACAGATAGTGGGGGCTTCTCAGGAAAATGCACAGTGGCCATAGAAGTGGTGGATGTGAATGACAATGCTCCTGAACTAACCATGTCCACGCTCAGCAGCTCTATCCCAGAAAACTCCCCAGAGACTGTAATTGCCTTTTCAGCGTTTCTGATCCAGACTCTGGGGACAATGGTAGGATGGTTTGCTCCATACAAAACGATCTCCCTTTCTTCTTGAAGCCCACATTTGAGAACTTTTACACCTTGGTGACAGAGAGGCCGCTAGACAGAGAGAGCAGAGCAGAGTACAATATCACCATCACAGTCACTGACTTGGGGTCACCTAGGTTGAATACCGAGCACAACATAACTGTTCTCATCTCTGACGTCAACGACAACGTCCCTGACTTCACGCAAACGACGTACACGTTGTTAGTCCGCGAGAACAACAGCCCTGCCCTGCACATAGGCAGTGTCAGCGCCACAGACAGAGACTCAGGCACCAATGCCCAGATCACCTACTCGCTGCTGCCAAACCAGGACCCGCACCTGCCCCTCGCCTCGCTGGTCTCCATCAACGCAGACAATGGGCAGCTGTTCGCGCTGAGGGCGCTGGACTTCGAGGCCCTGCAGGCATTCGAGTTCCACGTGGGCGCCACAGACCAAGGCTCGCCAGCACTCAGCAGCCAGGCGCTGGTGCTCGTGGTGGTGCTGGATAACAATGACAACTTGCCCTTCGTGCTGTACCCAATGCAGAACGCCTCTGCGCCCTGCACGGAGCTAGTGCCCAGGGCGGCAGAGCAGGGCTACCTGGTCACCAAGGTGGTGGCGGTGGATGAAGACTCGGGCCAGAACGCCTGGTTGTCATACCAGCTGCTCAAGGCCAGGGAGCCAGGGCTGTTTGGCGTGTGGGCGCACAATGGCGAGGTGCGCACCTCCAGGCTGCTGAGCGAGCGCGACGTGGCCAGGCACAGGCTGGTGGTGCTGGTCAAGGACAATGGCGAGCCTCCGCTGTCTGCCAGCGTCACGCTGCACGTGCTGCTGGTGGATGGCTTCTCCCAGCCCTACCTGCCGCTCCCAGAAGCGCCACTGGAGCGTGCGCAGGGGGACTCGCTCACTGTCTACTTAGTTATCGCCTTGGCTTCTGTGTCGTCGCTCTTCCTCTTCTCTGTGCTGGTGTTCTTGGCGGTGAGGCTGTGCAGGAGGCACAGGGTGGACTCGCAGGGTGTCTATTCTATGCCTGAGGGCCACTTTCCTGGCCACCTGGTGGATATCAGTGGTACTGGGACCCTGTCCCAGAGCTATCAGTATGAGGTTTGTTTGACCAGAGACTCTGGGAATAGAGACTTCAAGTTCCTGAAGCCTGTATATCCAATCCTACCTCCTCAGAGCGCTAGAGAAGAAAACCAGTAAAATGCTAATTTTCCGTAGTATGTTGGTTTCCTTAGATATCTGATTATGTCGTGGTGCTCTCTATCATTACCCATTTTCCGGATTAAAAATTTGAGTAGGTCATGGAGGAAACTTTCTCTTTAAGATATAGCTTTGATTTGCCTTCCATTTGTTATCTGAAGTTTATCTTGTCTGATTTAGGGAAAGTGCATTTTACTTTATTGCATTATTATGCATTGCCATTGCAAATTTGTACATGGGTTTATTTTTCCTGATATCTTTACTCTTCTTTTTGATATTTCTCATGATAAACTCTCTTAATCAATTCAATTCTGAAATGTATTTTTCAGACGTCCCACTCGTTGTGTTTCATCCCACTTTAAGGATTTTTATGCTAAATGAAAAAACGTTTTATTCATTTTAATGATTTTCAAAGGAATATATATGTGTGTGTGTGTGTGTGTGTGTGTGTTTGCAAGTCCAGTGTGTGAGAAACATAATAAAAATACAACAATATCTACCCAGCTCTAAGCCCCATTGGCTAAAATTTTTTGAATAAACTTTTAAATTGCAGTATAGCATTAATTAAAGAAAAGGGGACTTAATATTCAGCTTGATGTATTTCCACAAAGCAAATAGCACCAGAAACCTGAGGAAATGAAAAATTTATACTGCACTCTTTGCAAAGGACTCCTTATGGTCACTGCTAATCCAAGTATAAACCAATATGCTGACTTTCCACAGCATAGTTTTGCCTCATTTGAATTTATATAAATGGAATAATAGAGTATGAACTGCTTTGTGTCTAGTAGCTTTCACTCAATATTTATGAAATTTATTCCTATTGCTGCTGTTAATGATTTCCTTCTCATTGCTGTATTGTACTTCACTCTATGAGTATACCAAAATTATTAATTATCCTCTAGATGGATATATGATTTGGTGCAAGGTTTGACTATTATGAATAACACTGCTCTGAATGTTTTTGTACATATCTTTTGACAAGATGAATATATGCAGTTATTTTGGACATGTACACCTGGGGCATGTAGAATTGCTCTTCATGTAGTAAGCACATATTCAGTTAGTGGATATTTCCCAAATTGGTTGAGCCATTTACACTATTGACTATGTGTGGATGTGTCGCGACCCCTTGCCCGCAAGGAAGACGCAACTCGGGAATCTTCTTTCAACAGTTTATTCAGGCCCTGGATATTTCTTCTTCTCTCCCTCGGATGCCCCTCCCAGCCTTAATAAAGCATCACAAGCCCCAATGCAAAGCTGCTGCGTGGAGCTTTCTCACAGGGTGGTGAAAAATCATGTGCCAACTTTCCCAGATAAGAAGTTGTTTGTCACAGACCACAGCGGAGCCAGCGTCATCTTGTAATGGCGACCATAATCTGCAGAAACGGCAGAAGCGGCTCACCACAGTTCCCCCTTTCTGTTTTCTTAAAACAATACAGGCGAGAGTAGAGGTCCTATCCCACTGTGCAGAAGTGGCTGCATAGTATGGCTCAGTCCTAAGGAGGGCCCTTCCCCAGATCTGAGGCCATATCAGCCGATGCCTTTTTTCGTGGGCGGGGCGTGGACGCGTCTAACCTGCATGCAATAGGACATGCTCTCCTTGAGGTCCACGTCAAGGATCACTCAAGTGCAGTGCCTTGCCTTGCATCCTGTATCGTGACGATGGTGGACGAAGGGGGATAGCTGAGGCTGAACTGTGGCTGTTTATAACGACAAACAAGTTGACAGCACCCTGAAAGAAAGGCACGAACTTCAAGGTGATAGAAAAGTACTAGTGTGGAAACCCATCTGCGTGCAATGGCAGTAAGACCGGCAGAGTGCAAGGGCTTTCCAACACTAAGAGAATAACAAGGAAAGTCATGTCGATCCCAGTGCAATGTTATAATAACTTGGGGTGTAACGACCATGACAAAGGTTTACTGCTTAAGATGCGCAAGCCAGACTTGAGGCGAGTTGCCATTTTCTAAAGCTGCAAGAGCTTGTATGATCATAGCCTTTTCTTGTGCATGGCGAGTTTTAAGGTGACAGAGAAGCCACAAACAAAGTACAACACCGAAGCAACACATTGCACCAAAAATGCCTACTCCCACCCATTCTTTGAAGAAGGAAAAAGCAGAAATATCCAATCGGTGAATTGACCCAAAGTCACTGGTTTGACACGAGTACTATTCAAAACAGCAATCTGAGTTAGTTGAGACTGGATCAAGTTTTCTGCTGCCATGGACCAATTTCCGGCCAAATATTCGCCAATGATGTGGGAGGCATTCCTGGAATCATAAAATCTGACAGAGGTTATGCATAAATGTGCACGTTGGTCAACACAACCCAAAAGCACCAAGTCGGCCAATTCTTCTACCTGAGCTTGGAGTAAATCTATTCTTTGGTTGGCAGCTAAAATCCCTGACAAAATATGTTGATTAATTGAATTTTGGGACTCAAGTATGGTAGAAGTTTGTTGAACAACTTGATTAATGGTGGCAGCAGTTTGTACTTGACTGGCCATGGCCACTCCGGCCGTAACCGCTGCAGCAGCAGACACTGCCACAGCTGTCACTATAGCTGCCGTAATTCCAAAATCCCTGCGGACTCTAAGTAGCTCAACAATGGGGAATTTATCTGGGTCCGCAGTGACTGGGATTGGGACAAAGGTTGGAATTTTCATAACCACTGCTACAGTCCAAGAACCATTCCAACACTCAGATAAGAGACAGGTAACACTAGAACAATCCAGCATCCCCGACGAGGTGTCATTAGCCAAAAGGAGCAAGAATGGGGATTGGACGCAGACCATTGCAGGGGGCAATGTGGCATTATATAGCAAAGAGTTGAACGAAACAGATGTAAGTCTATTACCTCGTTCACTCTCCCTAACAGTGCCAGAAACATTAGCCAGCCAACTTCTGACTCCCAGCAATTGAGCCAATGCAGAAATATCAGCTGAAGCCCCCTTCTCATTGGAAATCAGCCATTGAAACCAGGACCAACCTACTCCTGTAGAGGAGTTGGCACTATGGTTAAAGTTATAAACATACCTCTTAAGAGAGGGGGAAAAGGAGAAACCCTTAGCAACTTGAAGTCTCTCCCAAGAATGATCCTGACAAGGCGTAAATGTTGGGGGGAAACCAAGATTAGGGGTACAGTAAGGAGAGGCCTTGAAATGAGTGGCATTGTAAGTACTATTAGAAGAAGGAGGCACTGGGATTAGTACCTTGGAGATCATAGCCAAGGTAGTTATGTTTAAAGCAGAGCTATTTACAGGGGTCCCTGAACCTGATTGCTTCCCTGAAACTACTTGGCTCAGTACGGCATTAATAATACTCCCTGAGACCTGATTGGACCGCAATGGGTCCTCCCAGTTAGTCAAATTTTTGGTCTTAAGGCTAATGCAATTAGTGTTTCCAAGGCTGAAACAAAAAACTCCTGTGAGATTAACCTGAGATTGATTAAAAATGCTCTCCACGTCCCCTCTAGGAGAGGCACAGGGAGCAGACATCTCACATGAGGTAGAGAAAAGAGTGGGGAGGACACTAGAACTACCATGAACCGGCATCGGCATTGGCCAAGCCCGTGCCACTGCCCACCACTGCATTGGTGTCGTCTGTGCCATCGGCACCAGCACCAGAACCAGAGCACGTAGCAGAGTGAAGATCCTCATCACAGAGTTGCTGTGGTATCTCTTGTTGCTGGTCGGTTGATGTCAAGACTCTTCTTGTCAGGCGTTCAGGGACCCACAACGGCTCCGTGTGATCCTGGAGAAAAACACATACAGATCCTCGTGCCCATGTCAGCACGGGGTCGGGGCCATTCCATTGGCCCGTAAGAACATCCTTCCACTTAACATAGCCAATCACAGAGGGCTGAGGGGACACATGTCTATCGGCCACAGAGTGACCATGAATATCCAAATTCAAAAAATTAATGGTAAAGAGAGCTAAGGACAGGCGTTCTTTAGGAGTGTGTTCAGCTCCTATTCCCCCTTTTTGTTTTTGTAAAGTTTCCTTTAAGGTGCGATGAGCACGCTCAACAATGCCTTGTCCTTGAGGATTGTAAGGCAGACCATGAGTAAGTTGCACTCCCATGGTAGAACAAAAGGATGTAAATTGTCTGCCAGTATAAGCAGGTCCATTATCAGTCTTAAGGGATGCAGGAGCACCCCATGCTGCCCATGCTTCTAGGCAATGAGTAATAACATTACGTGCCTTCTCTCCCGACAAAGCAGAGGCATGAATAACTCCAGAGCACGTATCAACAGAAACATGTACATACTTGAGGTTACCAAAGTCAGGTATGTGCATCACATCCATTTGCCAGACAACCAATGGCTTCAATCCCCGTGGGTTCACTCCATAAGTAGGGGGATGAAGAAATGTGACACAATGGGGACATTGTAATACTATCTGACGAGCATCCGCTCTTGAAATGGAAAAACGCCTGCGCAGCGTTAAAGCATTAACATGGAAATTCTGGTGAAATAATTTAGCCCCCTCTAAGGAGGAAGCCAAGCATATCAACTGGCCTCTAGTGGCTGAGTCCGCACAGGCATTACCCTGTGATAACGGACCAGGAAGAGAGGTGTGAGCCCGTATGTGCATTGGATAAAAAGGAGCGGTGCGGCTACAGATAAGTTGTTGAAGCTGATTAAAGTAAGCAGATACATTATGGGCATTACTAATAGCTCCCACGGCCTCCAGGACTTTGAGTGCTTGTACCACATAAATGGAGTCTGAGATAAGATTAAAAGGAAAAGAACACTGTTTAAAAACCTCAATAACAATTTGCAGTTCAACCCATTGTGGATTACCAGGAGCAAATTGATGCTGAACAGGGGGAGAATCATTAATTACATAAGCTCCCATTCCAGACTTGGAACCATCAGTGAAAATATTAACAGCCCCCGGAATTGGATTGGGTGAAGTTACCTTAGGGAAAATGATGGGATGTTCTTTAACAAAATGGAGTAATGGATGGGAAGGGTAATGATTATCAATATCCCCTTGAAACGAGCAACATAGAATAGCCCAGTTGTCTAGAGTAGCACACAAAACATTAAGTTGAGCCTTAGTATAGGGTATAATAAGAGAAGAAGGTGATTGTCCGAAAAATTGAATGCTTTGGTGGATCCCTTTAAGTGCTAACGCTGCAACAGCATCAGGATAGTATTCTAAAGATTTTCCTGGGGATATATGTGGGTGGATCCATAGTAAAGGCCCATCTTGCCACAGTACTCCAGTAGGCTGCCGCATAGTGGCAAGCACACATAACTGGAAAGGTTTATCACTGTGGAGCCTGCATAGAGTAGCATGTTGTATAGCTTCTTCTACTGTTATAAGGGCTGCCCTAGCCTCTTTGGTGAGGCTACGAGGAGAAGCAAGATCTGGATCACCCTTAAGGGTATATGGAATATGTAAATATTATGCAAAATATGGGGTATAGGCCAGGTCTAGGACTAGGAAAACATCTACAGGGGCATAGGCATCCTGTAGATCACCATTAGGAATATGTAAATATCCCCTTATCCAATTAATATCTCCCAGCAGTTTTTGAAAATCATTCAGAGTTTGGAGATCCTGAGTTCTTATGGTGATTTTTTGCAGTTTCAATTTGTCATGCCCAATGATTGCTCCCAAATACTCAATAGAATTCCCCGTTTGAATCTTTTCAGGTGCGATATGTAGCCCATATTGAGCTAACAGCTTTACTAAGTCTCTATAGGCCTCATTAACTGTCTGCTCTAACTTAGCGGCCAATAACACATCATCCATATAATGAATGATCTTGATGGAGGAATACTTATGTCTGAGAGGTGCGAGTGCCTTCCCCACATACATCTGGCACATCGTGGGACTATTAGCCATTCCCTGCGGCAACACTACCCACTCAAACCTAAGATCTGGCTCCTCGTGGTTACATGAGGGAAGGGTGAAAGCAAAACGTTGTGAGTCTTTAGGATGCAAAGGAATAGAAAAGAAACAGTCTTTAATGTCAATAGCAGTAATATGCCAGCCCTGAGGAATAGAGGAGAGCAGAGGCAGCCCTCTTTGAATGGGCCCCATAAGTTGCATTTGAGCATTAACTGCTCGTAAATCATGTAGTAGGCGCCACTTTCCTGATTTTTTCCTAATAACAAATATGGGAGTATTCCATGGAGAAGTAGAAGGTTGGATGTGACCCAAGTCCAGTTGTTCTTTGATTAAATTATGGGCTGCTGCCAATTTAACCGAGGGAAGAGGCCACTGAGGCACCCAAACAGGCTCCTCGGTGAGCCATGTTATGGGTATTTGAGCCCCAGTGGCCCCTAGGAAAAACCCAGACCAAATCTGTTAAGCTTTTGATGACCTTGCACAGGATGCCTATGCCCCTGTAGATGTTTTCCTAGTCCTAGACCTGGCCTATACCCCATATTTTGCATAATCTGTTGAGACACCGGGGAATAGTCATTACTAAGAGTGAACCCCATGTCTTTCATCAGATCACGACCCCATAAAGAGATAGGTAAATCAAGTACATAAGGCTGAAAGGTGCCATTGTGTCCTTCTGGGTCCTTCCAAGATAGATGTCTACAGCTGATTTGAGGGGCTTGGGCATATCCCAAACCTCTCAGTGATTGATCTGAGAGCTGCACCGGCCACCCCTTTGACCAGTCCTTTTGTGCAATTATACTATGATCTGCTCCAGTATCGAGCAATCCCAAAATTGATTTGCCTTCTATAGTTAAGTTTAAAGTAGGACGGTCATTCATATCTAAGGACAAATAAACAGAATTCCCTCCAGTAACTCCAATCTCATCACTTGTCCTTGAAAAGGAATCAGCAGGAAAGCAGGTATGCAGACTGGGTAGAAGTAGCAATTGAGCAATCCGGTCTCCTGGGGAAATAGACACAATGCCCCTTGGAGCTTCCACCATAACTTTTATTGCCCCTACAGTATCAGGGCTAATGACTCCAGGAAAGACATGAAGACCTTGTAAAGTAGAGGATGCACGTCCAATTAGCAAACCTACAGTGCCAGGCAGTAAAGGCCCTTTGAACTCAGTTTCCACCAATTGGACTCCCATCTTAGGTGTTAATACGAGTCTGGAGGTGGAACAGAGGTCCAATCCCGCGGCACCTGTAGTGGCTCTCCGCGTCTCATGGGATGGCGTAGAGATGGCCATGTCTCGGGTTTAGGTGTGACATTCTCCATTGCCCCATATATTTGTGGGCCCTGGGGTCGGGGGCCCCTTCGGCCGTTTTTTGGCCCAGCTGAAATAGGCTGTCCATGGATGTCCCTCACTGATCTACACTCTTTTGCCCAATGCTTCCCTTTTTTACATTTTGGACACAGCCCTGGTTGACGAAAGCCATTGGAAGGGCCACCGTGAGGGGGTCCAGTAAAATTATCTTTTTTAGGACATTCACGTCTGAAATGACCGGGCTGACCACAATGGAAGCATGTTCCGGCACCAGGATTGCCCCCTTTTGCCACCCGAAGGACAGCAGCTGCAAGACCTGCATTAGTTAAAGGTCCTCCAATCTCTCTACACACTTTCATCCATGCTTCTATGCCCTTATTTTTATAAGGAGTGATTGCCGCTTTACATTCCTTGGTGCATTGCTCAAAGACCAATTGCTTGATAAGGGGCATGGCTCTATCAGGATCCCCAAAAATCTTTCCAGCGGCATCCACCATCCTTGCTACAAAATCTGAAAAGGGTTCTGTAGGGCCTTGTAGAATCTTGGTCAAATTGCCAGACACCTCTCCTCTATTTGGAAGCGACTTCCATGCCCGAATGCAAATGTTGTTAATTTGATCATATGCCTCAAGAGGAAATCCTGTCTGTTGATTTGCAAATCTACCCTGTCCCAAGAGCATATCCTTGTCCCAATGGGGGTGTCCTGCTGCATGGTTTTGGGCGGCCTGCTCTATTGCGCCCTCTAGCACGAATGCTCTCCAGTCCAAATATTTACCCGGGGAAACGCAAGCCCGAACAAGGCTAGCCCAATCAGAGGGAGTCATACAGTATCTAGACAGATTTTCCACCTGAGTCAGCGTGAAGGCGGCATCCACCCCATAAGTGCGTACAGACTCCGCCAGGGTCTTCACAATTTTAAAATCTAAGGGTTCATGGACTCTTCCCCTGTTGTCATCCTGAAAAACTGGATAAGCAAGACCCATCTCAGCGTGAACAGCCCTCCATGTTTGGGTATGGAAAGCTCTTCCCGAAACGCCCCCGCCATATGGCGGTGGATCCGGGGGATCGCTTTTCTTGAGCCCTTGTTTATCTTTGTTCCCTTCTCCTATAGCTAAACTCCCTAGCTGACGAGACAGCCTCCCGAGCTCTTCCTCCTCATCCTCCTCCTCCTCTGACCCACTTTCGCATGGGGGTGTACGCAGCGTACTGAGATCTGGATACAACCGTTTCCTCCCCCGTCTCATGCTCCGCACACTCCCATCCTCCCGAGTCACTTCACTTTCTGCCGTCTCCGATTTTTCCTCATGCAATCGCTCTAAAACCTCCTGTCCTTTAGTAAGTGCTTCCTGACATCTGTCATCTGTAAGGCAACCACGGACCATTTTCCAAAGGGGGATCACCCCACCCTCTAATATGCCCTGCTCAGAAGCAAAGTCAAGATCTTTGCCTAATTTATCCCAACTAGGCACAGTAAGGCTGCCCGAAAATGCAAACCACGGTGCAGCGATATCTATCTTCTGTAAAAATCTCTGTAAAGTACTATGTTTCACTTCCAGTCCCTTGGAATGTAACAGGCCATCTAGGGCCAGGAGAAGCGGACTTGAAGATGCGGCACCCATGACACAACAACAAAGGAAGCACAAAAGAAAGAAAGCGAAAGTAGGAGCGAAAGTACACAGTGCAGCTGCAATAAAATGTAAGGCTCTCTCTTTCATTACAGAGGAGCTGTCCCGCTTTGGTCGCGGATCCCACTTACTAGGGACTAACCCCGCTTTGATCGCGGATCCCACTTACCTGGGACTAACCGGTGCACCACCCCTGACTGTTGAAAGTTCTGGTTCCCGGGTTTCGGCACCACTTGTCGCGACCCCTTGCCCGCAAGGAAGACGCAACTCGGGAATCTTCTTTCAACAGTTTATTCAGACCCTGGATATTTCTTCTTCTCTCCCTCGGATGCCCCTCCCAGCCTTAATAAAGCATCACAAGCCCCAATGCAAAGCTGCCGGAGCTTTCTCACAGGGTGGTGAAAAATCATGTGCCAACTTTCCCAGATAAGAAGTTGTTTGTCACAGACCACAGCGGAGCCAGCGTCATCTTGTAATGGCGACCATAATCTGCAGAAACGGCAGAAGCGGCTCACCACATGGATGTACCTATTCCTTCATATTTTTGTCAACATGTGGTATTGTCTGTTTTTTAAATTTTAGTCCATTAGCACTTTCAAACTTTTAAAAAAATCTTATAACATTTACTTCCTTAATATTAGTTATTAAACTTATAACTGTTTGGGGTTGAATTGAGCTCCCATCCCTGCCAGTTTTATATGAAATCTGAAAGCCTACTACTTCAGAATGTGACCTTGTTCAGATATGGGGCCTACAAAGAGAGAATTACATTAATATTGGTTGGTTTGTGTAGGCCCTAAACTAATAAAACTGGTGTCTTTATAAAAGGAAATTAGGACATGGAAAAAAAAGACAGACACATGTTGCACAGAGATGATCATATCAAATTGCTGGAATAAGATCATCATCTACAGGAAAGGAGAGAGTCTTCAGAATTTAAAAATCCTGACAACACCTTGACCTTAGACTTACATCCTCCAGAACTATGAGAAAATAAATACCTGTGGGTTAAGCCACCCATTCTGATGCATTTGTTATGGCAATCCTACAAACTGTATGAGTAAGAAATTTTCAAATTTTTTTCTTTAGGCAATTTACTGTTATGATTTCTGGGTACTGAACTAAAAAAAACCTTCAATTATTTGTTCTTCATATAGACTATATTACTATTTTTAGGTACTTCTCTTATCAAATTGAAAAGTCCATTTATTATCAATTAACAATAGCCTCACTGATTTTTTGTATGAATAAAATGCAGACATTCTTATTCTTTCTTTCATAATGTCTCCCTTACATTTTACAGTCTCCCTCAGCAAACCTCTGTCTTTAACCAAGTCTTGTCTATAGATATGTTTTAGAAACTGAAAATTCATATTTGAAATTTACTTTTTGTGACAATATAAATTATAATTCCCTACAATCAAAGATTACCAAGAACACACTTTATCAAAACAAAGTTTGAGTTACTGACTCATTGTAGTAATGAAAACTGTAGAAAATAGGAAACTGTGGATCACCTTAGTAACAGGGTTACTTTTGTACTACTTATAAAGGAGTTCTAGGATTTGAGTTTGTGATAGGAAATTTTGGAGAGGGTTTAAGGAAATATGGGTTAGCTCTGGATTAGATGCTTTAAGAAAATGGGAAAGAAATGTATGATTAGCTATTTCACTAAATTTCATTGAGGAATTGAGGAGAACAAGGTTAAATGAAAGTATAATTGGTGAAAAAGCAACATTCACTCATATTTGCAAGGAAGTGGAGGTCTTTGGTCATTGTCCTGGTTTGAATAATATTCTTATTTTGGCTTGTCCTCAACCATTAAGTAATTTTATTTTCATCTTGCTCAATCAGAATCAACATCTTTTTTTGATGTTGGTGTTGGGTGAGATGGTTCATGTTCTGAATGGAGATCTTGACCTACCCGAGAGTGTCAGGACAGTCCCTGGTTATTAGTGGCTGATTCTCTCTCAAAATATTGTCCCTTATGTAGCCATAGTACTTGGGATAAGGACTATCATACCTGCTCCTTGGATCTAACATTGTGCTTCCTGTGTTATTGAAAACAGAATGTTCCTAAAATCAAGATAAAAAAGATTCACCTTTTAAACTTCATGAGTTAACCCTATCTCATCTTCACAGTTTTTCAAAATCTCAATCATGAATTCAGCTTCTCATATTTCCTACCTGGAGCCTTCTATCTTTTTGCTTCTACTAGAATTAAATGTTCTCTGCATCTGTACCAAACTGCCCTCTGGTCTTCATTCTCTCCTACTTAATTTCATTGTGTGATGGGACCCTCATCCCCTTCTTTCCTTTTTCATTCCCTTCCTTTGCTATAGTACATCCTCAAATATAGTACATCCTCAAATCCTCTAAGAGTATGTATAGAAAAACTTACTGTGTATTTACACGCCTGAAAATGTACTTAGTTTTCTCTCCTACTCAATTGATGATTCAGTGGATAGAGAATTCTTGCTATGAAATTTAAAATCATTTATCTATTGATTATTTATCCACAATTTTATAAGAAATCTTACCCAATATGATTCTTGTTCCTTTTTGTTCTCTCTCCTACATATAATATAAAAGTATATAAATTATATGTATATGCAAAATAATATATGTAATTTCTCTCTCCTTCCTTCCCTCTCAAATTTTAGAATTTTATCTATTAGGAGATTTGAATTTCACAATATTGTTATATTCTTTTTCATTCATTTTCTGAACCTTCATGCACTTATGTATTCCAAAAATTCATATATTTTTACCTCTGAGAAATTTCATTTCTACCATTATTCCATTTATAATTGTATCCCTAAATTTATACTGTTATTTCTGAGATTTGAACTTGTCAGATATTGAACATCCATAATTATTTCTCTATGTGTCTTATATTAAAGTTTGATTGTATTTACTTTATATTCTGATGTCTCTCACTTTGAGTTCATTCTAGTGAATTGTTAATTTTTGGTGTTATATTTAAATCCCTAGGAACTTTGTTTTTGATTGAATCTTTAATATGGTATCATTTCAGATGTTTTATAACTCACTTCATTTCTTGAATTATCTGTTTCCTACAGAGTGCATTTTTCTTTTCCTTTCCTTTCATTTTTTCTTGTTCTTTTTTGATACAAATTAATTTTTTCTTATGTCTTGTTCTCCCTGGTTATCTGTTTATATGTAAGAAAGAACTGGATAGATTATTTAAAGCAGCTGATGTTTTATATATATTCTCTGCCTTTGTATTGTAGGCTGGGCTCCACTCAGGCCTCTGTTAAGTAAAAATTCTGAGAAGGTGCTTTGTGAGAGGCAGTGCAGGGCCAGGTTTATAATATCAGATGTGACTTTTTGGTGGGCTGTGATGAATGGGCAGGGAGCTCTTTTCAAGAAGTGACCCTTGAAATGCCCAAATGCAAAAGACTCTAATCTGGGATTCCAAAATTTCCACTAAATATCTTATCTTCTCTGAACGATTCCTTTTTTTTTTAAGTTGTAATTGGACACAATACCTTTATTTAATTTCTTTTTATATGGTGCTGAGGATTAAGGAATGTACTATTTGGGTCATGTCAAGAATCAGTAAATCTTAAGCAAAAGTAATAGACAACTAATAGATACCATAATGCCAAGATTGCAGGAATGTTAGCATTATCTGAAAGAAAATTCCAAAACAGACTTCATGAAGTGCTTCAAAAATTATGAACATAGTTAAAATAAATGAAAAATAAATGAAATAATAAAATAAATGAAAAATCAAAACTCCAAATGAATTTTAAACAGAGTAAACCCAAAGAAATCCACACCAAGAGACATCATATTCAAATATCTGAAAACCAAAAGTAACGGAAATACCTTGAAAACTGTGAGAAAAAAAATGATACCTTATCTATAAGACAGTAACAGTTTGAATGACAGTAGATTTTTTTTCAAAAACCATGGAGGATAGCTGGCATGGTGGCACATAACTGTTATTCCAGCAACTCAGGAGGCTGAGGAAGGAGGATCACAAGTTTAATGCCAGCCTCCACAATTTAGTGAGATCCTTTCTAAAAATAAAAAATAAAAAGGTCTGGGGATGTTTTCAACGGTAGAGTGTTCCTGAGTCCAATCCCCCTACTAAAAAACATTCAAATGCTAAAATAAAAGAACTGTTAATCCAAGATCTGATACCAAGTTTGAATATCCTCCAAAGATTTTATTGCTAGTAGACCTACTCATAAAAGAGGGGCTAAAGGAGGTTCTCCACAGCCAAAGAAACAACTTCTTTTAAAATTAATTTCTTGCAGGTATACACAATGGAGAGGTTGACTGTCATGTCTTCATATATGTACATAGGAAAGGCATGTCAGATTCATTCCACTTTCTTTTCTTTTCCTATCCCCACTCCCTTCCCTTCATTCCCCTTTTCTAATCTACCGAACTTCCATTTTCCACCCCAGACTATCATGCTAAGTGAAATAAGCCAAACCCAAAAAACCAAAGGTTGAATTTTTCTGTGATATTTGGAAATAAACAACTTTTAAAAAATGTGGTATTATTATTTTTTTGTCAATTGACCTTTATTTTATTTATTTATATGCAGTGCTGAGAATTGAACCCAGTGCTTCAGACATGCTAGGCAAGCGCTTTACCACTGAACTACAACCCCAGTCCAGGAAACAACTTTTAAAAGGAATCTTAACACCACTGAGAAAAAAAGAAAGAGCACAGGAAATAAATATATAAGTAAATAAAATAAGACTTTCCTTCACCTTTTATGTTTTCCAAAGTATAGTGGATGATTATTCAAAATTGCTTGATGTGGTTCTAAATGTACATAGAGGAAATATCTAAGATGATTATATTATAAATTGAAAAGGGTAAAATGAGGTACATTTCTCCACTTTAAATGGTAAAATGGTGACACTAGCAAACTAACGTGTGTGTGTGTGTGTGTGTAAAATACATAGAGCAACCAGTCAAAGAGATATACTGCCGCAGCCCGGCTGGCTGGGCAAAATAACTGGGGGGTGAAGAGCAACTTGTGTAGATTGATACAGCAGGAGTGGAAGCCCATTTATTGTAGGACAGGAGGGGTATTTATACATTCCACACAGCTTATCTAATTAACATAAACTCGATACAGCAGTCAACCAATAAGGAATCTCCACACTTAATGGCTCGCTGGCATTACTTCACAAACCACTCCCTCTGGCAAAATGCCAGGCGCCATCCTGACTTGTTTACAGACTCTAACAATATACAAAGTGATACAATGAGAGGCATTATTTCATACCAAAATGAAATAATAAGGAAGTATTCTAATAATTCACAGGTAGTTAGGAAAAAGAGAAACAGAGCTTCAGAAGTAAGTCTTTGCTTAGCTTGAATGAGGTCTTGGGTTTGATCCCTAGCACCAGAAACAAAAGAAAACAAAACAAAAAGCAGAGATCAAACAGAAAAAAATAAAATAAAATGGCAGGCTCAAGCTCTAACATCAATAATTATATTAAATGTAAATAGTTAAACACATTAAGGCAAAGATATTGAAAGGATGGGTTTAAGAAATCATGACTATATATGCTCTATAAAAACCTTCAAATATGATGATACAGGCAGACTAAAAATGAAAATGGAAAAATATTATAATAATATTGTTAGGGTCTGTAAACAAGTCAGGATGGCACCTGGCATTTTGCAGAGGGAGTGGTTTGTGAAGTAACGCCAGCGAGCCATTAAGTGTGGAGATTCCTTATTAGTTGACTGCTGTATCTAGTTTATGTTAATTAAGATAAGCTGTGTGTAATGTATATATACCCCTCCTGGCCTACAATAAACGGCTCCTACTCCTGCTGTATCAATGTACACAAGTTGCTCGTCACCCCCCCCGGTTAGTTTGCTGCAGCCAGACTGTGGCATAATATTAATAAGCAGTAATGGCTATATTAACGTCATATAGAGTTGCTATCAAAGAAAGAAAATTACCAGAGGTAGGATGAGACATAATACAATGATAAAAGTAGAAAATGCAGGAATCCTAAATGTGTATACCTGAAAGCTTCGAGAAATGTGGAGCAAAAACTGACAGAATTAGGAGAAATAGACAAATCTACAGTTACAGTTGGAGAGGTCCTTGGCCTTCTCTCAATATCTATTTGATAAATTAGATAAATGAGTCAGAAAACTAGCAGAGATACAGAACTTATCAATAACATCAACCAATGACATCTCATCTCTATTTATAGAATATTCCATCTAACAAACATAGAATACAAATTTTTTCAAATGCTCACAGGATATATACATGATAGACCACATACTAGGTGGTAGAATAAACCTCAGCCAATTTAAAAGTAAAATCAGACAGAATGGATTTCCAACTATAGTAGAGTCAAAAAAAAAATCAATAAAGGAAAGGTAACAGGAAAATATCCCCTTGGTCACACTTCTGAATAATCTATGATTCAAAGAATTGGTCTTGAGTGAAGTTTAAAAATTCATTAAGTTTGATGAAAATGAAAATATAACATAGCCAAATTTGAAGGTTGTTCATGTGTGGGGAGAGGAAGGTGAGAATATCTTTGCCTTCTGATTTATTTTTTCTGTGGGTCTCATATTGCTCTTTAAAATAGCCTATTGTTTTTTATTTGTTTTAATTAGTTACCCATGACAGTACAATGATCTTCACATATCATATATTTGAATCAGGTGGGATATAATTTCTCATTTTTCTGAGTGTACAGGTTGCAGAATCACATTTGTTATGCAGTCACGTATATACACACAGCAATAATAATGTCTATTTTATTCTGCTGTCTTTCCTTCCCCTTAGTCTATTGTTTTTTAAATGGAGGCCTTGCCTCTCATATAACAAACTCTGTGACAACCCCATAGTAATTAATAAAATGTGGTATGCAGGATAAACAAAGAGAAAAATGAAATACTTGAGCAGACATGTGATCACCTGATTTAAGACAATGATGTCACTTTAGAAATAATGGAGATCATCTTTTAATAAATGGTGCAAAGTAATTTGAGTATTCACATGAAAAAAGTCACCCTGACATTATTCACTTGAAAAAAGTAATTTAAAATTTATTATAGCTTTCAACATGCAAAGTATAGTTATTAGTTTGTGAAAATATATCACATAAGAATTTTTTATGCCTTGGAATATGGAAAAGATTAACTAGTACACACAAACTATTAACTTTAAATAAAATATATTGACAAATCAGACCAAATTAAATATTTCTTGATCAATGTCACCATAATAAATTTTAGATACAAGCATAGAGCCCAACTACTATGTATAATCATTGAGCTCTTAAAATTATAAAAAGTAAAAGCATAGAGTGGGAAAAGATATTTGCAACACATGTGTCTGAAAAGATATTTCCAGAATATAGAAGATAAGTTCTCCAGACTAATAAGGAAACAGGAAAATGTCCCAAATAGCAAGTATTATAAAAGAATGTATACTAATGACCAATAAATTTTTGAAAATGGGCATGATTTCTTGGGTGATTGCAAATGTTAATTAAAACCACAAATGATATTACCAAACACTCAGTAGAGTGGTTAAAACTGAAAAGACAACATCAAATGTTGATAAGGATATGAAGAACCTGGAACTCTCATACTTTGCTGGTATTACTCCAACTACTTTTGAAAAATAATTCATAATATTTACAAAATCTAAATATATATCTTGCATTAATGCACAACAATCTAAAGTCTATGAATATATTCAATATATATTGTGGTAGTACGCCCCCCCCCAAAAAAAAAACCCTCAAAGCTGAAAAAACTCAAATTTTCAGCAACTGGAGAATGTACAACAATATCATGGTACATTCATACATCTGAATAAATACAAATATATGAGAACAAAACAACTTAGAACAAGATGACACTGGTCATTTTACTTAACAGAATACTGAATGAAGGTCAACAACAGTAAAACTCTATAGCTTTATTGTATAAAAGTTCAAAAGAAGGCAGAGATAACTATGATAATAGAAATCAGGATAGTGCTTATCTTTTTGGAGGGAGGGTAAAAACAATGAAATAAAGAGACTTCTTGGGTCTTGGTAGTGTTTCAACAATCTAGAGTATTTTTATAGAAGTATATACACTTTGTTAAAATTCGCTGAGTTGATATTCACTGTGGTATATTCATATGTTTACATATGAAAGATTGGTCAGATTCATTCCACTGTTACTGCCCAACCCATCCCGCCTTCCTCCCCTCCAACTGCTCTACTGATCTTTCCTCTAGTTTGATGGAATACACCTTTCTTTCAGACATTTTTCCATTAGCTTCTACACACCACAGCAAATATTCAAACTTTGACTTTGGAGGCTGAAGGAGAAAATTATTTACATGCCTTTGTCATTATATCAAAGAGTATTGTAATCTTATATATAAATAAAAAGAATGAGTGTGAAGTACATACAAGAGGAAGAAGGATATCAGTTACCCAAAATCTTTCCCTATTTTTAATTTTTAAAAATGTACTTGCTTGTACACTTATGACTTGTGACATTTTATGTTGGCGTGTTATACTTCAAAATGAAAGTTAATTTTGTGAATAGAAATTTTTGTAGATATCCATTATAATTTCTTAAATACAATCGAATTATAAACCCACAAGAAAAGTTTCTTTCAAAAGAAACTTTCATGTTCTTCAAAAGAAAATGAAGAGAATATTCATATATATCACATCAGTCTGTTCTTACAGTATTCTTTCACTGAAAATCAACTCAGAAAACGTTTATTTAGAACATCTAATAACTAGGATATAAAATTAAGGGTACTTTTGTGATTAAAAGGTTCCTAATACACACCAGATTTAGAATTTGGTCTGAAATGCAAATATTATATGCAATAATAAGTACGGACGCCTGGTGGCGCTGCAGGTTAAGCGTGTGAATAATGGGCTCTGGATGCTACGGACGCGGTTGAGCTGGGAATCAGAACTCTGAAAGCTCCACAAAAGAAGGCGGCATTTTAGATGAGCTCCAAGAGACGGATCTTCGAAGAACTAATCGTCCTAAGTGCATGCCAGAAAAAAAAATATTTAACTGAAGTTGATTTAACTAAATCATCTCAGTGGATTGTATACCGGGTTGAAGGAACTGCATCTTCTGGACGGATTTGAACAATGCAGACTGCTCTAGCAAAACCCCCGCAGAAAAGGCAAGTCATCTTTCTTGCTATGCTGTTGTTTTTGTGGGAGGCTGACTCTGAGGCAATTAGATATTCCATTCCAGAAGAAATAGAAAGCGGCTACTCTGTGGCCAACCTGGAAAAAGATCTGGGGCTCAGGGTGGGGGAGCTGGCCACTCGGGGAGCGCAAATCCATCACAAAGACAGCAAACAGCTCTTGCAGCTTGATGTAAATACTGGCAATTTGCTTCTACAGGAAAAACTAGACCGGGAGGTGCTGTGTGGGGCGACAGAACCCTGTGTATTGCATTTCCAACTGTTACTAGAAAACCCGGTGCAGTTGTTTCAAGTTGATGTGCATCTCATAGATGTAAATGACCATTCTCCAGAGTTCCTAGACAGGGAAATGATCCTTAGAATCCCAGAGAGCCTCCAGCCAGGGTCTGTGTTTGCTTTGAAATCAGCTCAGGACTTGGACATGGGTAGCAACAGTGTTCAGAACTACATAATCAGCCCCAACTCCTATTTTCGTGTTGCTACTCACAACCGCGGTGATGGCAGAAAATACCCAGAGCTGGTATTGGGCAAAGCCCTGGACCGGGAGGAAGAGCCTGAGCTCAGTTTAACTCTCACAGCGCTGGATGGTGGGGCGCCGCCCAGGTCTGGGACTGTCACAGTTCGCATTGAAGTGATAGACATCAATGATAATGCCCCCGAATTTTTACAGTCCCTGTATGAGGCACAGGTTCCTGAGAACAGTCCCATAAACTCGTTAGTTCTTGTTGTCTCTGCTCGAGATATAGATGCAGGAACTTATGGGCGTGTATCCTACTCTTTACTAGAAGGTGATGAAGTTTCTCAACCATTTGTAATACACGAAAAAACAGGAGAAATTCATCTGCAAAGAGCATTGGATTTTGAAGCAACCCGACATTATATCGTAGAAATTGAAGCAACAGATGGTGGAGGCCTTGTGGGAAAATGCACAGTGGCCATAGAAGTGGTGGATGTGAATGACAATGCTCCTGAACTAACCATGTCCACACTCAGCAGCTCTATCCCAGAAAACTCCCCAGAGGCTGTAGTTGCCATTTTCAGCGTTTCTGATCCAGACTCTGGGGACAATGGTAGGATGGTTTGCTCCATACAAAACGATCTCCCTTTCTTCTTGAAGCCCACATTTGAGAACTTTTACACCTTGGTGACAGAGAGGCCGCTAGACAGAGAGAGCAGAGCAGAGTACAACATCACCATCACAGTCACTGACTTGGGGTCACCTAGATTGAATACCGAGTACAGCATAACTGTTGTCATCTCAGACGTTAACGACAACTCCCCTGACTTTACACAAACCTCCTATATGCTGTTAGTGCGCGAGAACAACAGCCCTGCCCTACACATAGGCAGTGTCAGAGCCACAGACAGAGACTCAGGCACCAATGCCCAGATCACCTACTCGCTGCTGCCAATCCAGGACCCACACCTGCCCCTCGCCTCGCTGATCTCCATCAACGCAGACAATGGGCAGCTGTTCGCGCTGAGGGCGCTGGACTTCGAGGCCCTGCAGGCACTCGAGTTCCACGTGGGCGCCACAGACCATGGCTCGCCTGCGCTCAGCAGCCAGGCGCTGGTGCGAGTGGTGGTGCTGGACGACAATGACAACTCGCCCTTCGTGCTGTATCCAATGCAGAACGCCTCTGCGCCCTGCACCGAGCTGGTACCCAGGGCGGCAGAGCAGGGCTACCTGGTCACCAAGGTGGTGGCAGTGGACAGAGACTCGGGCCAGAACGCCTGGCTGTCATACCAGCTGCTCAAGGCAACGGAGCCAGGGCTGTTTGGCGTGTGGGCGCACAATGGCGAGGTGCGCACCGCCAGGCTGCTGAGTGAGCGCGACGCGGCCAGGCACAGGCTGGTGGTGCTGGTCAAGGACAATGGCGAGCCTCCGCTGTCTGCCAGTGTCATGCTGCACGTGCTGCTGGTGGATGGCTTCTCCCAGCCCTACCTGCCGCTCCCGGAAGAGGCGCCAGAGCGCGCGCAGGGGGACTCGCTCACTGTCTACTTGGTCATCGCCTTGGCCTCTGTGTCATCGCTCTTCCTCTTCTCTGTGCTGGTGTTCGTGGCGGTGAGTCTGTGCAGGTGGCGCAGGGCGGCGCCGCTGGGTGTCTGCTCTGTGCGTGAGGGCCACTTTCCTGGCCACCTGGTGGATGTTAGCGGCACTGGGACCTTGTCCCAGAGCTACCAGTATGAGGTGTGTCTTGCTGGAAACTCTGGGTCTGGTGAGTTCAAGTTCCTGAAACCAATATTCCCCAATCTCTTGCTTCAGAACACTGGGAACTAAGGAAAACCCCCAAATAACTTTTATAGTTTTGTATTTAATTAATTATTGTATTTGTTTCAGTTAATCTATTAATCTGGGCAACTATTCTTACAATACCTTTCTCAAATATTGATAGCACTATACCAACAATATTCTTTCTCTGGTAGTGCTTCATATATATATTTTTTTTGTGTGTATGGTTGGTATTCATTATAATTAGCATTTAAATGACACTATTTATGAGTATGCGTTTTCTCCCCATTTGACCTTCTTGGTGAATACTATTTCTCTAAGTAGAAATTACTCAAATAGTGCTCAAATTTTATTTTTAGCAACTTCTTAAATTAGTTAATATTAAAGCTTTTATGAAACCTTGAATTGTTATTACTTGTAGTGCCAGTGTTTACCATATAACTTCCTCTTTCAACTCCAGAGTGTTTGAAATTTCGTTTTATTTCATTGGTGCTGGGTATAGATGCTCAAATTTCCTGCATGCTAATCAAGCACGTATTCCACTGATCTTGATACCCAGGTGAAATTCTTTATATTTATCTTGGCATTTCTCATTGAGTACACTACCAACTTAAGCTCTCTGAAGAAATGTGAGCATGAAACTTAGCATACTTTTTTTCTCCCAAATTGTATATAAATATTTACTTTGTTAAAATGTCTCTATACTAAAACTGTGGCCTGTTATGAGCAACACATGTTAGAGATTATCTTAAACATTTGGTTACAGCATATCTACTGCATTATATTTTCATAAACATTAATATTAAATTAAAAATAATTCTCATCTACAAATACTAAAGAGAACATCTTTGTAATGTCTTATTTGTTTCACTAAATGAAACTGTTAAGGGGCTGAGGGCATGACCCAATGGTAGAGCATGCATGCATATATGCTAAGCCTGGTTTCAATTCCCAGCACCAACGCAAAAAAAAAAAATTTAGAAATTCTGTTAAAGAACATCTTGGTATAATCCTTTAAAAAATAATCTTAGAATCTGAAATAAACCCTAAGCTTCTCCAAAGAATTTGGGACTCCTGAGGGCATCATATATGTTCTTACCCTTTCCTCAAGTTTAAGTGTAGGAGACTTTTGTTTGTCATTGTCACCACTAGGTATGCAGTAACCAAATAAGTAATGTAATATCTAACATCATATATTAAAATAAGTAATATTTTATTTCTGAATACATTGGAACAGTAATTAATTTACCTGAATTATAATTGTTTTTGTTGCATTCAATAAGCCAAGTAGGTGAATTATGTGATTTCTAACTAGTAAATTTATATGAATAAAACTATAAGAAAATTTCTTTGGAGCTTTGGCAAAACATGAACAACTGAAAAACTTGCTATAATCTAAACACATTTGTGTTTTAATCTCAAATATCATTCTACTGGAGTTTACAGTACATGAATTTTTCCCCCGAGTTACTCTTTTTTTCCCCAAGTGATAAAATGAAATTAAAAAGGTAAATTACTTAACATTTGTTATTCTTGAAATATAATTTTCCAATTTGAGTTAGGAAGAGAGAAAAGTGAGAAAAGAAACACAAACATGTAAGATACAAATATAGAAGTCAATGGTAATGACTTCTCCATTTATTAGAAATTTAAATTAAATAGTTTTTATGTATGATAATAAGAAATAGGGTTGAAGGTTTTACCAATATATTTCAACACACAAAAATCCAATTTCATTTTTTTTTGTTTATGCTAGGTTAGTCTAATTTATATAATCACCTAAATGACACTGGACAAATAAAACCCATTCCACTTCATCCTTGGAAAAAGAATGGATCATTCCTTACCAATCAGAGCCCATCACAACAGATCAACTTTTTGAAATTCACTAATTGGAATTTAGCAATAAACACTGTAAAATTTCACAACATGATATACCTCATAAAATGTGCCAGTTTGATGGCCACAGGAAAAAAATATAGAATGGAAGAAAAATATCTTAATAATAACACCCATTTAAACATTTTTTGTCTCTCAAATATACACAACTTTTGTAATTCCTTTGCTGTTGTTTCAGGCACAGCATGTAGTGAGTTCAGTGCATTCTTTTGGGAAGCAAATAGCACAGATCACTCAGATTGTCTCTTCATAATCAAAAGTTGCAAAAATGTATTTTTAAAAGTGTTAAGTTAAAACTCATGAATACATTTGATGGAATTCTGCTTCCAGGTTAGATGGATTATCTGGCAGCAAAAAGCAACCATGAAAATTGGCTAAATATCAGAAATTACCTCTCTACAGCAACAGAGGTCAGATGATAGGATAAGAAATGAGTGGCTTAGGATTTCTGAAAAGAATGCTTTGGGATGAGAACTAAGTCCTACAGTCAGTTTTCTTCCAAGGAAATTTGCTAAGTCAGGAAACAAACAACAGATGCTTAACAGGGACAGACTAACTTCCATAGCCTTTAGTAGTCTGTAAGATTCAAGCTCAGGATCAGTTTCCCCATTTAGGTCACTTGTCAAACTCAGCACAGCCCAGGGCAGAAGTCTAAAAACCCAAGTGGAAAATTCTTAGAAAGCAGGATGAAATTTTCTTTACTATTTGAAGATTAGAGTTTGGGATCTGCCATGGGAAGAGGCATAGAAAATATACCAATTTTTCAATTGACAATTCTGTAGACAAGGTACTTTTTAGGATAGCAAGGAACCTTGACTAAACTAAGTGTGTTTCACTTTAGCCCAATTTGACTAGTTAGAGTTCTATCAGGCCAACAGAGGAAAAAGTGAACCCTCCTGGTTCAATATCACTTTGATCCTGGACATCTTTTTACATAAATATCGAGAATTCAGTAAAAAGTTACAAGCCACCTACACACAAAACTGGATGATCTAAGTAAAATCAAGAGAAAAAACACAAAACAAATGACTTCCAGATAATCTAGATAGTAGAATTAATGTTAGAATAAGCATGAATAATATATCAAAAATAAGGAACAATAGAGAAAATAGATGTAAAGAGAATTTCACCTGACAACTGAAATCTTAAAATGGACATTCATTCTTTAGCTGCAAAATTATAATATTTGATGTAAAACTGTTGAAATAGTTTAATGTCATAGATATAAAAGACTACAGGATTAGTGGAAGTGAAACAGATCAATATAAAATATTCAAATAGGAACCCAAAAATAATGAAAAACAACATTAATGAAAAACTCTAACTTACATATGATTGTAATCCTAGAAGGATAAGAGGGAGTAGAGTGGTAATAAGCAGTATTTGAACAGTTAATGACCAAGAATTTTCCAAAATTGTGTCTTTAAATCTTCAAGATACTCAGAGAAACCCAATCAGGATAAAAATTTTTAAAAAGTCCAAAAATCAAAACCAAAAGTCAAGATACAAGTCAAAGAGAAAAAAAATCTCAAAAGCTATCACCTAAAATATCACATATTACTTTTAAAGAAGCATGGGTAAAACTAACCTTCAACATGTTATCTTTTAAAGACAAGAAAATTATTAATAGACTATAATTCTATCACCAGCAAACATTTCCCTCAGCAATGAAGTTGTCAAAGAAGCAAAAACTGACAGAGTTAATCACAGTCACACCTGCACTAGTGGAAATACTTCCAGTGGAATTCATTAGGCAGAAAGAAAACAGTCCTAAAAAGATCACAGATTTGCAGGAAGAAATAAAAAGACAGGAAGGGTAAATATAAATGAGTATTGATTTAATGTTGATTATACTGGGCACTATTAGTAGTTTCTTTAAGGATTTAAAATATGCATTAATGTTGGGGTCTGTAAACAGGTCAAGATGGCGCCTGGCATTTTGCCAGAGGGGGTGGTTTGTGAAGTAACGCCAGCGAGCCATTAAGTGTGGAGATTCCTTATTGGTTGACTGCTGTATCTAGTTTATGTTAATCAAGATAAGCTGTGTGTAATGTGTATATACCCCTCCGGTCCTACAATAAATGGCTCCTACTCCTGCTGTATCAATGTACACAAGTTGTTCGTCACCCCCCCCCCCCCCCGGTTATTTTGCTGCAGCCGGACTGTGGCACATTAAATTTAAGTTCATAACAACAACAACAATGTGAGAGGTAGAGGCACAGATTTGGAGAGTTCTAATGTTTTAATTAAAATTATGGTGATATTCAGATCAATAATTTGTATTAGATTCTTATAGATCAAAGATCATGCTGTGATTTCTTGAATAGCCTCTTAAAGAATAACTAAAAATCTATTTGATGGGAAATTTTTATATAACAAATATTTGAATACCAAAAGAAGAACAAAATTTCTGGGATAAGTAAAAAATAATTAGATGTTAATTATAGATGGGCAGATATCAAATATTACATTAATAATACAATTAAGCTAACAGTATTGTACACCAGATTTAAGAAAAACTCAATATTGCTATCATATGTATGTGTATGTGATAGAACACAGAAAATTGAAAGTTTAAAAATGGAATAAGGTATGTACTACAAATACTAGCCTTTTAGTGTAGCTATATTCACAAAAGACCAAGGAGACTTTAAGGAAAGATACATTGCTAGGAAGAGAGATGTTTTATAATAATATGAAAATATAACAGAAATATGTGAGAAATATTTCCCCATAAGAAATATTTTTACTACAGAGTTAAAAAAAGTCAAATTGATGAAGTACAAATGAAAAGTAGACAAACCACAAACCTCTCAATTCTGATAGAATAAGAAGACAAAACACATATGTGCCCCTGTATATACACACATACACACATACAAGAATATTGAAGATATCAATAACACAAAACATATTTAAACACATCAACATCCATAGCACACTCATGCATACACAATTTTGTTACACATATTTGAAATATGAAAATTTCCCATATTCTGGGTTATAAAACAAGCCTCATTTTAAAATAAAAGACATTGAGATGACTCATTATACTTTTTGACTGCAGCAGAATAAGGAAAAAAATGAAAATATGACAAATCCCCAAATGCTTCAAAATTAATTAATAAAACCCAAATCAAATTTGAAATCACAGCAGAAATTTCCAAACATTTTCAAATATGCAAAGTTTAAGAACTGACGCATATACTCCACTGAACTTCTATTCTGTCTTCCCCTTAGTGTGGATTAACTTCCACATATTAGAGAATACATTTGAACTTTAATTTTTTTTGGATTGACCTATTTCACTTAGCATGATAGTCTCCAATTGATCCATTTACTAGCAAATGTCATAAAGTCATTTCTATGTATGTCTGATTAATACCCTGTTTGTATATATGCCACATTTTCTTTATCCATTCATCTGTTGGGCACCTAGGTTGGCTCCATAGCTTATTGTGAATTGTGCTGCTGTAAACATTGATGTGGCTGTATTACTGGAGTAAGTTGATTTTTAATCTGTCATAATCTTCATATGTATGTACATGAATAAACCACAGCGAATCTCACCATTGGGTACATGCAACAAGAAATTAATTTAAGAAAAAAAATTATGGATAAATGGCAAAAAGATCAATAGAGGGAAGAGGGAAGGGGAAGGAGAGGTACTGGGGTCTTAATTAGAACAAAATATATTCAGTGCTTGTATAATAATGTCAAAATGGATTCTAATGTCATGTGTAACTAAAAAGAACCAATAAAAAAGAATTTTGCAATGAAATGGTGTACAAAATTAAAAAAAATTTGACATACAGAATTTGAGAATTTAAAATCTTTAATGCACACATTAGAGAAGCAAGACTGAAAAATCATGTAAGTTTTCATGTAAAGAAGCAAGAATAATAATAGCAAATCAAATGCAAAGAACAAAGGTTGGGCTGGGGATATAGCTCAGTTCGTAGAGTGCTTGTTTAGCATACACAATGCCCTGGGTTCAATCCCCAGCCCCCACCCCCTCCCCACACACAAGAACAAAGGTACACTTACCCAAGCAAAAATAAATAAAAGATATGGAAATATATAAACAGAGAAATTCTACAAACCCAAATGTGTTTCTTTGTAATATTAAATAAAATTAAAATCTTTTAGATGAATCCCCCCCAAAAAAAAGAGAGAGAAAAAAAACACCAACTCCCAATATTAGGAATGAAAAAAGAAACATCTTTACCAATCCTACAGATTTTTAAAAATATAAAATGGGAATATCATGAACAACTTTATGCCAATAAATTTGACAACTTATATAAAATATTCTTTAAAAATCCAGTTTTCCAAAAATGAAGGAAGAAGAAATAGAAAATCTGATTAGTTATATCGATTAAAGAAAGATGCTATTAAAATCTATTCACTTCACAGTGGTGAATTCTTTCAAATAATTATGTAAAAATGTACATCACTTTGAATAGAAAAATTAAAGGTATTTCTGGAATCATTTGGGCACCAGCACAATTTTTAGTAGTTATGACATCCCACCTGAATTTGACAGTATAAGAAAGAAAGATAACAACCGAATTTCTTTTAAAAACATATATAGAAAATTTATTTTAAAAATGAACAAATAAATTTCAGTGATATATGAGGGGGAAACAATAATATATTAAGAGAAAAAGAAAAATAAAATGATCATCTCAGTGGATAATCAAATGTCATTTGATAAAATTCAGAACACATTAATGGTAAAATTGCTAGCAAATGAAAATGGAAGGGGAATTTCATAGTGTCTGTTAAAACATCAATAAACATCATTAATAGTAATTTATTAAAAGCTTTTCTCTAAAGCTCAAGAACAAGAATAGGATTCTCACCCTTACTACTTCAATTCAGTAGTTTATTATTGGCCCCAATCAGTGGAAAAAGACAAAGAAGGATCAAAAGGCCCAATGATTGGGAGAGAAGAAATCCTCTTTTCAAAACAGATGATTATTGCATAAAAAGCATGAAAAAATCTCTAATTTATTAGCAATTATTAAATAAAGTTAGCAATATCAAGGATACAAGGACAATATACAAATATGAGTTGTCTTTATAATCACCAACAATAAAAAATGAAAATTTTAAATATAATTTACAATAGTTTTCAAAATATCATGTACCTGGAAAGAAATCAAAAGGAATCATTCATAATAACTTTACCCTGAAAAAAATCACAAAACATCATTGAGAAAATAAAGAAGATCTAACTAAATAGAAGAATACACAGTGTTCACTACTTGAAAGACTAAATAATGGGAATGATAGGAATATTAGTTCTTCTCCAGCCAGTCTATACATGTGACAAAATCCTAAACAAAATGTTAGCCAATTTCTTTTGGAAAAGAGAAACACTGCATATAAAGTTTGTATGGAAATACAACCAAACAATAAAAACCAAAGCAATCTTGAAGAAAAAGAATAAAACTAGAGATATCACACTAAAGGTGTGATCTATGACAGAAATAATTGCTAGGTTGAACTTCATTAAAATTAAAATTTTCTGCTGTGCCAAAGATTCTATCAACAGAATAAAAAGGTCACAGAGTATGAAAATATTGACGAAAAGCATATTATAAAGGATTATTATCCAAAATATACAAAGATTGTTAAAAATTCATGTAAAACTGGACAAAATAACAAAAATTTACCAAAGAAAATAGATAGATGACAAATAATCAGATGAAAACATGCTCTATATAGATGTCATCAGGAAAATGCAAATTAAAATAAAATTGGTATACCACTATAAAACCATTAGAATGTCCAACCTCTAGATCACTGACAACACCAAATGCTGAGGAAGATGGGAGGAAAAGGAATTCTTATTCAATGATGATGGATCAGGAAGGGTACAGCTGCTTTGGAAGATAGTTTGGCATCTTCTTGCAAAGTTGATACTCTTACAATTTATGCAGCAATTGTGCTTCTTAGTATTTATCCAAAGGAATTGAAAACTTAGATCCACACAAAAACATGCAAGGTGAGGTTTATAGTAGCTATGTTCATAACTGTCAAAATCAAAATATCCATCAATAAGTGAATTGATAAGTAAACAGTGATACACTCAGACTTTATATATTATCATTCAATACCAAAATACATAAATAAATAGCCATCAAATCATTAAAAGGCATGGAGAAAATTTAAATGCATATTGCTATGTGAAATAGTCATTCTCTAATGACTCTATAATGTACTACTCTGACTACAAGACATTTTGGAAAGGGCAAAACTGTGGAGACAGTACAAATATCTGAGGTTTCCAGTGTATTCAGGTAAGGAAGAGATAGGTGGAGCACAGATTTTTGGCCAGTTAAACTACCCTGTAAAAGTGGATACATGTCATTTACATTTGTAAAAACTCATACAATGTACAGTACCAGAAATGAATCTTATTTTAAACTTAAGAGTTAGTGACAAAGATGTGTTGATGTAGGTCCATAAATTGTAAGACATGTACAACTCTAATAGGGGATGTTGATAATGGAGAAGGTTGTGTACTTGCGGGGACAGGGGTATATAGAAAATCTCTTTGTCTTTTGATTTAATTTTTTGTGGGTCTAAAACTGCTCTTTAAAACAGTCTATTGATTTTTAAATGGAGGACTTACCTCTCATAACAAACTATGATAAAGCTATGGTAATCAATAAAATATGGTATTGCAGAATAAAAAAAATTGAACCCTTGAGCCAACATGTGGTTACCTGATTTAAGACAATGATGACATTTCAGAAATAATGAGAATCATCTTCACAATCAATGGTTCAAAGACATTTGAATATTTACATGAAAAATGACCCTAACATTATTCACTTGAAGTAATTTAAAATTGATTATAGCTTTCAACATGCAAAATATAGTTATTAGTTTTTCAAAATGTATAACAATATCTTTATGCCTTGGAGTATGAAAAAGATTCAACTAGTATACACAAGCTGTTAACTATAAATAAAATATATTGATAAATCAGACCAAATTAAAGATTTCTTAATCAATGTCACCATAATAAATTTTAAATACAAGCATGGAACCCAACTTCTACGTGTAACCATTAAATTCTCAAAAATTATAAAAAATACAAGCATAGAGTGGGAAGACATATTTGCAATTCACGTATTTGAAAAAGATATTTCCAGAATATAGAATTTCCAGTATAATAAGGAAACAAACGTCCCAAATAGAAAAATATACAAAAGACTTTTATAAGCTCTTCATGATAATATAAACTAATGGCCAATAAATTTGTGAAAATGTGTATGATTTCATGAATTACCAGGGAAATGCTAATTAAAATCATAATATGCTATTACCACACACTGAGTAGAGTGGCTGAAACTGAAGAGACAACATCAAATGTTGACAAGGATATGAAGAAACTGGAACTCCCAAACTTTGCTGGCATTACTATAACTACTTTAAAAAAAATATTTCACAATATTTGAAGATCTAAATATATGTGCATGCATTAATGCACAACAATCCAAATCTTATGAACATATTCAACATACATAGTGATAGAACAAAAAAATCTCAAAACTGGAAAAACCCCAATTTTCAGTCACTGTAGAATGTATAAACTACATGGTATATTCATACATCTGAAAAATATAAACCAATGTGTACAAAACACATTAGAACAACATGACACAGATCAATTTCACTTAATATAATGTTAATTGAAGAACATCGACAAAATGCTAATACTGTATAGCTTTATTTGTATGAAAATTCAAAAAAAAAAGCTGAGATAGATATGATAATAGAAGTCAAGATAGTGCTTGCCTTTTAGGAGGAAGACAAAAAACAAACAAAGAAGGGGAATTCTTGGGTTTTGGTAGACTTTCAATTTTTAATCTGGAAAATTCTTATAATAGTATATACACTTTGTTAAAATTCACTGACTTGAGATTCACTGTATGTACATATGTATGTGTGGTCAGATTCATCCTATCCCTCCATTTTACTCTTGCCACTACTCTACTGATCTTTCCTCTGTTTTGATGGAATACCCCCAATGCCTCAACCATTTTGCCACTAGCTTCCACATATCAGAGAAAACATTTAAATTTTGACTTTTTTGAACCACTTTGGGATTGAATTAGAGAAATTATTTTGCATGCTTTTGAGATTGTCAAAGTGTATTCTAATGTTATGTCTAACTTTAGAAAATGATTATTAAATACACACACACACACACACACACACAGAGAAATGGCATTAAACCTAAATTCCTGCCTTTAACAAACAGTATTTCACTGAGTTGTACAGTTATGCTTTGTGACTTTTTCTGGTGGAATGTTATATTTCAAAATTAAAGTAATTTTTTTAAAATCGAAATTTTGCCAATATACATTATTATTAATTTCATAAAAATAATAAATTATAAACACAAAGTTCCTCATGTACTCAAATGAAGATAAAAAAGATAAAGATAATATATCAGTTTACTTTGTTCTTAAAGGTATTCTTTTACTGAAAATTAACTCAGGTGATATTCATTTACAACTTCTAATAACTTGGAGATAAAATAAGGAACGCTTTTGTGGCTTAAAAGGGTATGGATACACACCAGATTTAAAATTTGGAATGAAATGGCAAATATTATGTGCAATAGTAAGAAAGGACACCTGGTGGCGCTGCAGGCTAAGAGTGTGAATAATGGGCTCTGGATGCCCAAGAACGCATTTGAGCTGGTAATCACTCTGAAAGCTCCCTACAACAATGAGGCGTTTTAGGTGAGCTCCAGGAGACAAATCTTCAGAAAGGTCTTCATTCCAAGATCATAAAAACAGAAACATTTGACCAAATCGTCTGAGTGGATTGCATACAGAGTAAAAGGAACTTCACCTTCTGGACCCGTCTGAACAATGGAGGCAGAGCTAGATAAAACGCCAAGGAAAAGGCAAGTCTTTTTTCTTGCTATGCTGTTGTTTTTGTGGGAGGCTGACTCTGAGGCAATTAGATATTCCATGCCAGAAGAAACAGAAAGCGGCTACTCTGTGGCCAACCTGGAAAAAGATCTGGGGCTCAGGGTGGGAGAGCTGGCCACTCGGGGTGCGCGAATCCATCACAAAGGCAGCAAACAGCTCTTGCAGCTTGATGTAAAAACCGGCAATTTGCTTCTACAGGAAAAACTAGACCGGGAGGTGTTGTGTGGGGCTACAGAACCCTGCATATTGCATTTCAAACTGTTACTAGAAAACCCAGTGCAGTTGTTTAAAGTTGATGTGCAACTGACAGATATAAATGACCATTCTCCAGAGTTCCTAGACAGGGAAATGATCCTTAGAATCCCAGAGAGTGCACAGCAAGGGACGATGTTTCCTTTGAAATCAGCTCACGATTTTGATATAGGTAGCAACAGTGTTCAGAACTACACAATCAGCCCCAACTCCTATTTTCATGTTGCTACTCACAATCGCGGAGATGGCAGAAAATACCCAGAACTGCTGTTGGACACAGCCCTGGACCGGGAGGAAGAGTCTGAACTCAGTTTAACCCTTACAGCGCTGGATGGTGGGGCTCCACCCAGGTCTGGGACCATCACAGTTCGCATTGAGGTGGTGGACATCAATGATAATGCCCCCGAATTTTTACAGTCTTTGTATAAGGTACAAGTTCCTGAGACCAGTCCCATAAACTCGTTAGTTCTCATTGTCTCTGCTCGAGATTTAGATGCAGGAACACACGGGAGTGTAGCCTATTCTTTATTTCAAGGTGATGAAGTTTTTCAACCATTTGTAATACATGAAAAATCAGGAGAAATTCGTCTCCAAAGGGCATTGGATTTTGAAGCAACCCAACATTATATTGTAGAAATTGCAGCCACAGATGGTGGAGGCCTTGTGGGAAAATGCACAGTGGCCATAGAAGTGGTGGATGTGAATGACAATGCTCCTGAACTAACCATGTCCACACTCAGCAGCTCTATCCCAGAAAACTCCCCAGAGACTGTAGTTGCCATTTTCAGTGTTTCTGATCCAGACTCTGGGGACAATGGTAGGATGGTTTGCTCCATAGAAAACGATCTCCCCTTCCTCTTGAAGCCAACATTTGAGAACTTTTACACCTTGGTGACAGAGAGGCCACTGGACAGAGAAAGCAGAGCAGAGTACAACATCACCATCACAGTCATTGACCTGGGGACACCCAGTTTGAAAACCGAGCACAGCATAAACCTCCTCATCTCAGATGTTAATGACAATGCCCCTGCTTTCACACAAATGTCCTACAGGCTGTTGGTGCATGAGAACAACCAGCCAGCTCTGCACATAGGCAGTGTCAGGGCCACAGATAGAGACTCAGGCACCAATGCCCAGATCACTTACTCGCTGCTGCCCACCGAGGATCCACACCTGCCCCTCGCCTCGCTGGTCTCCATCAACGCAGACAATGGGCAGCTGTTCGCGCTGAGGGCGCTGGACTTCGAGGCCCTGCAGGCGTTCCAGTTCCATGTGGGCGCCACAGACCAAGGTTCACCTGCGCTCAGCAGCCAGGCGCTGGTGCGAGTGGTGGTGCTGGATGACAATGACAACTCGCCCTTCGTGCTGTACCCAATGCAGAATGCCTCTGCGCCCTGCACTGAGCTGGTGCCCAGGGCAGCAGAGCAGGGCTACCTGGTCACCAAGGTGGTGGCGGTGGATGGAGACTCAGGCCAGAACGCCTGGCTGTCATACCAGCTGCTCAAGGCCACGGAGCCAGGGCTGTTTGGCGTGTGGGCGCACAATGGCGAGGTGCGCACCGCCAGGCTGCTGAGCGAGCGCGACGCGGCCAGGCACAGGCTGGTGGTGCTGGTCAAGGACAATGGCGAGCCTCAGCTGTCTGCCAGCGTCACGCTGCACGTGCTGCTGGTGGATGGCTTCTCCCAGCCCTACCTGCCGCTCCCGGAAGTGGCGCCCGAGCGCGAGCAGGGGGACTCGCTCACTGTCTATTTGGTCATCGCCTTGGCCTCTGTGTCGTCGCTCTTCCTCTTTTCTGTGTTGGTGTTTGTGGTGGTGAGGCTGTGCAGGAGGCGCAGGGCGGTGCCGCTGGGTGTCTGCTCTGTGCCTGAGGGCCACTTTCCCAGCCACCTGGTGGACGTCAGTGGCACTGGGACACTGTCTCAGAGCTACCAGTATGAGGTGTGTCTGGGTGGAAACTCTGGGACTGGTGAGTTCAAATTCCTGAAGCCCATATTCCCTAACCTTTTGGTTCAGGATGCTGGGAGAGAAGTTAAGGAAAATTCCAGCTGCAGAAATAGCTTTGTATTCAACTAATTGTTGTATTTCATTCTCACTATTTTGACAACTTTCTATTGCAATTTATTTCTTTAGGAATTCTAGTGCTGTTAAAGTATTCTAACCACTATTCCAAACCTATGTATATTCCTGGTAGCTCTAAGTTTGTTCTTGTTATTGGTATTAGCATTTTTAGGCATATGAAGTATGTATTTTCCTCATAATTGATCTAATCTTAATGGTTAGTTTTCCCCAATTGTAAATTTAGCAAGTAGTCAAAAACTTCTTATTTTAATGAACTTAATAAATTTCATAAACTATTTAAAGGCTTGTATGAAATCTTGAATTTCCATGTATTTTTGGCACACATCTTTAACACATAATTTCATATTTCAATACCAGAGTGTTCACCTTTAACTAAATTTGTGGTTCACTATACTATCAGACTAAGCCCACTGAGTAGCCGTGAGCATAAAACCTAGTCCTACTTGTTTTTCTCAAATTGAATGTCAACATTACCTTCATTAAAATATTTATACACAAAAAGTGTGGCCCTTTCCTGTTGTGAGCACCACATATGTAAGGCAATGATATGTATTTAGTTGGTACTTAACCTAAAATATTGTATGTGTTCCATAAATACTAGGATTTAAAATTTTTAAATAATTGTCATTTATGATAAACTATAGGGAAACTGATATAATTTGCCATCCACTTCACTAAACTAAAAACTAAACTAAAACTGTTAAATCACTTTTTTACATAATCATATTCAAAGAATAATCTTGGAGCCTGAATTATGCCCCAAATCTCTCCAAAGAATTTCAGGACTCTTGAGGGCCTCATATAGCTCCTTGTCCTTTTGCTTTATAAATAGATGATAAAGTGGAATTTGCTGTTTTTCTGCAGTTTCTCCCCGCTTTTCAAAAATCAGGAAAATTCTTCTGCATTTTGGCTGTCCTGTTTATTTCTTTTTGGCTGATCATAGATTTTGCACTTTGTAGATGTGAACAGTCTTTATCAACAACATAATAACTTCTTTTTGATGTTTAATTATCTTCAGTTTTATTCTTTAATATTATTTAAATTTAATTTTTCAATGACATCAAAGTTACATTTGTATGAACTAAGTATTATTTTGATCTTAGGTAGCTTGAACAGTAATGAATTTATCTGAATTATAATAGTTCTAAGCTGTTAAATAAGCCTAGTTAATTGATTGTGTGATTCCAAACGGGTTAAATGTATATGGATATAAGACAATTTCATAGGACTTCTGGCTTAAGATGAACAGTTAAAAAGCTTATTTTATAATGTAATATTTATTTATAAATCTCAAATATTATTTTACTGGATATTAAATCTTGTGCTTTTCCCTGAATTAATAATTTTTCTGAGGACATAATAAAAAAAAAGAAAATTACTGACATTTAAATCATTCTTGAAACAAAGGTTTTAGCCATCACTTAATTGAAAAGTTGAAGTGAGGAAGAGTTAAATGTGAGACCAGAATTAAATACAAACAAATATACAAGATATAAATATGGTAATTAACATTATTGATTTCTCCCTTATTTATTATCACTTATTTAAATGAATATTTTTCTATGAAAAGTAATAAGTCTTGTTTAAGTTTTCACCAGTCTATCTCAAGATCATGAAAATTTAATTTCACTTTTCAAGAATCTAATTTGACTGGACAAATGATCATACAGAACCCATCTCATTCGTGTGTGCATTCATAAAATTTGGATCATTCCTTACTAGCTAGTTGATAGCTCCAGAATGTAGAAAAGATCAACATTTTAAAATTTAGTTCCTGGGATTTTGTAGTGAAAATGATCCAGATAATATTCACAACATGCATACCAAATGAAAATACACCAATTTTACTGTTATCAAACCAGGATAGAGAATGGAGGCTAATATTCTGATAATGACACACATTTCAATATGCTTTTTCTCAAATGCCTGTATTACAAATGCATCTTTTATAATTATTTTGCTGTTGTCTGTAATGCATTTAACATGTGCTATTTGAAGGGCAGAAATTCTACTGAAGTCAATATGGCCCATATCACATTAAAGTCTCCTTTTATGATAAAAAGTTACAAAATATATTTTAAAAGTGTGAAGTTAAAACATGCATGTATTTACTGGGGTTCTACTTTCAGGTTACATGCATTATCTGGAAGCATAAAACAACCTTTAAAACCGGCCATAAGACAAAAATCATCTCTGTGGAGCAGCAGAAAATATATGATATAATAATACCTGAATGGGCTAAGATTTTTGAGAAGGAATATTACTGGGGAGAAGAACTAAATCCTACAGTCAATTTTCCCCAAAAGAAATTGGGTAAATCTGAAAACAACCAACAGTTTTTTGTTAGGAACAGAGTAACTTCAGTATCCTTTGGAAGACTGGAGGATTCAAGCTCAGAACGAGTTTCCCCTCAGAGCATTTGTCAAACTCAGAGCAGCTCAGTGAACACTAAAAACTTAAGTGGAAAATTCTTGAAAAGCAGAGTAAAGTTTTTCTTGTTTATACAAATATTAGAGTTTGGGATTTCATAGGAAGGAATCATAGAGGATATACTAAATTCTCCACTGAAAACTCTGTAGGGCTAGATATCAGGACTTCAGAGAATCTTGATTGATCCCAGTGCCTGTTTTGATTAAAATGGTTTGTTTATATAGGGCTCTGTCAAGGTACCAGAAGAAAGAGTGAGCTTTTCCTGTAGGAAGATAATATCATCTTGACCCTGAACAATGTTTTACATAAATATCCAACATTCAGTAAAAAATTAGTAGATGCATAAGCATGTATGTGTGCACAGGGAAACACATAAACACACAACTGGATGGTACAGATAAAACAAGCAAAAAACCTAAACCCCCCAAATGCTGGGATAATCCAGATATTCTAATTAATTGACATACATGTTAAAATAAGTATGGCTAATGTGCTGAAAATAAGGAACAATAGAGAAAATAGATATAAAGAGAATTTCATCAAACAATTGAAATTTAAAAATGGAAATTTGTTTTATAACTAAGAAATATCATACAAAACTAAATGATTTAATATCATAGACATAAGGGAATACAGTATCAGTGTATGCAGTTAGGCTGATATAAAAAAATAAAAATACAAATAGAAAAATAATGAAAAATATAGAAAAGCATATTAGTAACATGTGGAATATAATGAAAAACTCATACATATCATAATCCTAGGATAAGAGAGAGTAAGAGTGTGTAATAAGCAATATTTAAACAAAAAAATGACAAGACTGATGAAAGTGTTTCCCCTTCAATATATTAAGAGAAACCTAATTAGGATAAATAAAAACAAAGTACACTAGGCATATTGTAGGAAAGTTGCTCATGACAAAATGAAAAAGATTTTAAAGCAACTACACAAAAGCGACATATTACTTCTAAAAAAGCATAAGTAAAATGAAGAACTTTTTAACATAAATCAATGAAACCAACAGGCAAAGAATTAATGTTTTAAGGACCCTGAAGGAAAATTTTACCAAAACTAGAATTCTATTATCAGAAAACATAACCATCAAACAGGGTATTCTAACATGTTTTTATACAAACAAATAAAAACTGAATCAGTCATATCTACACTAAAAGAAATACTTTTAGTATAAATCATTAAACAAAAGGAAAGAGTCCTAAACAGATCACAGAATTACAGGAAGAAATAGAAAGAGACAGGAAGAGTAAATATAAATAAGTATTGATCTAATGTTACTCTAGGCAATTGTGGCAGTTCCGCAGCCCGGCTGGCTGGGCAAAATAACCTGGGGGTGATGAACAACTTGTGTAGATTGATACAGCAGGAGTGGGAGCCCTTTATTGTAGGACCAGAGGGGAATTTATACTTTCCACACAGCTTATCTTAATTAACATAAACTAGATACAGCAGTCAACCAATAAGGAATCTCCACACTTAATGGCTCGCTGGCGCCACCTCACGAACCACTCCCTCTGGCAAAATGCCAGGCGCCATCCTGACTTGTTTACAGACTCTAACATGGCAATTTCTTAAAGGATATGACATTTAAATATATGACATTTAAATTCATAATTGCAAGAACATCAAGGTACAGGTGTAGAGTAGAGATTTCTAAGGTTCCAAGGATTATCTCATGAAAGTAGAAATAGTGTAGATAACAGTTATATCTTATATTAAATAATAACCAAAAAGTAACTGACGGTGCATAAAAAAAATAATAAAATCTAAAAGAAGAACAAAACCTTAGAAGCAAATGGAAGCATAGTTAGATAAGTGTGGATTGAAAGATATAATAATAATTGATTTAAGTAATTTAATTAAACAATCAAAATATTCAGACTATATTTAAGAACAACTCAAACACATACTACCAAATAAATGTGTGTGAGAGAGAAAGAGAGAAAACAAAGATTGAAAGTTAAGAATGGGATAGTGTGTTTAGTACTCTAGCCAAAATATATTTAATATACCTATATTCATATAAAACAAAGGAGACTTTAAGATTCTTCACTAGTGATGAAGACAGCTGTTTCATAATAATAAAAAGGCAAAGAAATATACCAGAAATAAGTGAAATCCAAGACTGAATATTTCTCTAACTACAAACCACAACCATATTGTGAGAGTTCATATACCTTTGTCCATTCCTAACAGAATAAGAAGACTGCCGCAGTCTGTCTGGCTGCAGCAAAATAACCGGGGGGTGACGAATAACTTGTGTATGTTGATACAGCAGGAGTAGGAGCCGTTTATTGCAGGACAGGAGCAGTATTTATACATTCCACAGAGCTTATCTAATTAGCATAAACTAGATACATCAGTCAACCAATAAGGAATCTCTACACTTAATGGCTCGCTTTTGTTACTTCTCAAACCACTCCCTCTGGCATTTTGCCAGGCATCATCCAGACTTGTTTACGAACTCTAACATTCCCCTGGCTAAATGCCAGGTGTTATTTTGACTTGTTTACAGACTCTAACAGAAGACAACACAGACACATGAACACTGAAGTGCTGCACAACAAACATCATATTCAAATACACTGACATACATAACACACTAAAACACACATTCTTCTTACATGCAATTAAAATATGAAAATTGTCTATATTCTAGATCATAAAACAAGCCTCTCTGCTTTCTGACTGCAGCAGAACAATGCAGAAATTAAAATATGACAAGAAACCCCCAATGCTTCAAAATTAAATAATAACATCCATGAGTCAAAGAAGAAATCACAACAGATATTTCCAAATAGTTTGAACTGGGTAAAAAATTATCAAGAACTGACATATAAAAACACAACTAGGAAATGTAAAGCCTTAAATGCACATATTAGAAAAGAAAGTCTAAAAATCAGTAATGAAAGATTTGATCTCAAGAAGATAGAAAAAAAACAGCAATTCAAATGTGAATAATGAAGATAGTTATTCATACAAAATACACATAAGGAAAAGAAAAAAATAGATGAGAAAATTGGTGAAATTTAAAGTGGGTTATTCATAGTTATTAGTAAAATTAAAGCTCTTTAGATTAATCAAGTAAACCAATAAAAATACAAATTATCATTATTAGGAGTAAAAAAAGAAACATCATTTAAAATCCTACAGACATTTTGGAAATAAAAAGTAGATTTCGTGAACAACTTTTGCCAACATGGTGTATCTTTGTACACTATGATCATTTTTTTCTGTGACTCTAAATCTGTTCTTTAAAATAGTCTATTTTTTTTAAAAAGGAAGCCTTACTTTCAAATAATAAAACCCATGACAAAGCTATATTAACTAAGGCAATGTGGTACTGCAGGACAAACAAACAGAAAAAATTGAATACTTGAGCAGATCTGAAATAATCTAATTTATAAGAGGAATGAGGATTCTGAAATAATTTTGAATGTATTAACTTTTCAATAAATGGTATAAAGGTATGTAGAAAATTTTTGGCTCTAACCAGATTCATTTGAAAAAATAGTTTGATTACAGCTTTAGAAGAAAAACAGTAATTAATATTTCAAAATATATAAGAATAAGACCTTTGTGTATGCAAAGATTTAAACAGAACACAAAAATGCTAACCAAAAGTGAAAAGTATTTATAAATTAAACTAAATTAGTTTTTTTGATCAAAGACACCATTGATAGAAATTAAAATATAAAACATAGATTGGGAGAAGACATATAATATATAATATATTTGTAATATATTATATAAAAGGTTCTACACCCAGAATATCAAAGACACTTCTACAGACCACAAAAGGAAAGATGCTAATGACCCAATAAGAAAAATGACAAAAGTCTTGAACAAGTACTTTACAAGAATATATCCTAATATAAATAAATATGTGAGAACATAAATAATTTTGTTAATCACCAGAGAAATACAAATCAGAATTACAAAATGATATCACCACACACTCAATAGAGTGGTTAGAACTGAAATGACAACATCGAATGTTGACAAGGATGTGGAGCAACTGGAACTCTCATACTTTATTGGTACTGGAAAAACTACCTATGAAAAATGTTACACAGTATTTGCTAATACTAAATAGATGTGTGCGTATGATGCACAGCAATACAACTAATATAAATATATTCAGAATAGTTACATTTACATGATCATTATAAGACAAGAATGTTCATAACAATACTACTGAAAAAAAGGCTCAAAACTGGATGGATGTTCATGAACTGAAGAATGCATAAAAATCACGATTATATTTATACACAAAACTATTGTAAAGTAATGAGAATGAAATAAATCATAATGATATGCCACCTATTAATTTTATAAACATATATTGAATGAAAGAAGACAGACATGAGAGTTACGCACTATAACTCCATTTGTATGAGTATAAAAAGCAAAAAGGAAAAAAAAAACTATGACAGGAGAATTCAGGATAGAGCTTATGATATGGGGAAATTTACTAATTAGACAGTGGCAGGAGAGAACTTGCTGAGTTTGGGCAGCACTCTATTTTTAATATACATTCTATTTATAGGAATGGATCCAACTTTAAATTCAGCGTGGTACACTTATATTTGTGCCTTTTCTGCAAGTATATTATGCCTCACAATTAAAGTAATTTTGTAAAACTTTAGAATTTTTATGTGTCCACTACAAATTATTTTTTATTATAATCTATGAACCAAGAAAGTATCTTCTTGTACTCAAAAGTTACTATTACAGAGAATATTAACATCATTCCATCTATGTTTGTTTGTTTGTTTATTTTTGGTACCAGAGATGGACCAGAGGGGCACATAACCACTGAACGGTATACCTAGTTTTATTTTTTATTTTGAGACAGGGTCTCCCTAAGTTCCCAAAGATGACTTTAAATATACAATGTTTCTCCTTCAGCCACCCTAGCCACGGGGATTGGAGGCATATGTTAGTTTAAAAAGGATTCTTGAACTGAGCATTCACTCAGAAAATGTTTATTTAGAACTTCTAATAACTTGAAGATACAACAAAGGGAGATTTGTGATTAAAAGGATATTGATACAAGGCAGTATTAGAATTTAGAATAAAATAGCAAATATCATACGAAATAGTAAATAAGGACGCCTGGTGGCGCTGCAGGATAAGAATGTGATATTGGGCACTTGGATGCCTAAGACGCCATTGAACCAGGAATCAGAACTCTGAAAGCTCCCTAAAATAAGGAGGCATTGTAGGTGAGCTCCAGAGGACAGATCTTCAGAGAAGGGATCATTCTAAGTGCATGTCAGACAGAAATATTTAACTCAAGATTATTTAACAAAGTCATTTGAGTGGACTGTATACCGAGTTGAAGGAACTGCACCTTCTGGACGGATTTGAACAATGCAGACTGCTCCAGCAAAATCCCGCAGAAAAGGCAAGTCATTTTCTTTGCTATGCTGTTGTTTTTGTGGGAGACTGACTCTGAGGCAATTAGATATTCCATGCCAGAAGAAACAGAAAGTGGCTACTCAGTGGCCAACCTGGAAAAAGATCTGGGGCTCAGGGTGGGGGAGCTGGCCACTCAGGGTGCGCGAATCCATCACAAAGGCAGCAATCAGCTCTTGCAGCTCCATGAAAAAACCGGCAATTTGCTTCTACAGGAAAAACTAGACCGGGAGGTGCTGTGTGGGGCGACAGAACCCTGTATATTGCATTTCCAACTGTTATTAGAAAACCCAGTGCAATTGTTTCAAATTGATGTGCAACTCACAGATGTAAATGACCATTCTCCAGAGTTCCTAGAAAGGGAAATGATCCTTAGAATCCCAGAGAGTGCCCAGCCAGGGACTGTATTTCCCTTGAAATCAGCTCAGGACTTGGACATGGGTAGCAATAGCGTTCAGAACTACACAATCAGCCCCAACTTCAATTTTCGTGTTGTTACTCATAGTCATGGGGATGGCAGAAAATACCCAGAGCTGGTGTTGGACAAAGCCCTGGACAGGGAGGAAGATTCTGAGCTCAGTTTAACCCTCACAGCACTGGATGGTGGGGTGACACCCAGATCTGGGATCATGACAGTATACATTGAAGTAGTAGACATCAATGATAATGCTCCCAAATTTTTACAGTCCCTGTATGAGGTACAGGTTCCTGAGAACAGTCCCATAAACTCGTTAGTTCTTGTTGCTTCTGCTCAAGATTTAGATGCAGGAACATATGGGAGTGTATCATACACACTATTCCAAGGCAATGAAGTTTCTCAACCATTTGTAATAGACCAAATAACAGGAGAAATTCGTCTGCAAAGAGCATTGGATTTCGAGACAACTAAACATTATAACGTGGAAATTGTAGCTACAGACAGTGGGGGCTTTTCAGGAAAATGCACAGTGGCCATAGAAGTGGTGGATGTGAATGACAATGCTCCTGAGCTAACCATGTCCACACTCAGCAGCTCTATCCCAGAAAACTCCCCAGAGACTGTAGTTGCCATTTTCAGCGTTTCTGATCCAGACTCTGGGGACAATGGTAGGATGGTTTGCTCCATAGAAAACGATCTCCCCTTCCTCTTGAAGCCCACATTTAAGAACTTTTATACCTTGGTGACAGAGGGGCCACTAGACAGAGAGAGCAGAGCAGAGTACAACATCACCATCACAGTCACTGACATGGGAATACCCAGGTTGGAAATGGAGCACAGCATAACTATCTTTGTCTCTGATGTCAAGAACGCCCCGGCTTTCTCCCAAACGTCTTACAAGCTGTTAGTTCATGAGAACAACAGCCCTGCCCTGCACATAGGCAGTGTCAGCGCCACAGACAGAGACTCAGGCACCAATGCCTTACTCGCTGCTGCCCACCGAGGACCCACACCTGCCCCTCGCCTCGCTGGTCTCTATCAACGCAGACAATGGGCAGCTGTTCGCGCTGAGGGCGCTGGACTTCGAGGCCCTCCAGGCGTTCCAGTTCCACGTGGGCGCCACAGACAAAGGCTCGCCAGCACTCAGCAGCCAGGCGCTGGTGCGCATGGTGGTGCTGGACGACAATGACAACTCGCCCTTCGTGCTGTACCCAATGCAGAACGCCTCTGCGCCCTGCACGGAGCTGGTGCCCAGGGCGGCAGAGCAGGGCTACCTGGTCACCAAGGTGGTGGCGGTGGATGAAGACTCGGGCCAGAACGCTTGGCGTGTGGGCGCACAATGGCGAGGTGCGCACCTCCAGGCTGCTGAGCGAGTGCGACGCGGCCAGGCACAGGCTGGTGGTGCTGGTCAAGGACAATGGCGAGCCTCCGCTGTCTGCCAGCGTCACGCTGCACGTGCTTCTGGTGGATGGCTTCTCCCAGCCCTACCTGCTGCTCCCGGAAGTGGCGCCCAAGCGCGGGCAGGGGAACTCGCTCACTGTCTACTTGGTTATCGCCTTGGCCTCTGTGTCGTGGCTCTTCCTCTTCTCTGTGCTCGTGTTCTTGGTGGTGAGGCTGTTCAGGAGGCGCAGGGCGGCTCCGCTGGGTGTCTGCTCTGTGCGTGAGGGCCACTTTCCTGGCCACCTGGTGGATGTCAGTGGCACTGGGACACTGTCTCAGAGCTACCAGTATGAGGTTTGTTTGACCAGCGACTCTGGGACTAGCGACTTCAAGTTCCTGAAGCCCATATTCCACAACGTATCTCCCAAGAGTGCAAGAGAAGCAACCCATTAAAATGGCACCTTCAGGAATAGTTTTGTATTCCATTAATCTGATTATATTGCAGTGTTTTCTACCCCTTATCTATAATTTTCCTGGATTAAGAGTTACAGTGTGTCATGGAGGAAAAGTCCCCCTTGAAGTATAGCTTTGATTTCCCTTCATAGTGGAGTTGTTCGCTGGTGTTGTCCAACTTTGGAAAACTCACTTTTACTTTATTGCATTTATGCACTGTCATTACAAATTCATGCTAAGGGTTGTTTTTTTTTTTCCTTAAATTTTTAGTCTTTTGTATATTTGTCATGGTAACTGGCTTAATAAGTTCAACTGGAACTTTTCCTTATATGGTACTCATTCTGTTTCATCCCACTCAAGGATTTTAGGTGTTAAATTGAAAAACAAAATCACTTCATTTTATTCTTTTTGTTTCCAAATGAATGCATATGATTACAAGTCCAGTATGTGAGAAACCATAATAAAATGCAACAACATCTACTCTTATTTTGCAACCTTAAGCCTCCTTGGCAAACATTTTTTGGAAAAACTTTTTAAATTGATATATAGCATGCAGAAAGCAAAGTGAATGTAATATTCAGCTGTATGTATTTTCACATAGCAAATGTAATTGCCACGAGCAACTTGAGAAAATGACACATTTGCATTGCACTCAACACAAATTTCTCCTTAAAATCACTGGGAACCCAAGTATAACTGACATATGTCCTCACCAGAGCATAGTTTATTTTTGCCCCTTTTGAATTTTATAAATGTAATAATAGACTGTGAACTGCCTTGTGTATAGTTGCTTTTGTTCAATATTTTATGAAATTTATTCATTATTCTGCTTAACTTTTTCATTCTCATTGCTGTATTACTCATTACTTCACTGTATTAGTCTTTTCATTCTCATTGCTGTATTACTCATTACTTCACTGTATTAGTCTATCAACGTTTATTAAAATTCATTGAATATCATCTAGCCACATATATGGGTTGGTGCATGGATTGACTGTTATGAATCACACTACTCTGAACATTCTTGCAATGTCTTTGGACTTTCCAGTTTTGTTGGACACTAAGGGATGGAATTACTGCTTATTTTGTAGGTACATATTTACTCTTAGTAGACATTTCCAAATAGTTTTCCAAAGTGATTTTGCCATTTACACTATCCACAACATCTAGATGTACCCAGTCATTCACATGCTATTGTCTGGTTTTTAAAATTTTATCCCATTAGAAAGCATTTTAAAAACTTCCAAAAAAACTCTTACAACATTTATCCTTAATATTAGTTAATATTTTTATAATTGTTTTGGGTTGAATTGAACTCCCATCCCTTCCAGTTTCATATGACATCAGAAATCCCACTACCTCAGAATATGATCTTGCTTAGAGATAGGGCCTATGAAGAGGGAATTACATTAGTATTAGGTGGTTTGTGTAGGCCCTAAACCAATAAAACTGGTGTCATTATAAAAGGAAATTAGGCATGGAGAAAAGACATACCAGATACATGCATACACAGAGATGATCGTGTAAAGTCACCAGAATAAGATCATCATCTATGAGAGAGGCTTCAGAATTTAAAAATCCTGACAACACCTTGACCTGAGACTTATATTCTCCACAACTGTGAGAAAATATATACCTGTGATTTAAGCCACCCATCTGTGGTATGTGGTTATGGCAATCCTACAAACAACATTAGTAATTTATCATGCATTTTTTTCTTTGACAATTTACTGTTATGATTGCTGGGTACTGCATTCAAAAATAACTTCAATTGTATGATCTTCACATAGAATATACTGCTATTTCAGGTACTTCTCTTGTCAAATTGAAAAGTCCATTTATTATCCATTAACAATAGTTTCATTGATTTTTGTATGGATAAAATGCAGACATTCTTATTCTTTCTTTCCTATTTTCCCTTACATTTTCCAACCTCCTTCAGTGAACCTCTGCCTTTAACTACATCTTGTCTATAGATATGTTTTAGAAACTGAAAATATGAATTTGAATTTTACTTTTTGTGACAATATAAATTATAATTCCCTACAACCAAAAATCACCAGGAACACACTTTATCAAAATAAAGTTGGGGTTATTGACTCTTTGTAACAATGGAAACTGTAGAAAATAAGAAACTGTGGATCACCTTAGTAACAGGGTTACTTTTGTACTATTATAAAGGAGTTCTAGGATTTGAGTTTGTGATAGGAAATTTGGAGAGGGTTTAAGGAAGTAAGGGTTAGCTCTGGATTAGATGCTTTAAGAAAATGGGAAAGAAATGTATGATTAGCTATTTCACTAAATTCCATTGAAGAATTGAGGAGAACAAGGTGAAATGAAAGTATAATTGGTGAAGAAGCAACATTCACTCATATTTGCAAGGAATTGGAGGTCTTTGATCATTGTACTGGTTTGAACAATATTCTTATTTTTGCTTGTGCTCAACCATGAAGTAATTTTATTTTCATCTTACTTAATTGCTGAGAGCCATAGCAGAGTCCGAATGACACAAGGCATTTTTGCCAGAATGAGTGGTTGAGAGGTGATGCCAGCAAGCCATCCAGATGATAATGGTTATGTTAAGCTGTGTATATTAGACCCCAGCTGTCCAACTCGGCCTGGTACTTTGGAGATTTCCGGAGAGTTCCCATTGGTTGGGGAAGTGCAGGAGGAGGGATTTCCCCAGGCGGGATTTCCGGTTGGTGTGTAGTGTGTCCAGAGAGAAGGCAGCTCGTGGGTGGTGGCGTTTGGGGAGTGGGAGAATAAAGGAGTTCCATTTTTGAACCTACAAGGCTGTGTGGTGGCTGGGTTATTTTGTGCCCAGCCAGACTGTGGCACTTAATCAGAATCACCAAGGTCTTTTTTGATATTGGTGTTGGATGAGATGGTTCATGTTCTATAGGAGATCTTGACCTACCTGGGAGTGTCAGGACAGTCCCTGGTTATCAGTGGCTGATTCTCTCTCTCAAAATATTGTCCCTTATGCAGCCATAGTACTTGGGATAAGTAATATCATACCTGCTCCTTGGATCTACCATTGTGCTTCCTATGCCATTGAAAAAAGAATGTCCCTAAAATCAAGATCAAATAGATTCACCTTTTCAATTTCACACTTTTTCAAAATCCCAAACATGAATTCAGCTTCCCATATTTTCTACCTGGAGCCTTCTATCTTTTTGCTTCTACAATAATTAAATGTTCTCTGCATATGTACCAAACTGCTCTCTGGTTTTCATTCTCTCCTATTTGATTTCATTGTGTGATGGGACCCTCATCCCCTTCTTTCCTTTTTCATTCCCTCCCTTTGCTATAGTAAATCCTCAAATGACATCCCCAAAGAGTATGTATAGAAAAAAACTTAATATCTTACATGCCTGAAAATGTATTTAGTTTTCCCTAATACTCTACTGATGATTCAGTGAGATAAAAAATTCTTGCTCTGCAATTTAAAATAGTTTATGAAGTGATTATTAATCTAAAATTTTTAATAAATCTTACCCAATCTGATTGTTGATCCTTTTTGTTCTCTCTTCTTTTACACACATATCATATATAAAATATATAAATTATATGTATATGCAATATAATATGTGTAATTTCTGTCTCCTTCCTTCCCTCTCAAATTTTAGAATATTCTCTATTAGGAGACTTGAGTTTCACAATAATATTATGTTCTTTTTCATTTATTTTTTCTGGACGCTTGATGTATTTATATATTCCGATAATTCACATATTTTCATTTTTGAGATATTTCTCTCTATTACTATTCCCTTACCAATTGTATCCCTAACTTTATCTTGTTATTTCTGATATTTGAGCTTATCAGTTATGGAACATTTTGCTGAGAGCCACAGCAGAGTCTGTATGGCCCCTGGCATTTTGCCAACAGTATTGATTGACAGGCGAGGCATTACTATCCGCCTCTGCCGCAACTTTTGAGTTCTCGCACTATTTTGGAGTTCTCGTGGGGATTTCCGGGGATTCCCTGAGAGTTCCCATTGGTTGGGGAAGTGCAGGAGGAGGATTTTCCGGGAGAGATATTTCCGGCTGGGGGTTCCTGGACAAGCCTCGTGGCATTCGGGAGGATTCCCCGGGAGCTGTGTGAAGTGTTTTCCTGCAGTTTAAAAATAAAGTTTGTTCCTGCTTCAGTGGCTCGTGATTTGTGCCCAGCCAGACTGCGGCATTTGGCGGCCTGTGGGGGGAACTTCTGAAGCTTCGGGGTAAGTGAAATTGCTTGCCCCTAAGGGAAGGCGAGAGAATGGGTGACCATTTTAAAAAACAATGTGTTCTTGTTTTGATTTGTTTTGTGTTTGTTTCAAGCTGCCTATCCCTAGAATTTTCTCAGGCAGATTGGGAAAAATGGTTGGCTCAAGGTTTGAAGTTGTTCGCCCCTGAGGAAGAGATAGAAATAGACCACAAATGCACATATCAAGAAAATAGGAAAATTGATACAACGATTTTTTGTTCCGTTTTTGTTTCATTCTGTTTCGGTTTTGTTTTGTGTTACCTTATTGGGTTGCGTTATCTTTATAACAGATTAGAAATTAGTAAAAAACAAACTGAAAGAGTGTTAAGTAAATTGTTAGAGGTTCAGACCATGAAGAAAGACATTTTAGATCAAGCAAAAGAGAAGGTCTCTCAAGCTAGTCAGACAGAGGAAGAAAATTTAAAGGAAGAAAGCTTAGAGGAGAAACAGCTATTAGGGAAAAAAGCTACAACAGGAGGCTGCTACTAACACCGTTCTATCACCAGAGGGCATAATTCAACCAACAGCTCCCCCTATGGAGATAGCTGAGTGTCCCTCAAACCCCGTAGTTGATAGATGGGATCCTGAGACAGGACCTCAAAGATTAGCATGCCCTGTACTTGAGCAGGCAGGAGGGCAGCGAATTCACCGTGCTTTAGATTTCAAAACAGTGAAGCAGTTAAAGGAGGCTGTAACAACCTATGGTCCTCAAGCACCGTTCACTGTAAGCATGGTCGAATCCATTACCAACTTGGACATGACGCCAGCAGATTGGGCTAGTATGTGTAAATCTGTGCTAAATGGAGGACAATATTTGTTATGGAAGGTTGCCAATGAGGAATTTTGCAGGGAGACAGCTAGACGAAATGCAGCAGCTGGTTACCCTCAAAGAAATCTAGATATGTTGTTAGGAAAAGGACCTTATGAGGGTCAACAGCAACAAATTGAATATGATCCTGGTGTATACGCACAAATTGCTGTAGATGCGGTTAGGGCATGGAAAACTTTACAGGGGCATGGAGGTTTACAAGGTCAATTATCTAAGGTAATACAAGGAACTAATGAACCTTATGCTGAATTTGTAGATAGGCTTATTCAAGCAGCTTCCAGAATTTTTGGTGATACAGAACAGGCAATGCCATTTAAAAAACAACTGGCTTATGACCAAGCAAATCGTTGTTGCAGAGAGGTCATTAGACCATGGAGACATGAAGATTTAAACACATATATTGAATTATGTAGAGACATTAATGAACAAGGGCAAGTCTTACCAGCAGTACAACAGGCTTTAGATGCCAGGCCCAAAACATGCTATAATTGTGATCAAACAGGACATTTTAAAAGGAGTTGCCCCATAGGAGGAGGGTTTAACAAAGCTAGATATCAAACGAAGAGAATACCGGGTATTTTCCCACGATGCCGTAGAGGGAAACATTGGGCTAATGAATGCCGTTCTCAAACCACCATAGAGGGTATTCCGTTATCAAAAAACAGACAAGGACCAAGTGTTTAGCCACGATATCATGGAGAAAGGCATCGGGCTCCATTGCCAAAAAACGGACAGGGGGGCCCAATGCTCTGGGGCCCACGACCACAAATGTATGGGGCACTGGAGGAACCCAGAAACACCATGGAGGAACCCAGCAACACCATCAGGGTAGTGCCCAGGACACATTATCCATCAGATCTCTCATCAGACAAACCAGAGGGAGCGCAGGGTTGGACATCTGCGCCTCCGCCAGAGCAGTACTAACTCCAGAGATGGGAGTTCAAATCATTCCCACAGGAGTAAAAGGACCTCTTCCCCAAGGAACAGTAGGCTTATTGTTAGGACGCAGTTCTTCTACGCTAAAAGGACTTATGATAAGTCCCGGGGTAATTGATCCCGATTATGAAGGTGAAATAAAAATTATAGCTAGTTCTCCAAAGGGTATATCAGTAATTTCACCAGGAGATAGAATAGCAGAGTTATTAATAATACCCAGCCTACATGATAAATTTTCCAGTAGTACTATAGAAAGAGGTTCCAGGGGATTAGGCGCCACAGGTGTAGATTGGGCTATGCTATCTTTAAATTTAGATTCTCGCCCCATGCTAAAACTAAATATTCAAGGACATGAATTTAATGGGCTACTGGATACAGGTGCAGACCTTAGCATCATATCTCGTCAAGAATGGCCAAAACATTGGCCATTACAACAAGCCACTCAAACGCTTCGAGGCCTAGGAGTGGCAACTAATCCCCATAGAAGTGCAATGGTATTAGATTGGAAGGATCCTGAAGGATGCGAAGGAACTATACAGCCATATGTATTGGATCATCTTCCTATAAATTTATGGGGACGAGATGTCCTAGATCAATTAGGTTTGACATTAACAAATAACATCAATCCAAATGCGCCCACTATTAGGGCTAGACAAGGTTTCAGGAAAGAAAAAAGTTTAGGAGAACAAGGCATAGCAGCACCAATTCAAATAGATCAGGGAATAAATAGACATGGACTGGGTTTTCAGAAGGGGTCACTGAGGCAATAAAAATTACTTGGAAATCAGATAGATCAGTATGGGTTCCTCAGTGGCCCCTGACTAAAGAAAAGACACAAGCAGCCCATGACCTGGTCAAACAACAATTACCGGAGGGACATATACAACCTTCCATATCTCCTTACAATACTCCCATTTTTGTCATTAAAAAGAAATCTGGTAAATGGAGATTATTGCAAGATTTAAGAGCCATTAATAATGAGATGGTTATTATGGGACCTGCTCAATCGGGGATTCCTCAATTGTCTGCTTTGCCAAAAACCTGGTATGTTTTAGCTATAGATATTTAAGATTGTTTTTTTTCAATTCCAATTCATCCTGAGGATAGTCCACATTTTGCATTTACTATCCCTGCACTGAATCATGAAGGTCCTGATCAGAGATATGAATGGAAAGTACTCCCTCAAGGGATGGCTAACAGCCCAACTATGTGTCAAATTTATGTTAACAAAGCAATCCAGCCACTTAGAAATCAAAATCCTAAACTACAAATATTTCACTATATGGATGATGTATTGTTAGCACACAAAGATAAAAACACATTGCTAGAATGTTATGCCACACTTACAAATTTATTAAAAAATTATAATCTAGAGATAGCAATAGATAAAGTACAATTAAATTTTCCAATTAATTATTTAGGAGTTCTATTATCCTCAACCATGATCCGACCACCAAAAATTCAAATACGAGTAGATCAACTCAAATCACTTAACGACTTTCAAAAGTTATTAGGAGACATAAATTGGATAAGGCCTTATCTAGGCATACCAACAGGAGATTTGGGACCTTTATTTGATATCCTAAAAGGTCCATCAGATCCAAATTCACCCCTCATGTTAACGCCTGAAGCAAGAAAGGCATTAAAAATTATTGAAACATATATGGAAAATATGCATTTGGATAGAATTGATATAACTTTGCCTTTATTATTTATTGTAATACCAACAAAAAATATTCCTACAGGAGTATTTTGGCAAGAAGGTCCATTATTGTGGATACATTTATCTTATTCTCCTAACACTATTCTTACTAGGTATCCTGAGGCTGTAGGACAATTAATACTCAAAGGAATAAAAGCAGCAAAGGGAGTGTTTCGAATTTCTCCCAATAAAATTATTACTCCATATACTATGGATCAAATTGATGAGTTAGCTAATGAGTTAAATACTTGGGCAATAATCATGTGTAAATCTAATGTTTCATTTGATAATCACTTACCATCTAATCCTTTGTTGTCTTTTTGGTCTTCGCATCCTGTAGTTTTTCCAAAAATGACAAGAAAAACCCCTATCATGAATGCTCCAAATGTATTCACTGATGGGTCAAATAATGGTACAGCAGCAGTAGTTACCCCTGATCAAACTTTTACATTTTTAGTACCCAAACAATCAGCTCAAAAGGTAGAGCTTAATGCAGTTTTACAAGCTTTTGTGATGTTTAAAGATTCTGTATTTAATTTATCCTCTGATAGTCAGTATGTAGTTAATGCTATAGTATCCCTTGAAGATGCTGGCAGGATTTCCCCTTCCTCTACTGTTTTCTCTTTGTTTTCTGCTATACAAAGTCTAATCTGGGACAGAAAAGATCCATTCTTTATAGGACATATCAGAGCACATACAGGATTGCCTGGAGCCCTTAGTTTGGGCAATGATTTAGCAGATAAAACTACACATGACATACATATTTTCTCTACACTAGAAGAAGCTACACATTTTCATAAAAGGTTCCATGTCAATGCTAATACTTTACAAAAGCGTTTTAAAATAACTAAGGAACAAGCTAGACAAATAATAAAACAATGTCAAAATTGTGTGACCTTTTTACCACAAGTTAATCTTGGAGTCAATCCTAGAGGACTGATACCTAACCATATTTGGCAGATGGATGTCACACACTTGCCACAATTTGGAAAATTAAAATATTTGCATGTTACGTTGATACTTCTTCCGGATTTTTGATGGGCTCCCTTCATTCCGGAGAAAAAACTAAAGATGTTATAGCTCATTGCTTACAAAATTTTGCCACTGTGGGCGTTCCAAAACAGTTAAAAACAGATAATGGTCCTGGTTATACTTCTACCTCTTTTCAACAATTTTGCTCATCATTTGGCATTACTCATATAACAGGAATTCCATACAATCCACAGGGACAAGGCATAGTTGAAAGAGCTCATCAAACTATTAAAATGTACTTACTAAAGCAAAAAGAGGGAATTGGAAAGCGGTATATGTCACCCAAAGATAAACTTAAAATAACCCTTTTTACTCTAAACTTTTTAAATTTGGATTCCTCAGGGCTTAGTGCTGCGGAAAGGCATATGTGTCCAAAAAATGTACATAAGCCTAAGGTACTTTGGAAGGATATTCTAACAGGACAATGGAAAGGTCCTGACCCAGTGATTGTCTGGAGTCGGGGTTCTGTTTGTGTTTTTCCACAGGGAGAACAGCAGCCGATTTGGATTCCAGAGAGATTAACTAAAACAATTTCTACAGGCCAAAAGGAAGATGATTTGACTCAAATCCATAACAGCTGATATCCAGAACTCCAGTTTGGCTATTCTTACATCTGCGACAGTGATTAACCAGGATGCTTTTTTCAATATTTATTTTATTATTTGCCTTTTCCCACATCATAAAGTTCTATTTTATTTTTGAGCTCATACAGACCTAGGTTAATGTTTTTCTGATCAGTTTTATTTTTTGACTGTGGAGTTTTTAAGCATTGCAATGGAGATTTCACCTAGGTAAAGCTACAAGGCCTTTACTATTGTCTTATGTGTTGTATGTTATGTGTGCACACTTCTGTTTTGTGTTGTATGTCTGTATGTGCGTATGTCCATATATCATATATGAGGAGCGCTCATGAATAAATGGATCCGAATTTTTTTATTCACGTGATTTTAATGGTTTAATTTAGATTGGGTAAACAGCTGTTGAAAATTGTTTTAATATGTGTACAAATAAGGAGATTAACAGATCTGTTTGTTTACTTTCACCTTTCCTTCTCATTATATTTAATAATTCTGTTCAGGATAATGTAAATTGTTCAAAAAATTGTTTTCTTAGTGCCTGTTGGAATGTTACATAATTTTTTTCTTAGCATCATTGCCAAAATTCCTATCTTCATCCCAGTGCCGGTGAAGACAAAGATAAAACCAAACTACAGCTTCTTCGATAGTTATCACAACAAACAGTAAAAACTGATGTATCAATGAATAATAACTCAACAAGTAATGCTCAATTAAGGAGTCGATTTACTTTGGGAGGAAATGGACATATTGACAGATTCCTCTGCTTTGAATTGCTTGCAGACCTTGCCTGGACTATGTATCACTTGTATGCATTGTGAACTACTCCAGCGAATTGTGGTAGTGCTGGAGTATTTTTGCTGATGGTGTCACTGGTGGTACAATTTTTCAAAGGAGCCCTCAATTGGCTTAGTGTCATGGCATTTTGCATCCTCCTCCCTTCTACTAGTAATGGTCTAAAATTGGGGGCCAACAGAGATGAGGCAAAGAACCTCACCCCCTCACTGGTACAAAGGCCTATCCACAAGTATGGCTGTATGCTGGACCGGTAGTCAGTGACGGGTATGATCCAATTGCAGTGGTACCAACCTAAGACAGGAGGCTGACGCCTAGAGGTCAGTTCATCCGATGACGGGTAAGGACCATATGTTGAATTGGACTGCCTAACAGGCACGGTCCCTAAGCCACATTGCTTGTTGTTTAATTAAACAAAAAGGGGGAGATGCTGAGAGCCACGGCCGAGTCTGTATGGCCCCTGGCATTTTGCCAACAGTATTGATTGACAGGCGAGGCATTACTATCCGCCTCTGCCGCAACTTTTGAGTTCTTGCACTATTTTGGAGTTCTCGTGGGGATTTCCAGGGATTCCCTGAGAGTTCCCATTGGTTGGGGAAGTGCAGGAGGAGGATTTTCCGGGAGAGATATTTCCGGCTGGGGGTTCCTGGACAAGCCTCGTGGCATTCGGGAGGATTCCCCGGGAGCTGTGTGAAGTGTTTTCCTGCAGTTTAAAATTAAAGTTTGTTCCTGCTTCAGTGGCTCGTGATTTGTGCCCAGCCAGACTGCGGCAACATTTATAATTAATTCTCTATTATATTAGGGTTTTACTTTGTTGTGTTTTTTATTTTATATTCTGACATCTCTTAATTTGAGTTCCTTCTAGTGTATTATTAATTTTGGTGTCATATTTAAATCCATAAGAACTTTGTTATTGAGACTTTTCCAAAGTATCATTTCACATTTTCCACAACTCACTTCATATCCTGAATTATCTGTTTGCTACAGAGTCCATTTTTCTTTCTACTTTTCCTTTTTCTTTCATTTATTTCTTGCTCTTTTTTGTTAAATATTTCTCTTTTTTCTTATGTCTTGCGCACCCTGGTTGTCTGTTTATATGTAAAAAAAGGACTAGATAGAGTATTTGAAGCAGCTGCTGCTTTTTATATATTCTCTGCCTTTATATTACAGGGTGGTTTCCACTAAGACCTCTATCCTGAATAGAAATTCTGACAAGGTGCTCTATGAGAGGCAGTGCAGGGCCAGGTTTATAATGTCAGATGTGACTTTATAGTGGGCTGAGATGACTGGGAAGGGAGCTCTTTTTAGGAAGTGATCCTTGATATGCCCAAATGCAAAAGACTCTACTCTGAGATTCCAAAACCTCCACTAAATGTCTTAGTGTTCTCTAGAAGATTCCTTTAGAAATAAATGACCCTTAAGATTTTTGAGGAAAGGTCTTGAGGAGAAATAATTATTAAACTTTATAACCTATTATATATAATGTATACTATATACTTTCTTTGTATTTATTTACAAATTCATTATACATATCTCATTTAATCCTTCAAATAAAGGTATAATTTTTAATGGTATATTTTTTTAAGAGATGAACAAACTGGACTATACAGAAGTAAACCAATTTGACAAACATCATTGTCTTCACCAATTCAGGCTTCTATAATGAAGTGCCATAGGCTGAGTGGTTCATAAATAGCTGAAATTTATTTTTCACAGTTCTGAATTTTTTCACTATGAACAATGGTGATACAAGTACATCTAGTTAGGTACTACTTGGGCCATATCAAGAATCAGTAAGATATCAAATATAATAGACAATAGATTCCCTAATACTAAGATGATATAGATGTTAGAATTATCTGAAGAAAGTTTTCAAAACAGATTTAATAAAGTGCTTTAACAAGCAATTATGAACATAGTTGAAATAAATGAAAAATAGTTTCAGCAAAGTCTGAGCGCAGGGTGCCAGCATGGTTGTATTCTGTTGAGGGCCCTCTTCCAGATTATACAATGCCAATTTCTCATTATACCCTCACATGCCAGAATAAGTGTGAGAGTGCTTTCCAGGATCCCTTTTATAAGGGCAATAATACCATTCCTTAGAGATCTATTCTCAACACCCAATTACTTCCAAAAGCTCTCTTTCCTAATACTATCACATTGGGAGTCAGGATTTCATCAGCCACCCAGCTAGTAAGAAGTAGAAGAATAATTCAAATCCAAGAAGACTGACTTCATAGAAATTGTTTTATTCTTTGTTATTTAAAAACTTTTCCTATTTTGAAATCTGTTAAAATTTCACAAAAGTGTATATAATTGTATATATTCATTTTGAAATAAATAATATTAAAATGATCAGCCATACATCTCTTTAACAATTAGAACAATGCTACTGAAAGTACCTCTTGGCCTCCATCTTAACATCTTTCATCCCTGTGGGGAAAAAACTTATGTCTTGTATTATTAAATCAATTATTTGTTCTTCTTCAGAGCTGCAATATATATGCATAAGTTCTTCAGTAATATGCTAGTTAGTTTTGCCTGTGTTTGTAATTTATATGAATGGGATTCACGTAGTCTGGATCATGTGTGGGTTTGCTTTTTAAAAATCATAATATTAAACCAAAATCCATGTTGATGATGTTGTTTTGTTGTATTCCATTTTGTGAGTACATTTTTACTTTTAAATTCATTTTACTCTTGATTGACTTTTTAGTTGCTCTGAATTTTGTCACTGTGAACAATGGTGATACAAGTACATCAAGGAAGGTACTATTTGGGTCATGTCAAGAATCAGTAAGATATCAAAGTGAATATAATAGACAATTAATAGATATCCTAATGCCAAGATGATAGAGATGTTAGAATTATCTGAAAAAAAGTTTTCAGAACAGAGTTCAGGAAGTACTTCAACAACCAATTATGAACATGGTTGAAATAAATGAAAAATAGAGTTTCAGCAAAGAAATGTATGGTCTTACAAAAAATGGAAGATGGAAAGGAATACCAGTGGAAATTTTAGAAATTAAATATACAATAATTAAAACAAGAAACCTCAATGGGTAGGCTCAAGAGGGAAATGGATAGGACAAAGAATGAATCAGTGAACTAAAAGAAAAATGGAATTTTTAAAAAAGTTTTTAATATGTATTTTTAGTTCTTTTACTAAAATAAACTTTATTTTATTCGTTTATTTATATATGGTACTGAGATTCAAACCCAGTGCTTCACACATACTAGGCGAGTGCTCTACCAGGAGCCACAACCCCAGCCCATGGAATTTATCTAATCTCAATAACAAAGAGAAAAGAGACTGTAAAACAAGGAACAGTCTAAGCAACCTGTGGGACAATAACAAAAGAGGCAACATTTGTGTCATTGAAATTCTGAGAGAGTGAAATTGAAAAGAAATAATGACTGAAAACTTTCCAAATTTGCAAAAGACAAACTCAAGAGAATCAAAACTCCAAATAAATCGTACACAGGAAAATCCCAAAGAAATCCACACCAAGATACTTCAAATATCTGAACCCCCCACCCACCCAAAAAAAGCAAAGGAAATACCTTGAAAACAGTGAGAGAAAATTGTCTTCATAAATTCAGGCTTCTATAATGAAGTACCATAGACTAAGTGGTTTATAAATAGCTGAAATTATTTTTCAATAAATAGAAAAGAGAGAAGTCTCAAATTAATTTCCCAGAATTTTGCCAGTTCCAGCTTCCATCACAGAATTCAGTAAAAGAAGAAAAAAAATAATAAAGCCAAAGCACGCAGAAGGAAGAAAATAATGAAGGTAATAGAAATCAAGGAAATTCAATGCAAAAATAATAGAGAATAATGAAACCAAGTACTGGATCTTTGAAAAATATCAATAAAATTGATAACACTCTAGCAACACTGATTGAAAAGTCTTACCCAACCATTTGAGTTTTTAGGTGTGATTTTGCATCAAAATCTTTATATCTTCAAACTTTTCTACAATATGTTATATCAATTGAGAAGTTTATTTATGCAATTGCTTACATGTTATGTTTTTCCTTAATTGATGTGTTTTTCTTTGTATGTAACTCAATTAAAGTTGTTAGAGATTCGGTTCATCCCTAAAGTTTAGTTTTTCACTTTTGATAAACCTGAAGAATATTTTAAAGTTATAATACAATTAAAGGAAAACAAATATTTGAAGTAAACAATGGAAATCAGTTTGATAAACTATGCAATAATTTTAAGTTAACTAAGTGAAATTTAGTTTAACATACTTCACAATGTCTCATCAGTTAAAGTATTATTGCTGGACATTGGTAACAATCCAATTAAATTATTCTTTAAAATATCTATCATTTCAGTTTCGTATATATAAGAATAAAGAGAATGGGGCATGGTGATTTTTTTTAAATGTTGTCTTCCTTTCCATTTTGTATAAAGAGAAGACCAAGGTTTTGCCACACAATTTTTAAAAATAAATGCAAATATGATTTAAGATTATTCCCACTGAAAGAAGAAAATGTTCTACATCTTGAAAGAAGTGTGAGTTACACAGATGGATTCATAGTAAAATGGTAGTTAAGGGGTAGGAATGTAGTTTAGAGTCAGAGTGCTTGGCTAGTTTGCTCAAGGCCTTGGGTTTTATCCTCTGTACTGCCAAATAAATAGTGTATTTTAATTATGTAAACATTATCTCAAGGAAAGAACTATACAAAAAAATATTTGGAGTAGGCAGAGTGGAGGGAAAGTTATAGATGAAACAATGATGTGAAAGTTGATGCTGTATGCATGGGGGTTTATTCTTTACTTTGTATGTGTTGGACATTTTCCATAATCAAAAATTATTTTATTCACTGTGAGAACATGTATATGGAAGCAGAATCAATTCAATTCTATACAAGTAAATCAAATAAAAGCAAAATAGAGAAAAATCAAAGAAGTCTTTTAGGGATCTAATATAATTCACTTTCTATTACAAGAAAGTTTCTTGACATATCCAACTGATATCTTTGGGAGAACATTGAGATACTGTCTTCTTTGTGCCATAACTATAGTTGTTCTCAAAGATATTTCAGCAATTTATATTGAATTTGATACATGCTGTACTGTTGATTACATTTGCTTTAAAATGAGAAATAGAATCAACAAGTTATATTTGAGGATGCCTGTTGGTGCTGCAGTCAGAATGAATGAAGAACTCTGGAAGACAAAGATACCATATTAAGCTGCAATCAGAACTCAGAAATGCCATCCAGAAAGAAAGATACATTTATAAATAGCTCTGTTTCAGATGATAAGCCAAATCCATCCAAGATCTTCATGACTGTTGGTTTTTAGTTCATCTCTACTCTTTGCTGTTTATATCCTCCATTCTAGTAACATTTATGAGGTGAATCCTGGAGGCTAGTCACATTGATGTTCTACCTTCTGGTTGCATAGATATTATGTTTAATTATAAAAACGATATCAGCTGTTCCGAGTTTACATTTATTGTACATAGAGTTGAAATTTTTTTAATTCCCCATTCGCCTTATTTTTCTCTTTAATGTGTAGGCCTAACTTCACAATGAAGTAAGACTTTTGGTGAGGCCATTTATGAGTCATGAGATTTAAAGTATTTATTTATTTTACCATTAGTGTTACTAACCATCTTTTATGTTTCATATAGTTTGTTGGTGTTTCACGAATTTTTTGGAGTCACACTGCTCATCAGAGATAAGTTGGACTCCTTAAGAAACACACACACACACACACATAATATCTATTTCACCAATTTATTTCTCTTCCTTTCAATGATTAGTTTATTTTTTTAGATTTTTTTAATATTTACTTTTTAGTTTTTGGTGTACACAACATCTTTGTTTGCAGGTGGTGCTGAGGATCGAACCCAGGCTGCACACATGCCAGGTGAGCACACTACCGCTTGAGCCACATCCCCAGTCCTCAATGCTTAGTTTTGTTAGAGTCTGTAAACAAGTCAGGATGGCGCCTGGCATTTTGCCAGAGAAATGTTAGAGTCTCTAAACAAGCCTGGATGGCGCCTGGCAAAATGCCAGAGGGAGTGGTTTGTGAAGTAACACCAGCGAGCCATTAAGTGTGGAGATTTCTTATTGGTTGACTGATGTATCTAGTTTATGCTAATTAGATAAGCTGTGCAAAATGTATAAATACCTCTGTTGTCCTGCAATAAACAGCTTCCACTCCTGCTGTATCAATGTACACAAGTTGTTCGTCACCCCCCCCCCCCGTTATTTTGCTGCAGCCGGACTGCGGCATAGTTTAATCTCTACTTCTTCTCTTTAGTAACAAACAACAGCCTACCAGGCAAGGTGGCACACATCTGTAATCCCAGCAGGCTCTGGAGGCTGAGGCAGGAAGATCTGAAATTCAAAGCCAGCCTCAACACTGGTGAATTGCCAAGCAACTCAGTGAGATTCTGTTTCAAAATAAAATACAAAATAGGGTTTGGGATGTGGCTCAGTGGTCAAGTGCCCCTGAGTTCAATCCCTCCTGTTCCCTCACCCCACCAAAAGAACAAAATAACCCATAAGTCATTATGAAATTTTAAAACACTTGCATTTTTCAAAAATAGACTATTCAAAACTCACAATTATGGATTTAGTATTTTGAACTTTAGAAATACTTGTATTTAAATTTCTTTTAATAGACCTTATCTTTTCTTTAATGGTGTTTAAAGTTCTTGCAATATGTTACCAGAAAAGTATTAAAAGATACTACTTAAGTTTCTGAGTACTATTTCATTTCTCTTTGTGTATTTAAAATGCAGAAGAAAAACACTAAATATCATGCTTTAGTTATGGCAATCAATTATGTAAATAGTCACAAGAATCTTCCAGAATAGATAATTCACCGTGCCTGACTGGGATGATCATTCTTTATATCATCAACTTTTCTCTCATGAAGATAAAAAAAATTATAGATTTTTTTTCCTGATAAGTTTCACAGTCTGCAGGGAATTATCCATGACAAAATATGCTGGGCCATACTTCTAGCCTCCATTCTTCATTGTAGCTTTAAAGCCTTTATAGGAACTGATAATATTTTTAAAAAATTGTTGATACGTATTTTATCCAATATTTAAGACTACAGGTAATTCATTAGATATGCCATTGTTATTTTTCTTACCTCATTAATAATCTCAGTGTGAACACTGAGTATCCATTTGCCTTCTAAATTCTAAGGGGGATAAGCATCTCTCTTTGCTGATAACTGCCTCTGAAGGGAAAGAAAACATTTCAAATGTTGAAAACTTGGATATATTTCACCTATCATATTTATGTGTCTAAGGCAAGGTTAAAGTTTGGATCTACTGTAAATTATCTGAAAGTTCATTGTTCACATGAAAAAGGAATAATACAGGGGCTGGGGTTGTTGCTAAGTGGTAGAGTGCTTGCCTAGGATGTGTGAGGCACTGGATTTGATTCTCAGCACCACACATAAATAAAGGTCCATCAACAACTAATAAAATATTTTTAAAAAGGAATAATGCAAGATGGGATTCTGATCAAAATGTTAGAACAACATATGACTCAGACATGTAAGAGAATGGATCCTGAAACCATAACTCTGGCTTCAAACTTTGGTTCTGCTATTTGGACAGATTCTTTAAATTCTTAATTTCTTTATCTATATGGTGTGACTGATAAAAATCCCAGAAGAAACAGGTCCTGTATCCCTTGGGTTTCAATTTCCATATCTATAAAACTGCTTTCAATATCTCTTTAGTTTAAAGTCTGTGGCTCTGATACTCATTGCGTTACTTCTAGATTGACTATAGTTTTACACTGTAAATCCATTAATAAAACAAAACGAGATTAGTCATTATTTAACTGTATTATTATTTGCATATCAGTGTGGAAAAATAGAACCTATTCTTTGTAAAATAGTTCCATTTTGGACCACATGATACACAGGATTGTAAACTTTTGCATTACCATAAAATCTTCAATTCCTAAAAATAAACATATATAACTACAATGAACTAAATTGAAATAAGTTTTAAATTTAATTTCAGGTAAGTTTTATAAGATCTTATCTCCCTTGGATAAATTATGCAGAAGAGAAATAAAGTTCCACTGATGAGGGTGCATGAGGAGATTGAGATATCTTCTTGCTTACACCATTATTCTAGTTCATGCATTAAAATAATAAATTACAAAATTTAAGCAATAACAATGTTTATTTTAAAAATCTATAGACTTTTAAAATGATTTTCATTTGGAAATATCCCAGATGAGCTTTGGTTTCAAAATATTGTGTTAATTCATAACTTAAGACGCAGGGTGGCGCTGCAGGCTAAGATTGTGAATGTAGGTCCCTTAAAACCTCCCATACACTTTTGTTTCAAGACCTTATAAAAGACACGCGAGAAGCTGTGCAAATAATACGGAGTTGCCAACGGATTGGGGCAGCAATATACAATTTAAGCTCAAAATCAACTTTGTGAGGGTTCCTCCAAACAGGAAAACAAGTGTTCCACGTCTCCAGTCTTCTTTGGGGTTTCCTGAAGTACTTGGATATAAGCAAACCGACTACAACATGGGGAAACTACAGAGAGTTCAACCGAGCAGGCAAGTGATAGCCTTTATTTTTATGATGTTTTTGTCTCAGATTCGCCCAGAGTCTCTTCGTTATTCTGTAGAGGAGGAAACAGAGAGCGGCTCCTTTGTAGCCCATCTGACAAAGGACCTGGGCCTGGGAACTGGGGACCTGGCAGCCAGGTCTGTTCGGGTTATGTCTGATGATTATAAGCAGCGTTTGCTGTTGGATCCTCAGACTGGCGATTTGCTTCTGAAGGAGAAAATAGACCGGGAGGAACTGTGTGGCCCTATTGAACGGTGTGTACTGCATTTCCAGGTGTTTCTTGAAATGCCAGTGCAATTTTTTCAGGGAGAATTATGGATCCAGGACATAAATGACCACTCTCCAGCATTCACTGATAGGGAAATGCTCTTGAAAATACCAGAAAACAGCCAGCCAGGGACTCTATTTCCATTGAAAGTAGCCCAGGATTTGGATGTGGGTAGCAATGGGCTTCAAAAATACACCATCAGTCCCAATTCTCATTTTCACGTCCTTACACGAAATTACAGTGAGGGCAAGAAATACCCAGACCTGGTACAAGACAAAGCCCTGGATAGAGAGGAGCAGCCTGAATTCAGCTTAACCCTCATGGCTCTGGACGGTGGCTCTCCACCTAGATCTGGAACAATCACAGTTCGAATCCTGATCATGGACGTCAATGACAATGCTCCCGAGTTTGTGCATACCCCATATGAGGTGCAGGTCCTGGAGAACAGCCCCTTAGATTCCCCAGTCCTCAGCGTCTTAGCTAGGGATGCAGATGCTGGAAACTTTGGGAGTGTTTCCTATGGCTTGTTCCAACCATCTGATGAGATTAAACAAACTTTCTCAATAAATGAAGTCACAGGGGAAATCCGACTGAGGAAGAAATTGGATTTTGAAAAAACTAAATCTTATCATGTGGAAATTGAAGCTATAGATGGAGGAGGCCTTTCTGGAAAAGGCACTGTGTTCATAGAGGTGGTGGACGTGAATGACAATGCCCCAGAACTTACCATATCGTCACTCACCAGCTCCATCCCAGAAAATGCTCCTGAGACCATAGTCTCTATATTCCGTGTTGGAGATAGAGATTCTGGAGACAATGGAAAGATGACTTGCTCTATTCCAGATAATGTGCCCTTCATTCTAAAACCGACATTCAAGAACTTTTACACCCTGGTGACAGAGAGCCCGCTGGACAGAGAGAGCAGAGCAGAATACAACATCACCATCACAGTCACCGACATGGGGACACCCAGGCTAAAAACCGAGCACGCCATAACCATCCTCGTCTCTGACGTCAACGACAACGCCCCTGCCTTCTCCCAAACGTCATACACGCTGTTGGTGCGAGAGAACAACAGCCCCGCCCTGCACATAGGCAGTGTCAGCGCCACAGACAGAGACTCAGGCACCAATGCCCAGATCACCTACTCACTTCTGCCAACCCAGGACCCGCACCTGCCCCTCGCCTCGCTGGTCTCCATCAACGCAAACAATGGGCAGCTGTTCGCGCTGACGGCGCTGGACTTCGAGGCCCTGCAATCATTCGAGTTCCGCGTGGATGCCACAGACCAAGGCTCTCCCGCGCTCAGCAGTCAGGCGCTGGTGCGAGTGGTGGTGCTGGACGACAATGACAACTCGCCCTTCGTGTTGTACCCAATGCAGAACGCCTCTGCGCCCTGCACTGAGCTGGTGCCCAGGGCGGCAGAGCAGGGCTACCTGGTCACCAAGGTGGTGGCGGTGGACAGAGACTCAGGCCAGAACGCCTGGCTGTCATACCAGCTGCTCAAGGCCACGGAGCCAGGGCTGTTTGGCGTGTGGGCGCACAATGGCGAGGTGCGCACCGCCAGGCTGCTGAGCGAGCGCGACGCGGCCAGGCACAGGCTGGTGGTGCTGGTCAAGGACAATGGCGAGCCTCCGCTGTCTGCCAGCGTCACGCTGCACGTGCTGCTGGTGGATGGCTTCTCCCAGCCCTACCTGCCACTCCCAGAAGTGGCGCCCGAGCGCTCGCAGGGGGACTCGCTCACTGTCTACTTGGTCATCGCCTTGGCGTCGGTGTCATCGCTCTTCCTCTTCTCTGTGCTGGTGTTCGTGGTGGTGAGGCTGTGCAGGAGGCGCAGGGCGGGGGCGCCTGGTGTTTGTTCTGTGCCTGAGGGCCACTTTCCTGGTCACCTGGTGGATATCAGTGGAACTGGGACACTGTCTCAGAGCTACCAGTATGAGGTGTGTCTGGCTGGAGACTCTGGGTCTGGTGAGTTCAAATTCCTGAAACCAATATTCCCCAATCTCTTGATTCAGGACAGTGGAAATTAAAGAAAGCCCCCACCTGCACTTATAGCTTTGTATTCACTTAATTGTTTTATTTTGTTCAATTAATCTCCCATTAATTTGGGCAAACAACCAATTGCAAGGTCTTTTTATTAAGAAATTGTGTTTCTTGAACATTGATAGCACTATCCCAACCATATCCTCCTGATAGTGCTTAATTTGTTCTTTGTTATTGGTAGTTAATGTAATTAGCATTTAAATTACAGAATGTATTGAATGTGTTTTCTCCCGAATTTGACTTTATCTAGGTGAATAATATTTCTCTAAGTAGAAATTACTCAATAGTATTCAAATTTTAGCAACGTTTAAAATTAGTTAATATTAAAGCTTTTATGAAGTCTTGAATTCCTATTACTTGTGGTGCCTGTCTTTACCATATAATTTCATCTTTTCAACTCCAGAGTGTTTGAAATTCTATTTTATTTCATTGGTGCTGGGGATGGATCCCAGAATTTCTTGCATGCTAAGCAAGTATGCATTCCACTGAACTTCAAATCCGAATGAATTTCTTTGTATTTACATTGGCTTTTCTGTTGAGTATACTACTGATGTAAGCTTTCTGAATATATGTAAGCTTAATATTTAGCATACTTTTTCTCCCAAATTGTATATAAACTTGAACTTTGTTAAAATATCAGTACCTTAAAATTGTGACCCATTTGTGACACCACCTGATAGATTATCTTAAATATTTGGTTACTGTATACTTAGTATATTATATGGGTTTATAAATATGAATATTAAATTTAAAAATAATTCTAATCCACAAATAATAAAGAGGAAACCTTATATAATTTCTTATTTGTTTCAATAAATAAAACTGTTAAGTGGCAGATGGCGTGACTCTGTGGTAGAGCATGCATGCATACATGCAAGGCCTGGTTTCAATTCCTAGCACCAAAGCAAAACCAAAAATTTTGTAGAAATTCTGTTAAATAACATCTTGCTAATGAGCTTTAAAAAATAATCTTAGAATCTGAAATAAACCCTAAACTTCTCCAAAGAATTTGGGACATCTGATTTTGCCCTTCCTTTTGGCCTACAAATACAAGTGTAAGTGTAGGATCCTTTTGTTTTTCATTGTGACCACTGTGCTACATTCACAGCCCTAATTGTAGTATCATGTGTTTTTCTGCAGCTTCGCCCCACTCTTTCAAAAGTGTTAGGAAATTTCTCCTGAATTTCAGGAATTCTATTGAATTCTGATTATCGGTTGATCTCAGATTTTTCACTTTACATTACTTTGTGGATATGGAAGGTATTTATCAACAAAATAATGCATTCTTTTCTGTGTTTGATTATCTTCTGTTTGTTTGTTAATGTAACCTTTAGTTATTTTGATTTAGTTTAACTTTCAATCCTACTGAAGTTGCATGATAATATGTATATCATTTAAAGTTACACATTCACTATGTATAAATATTATTACAAATTATTAAATTATTTACAATTTAATATTAATATTTATGGAACACTACTCATGCACTAGGTATGCAGTAACCAAAAATTAATATAATCTCTAACATATCACATATCAAAATAAATAATATTTTGTCTCTGAACACATTGGAACAGTAATTAATTTACCTGAATTATAATTGTTTTATATTGTGTTCAGTAAGCCAATAGGTGGATAATATGATTTCTAACTAGTAAATTCATATGAATAAAACTCTATGAAGACATCATTGAACTTTTAGCAGAATATGAACAATTGAAAAGGTTACTTTATAATGTAACACATTATAAAGATTTATTTTTAAATCTCAAATATAATTCTATTGAAGTTTAAAGTATACACATTTTTTCACTGAGTTATTCTTTTTTCCTAAGTATATATTGAAATAAACAAAGGTAAATTGCTATTTGTTATTCTTCAAATATAATTTTTTGCTTTCCTTCCTTTTAAAAATTTAAGTGAGGCAGAGACAAAAATAAGAAAACACAAATATGTAAGACACAAATATAGAAGTAAACACTAATGACTTTTCAATTTATTAGCTATTTAAATGAAATAGTTTTATATATGACAATAAAAAATCAAATTGAAGGCTTTACCAATATATTTCAATACACAAATATCCAAGTTCACTTTTTTTTTGTTTATCCTAGGCTAGTCTAATTTGTATAATCACCTAAATAGACTGAACAAATAAACACCCAGAACCCACTTTATCCCTGGAAAAAGCATGAATTATTCCTTACCAGCAAGGAGCCACTACAGGACTATAGAGCAGATCAAATTTTGAAATTCAATTATTGGAATTTAGCAATAAACATTGTAAAATTTCACAGTATGCATACCTTATAAAAATGTGTCAGTTGATTGTCATAGGAAAAAATAGGAAATGGAGGCAAAATATCTTGATAATAACACCCATTTAAACATTTTGCCTCACTCAAATATACACAACTTTTGTAATTCCTTTGTTGTTTATAGGCACAGCATGTAGTAAGTTCAATGCATTTTTTTCTGGGGGCAAAATTCTATTGAAGGCAATATAGCACATATCACTCAGATTCCTACTTTCTTTATAATCAAAAGTTGCAAAAAAGGAATTTTTTTAAAGTGTGAAGTTAAATCTCATTCATATTTTTGGTGGAATTCTGCTTCCAGGTTAGATGGATTGTCTGGCAGCAGAAAGCAACCATGAAAATTGGCTAAATATCAGAAATTATTTCTCTACAGGAACAGAGGGCAGATTATATGATAAGAAATAAATGGTTTAAGATTTCTGAGAATACTTAGGCATGAGAACTGAGTCCTACAGTCAGTTTTCCCCCAAGGAAATTTGCTAAGTCAGAAAACTAACAACAGACTCTTAAACAGGGACAGACTAACTTCTATAGCCTTTAGTAGACTGGAAAATTCAAGCTCAGGATCAGTTTCCCTGCTCAGGTCACTTGTCAAACTCAGGATAGCCCAGGGCAGAAGTCTGAAAACCCAAGTAGAAAATTCTTAGAAAGCAGAATGAAGTTTTCTTTACTATTCAAATATTAGAGTTTGGGATCTGGCATAGGAAGGGGCATAGAAAATATACCAATTTTTCAACTGAAAATTCTGTAGGCAAGGTGCTTATCAGGATGTCAAGGAACCTTGACTGTTTCAGTAAACACAATTTGACTAGTGAGGGTTCTATCAGGCTGACAGAGGAAAAGGTAAACTCATCCTAGGGAAATACAATATCACTTTTATCCTGGACATCTTTTTACATAAATACCCAGAATTGAGTGAAAAGTAATAGACCACTTATGCACAAAACTGGATGTCTGAGTAAAACCAAGAGAAAAAACATAATACAAATGACCTCCAGATAATCCAGATAGTATAATTAATGTTAAAATAAGCATGAATAATATGTCAAAAATAAGGAACAGTAGAGAAAATAGACATAAAGAGATTTTGACCTGACAACTGAAATCTTAAAATGAACATTCTATAATGGCAAAATTATAGTGTCTGACATAAAACTATTGAAATAGTTTAATGCCATAGATATAGAAGACTACAGGAATAGTGGATTGCAAGATAGGTTAATATAAAATATCCAAATAGGAGCACAAAAAATAATGAAAAATAACATTAATGACATGTGAAACATAATGAAAAACTCTAACATACATATGATTATAATTCTAGAAGGATAAGAGATAATTGAGTGGTAATAAGCAATATTTGAACAGTTAATGACCAAGAATTTTCCAAAACTGTCTTTAACTGTTCAAGATATTCACAGCAACCCAATCAGGATGTAAATTTTTAAAAAGTCCAAAATTCAAAATAAAAAATCAAGATCCAAATTAAAGAGAAAAAAATCTCAAAATCAATCACATAAAACATCACATATTATTTTTAAGAAGCATTAGTAAAGTTAATGTTAAACATAAATCCCAAAACCAAAAGAAAAAAGAATGCCCTTTAAAGATAAGAAAATTATTAGCAGACTAGAATTCTATCACCAGCAAACATTTCTCTCAGCAATGAAGTTGTCAGACAAACAAAAACTGAGAGAATTAATCACAGTCACACCTGCACTAATGGAAATACTTCCAGTGGAATTCATTAGGCAGAAGGAAAACAGTCCTAAAGGGATCACAGAATTGCAGGAAGAAACAAAAAAGACAGGAAGGGTAAATAAAAATGAGTATTGATTTAATGTTGATTATAATGGGCAGTGTCAGTAGTTTCTTGAAGGATTTAAAATATGCATTAAATTTAAGTTCATAACAACAACAACAATGTGAGAGGTAGAGGCATAGATTTGGAGAATTCTAATGTTTTAATTAAAATTGTGGAGTTACTAAGATCAATATTTTTATTAGATTCTTATAGATCAAAGATGCATGCTGAGATTTCTTGAATAATCACTTAAAGGATAACCAAAATAAAACTATTTTAAGGGAAATTTAATATAACAATGATTTGAATGCCAAAAGAAGAACAAAATTTCAGGAGCATGTAAAAAATAATTGGATGTTAATTATAGATGGGCAGATATCAGATATTACATTAATAATGCAATTGAGCCAACAATATTGTACACTAAATTAAAGAAAACTCAACTATTGCTATAAAAAATATATGGGCTTGTGAGAGAAAGAATACAGAAATTTGAAAGTTTAAAATTGGAATAAGATTATAATATAAATGATAGCATTTTAGTGTAGCTATATTCACAAAAGACAAAGGAGACTTTTAGGAAAGATACATTGCTAGCAATAAAGAGAGATGTTTTACCATCTCTCTTTCACACCAGAAATATGTGAGTTTTAAGACTGAATATTTCCCTCTAAGATAACTACAGAATAAAAGAAAATATCAAATTGATGAAATACAAATTAAAAGTAGATAAACCACAATCCTCTCAATTTCTGATAGAATAAGAAGACAAAGCACATATGCATGCATCCATGTATGTGCACACATACACACATGCAAGAATACTGAATTTCTAAACAACACAAACATATTCAAATACATCAACATCCATAGCACACTCATGCATACATATTATTATTACTTGTATATAAAATGTGAAAATGGCCCATATTCTGGGTTGTAAAACAAGCCTCATATTTAAATAAAAGATTTTGAGATGACTCAGTATACTTTTTGACTGCAGCAAAATAATGCAGAAATTAAAATATGACAAGAAATCCCCAAATACTTCAAAATTAATAATAAAACCCATGAGTCAAGAAGAAATCACAACAGAAATTTTCAAGTAATTTCAACTATGTGAAATATAAGAACTGACATATCTATTTCATTGAACTTCTATTCTCCCCACCCATCTTATTGTGTGTTAGCTTCCATCTCAGAGAAAACATTTGACCTTTGGTTTGAAGGGGGGGGATTGGTTTATTTCACTTAGCATGAAAGTCTCCAGATTCACCCAGTTACTGGCCAATGTCATAAAGTCATTCTTTTTTTCTGTGTAATACTCTGATCTATCTATCTATCTATCTATCTATCTATCTATCTATCTATATACATATCTATATCTATCTATCTATCTATCTATATATATATATATAAAATAAAATTTCTTTATCCATTCATCTGTTGAAAATGCTGCTATAAACATTGATGTGGCTGCACCACTGAAGTAAGCTGATTTTGAATCTGATGTAACATTCCTATGTACATATATAAATATACCACAATGAATCTCACCATTGGGTACATCCACAATAATTAATTTTAAAAAAACTATGGGTAAATGGCAGAAAGATCATTATAGGGTAGGCAGCAGGGGTGGGCAGAGGGAATGGGAAGGAGAGGTACTGGGGTCTGAATTAGAACAAGATATATTCCACACTTGTATAATAATGTCAAAATGGATTGTACTGTTATGTATGTCTAAAAGGAACCAATAAAAATAATTTTGCAATGAAGAAGTGATATGTGAAATTTTAAAAAATGAACTGACATATCACAACAGAACTTGGGAATTTAAAACCTTAAATGCACACATTAGAAAAGCAAGACTACAAAAATCAATACAAGCTCTCATATGAAGAAGCTAGAAAAACAACAGCAAATCAAATGTGAACAGAGAATGGAGGTATACATAGAACACACCCAAGCAAACATGTATAAAAGAAAATGGCAAATATTCAACAGTGAAAAATCTGCAAACCCGTAAGTGGGTTTCTTTGTAATTTTTAATAAAATTAAAAACTTTTAGATGAAGAAAGATAAAAGAGAAAACACCAACTGACAATATTAGAAATGAAAAAGAAAAATAATTACCAATCCTACAGATATCTTTTTAAAAAATTGAAAGATTCTATTATGAATAACTTCATGCCAATAAATTTGACAACTCATATAAAATATCCTTTAAAAACCCAGTTTTCCATAAATGAAGCAAGAAGAAATAGAAAATCTGATTAGTCAGATCTATTAAATAAATATTGTATTAAAACTTTTCACCTCAGAGTGATAGGTTCTTTCAAATAATTATGTAAAAATTAATACCAATTTATAAAAACTTAGAAAAGAGAAATTAAAGACATTTCTGAAATCATTTAAGCTCCAGCAAAATTTGAGTAGTTATGACACCCAAACCTGAATTTGACAGATAAGAAAGAAAAATAACAAACCAATTTCTTTTATAAACGTATATAGAATTTTATTTTAAATATTAAGCAAATAAACTTCAGAGATATATAAGAGGAAAACAATAAATTAAGAGAAAATGGAATGCAATGCAGCTTAATATTTGAAATTTGATCTGTTATTTACAGATAAAAGAGAAAATAAAATGATCATCTCAGTGGGTAAATCAAATGTCATTTGATATAATTCAGAACAGATTAATGGTAAAATTGTTAGCAAATGAAAATGGAAGGGAACTATCAAAGTTTCTTTTAAAACCTATAGTGCACATCATTAGTGATAAATTATTGGAAACTTTCCTCTGGAGATCAAGAATGAGAATAGGATTCCCAACCTTACTACTTCAATTCAGTAAGATTTACTATTGGCCCTAATCAGTGGAATAAGACAAAAAAGGAACAAAAGGAACAACAATTGGAAGGGAAGAAATCCTCTTTTTAAAAAAAGATAATTATTTCATAAAAGCATGAAGAATCTACAATTTATTAGCAATTATTAAATAAAGTTAGCAATGTCACAGGATACAAGGTCAGTATACAAATCTGAATTGCCTTTATATACACCAACAATAACAAAAACTAAAAGTTGAAATATACATTACAATAGTTTTATCAAATACCTGGAAAGAAATCTAATAGAATATTCATAATAATCTTACACTGAAAACCACAAAACATTATGAGATAATCCAACTAAAATGAGGAATATACAATGTTCACTAATTGAAAGACTCAATAATAGGAATGATGAGAATGTTAGTTCTTCTCCAATCAATCTATAGATATAATAAAATCCTCAACAAAATTTTACTTAATTTCTTTTTGAAAACTAACACACTGAATATAAAGTTTGTATAGAAATACAACAGTACATTAAAATTAAAGCAATCTAGAAGAAAAAGAATAAAACTAGAGATATCACACCAAAGGCATGGTCCATAGAAGAAATAAGTTGGACTTCAGTACAATTAAAATTTTCTGCTCTGCCAAAGAGTCTACAAATGAAATGAAAAGACAGGTCACATATTAGAAAAATATTTGAAAAAGGCATATTACTAAGGACTATTATCCAAAATATATGGATACATGTCATTAAAACTCAACATAAGAAAACCAACATTCTCATTTAAAACTGGACAAAGTAACAAACAAATTTACCAAAGAAAATAGATAGATGGCAAATAAGCATGTGAAAACATGCTGTATATCATATGTCATCAGGGAAATGCAAATTAAAATAACATTGGGATACCACTGCAAAACCATTAGAATGTACAAACTCTAGCTCACTGACAAAACGAAAAGCTGAGGAAGATTGGAGCAAAAAGAATTATCATTCACTGCAGATGGGAATGAGAAATGGTACAACTGGCTTTGGAAGACAGTTTGGCATCTTTTTACAAAGCTCAATATACTCTTACTATTTGATGCAGCGGTCTTGCTCCTTAGTATATATTCAAAAGAGGTGAAAATTTAGAACCACACAAAAACTTGCAAGGTGATGTTTATAGTAGCTATATTCATAGCTGTCAAAATCAAGATGTCCAACAATAATCAAATGGATAAGTGAACTGTGGTACAGCCAGACATTGAATATTATCATTCAACACCAAAAGAAATAAGTAAATATCCATCAAACCATTAAAAGTCATGGAGAAAAATCTCAAATGACTATTTCTAAATGAAATAGTCAATCTCAAATGACTCTATAATGTACTACTCTGACTACATGACATTTTGGAAAAGGCAAAACTGTGGAAACAGTAAAAATATCTGTGGTTTACAGTGAGTTCAGGTGAGGGAGACTAGGTGATTTTTAGGGCAGTGAATTTACCTTGTATGATACTCTGAAGGTGAATACATGTCATTACACACTCGTCAAAACTCATACAATGTACATTACAAGTAATTAACCTTAATTTAAACAATAGACTTAGTGATGATGATGTGTTAATGTAGGGACAGCAATTGTAAGACATGTACAACTCTAATAGGGGATGTTGATAATAGGAAAGGTTGTGGATGTGTGGGGACAGGGATATATGGAAAATCTCTTTGCCTTCTGATTTATTTTCTGTTAGTCTAAAACTTCTCTTTAAAACAGTCCATTGATTTTTAAATGGAGGATTTACCTCTTATATACAAAATTCAATGATGAGGCTATGGTAATCAATAGAATGTGGTATTGTAGGATAAACAGAGAGAAAAATAAAATACTTAAGCCAACGTGTGGTCACCTGATTTAAGACAATAATGTCATTTCAGAAATAATGGGAATCATCTTCCCCATGGTTCAAAGTCATTTGGATATTTCCATGAAAAATGATCCTAACATTACTCACTTAAAGTAATTTAAAGTTGATTATAGTTTTCAACTGGTAAAATATAGTTATTAGTTTTTCAAAACATATAAGAATATAATATGCTTTGGAGTATGCAAAAGATTTAACTAGTACACACAAACTGCCAACTATAATGAAATGTATTGATAAATCAGACCAAATTAAAGACTGCTTGATCAATGTCACCATAATAAATTTTAAATAAAAGCATAGAACCCAACTTCTATGTGTAACCATTAAGATCTCAAAAATTATAAAAAAGCAAGCATAGTGGGAAGACATATTTGCAATTAATGTATCTGAAAAAGATATTTCAACAATATAGAAGACAGTCTAATAAGGAAACAGGCAAATGTCCCAATTAGAAAAATATACAAAAGACTTCAACAAGCACTTCATAAAAAATGTAAATTAATAGCCAACAAATTTGTGAAAATGTGCATGTTTCATAAAGCACCAGGGAAATGCTAATTAAAATCACAATATGATATTATCACACACTTAGTAGAATGGTGAAAACTGAAAAGACAACATCAAATGTTGACAAGAATATGAAGAAACTGGAACTCCCAAATTTTGCTGGCATTATTACTACTTTTGAAAAATATTTTACAATATTTAAAAATCTAAATATATATGCATGCATTAATGCACAAAAATCCAAATCTTATGAGCATATTCAACATGTATTGTGGTAGAACCAAAAAAAATCTTAAAGCTAGAAAAGCCCCAATTTTCAGCCACTTCACAATGTATAAACTACCATGGTATATACATACAAAACCAATGCATACAAAAAACATTAGAATAACATGACACAGATCAGTTTTATTTAATAGAATATTAACTGAAACAAGGTTGACATAATAGTAATACTCTATATCTTCATTTGTTTAAAAGTTCAAGAAAGGCAGAGATAGCTATGATAATAGAAGTCAGGATGGTGCTTGCCTTTTGGGGGCAAGTAAAAACAAACAATGAAAGAAGAATTCTTGCATTTTGGTATTGCTTTAATTTTTAATCTAGAATCCTTTTATATTAGTGTATGCACTTTAAAATTAATTGACTTAAGATTCACTGTGATATATTCATGTATGTACATATGAAAGCTTGCTTAGATTCATTCTACTGTTATTTCCCCTATTTGGTCCCTCCATCTTTCCCTTGGACTACTCTATTAATCTTTCCTATATTTTGATGGAATTCTCCCAATACCCCAGCCATCTTGCCATTAGTTTCCACATATCAGAGAAAACATTCAAACTTTGACTTTCTGGGACAGCTCAGAAGTGAATTATACAAAAATATTTTCCATGCATTTGATTATATAAAAGCATATTCTAATGTTGTATATAACTTTAAATGAGCATAAAGTACACACATATGAAGAAAGATGACATTTAGCAAAAATCTCTACCTTTAATAAAAAATGAGTATACACTGAGTTGTACACATATGATTTGTGATTTTTTTTACTTTTTATGATGGAATGTTACACTTAGAAATCAAACTATTTTTTGTAAAATTGAAATTTTGTAATTATACATTATCATTAATTTTATAAATACAATAAATCGTAAACCCACAATAAAGGTTTCTTCATAAATTCAGAAGAACATGAAGTCTAATATATCAATTTTTTGATTCTTAACAGGGTTTTTTTTACTGAAAATTAAATTAGAAAACGTTTATTTAGAAATTCTAATAACTTGAAGATAGTGCTTTTGCGATCAAAAGGGTATAGATACACAGAAGGTTTAGAATTTGGAATGAAATGGCAAATATTATATGCAATAGTAAGTAAAGACACCTGGTGGCGCTGCAGGATAAGCAAGTGAATAATGGGCTCTAAATGCCAGGGACGCCATTGAGCTGGGAATCACAACTCGGAGAGCTCCCCCAAAGAAGGAGGCATTTTAAGCCAGCTCCAGAAGACAGATCTTCAGACAAGGCACCATTCTAAGTGCATGTCAGACAGAAACATATAACTCAGGATTATTTAACCAAATTGTCTGAGTGGATTGTATACCGAGTTGAAGGAACTGCACCTTCTGGACGGATTTGAACAATGCAGACTGCTCTAGCAAAATCCCTGCAGAAAAGGCAAGTCATTTTTCTTGCTATGCTGTTGTTTTTGTGGGACGTTGATTCTGAGGCAATTAGATATTCCATGCCAGAAGAAACAGAAAGTGGCTACTCTGTGGCCAACCTGGCAAAAGATCTGGGGCTCAGGGTGGGGGAAGTGGCAACTCGGGGTGCGAGAATCCATCACAAAGGCAGCAAACAGCTCTTGCAGCTCAATGTAAAAACCGGCAATTTGCTTCTACAGGAAAAGCTAGACCGAGAGGTGCTGTGTGGGGCTACAGAACCCTGCATTTTGCATTTCCAGTTGTTACTCAAAAACCCGATGCAGTTGTTTCAAATTGATGTGCAACTCACAGATGTAAATGACCATTCTCCAGAGTTCCTAGACAGGGAAATGTTCCTTAGAATCCCAGAGAGTGCCCAGCCAGGGACTGTGTTTCCTTTGAAATCAGCTCAGGACTTGGACATGGGTAGCAATAGTGTTCAGAACTACACAATCAGCCCCAATTCCAATTTTCGTGTTGCTACTCACAATCGTGGAGATGGCAGAAAATACCCAGAGCTGGTGTTGGACAAAGCTCTGGACCGGGAGGAAGAGTCTGAGCTCAGTTTAATCCTCACAGCGCTGGATGGTGGGATGCCACCCAGGTCTGGGACTGTCACAGTTCACATTGAAGTAGTAGATATGAATGATAATGCCCCTGAATTTTTACAATCCCTGTATGAAGTACAGGTTCCTGAGAACAGTCCCATAAACTCGTTAGTTCTCATTGTATCTGCTCGAGATTTAGATGTAGGAACGTATGGGCGTGTAAACTACTCTCTACTCGAAGGTGATGAAGTTTCTCAACCATTTGTAATAGACAAACTAACAGGAGAAATTCATTTGCAAAGGGCATTGGATTTTGAGGCAACCCAACATTATATCATAGAAATTGCAGCCACAGATGGTGGAGGCCTTGTAGGGAAGTGCACAGTGGCCATAGAAGTGGTGGATGTGAATGACAATGCTCCTGAACTAACCATGTCCACACTCAGCAGCTCTATCCCAGAAAACTCCCTGGAGAGTATAGTTGCTATTTTCAGCGTTTCTGATCCAGACTCTGGGGACAATGGTAGGATGGTTTGCTCCATAGAAAACGATCTCCCCTTCCTCTTGAAGCCCACATTTAAGAACTTTTACTCCTTGGTGACAGAGAGGCCATTGGACAGAGAGAGCAGAGCCCAGTACAACATCACCATCACAGTCACTGACTTGGGGTCACCTAGGTTGAAAACTGAACACAACATAACTATCCTTGTCTCTGACATCAACGACAATGCACCTGCTTTCACACAAACCACCTACAGGCTGTTGGTGCGCGAGAACAACAGCCCTGCCCTGAAAATAGGCAGCATCAGTGCCACAGACAGAGACTCAGGCACCAATGCCCAGATCACCTATTCGCTGCTGCCAAACCAGGACCCGCACCTGCCCCTCGCCTCGCTGGTCTCCATCAACGCAGACAATGGGCAGCTGTTCGCGCTGAGGGCGCTGGACTTCGAGGCCCTGCAGGCATTCGAGTTCCGCGTGGGCGCCACAGACCAAGGCTCACCCGCGCTCAGCAGCCAGGCGCTGGTGCGCGTGGTGGTGCTGGACGAAAATGACAACTCGCCCTTCGTGCTGTACCCAATGCAGAACGCCTCTGCGCCCTGCACGGAGCTGGTGCCCAGGGCGGCAGAGCAGGGCTACCTGGTCACCAAGGTGGTGGCGGTGGATGGAGACTCGGGCCAGAACGCCTGGCTGTCATACCAGCTGCTCAAGGCAACGGAGCCAGGGCTGTTTGGCGTGTGGGCGCACAATGGCGAGGTGCGCACCACCAGGCTGCTGAGCGAGCGCGACGCGGCCAGGCACAGGCTGGTGGTGCTGGTCAATGACAATGGCGAGCCTCCGCTGTCTGCCAGCGTCACGCTGCACGTGCTGCTGGTGGATGGCTTCTCCCAGCCCTACCTGCCGCTCCCGGAAGAGGCGCCAGAGCGTGCGCAGGAGGACTCGCTCACTGTCTACTTGGTCATCGCCTTGGCCTCTGTGTCATCTCTCTTCCTCTTCTCTGTGCTGGTGTTCGTGGTTGTGAGGCTGTGCAGGAGGCGCAGGGCGGCGCCTCTGGGTGTCTGCTCTATGCCTGAGGGCCACTTTCCTGGACACCTGGTGGACGTCAGCGGTACTGGGACACTGTCCCAGAGCTACCAGTATGAGGTATGTCTGGCTGGAGACTCTGGAACTGGCGAGTTCAAGTTCCTGAAGCCCATATTCCCCAACCTCTTGGTTCCGGAGGCTGGGAGAGAAGTTAAAGAGAATTCCAACTGCAGAAATAGCTTTGTATTCAGCTAATTGTTGTAATTCTTTTCACTAATTTTGGCGAACTTGCTATTGCAACTTCTTTCTCTTAAATAATTCTAACGATGTTAAAGCACTCATAACCACTGTTCCATTCCTATGCACATTCCTGATAGCTCTGTTTCTTCCTTTAATGGCATTACTCATAGCATTTATAATCATATCAAATATGTATTTTCTCCATATTCAATCTTCTCTTGATGTTCAGCTTTTAATAAATGTAAATTAAGCAAGTAAAAACTTCTTATTTTAGTGAACTTAATGAATTTCATGACCCATTTAAAGGTTTGTATGGAATCTTGAATTTTCATGTATTTGTGGCACCCATTGTTAACATATAAGTTTATCTTCCAATACCAGAGTGTTGGCCTTGAACTAAATTTATGATTGGCTCTATGTACTACTAGGTTAAATCCACTGATCAGCCAAGAGCATAAAATCTAGTCTACTTGTTTTTCTCAAGCTGTATGTTAACTTTTCATTTAATGAATGTATTCATATACAAAAGTGTGGCCTTTTTCTTGTTGTGAACATCTCATATGCAAGACAATGATATTTTACTTGGTTAGGACTTACCTAAAATATCGTTTAAGTGTTTCATAAATACGAAGATTTAATTTTTTTAAAAAAATCTCATTTAAGATAAACTAAAGGGAGACTATCATATAATTTGTCATCCTCCTTTACTAAGTAAAACTGTTAAATCACTGCTTCACATAATCATATTCAAAGAATAATCTCAGAGCCTGAATTATATCCTAAATACCTCCAATAAATTCAGAACTCTTGAGGTCCTCATATATCTCCTTGTCCTTTTGCTCTACAGTAGATGATCAAGTGTAATTTACTGTATATATATATATATATATATATATATATATATATATATATATACACATCTCCTTTGGTTTATCTGCAGCTTCTGCCCCCTTTTCAATAATCCAGAAACATCTTCTGCATTTTGGCAATTTTGTTTAGTCCTTACTGGCTGATCAAAGATTTTGCACTTTGTAGATGTGAACAGTTTTTACCAACATCATAATGACTTCTTTTGATGTTTAATTCTTCAGTTTTGTTCTTTAATGTTATTTAATTTTTTCAATGACATCAAAGTTGCATTTGTATGAAGTATTTTGTCCTGAGTAGCTTTAACAGTAATGAATTCGTTTGAATTATAATAGTTCTCAATTGTGTTCAATAACCCTAGTGAGTTGATCCTGTGATTCCTAACTAGTTAAATTTATATTAATAGAAGACAACTTCCTTGAACTTCTGGCATAATACAAGAAGTTTAAAGGTTTATTTTATAATCTGATATTTTTAAGTCTCAAGTATTATCTTAGTGGAGATTAAGTACCTGTGCTTTTACTGAATTACTATTTTTTTCTGATGATATAATAAAAAAGGGAAATTATTGACATTTAAGTCATTTTTGAAACAAAGTTTTTAGCCATCATTCAATTGAAAAATTGAAGTGAGGCAGAGATAAAATGAGAACAGAATTAAACATGAACTTTAATACAAGACATAAATGTGGTGGTTAAATTTAATGATTTCTCCTTTATTTATTATCATCTATTTAAAAGAATACCTTTTATGTGTGACAAAAAAAATAAGTCTGGTTGAAGTTTCAAGTTCACAAAAAATTCCAGTTCACTTTTCAGAAGTCTAATTTGTATAATCCCACCAAGGAGACTGGACAAATGATCATCCAGAACTCACTTCGTTCCTGCCTATATTCACAAAGTTTGGATCATTTGGGTACCACCAGAATGTAGAAAAGATCAACATTTTGAAATTCAGTCGCTAGGATTTAGTAGTGAACATGATCCAAATCATATTCACAACATGTACCATATGAAAATATATCAATTTTACTGTTATTGAACCAAGATAGAGAATGGAGGTGAATATCTTGATAATTACACCCATTTCAATATGGTTTTTTTTTCAAATGCTTCTACTACGAAAGCATATTTTATAATTCCTTTGCTGTACTTGTTAGGCTTTTGTCTTTAGTGAGTTTGACAAGTGTTATTATGAGGTAAGAATTTCTACTGAAGTTAATGTTACCCCGTATCATTTTAAGATTCCCTCTTATGATAAAAAGTAAAAAAAAAACAAAAAAACTTTTAAAGTATGAGGTTAAAACATGCATACATTTACTGGGATTCTGTTTCCAAGTTAGATGTATTATCAGGAAGCATAAAACATCCATTAAAACTGGTTATAAGTAAAATAGCAATAGAAAACAGGTGATTTAATAAGACCTGAATGGGCTAAGATTTTTGAGAAGGAACATTCTTGTGGAGGAGAACTAAATCCTACAGTCATTTTTTCCCAAAGAAATTGGGTAATTATGAAAACAAACCACAACCTTTTGTTAGGAACAGAATAACTTCAGTAGCCTTTGGAAGACTATAGGATTCAAGCTCAGGACCAGTTCCCCCCTCAGGGCACTGGTCAAACTCAGAGCATCTCAGAGAATACTAAAAACTTAAGTGGAAATTTCTTGAAAAGCAGAGTAAGTTTTTTTCTTGAAATACAAAGATTAGAGTTTGAGATTTCCATAAGAAGGGACCATAGAGGATATACTAAATTCTCAACTGAAAGTTCTATAGGGCTAGATGTTTATCAAGACTTCAAAGAATCTTGATTGAGCCCAGTGCCTGTTTTGATTAAGATAGTTTGTTTAGATAGGGCTTTGTCAAGCTACCAGAAGAAAAAGTGAGGTCTTCTGAAGGAAATAAATATAATTTTGATTCTGGACAATATTTTACATAAATACTCAAAGTTCAGTAAAAAAAAATTAGTAGGAACATATGCATGTTTATGTACCCATTGAGACACACAAACACACAACTGGATGGTACACATAAAATAGAGTAAAAACATAACCCTCCAAAAATGCAGGGATGGTCCAGATATTATAATTAATTGATAAACACACTAAAATAAGTATGGTTAATGAAAATAGATACAAAGAAAATTTCACCCAACTATTCAAATTTTAAAATGGACATTAAATCTGTAAATAAAAATATAATGCCTGATTTAAAACTAAATGGTTTAATGTCATTGACATTAAGGAGTACAGTATCATGCATGCAGTTAGGCCAATATAAAATATAGAAATAAAATTGAAAATATAGAAAAGAAAGTTAGTGGGATATAATGTGGGATATAATGAAAAACTCAAACATTAATTTTGTAATCCTAGGATAAGAAAGAGTAATCTAAAAGAAGGGTGCTGGGATTGTGACTCAGTGGTAGAGCGCTTGCCTAGTACCAGTGGGACTTAGGGTTCCATCCTCAGCACCACATAAAAATAAAGGCATTGTATTGTGTCCATCTACATCTAAAAAAAATAATATTTTTAAAAAATAAATAAAAGAACAAAATCTTTAACGCAAATGGAAAAATAATTAGATTTAAGTGTGGATTGAAATATTAGATAATACATTAATTATAATTGTGTTAAGTAATTCAACTTAACAATAAAAATATTCTTACTACATTTAAAAAAACTAAAATATATGCTGTCAAATATATGTATGTGAGAGACAAAGAGAGAAAGCAAAGATTGAAATTAAAACTGGGATGATGTGTTTAGTACAATAGCCAAAATAAATTTAATGTACTATATTCACATAAAATCAAGGAGATTTTTAAGGATAGATTCATTGTTATTGATAAAGACAGCTGTTTCATAAGAATAAAAAAACTAGAAATATGTGGAGTTAAAGACTGAATATTTATTTATAGGCTAACTACTAAAATATAAAAAGTGAAGATGGCAGAATACAAATACAAAATAGACAAACCACAATCATATTGGGAGACTTCACATAACCCTGTCCATTCCTAACAGAATAAGGAGACCAAACACACACAAACATGAACGTGGAAGTGCTGAACAACACATACATCATATTCAAATACACTGACATATATAACACACTAAAACACTCTTTTTTCTTTCATATAATTATTAAACTGTCAATATTCAAGATCATAAAACAAGCCTCATTTTTAATAAAAGGAATTAAAATTATTCAGCATGCATTTTGACTGCAGCAGAATAATGCAGAGATTAAAATATGACAGGACATCCCCAAATGTTTCAAAATTAAATGACAAAACCCATGAGTCAAAGAATAAATCACAACAGAAATTTCCGAATAGTTTGAAAATATCAAGAACTGACATATCAAAACACAACTTGGAAATGTAAAGCCTTAAATGCACATATTAGAAAAGAAAGATTAAAAATCAGTAATGGAATATTTGATCTCAAGAAGCTAGAAAAAGAAAAGCAACTCATAAATGATTAATGCAGGTAATTACACATAGAAAATACATAACCAGAAATGAATAAAATAGACAACAAAGATTAAACAGAGCAAATTGGTAAACCTGAAAGTATGTCCTTCATAATTATTAGCAAAATTAAAACTCTTTAGATTAATCAAGTAAACCAACAAAAATACCAATTACCATTGTTAGGAGTAAAAAAAAGAAACATCACTATCAATCCTACAGGCATTTTAAAAATAAAAAATAGATCTTGTGAACAATTTTCTGCCAACATGGTATATCTCTGTACCCTATGATCATATTTTATGTGACTCTAATTTTTTTAAAAAATAATGTTTTAAAAGTGGAAGCCTTAATTTTTAATAACAAAACTCATGACAGAGATATATTAACTACTGCAGTATGGTATTGCAGGATAAACAGAAAAATTAAATACTTGAGAAGACCTAAAATCACCTGACTTATGACAGTAATGAGGCTTCTGAAACAATGGGGAATGGATTATCTTTTCAATAGATGGTATAAAGGCATATGTAAAACTTTTGAGACTAACCAGATTCATTTGAAAAAAATAGTTTGATTATAGCTTTAGATGGGAAAAGTATAGTAATTAATATTTCAAAATATACCTTTGTGTATATGAAGATTTAAACAGAACAGAAAAATGCAAGCCAAAAGTGATAACTATGTAAAATTCAAACTAAATTAAAGAAGTTTTTGATCAAAGATACCATAATAGAAATTAAAATACAAAACACAGATCAAGAGGAAATATTTGTAATATATTATATTAAAAGGACCTATACCCAGAATATAAAAAAATATTTCTACAAACCAAGAAAGCAAACATATTAATGCCCCAATAACAAAAATGACATAAGACTTGAACAAGTACTCCACAAGAATGTGTCCAAATGGTGAATAAACATGTGAAGATGTAAATAATTTTGTTAATCACCAGAAAAATACAAATCAGAATTACAAAATGATATCACCATACACTCAATAAAGTGGTTAGAACTGAAATGACAACATCAAATGTTGACAAGGATATGGAGCAACTGGAACTCTCATACTTTATTGGTACTGAAAACATTACTTTTGAAAAATGTTTTACAGTATTTGCTAAAACTAAATATATATGTACATATATATACTAAATACATTGCAGTATTTGATAAAACTGTGAGGGTTTTGCTAGAGCAGTCTGCCTTATTCAAATCTGTCCAGAAGGTGCAGTTCCTTCAACTTGGTATAGAGTCCCACTCAGACGATTTGGTTAAATAATCATAAGTTAAATATTTCTGTCTGACATGCACTTAGAATGATCCCTTCTCTGAAGATCTGTCTACTGGAGCTCTCTTAAAATTCCTCCTCCTTTGGGGGAGGTCTCAGAGTTATGATTCCCAGAACTATATATATATATATATATATATATATATATATATATATATATATATATATATATATTCGCTAAAACTAAATACATATATATGTGTGTATATACATATATATGTGTGTGTGTGTATGTATACATATACATAGCAAAATGATTAATCTAAATATATTCAGTATAAAAACAGACATGGTCACCAAAAGGTAAGTTCAGGAAGGTTTGTAACAATACTACTTTAAAAAAGGGGATGCTCAACTAGAAAAACACTAATTATCGTGAACTGGAGAATGCATAAACAAATCATGATATGTTCATACATAAAACTATTAGAAAGCAATGAGAATAAAACACATCAGAATGACATGCCAGCTATAATTTTTATGAATATAATGTTGAAGGAAAGAAGACAGAAATAAGAAAGTAATGCTCTGTAACTCCATATATGTCAAAGTACAAAAAGCAAAAAAAGAAAGAAAAAAACAACAATAACAACAAAAAACTATGACAGTATAATTAGGAAAGAGCTTATGTTTTGGGGGAAATTTAGTATGCAGACAATGGAAGGAGACTCAGACTTCCTGAGTTTGGGCAGCACTTTATTTTTAATCTACATTATATTTATATGAGTGGATCTACCTCCAATTTTTGATGTAATCAAATTATGAACCAACAAAGAGAGTTCCTTTTTGTATGCAAAAGGTACTTTTATGGAGAAGATTAATATCATATTCTTTGTTTATTTATTTATTTATGGTACAAGATATTGACCACAGGGGCACTTAACCACTGAGAGAAATCCCCAGCCCGTTTTATTTTTTATTTTGAGACATGGTCTCCCTACCTTGCCTGGTCTGGCTTTGATTATGCAATGATCCTGCTTCAGGCTCCCAAGTCCCAAGAACTGGAGGCATAGCACTAGTTAAACAAGTATTTTTCCACTGAAAATTCACTCAGCAAAGGTTTACTTATAACTTCTAATAACTTGGAGATACAATTAAGGGTGCTTTTGTGATTAAAAGGGTATTGATACACAGCAGGTTTAGAATTTGGAATGAAATGGCAAATATTATATGCAATAGTAAGTAAGGACGCCTGGTGGCGCTGCAGGATAAGCAAGTGAATAATGGGCTCTGGATGCCAGGGACGCCATTGAGCTGGGAATCAGAACTCTGAGAGCTCCCCCAAAGAAGGAGGCATTTTAAGCGAGCTCCGGAAGACAGATCTTCAGACAAGGCATCGTTCTAAGTGCATGTCAGACAGAAATATTTAACTCAAGATTATTTAACCAAATCCTCTGAGTGGATTGTATACAGAGTTGAAGGAACTGCACCTTCTGGACGGATTTGAACAATGCAGACTGCTCTAGCAAAATCCCTGCAGAAAAGGCAAGTCATTTTTCTTGCTATGCTGTTGTTTTTGTGGGAGGTTGACTCTGAGACAATTAGATATTCCATGCCAGAAGAAACAGAAAGTGGCTACTCTGTGGCCAACCTGGCAAAAGATCTGGGGCTCAGGGTCGGGGAACTGGCAACTCGGGGTGCGAGAATCCATCACAAAGGCAGCAAACAGCTCTTGCAGCTCAATGTAAAAACCGGCAATTTGCTTCTACAGGAAAAGCTAGACCGAGAGGTGCTGTGTGGGGCTACAGAATCCTGCATTTTGCATTTCCAGTTGTTACTCAAAAACCCGATGCAGTTGTTTCAAATTGATGTGCAACTCACAGATGTAAATGACCATTCTCCAGAGTTCCTAGACAGGGAAATGTTCCTTAGAATCCCAGAGAGCGCCCAGCCAGGGTCTGTGTTTCCTTTGAAATCAGCTCAGGACTTGGACATGGGTAGCAACAGTGTTCAGAACTACACAATCAGCCCCAACTCCAATTTTCGTGTTGCTACTCACAATCGGGAAGATGGCAGAAAATACCCAGAGCTGGTGTTGGAGAAAGCTCTGGACCGGGAAGAAGAGTCTGAGCTCAGTTTAACCCTCACAGCGCTGGATGGTGGGATGCCACCCAGGTCTGGGACTGTCACAGTTCACATTGAGGTGGTAGACATCAATGATAATGCCCCTGAATTTTTACAATCCCGGTATGAGGTACAGGTTCCTGAGAACAGTCCCATAAACTCATTAGTTCTTGTTGTCTCTGCTCAAGATTTAGATTCAGGAAATTATGGTAGTGTTGTCTACTCCTTATTTGAAGGTGATGAAGTTTCGCAACCATTTGTTATAGAAAAAATATCAGGAGAAATTCGTCTGCAAAGGGCAGTGGATTTTGAGGCAACCCAACATTATATCATAGAAATTGCAGCCACAGATGGAGGAGGCCTTTCAGGAGAATGCACTGTGGCCATAGAAGTGGTGGATGTGAATGACAATGCTCCTGAACTAACCATGTCCACACTCAGCAGCTCTATCCCAGAAAACTCCCTGGAGAGTATAGTTGCTATTTTCAGCGTTTCTGATCCAGACTCTGGGGACAATGGTAGGATGGTTTGCTCCATAGAAAACGATCTCCCCTTCCTCTTGAAGCCCACATTTAAGAACTTTTACTCCTTGGTGACAGAGAGGCCATTGGACAGAGAGAGCAGAGCCCAGTACAACATCACCATCACAGTCACTGACTTGGGGTCACCTAGGTTGAAAACTGAACACAACATAACTATCCTTGTCTCTGACATCAACGACAATGCACCTGCTTTCACACAAACCACCTACAGGTGCGCGAGAACAACAGCCCTGCCCTGAAAATAGGCAGCATCAGTGCCACAGACAGAGACTCAGGCACCAATGCCCAGATCACCTACTCGCTGCTGCCAACTCAGGACCCGCACCTGCCCCTCACCTCGCTGGTTTCCATCAACGCAGACAATGGGCAGCTGTTCGCGCTGAGGGCGCTGGACTTCGAGGCCCTGCAGGCATTTGAGTTCCACGTGGGCGCCACAGACCAAGGTTCGCCTGCGCTCAGCAGCCAGGCGCTGGTGCGAGTGGTGGTGCTGGACGAAAATGACAACTCGCCCTTCGTGCTGTACCCAATGCAGAACGCCTCTGCGCCCTGCACGGAGCTGGTGCCCAGGGCGGCAGAGCAGGGCTACCTGGTCACCAAGGTGGTGGCGGTGGATGGAGACTCGGGCCAGAACGCCTGGCTGTCATACCAGCTGCTCAAGGCAACGGAGCCAGGGCTGTTTGGCGTGTGGGCGCACAATGGCGAGGTGCGCACCACCAGGCTGCTGAGCGAGCGCGACGCGGCCAGGCACAGGCTGGTGGTGCTGGTCAAGGACAATGGCGAGCCTCCGCTGTCTGCCAGCGTCACGCTGCACGTGCTGCTGGTGGATGGCTTCTCCCAGCCCTACCTGCCACTCCCGGAAGCGCCGCCCGAGCGCTCGCAGGGGGACTCGCTCACTGTCTACTTGGTCATCGCCTTGGCCTCGGTGTCATCTCTCTTTCTCTTTTCTGTGCTGGTGTTTGTGGCAGTGAGGCTGTGCAGGAGGAGCAGGGCGGCGCCGCTGGGTGTCTGCTCTGGTCCTGAGGGCCAACTTTCTGGCCACCTAGTGGATGTCCGTGGTACTGGGACACTGTCTCAGAGCTACCAGTATGAAGTGTGTCTCTCTGGTGGCTCAGGAACAAATGAGTTCAAATTCCTTAAACCGATATTCCCCAAATTGCCGCCTCAGGGGCCTAATGACGATACAGTAGAAAATGCTACTTTAGGGAATATCCTTCGATTTCCATAGAGATTTAATTATGGGACAGTTTTTGTCATTTTATCCTAACTCATCTAGATACAGAAATTGAGTTTGTTATGGAGAATAACTTACTTTTGGAGATATTTTTCATTTTCCTGTTGTAATGAATTTGCCCATTTAACTTTATCTTAATTTGGAGAATTACTTTATTGCACACATTTGCTTTACTGCACTCATTTACATATTGTCATTCCAAACCTATGTATATTGCTTTTCCTGAGGTTTGTTCTTTTTTTTTTTTTACTTTTGTTGTGATGTGTATATGCATTTTTGTTACATCTATATACCTGGTTAGAATTTCTGCTCATTTAGTAAGTAGTCATACACTTTTCAGTAGAAATTTCAAAATGATTTCCCAAATTAGTTGTATCAGTTTACAGTACTGTTAGCAGTGTCTAGATATACAGATTCCTTAACATTCTTGCCCAAACCTGATATTGCCTGTTTTTTTAAGTTTTGCCTCTTTTGTAAGCACTTTAAAACCTTTTTAAAAGATCTTTCATATTTATGTATCACTAAGGAGTACATTCGTAACTGTTAGGGATTGAATAGTGTTCCCCCAGATTCAAATATTGAAGCCCTAACCCCCACTACCTTAGAACTGGACTGAATTTAAAGATGGAGCATTTAAAGTTGTTATTACATTTAAAGGAAGTGGTTTGTATCTGCTCCAAGTCAATATCATTGATGTGTTTCATAAGATTAGCCCATAAGGGAGTGGGGTGGGGATCATACACAGGCACACAGAGATGTTCCTGTGAAGATTCCTGAAGATGCACAGTCATCTACTAGGCAAGGAGAGAAGGGAATCAGAATGTCAGCTCCTTAGACCTCTAGCCTCCAGAATTGGGAAGAAATGAATTCCTTTTGTTTTATCCTCCCATTTTGTGGTATTTGCAGCTCTAGTAAACTCATACATTTTTAGACAATCTTCTTAAATTATTGCTGAGTAGCTAGTACACTTACATTACATCAGTGGAGCCAGGCACAATGGTACATGTGTATAATCCAAGGTATTTGGGAGGCTGGGGTAGGAAGAGAGGCTGAAGGAGGAGGATTGCATGTTTGAGGCCACACATAGCAATTTAGTGATATCCTGCCTCAAAGTAAAATTTAAAAAGGTTTGAAGATATAGGTCAGTGGTAGAGTGTCAGAGTACGGCTGGCTGCAGCAAAATAACCGGGGGGGCGGGGGGGTGACGAACAACTTGCGTAGATTGATACAGCAGGAGTAGGAGCCGTTTATTGCAGGACAGGAGCAGTATTTATACATTCCACACAGCTTATCTAATTAGCATAAACTAGATACATCAGTCAACCAATCAGGAATCTCCACACTTAATGGCTTGCTTTTATTACTTCTCAAACCACTCCCTCTGGCATTTTGCCAGGTACCATACAGACTTGTTTACAGACTCTAACATTCCCCTGGCAAAATTCCAGGTGTTATTTTGACTTGTTTACAGACTCTAACAGTAGAGCACCACTGGCATCCCCAGAACTACAAAACAACAACAAAAGAAAACACATCAATGGAAAAACTGTCCATTCTTCACATATAACTATGTTACTATTTTTGAGTACTCCTCTGGTCCAACAGAAACTTTCATCTACTTTTCCATTAATGGCCATTAAGTTTGTTTTTCTTTATGAATGAAATGAACACTATTCTTATTCTTCCTTTTGTATCTGTTTCTTCTGGCAGTTTTCAACTTTCCTCAGCTGGACCTCTCTTTACAATAATCAAATATGATATTTTTACATTCATATATGTTTCTTTACATTGTCATTGCAACCATATCTAAGAATTCCTTGTCATAGCTATAGACAGGTTTTAGAGCCTGAAAATATATGCTAAAATATACCTGTAAAGACAGTATAGATTATAAATGCCCTGCAATCAGAGATTACTGGGAACACTATAAAAGCAAAGTTGGATTTACTGATTATTTGCATTGCGGGAGATTGCACACAATAAGAAGCCCTGAGTCACCGTAGTAAAAGGGTTACTTTCTTATTCCTTACAAAGGAGTTCTAGAATTTGGGATTGTGATAGGAAATTTGGGAGAGGGTTTAAGTATGGGTTAGATCTGGATTAGATGCTTTAAGAAAATGGAATGATTCTACAATTATATAGTGAATTTTATTAAGGAAGTGAGAACAAAGTGAAATGAAAGTATAATTGGTGAAGAAGCAGCATTCACTCACATTTGCAAGGAAGTGGGGGTCTTTGGTCATTGTTTTGGTTTGAATAATATTCTTATTTTGGTCTCTGCTCAACCATGAAGTAATTTTATTTTGATCTTGCTCAATCAGAATCACCAAGGTCTTTTCTGATGCTGGTGTTGGGTAAGATTGTTCATGTTCAGTAAGGGATCTTGACCTACCTTAGAGGATCAGGACAGTTCCTGGTTACTAGTTGATGATTCTATCTCAAAATATTGTTCATTATACATCCATAGTACTTGGCGTAAGAACTCTCATTCCTTCTCCTTGGATCTACAGTTGTGCTTTCTATGCCATTGAAAACAGAGTGTTCCTAAAATCAAGATCAATTCACCATTTAAACTCCATGAGTTGACATGACCCCATCTTTGCAGTTTATCAAAATATCAATTATGAATTCAACTTCCTATATTTCCTCTTTTTGTTTTCATGGAAACTACTGATACTCTACTAATTTATTGAATTAAAAAAAATTGAATCTCGCACATTATAAAGGCTCTTTTACATAAAGCAAACTTCTAATTAATAGATTTGGAGATCAGTCTGAATCCGACATACTATTGACGCAACCCATTTCATACCACTACCTTGACATGGATTTGATACCCTCCCTCAAAATAATCTTGTAAAAAATTGCTTTCAAGCCCCTTTGAAATTGCAATAGTTCAGCAAAACCACAAATAAACAATTGCCTGTTGAGCTATTATTTCAAATATAGACTGAAAAGCCAACAGGCATTTTTGTGTGCATTTTAAAATAAACAAACCATAAGTTGAAATATCAAATCTACACAGCACTGTTCCCTCACAGAAGGCAAGAAACTGCCCATGCATCATGTCAGAGACTGTGAAAGTGGGCCTCCTTCAACGTGTGGCTGATGTGGAAGCAAGGGCTTTGGTACAGTGCAGACTGCTCCGGAAGGGTGGAGGGGTGTTGGGGCTACATTTGGAGATGATCTGGCTTAAGCCACTCTCTGGCCTGCTGCCCTGTCTGGGCTGTTGATGCTGCTGCTCCCACCACTGTCACTGCTCCAGGACTCTGTGTCCCAGGAATCCTGAAAGACAAGGTTTCAGCTACTCCTTTTGGGTGGTGGTAGTGGGGCAGATGGTTACCTTCTTCACTGTCATTCCTTCTCCTTTTCCTGGGGCAGAGGTGCTCGATCATGGTAGCTGGTGAAGGGGAGTGGCAGGAAGATCCCACAGAGGAGATCGTGCTGCATCAGTCACCATGGCCCCCTGGAGCCTTGGCTCCAGCCGCTGCTGGTGGATGCTGTGGGCCGTGAGTCCCCCTCAGGTGGTCAGTGGGCACTCCTCAGTCGGACAGTACCACTGTTACTTCCGGCGTCTGCTCTGCCCACCCCCCCCACCCCGACCCCATGGAGCCCACTATCTTTTTGCTTCCATTAGAATTAAAAGGTCTCTGAGTCGGTATGGAACTGCCACCTTGTCTTCATTCTCTCCTATTTGATTTCATTGTGTGATAGGATCCTTATTCCCTTTTTTCCTTTTTCATTCCCTCCCTTTGCTACAGTACAACCTCAAATGTCATCCTAAAAGAGTATGTACAGAAAAATCTGTGTCTTTATGTGCCTGAAAATATATTTAGTTTTTCCTCATGCTTGATTGATGATTCCACAAGATAAAGAATTCTTGCTCTGAAATTTAAAATCATTTATCTATTGATTATTTTTTCTTTTAGGTTTTCTGACTTTACTTTTTTATTAATTTTTAAAATTTGTTCTAGGGCCAGATTTGTGGCTCAGTATGTGTGAGGCACTGGGTTCCATTGCTGGCACCACATAAAAATAAAAACAAATAAAATAAAGGTTATTATGTCCACCTACAATTAAATTTTTTTTAATTTTTTTGTTCTAATTAGTTACACATGACAGAATGCATTTATGCACTTTGATATATTGTACATAAATGGAGTATAATTTTCATTTTTCTTATTTTACATGTTGTAGAATCACATGGTTATTCAGTCATATATGTACATAAAGTAATAATGTCTGTTTCATTCTACTCTCCTTCCTACCCCCAAACCACCTCCCCTCCCTTTACTCTCCTCTACCTAAAGTAACTCTATTCTTCCCTAGCCCCAGTTAGCCTTTGGCTTTTTGGGATTCTCTTATTTTGCTTAGCATGATATTCTTCAACTCCATCTATTTACTGACAAATTCCATACTTTCTTTCTTCTTTAAAGATGAATATTATTCCATTGTGTGTATGTCTCTGTGTGTGTGTCTCTGTGTGTATATGTGTGTGTGTGTGTGTGTGTGTATATATCACATTTTTTTTATCCATTCATCTGTTGAAGGACACCTAGATTGGTTCCATGGTTTAGCTATTGTGAATTGAGCTCCTATAAACATTCATGTGGTTGCAGCACTGAAATATGCTCATTTTAAGTCCTTTGGGTATAAACCAAGGAGTGGAATAGCTGGGTCAAATAGTGGTTCCATTCCAAGTTTTCTGAGGCCTCTCATATCACTTTACATGATGATTGCACCAATTTGCATTCCCACCAGCAAGGTAATAAAACAGAGACCCTGTGCCAAATAGAAGAAAAAGTAGGCCAAAATCTTCACCATATCATTCTAGGATATGACTTCCTTAAAAAAACCCAAAAGTGCAAGAAGTAAAATCAAGAATCAATAAATGGAATAGATTCAAACTAAAAAGCTTCTTATCAGCAAAAGAAACAATCAATATTGTGGAGACCCTACAGATTGGGATAAAATCTTTTACCACATTCACCTCAGATAAAGCATTGATCTCTAGGTTATATAAAGAACTCAAAAAAACTTAACACCAAAAAAATCAATAAATGGGCTAAGAAACTGAACAGACACTTCATAGAAGAAAAAATACAGTTGATCCACAAATATAAGTAAAAAATGTTCAACATCTTTAGCAATTAGAGAAATGAAAATCAAAAAGACTCTAAGATTTCATCTCACTCCAGTAAGAATGTCACTTATCAAGAGTACAAGCAAGAGTAAATGTTGGCAGAGATGTGAGGAAAAAGGTACACTCATATCTATTGATTATTAATCCATATTTTTAAATGTTACCAAATCTTATTCTTAATACTTCTTACCCTCTCTCTTCTCACATACACAATACATGTAATATATAAATTATATATATATATATGTGTGTGTGTGTGTGTATGTATGTGTGTGTGTGTATACTATCTATTTATGGATCTACATATGTTTTTTTTTCCTTCCCTCTCAGATTTTATAATTTCTCTCTTAGATGATTTAAATTTCATAATGTTATGATATTTTTCATTCATTTTTCTGGACATCTATTGTACTTATATATTCTAACAATTCATATATTTTCATCTCTGGGATTATTTACCTCTGCCATTATTCCCTTATTAATTGTATCCCTAACTTTATTCTGTTATTACTTTCTGAAAATTTAGCTTACCAGATATTGAACATTCTCAATTCTGTTTCTTTATGTGTCATATATTTCTGTTTCATTTACATCTTTGTCTTTTACTCTTCATTCTAACATCTCTCACTTTATTTTGGATAATTTTCAATGAACTATTAATTTTAGTGGAATATTTAAATTCCTAAGAATTTTACCTTGTTGTTTGATAGTGCTCTTTCCATAGTATCACTTGGGAGTTTTCAAGATTCACTTTATTTTGGAAATTATGTTCCCTACTGCATCTCCTTTTCTTCTGTCTCTTCTTTCTTTCTCACTCATTAAATATTTCTGATTTTCATATGTCTGGTGAGTCTTGGTCATCTGTATAAAGGACAGCATCTGCTGAAATAATCTCTCAGTTCTTTTTTTACATATAAACACATAAGAGATTATTTGAAGCAGTTGCTGTTTTTTAAATATATTTTCTGCCTTCCTGTTACAGGGTGATCTCTACCCAGACCTCTGTCCTGAGTAGAAATTCTGACAGGGTGCTCTGTGAGAGGCAGTACAGGGCCAGGTTTATAGTGTCAGACCACTTTATGGGTGAGCTGTAATTAATGGGCAGGGAGCTATTTTCAATTAAGTGACCCTTGAAATGCCCAAATGTAAAAGGCTCTAATCTGGAATCCTAAAATCTCCACTAAATATTTTAGTGTTCTCCAGAATATTCCTTTAGAAATAAATGAGACTTCAGGTTTTTGAGGGAAGGTCTTGAGAGGATATGATAATTATTAAACAACATTATGTATTATATACAATGAATCATTATATAATTACTATGTATTTTGTTATTTATTAATTATTCAAACATTTACTAAATTCTTAAAATAATGCTACAATTGCTATTCCCATTTTAAAGAGAACAAACTGGGACACACAGAGATATAACAATTATGCCAAGACCCTTGTCTTCATCAATTTGGGTTGCTATAACAAAGTACAATAGACTGAGTAGCTTATAAATAACCACAAGTTATTCCTCACAGTTCTGAAATTTGGAAGTCTGAGCTCAGGGTGCCAGCATGGTCATGTTCTGGTAAGGGCTCTCTTGCAGGTTATGAACTGTTGACTTTGTATTGTATCCTTGCATGCCAAAACAGGTGTGAAAGCATCCTCTAAGGTCCCTTTTATAAGGGTACTAATTCCATTCCTACATGCTCTATACTCATAACATTATTATCTCTCAAAGCTACCTTCCCTCCTAATTCTATAACATGTAGAGTTAGGATTTCAACAGCTGTATAGCCAGTAAATAGTACAATGAGAATTCAAATCTAGACATACAAACTCCAGAGAAATTGCTTTCTTGTTTTTTGCCTTTTGTTCTACTTTGAAATCTATTTAAATTTTTTAAAAGTCTATAAAGATGTATATACACAATTGAAAATAAATAATAGAAAAATGATCACCCATGTGTCTGGTTATCAGATTCTAATGAAGACCCTAGAAATCCCTGTTTGCTTCCCTCATAACGTCTTTCATCCCTATGAAAAACATCTCATATGCTAAATTTTTAAATTATTTATTCTACACAGTTGTAACAGATATCCATAAGTTCTGAAATAATAGACTGTTCAGTTGTCTATGCAATTTATATAAGTATGTTCATATAAATTGGATCATCTGTGGGCTTGCTTCAATCATTGTGGTATTGAACTTCAATCATTGTGGTATTGAATTCATTCATGTTCATGCTTTTTATTCACTTATATTGCTCTGTAGTATCCCACTGTATAAATACATGTTTGCCTTTTAATTCATTAAACTGTTGATTGACTTTCTGGTGCTCTGAATTTTGTTACCATGAACAATAATGATATAAGCATTACTGGACATATCCTCTCATGCACTTGAACAATAGTTCTTTTTCAGCATATCCACATTAAGGAAGGAACTATCTGGGTCATGCCAAGAACCAGGAAGATATCAAGGTGAGTGTAACAGACAATTAATAGATACCCCAACACCAAGAAGACAGAGATGTTAGAATTATCTGGAGAAGATTTTAAAGTAGACATCATAAAGTGCTTCAACAAGCAATTTTAAACACAATTCAATGAGCAATTATGAAATAAATGAAAATAGGGTTTCAGCAAAGAAATATTAAGTCTGTGCAAAAAAATAGAAAATACAATCACAATCAAGTGGAGTTCATCCCAGGGATGCAAGGTTGGTTCAACATATGGAAATCAATAAATGTAATTCATCACATCAATTTAAGAACCATATTATCTCAATAGATGCAGAAAAAGCATTTGACAAAATACAGCACCCCTTCATGCTCGAAATACTAGGGATGACAGGAACATATCTCAACATTGTAAAAGCTATCTAGCTAAGCCCAGGGCCAACATCATTCTAAATGGAGAAAAATTGAAAGCATTCCTTCTAAAAACTGGAACAAGACAGAGATGCCCTCTGTCACTACTTACATTTAACACAGTCATTGAAACTCTGGCAGAGCAATTAGACAGATGAAAGAAATTAAAAGGATATAGATAGGAAAAGAAGAACTCAAACTATCACTATTTGCTGACAATTATGATACTATACTTAGAGGATCTTAAAATTTCCACTAGAAAACTTCTAGAACTAATAAATGAATTCAGCAAAGTGTCAGGATAGAATATCAATATTCATAAATCAAATGCATTTCTGTACATCGGTAATGAATCCTCTGAAAGACAAACTAGGACCACTGCCTCATTTACAATAGCCTCAAAAAAAATACTTGGGAATCAACGAAAGAGGTGAAAGATCTCTACAATGAAAACTACAGAAAACTAAAGAAAGAAATTAAAGAACACCTTAGAAGATGGAACGGTCTCTCTTGTTCTTGGATAGGCAGAATTAATACTGTCAAAATGACCATACCACCAAAAGCACTACACATATTTAATGCAATTCCAATCAAGATCCCAATGACATTCCTCATAGAAATAGAAAAAGAAATCATGAAATTCATCTGCAAAAATAAGAGACCCAGAATAATCAAAGCAATCCTTAGCAAGAAGAGTGAAGCAGGAGACAACACAATATAAGATGTTAAACTATACGATAGAGCAATAGTAAAAAAAGTGACATGATATTGGCACCAAAATAGACTTGTAGGCCAATGGTACAGAATAGAGGACACAGAGACAAACCCACAAAAATGCAGTTATACTAGGCAAAGGTGCCAAAAAATATATTGGAGAAAAGATAGCCTCTTCAATAAATGGTGCTGGGAAAACTGGAAATCCACATGTAGCAAAATGAAATTAACCTCTATATCTCACCATGCACAAAACTCAACTCAAAGTGGATCAAGAACCTAGTAATTAGACCAGAGTCCCTGCACCTAATAGAAGAAAAAGTAGGCCCAAATCTTAATCGTTTGGATTAGGCCCCAACTTCCTTAACAAGACCCCCAAAGTACAAGAAATAAAATCAAGAATCAATAAATGGGATACTTTCAAACTGAAAATTTCTTCTCAGAAAAAGAAACAATCAGTGAGGTGAATGGGAGCAATTTTTTACCACATGTACATCAGAGCACTAATCTCCAGGATATATAAAGAACTCAAAAAACTTAATGCTAAAAAAGCAAATAACCCAATCAATAAATGGGCCAAGGAACTGAACAGACACTTCTCAGAAGAAAATATATGATCAATCAACAAATATGTGAAAAAAATGTTCAACATCTTTAGCAATTAGAGAAATACAAATCAAAAGTACTCTAAGATTTCATCTCACTCTGGTCAAAATGGCAGTTATTAAGAATACAAGCAACAACAAGTGTTGATGAGGATGTGGGGGAAAAGGCACACTCTTATAATGCTGGTGGGACTGCAAATTGGTGCAACCAATCTGGAAAGCAGTATGGAAGATTCCTTAGAAAACTTGAAATGGAACCATCATTTGACCCAGCTATCCCACTCCTTGGTCTATACCCAAAGGATTTAAAAACAGCATTCGACAGTGACACAACCACAACAATGTTGATAGAGTATAAATCACAATAGCTAAATTGTGTAACAAAACTAGATGTCCTTCAATAAATTAATGGATAAAGAAACTGTAGTATATATATGAAGTGGAATATTACCCAGCATTAAAAAAAGAACAAAATCATGGCATTTGGGGGTAAATGGATGGAGCTGGAGAATATCATGCTAAGTGAAGTAAGCCAATACCCCCCCAAAAAAAACAAAGTCTGAATGTTTTCTCTGATAAGTGGATGCTGATCCAGAATAGGGGTTGGGGGGAACATGGGAGGAATGGAGGGACTTTGGATAGGGCAAGGAGGAGGGAGGGGAAGGAAAGGGGACATGGGGGTAGGAAAAATGGTGGAATTAGATGGACATCATTACACTAGGTACATATATGAAGACATGAATGGTGTGACTCTAATTTGTGTACAACCAGAGAAATGAAAAATTGTGATCCATTTGTGCACTACGAACTGAAATGCATTCTGCTGACATGTATAACAAATTAGAACAAATAAATTAATTAATTTTAAAAATAAATATAAAATACACAGAAATGCCAATGAAAATTTGGGCAGTAATTGATACAAAAAAATCAATGGAGAAGCTCAAGAGCAGAATGGAGGAGACAAGTAATGAATCAGTTAACTAGAATATGGGACTTTAGAAATGGTCTAATCTGAACAACAGAGAGAAAGTAGACTGTTTAAAAATGAACAGAGCCCCAGGATCTTGTGGAACAGTAACAAAAGATCTACCATTTGTGTCATTGGATTCTCAAGAGGAACAGAGTAAGAGGATGAAGTTGAAATGAAATAACAGGGGCTGGGGTTGTAGTTCAGTATTAGAACAGTTACCTAGCATGTGGAAGACCCTGAGTTTGAAACCTGCCATTAAAAGGAGGAGGAGGAGGAGGAGGAGGAGGAGGAGGAGGAGGAGGAGGAGGAGGAGGGGGAGGAGGAGGGAGGAGGAGGGAGGAGGAAAAGAAAGACAATAAAAGGAAAGACACATGGCTGAAAAGTTCCCTTATTTGGCAAAATGACATAAACTCAGATAATATAAAAGCCAAACAAATCCCAAACAGGATAAACCTAGAGAAACTATACAAAAAAATATTACAGTCAAGTATTGAAAAATAAACACAGGGAAATATCTTAAAAAGATAAATGACACCTTACCAATAGGAACAATAACAATTTAGATATTTCTCATTGGAAACCATGAAGCACAGAAAGCTGCACAATGTTTCTCAGGTGATAGAAGAAATGAACTGTCAAGACAGGATCCCATATCCATTGAAAATGACCTTCAGGAAAAGAATCTGTTGCCAAAAACAAGGCTAAAATAATTCTTTAAACACAAAGGAAACAATTTTTAAAAGGAATCTTAAGAATGTTGGGAAAGAATTAATAACACAGGAAATAAATACATGTGTAAATAATAGAGATTTTCCTTCAACTCTTGAGTTTTCTAAACTACCTTTGATGGTCAAGTCCAAAATTATAACACTCTTTGATGTGGTTATGAGTGTATGTACAGAAAATATAAAAGACAATTATGTTATAAAGGGAAGAAGGTAAAGAGAGGTAAGTTCTTTACACTTCACTTGAGCTGGTAAAATGATGACACTAGCATATTCCAAGTTATTTATAAATAATATCTTGAGCAACCAACAAAAAAGCTATAGAGCGATACACTAATAAACAATGTAGATGCATCAAGATGGAATTGTGAAGAAATGTCCCAGTAATTTACAGGAAGTTAGGGGAAAGAACAGTAGTTCTGTGGCAGAGCTTTCACTTGTCATGTATAAGTTCCTGGTTTCAATATCCAGCACCACCAAAACAACAAGCAAATAAACAAACAAACAAAAAGAAACAAAAGGAAAATAAGAAAGAACAACAGAAAACAACAAAAAAAAAAACCACATTAAGGCTCTAACATATCAACAAGTACATTAAATGTAAATGGCTTAAATACACCAATTATAACAAAGATTTGGGGAGAGTGGGTTTAAGAAATCACAACTCAATTATATATTGTCTACAAAAAAATTCTATGCAGATTGAAAATTAAAATAAAAAAATTATGTTAACATTAATAAAAGTAAAGCAGGAGTGGCTATATTAAGTCAGATAAAGTAACATCAGAGACAGAGTGGAATATTATAGGAGAAAGAAGAAACATAATAATCCTAAATGTGTACATACCAAACAACAGAGCTGCAAAACATGCAAAAAGACTGATAGACTGAAAGAGAAATAGATGAATTTTCAAGTTGGAGGCTTCAAGGATCCTCTCAACAATTGATAGATGAACTAAAGAGAAAAATCAGCAGAGTTACAGAAGAGTTCAACAATATCATGAACTATTGGCATCTCAGCTGTATTTACAGAACAACCCACCTAACAACTCAATACACACTGTTGTCAAACACTCACAGAACATACACAATGTAGACCACATCCTGGCCCATTTCAAACAAACCTCAACCACTTTAAAAATGAAATTAGACAGAGTGGGTTCTCTAACCATAATGGAATCCAATTAAAAATAAAATAAAAGGAAAATCTTCAAACACTTGGAAACTTAACAAGGCACTTGTAAATAATCTAAGAATCAAAGAGGATGTCTCAAGTGAAATTTAAAGAATGGAGTCCTAATTAGAAAAAGATATATTCCATGATTGTATAATTACATCAAATGAATTCTATTGTATAACTAAAAGAACCAATGAACAACAAAATAAAATACCTGTAGTAATTTTTTAAATAAATAAAAATACATTGTGTTAGCCAAGCAAGGTGATACATGCCTATAATCCCAGCAACTCAGGAGTCTGAGGCAGGAGGATTGCAAGTTTGAGGCCAGTCTCAGCAATTTAGTGAGACCCATCTCCAAATAAAAGGGCTGGAGATGTGGCTCAATAGTAGAGTGCCTCTGGGTTTAATTCCCAGTACAATAACAACAAACGTTGAATGGAATGGAAAACAAAAATACAACATATCAGTATTTGGGAGAGGATAATTTACAGCACACTAAGTAAATATGTTAAAAAAGATAGAAAGTCTAAATCAATTACTCAACACTTTGGTAGTTACAACTTCCATCTTAAGACTCTAGAAAGAAGATGAGAAAAATAAAATGAAGGCATGCCAAAGGAAGAAAATTATGATGATGATAGAAGCCAAGGAAATTAAAAGCAAAAATAATAGAGAAAATATATGAAACCAAGAACTAGTTCTTTAAAAAAAATCAATAAAACTGACAAACCTCTAGCAACAATGATCAAAAATCTTCTTACTCCACCACATCAGATTTCACATATAATTTAGCATCAAATTTTTCATGTTTTCTAATTTTCCTTCAGTGTACCTCCTATTATTTGGGATATTTCTTACATGATTGTTTACATATCATCTTTTTCCTACCCCTGAATTATTGTGCTTTTCTTTTCATATAATGAAATTACAGAGAATTATGAGAAGTCCATTTCATCCTTGAAGGGTAGTCTTTACCTTTCAATTTGGCAAACATGAAGAATTTCTGAAAGATATAATGGAATTATAGGAAAACAAATATTTGAAACACAAAAGGGAAATCAACTTGATAAGGTATGCAATGATATAAGTTAACTAAATGAAATTAAATATAGTGTACTTTGCAAGTTTTCATAAAAGAACTTTTTCAGGACATTGGTAATAATCCAGCTAAATTAACCTTTAGAACATCTTTAATTTCAGTTCTGCACACATGAGCATAAAGAGAATAGGGCATTGTGATTTTTTTTACATTGTCTACCATTCCATGTCACTTAAAGCAAAGATTGAGATCTTGCTATTGAGATATTAAAAGAAGTTGGAGAATATGATTAAAATTATTCACAATGAAAGCATAAATGTTCTATATCTTGAAAAAGGTGTGTATTACATGGATCAATTCATTTGTTACAATGGTACCATTAAGTTTGGTACCTTTCAATTTATGTAAACATTACCTCCAGAAAAGGACAATACAAAAAGTAAATGTGTAGTGGAGGTAGAAACTGAAGAGAAAGTTACAGATAAGACAAGACAATGTTGTGAAACTGAAAGATGCGTTTGCTTTGTATATGTTGGAAATTTTCCATAATAAAAATATTTTAAATAATTCCTTGTGAGAACATGTTTATGAAAGCCAAGTCAATTCAAAGTCACTCAAGCAAATCAAATTAAAGCAAAAAGGATAAAATCAGAGACACATTCTCCTGTAGATATCTAATGTAATCAATCCACTTTCTGTAAAAAGGCAACTTCTTGACATACCCAACTGATATCTTTTGGGAGGATGTTCAGATACTTTCTTCTTTCTCTCTGCCATGATTATCATTGTCCTCAAATATATTTCACTGATATAAATTGAGTTTAACACATACTGTACTGCTGATGAAGGTTGCTTTTAAATGAGAAATAATTCAACAAGAAGTATTGAGGATACCTGATGTGCTGCAATCATACAGAGTGAGTACAGGACTTTGGAAGACAAGATTGCTGGAATCAGAACTTCAGTCCCCACTCAGAAGGATGCATTTCGAAGTGAGCCATAAATTGCCTTGTTTCAGAAAATAAACTAAATCCATCTGAGATTGTCATTATTGTTGGTTTTGTCTCATCAATTCCTTTTTCTTGTTCATATCCTCAAGGGATAATCCATTCTCAGTAATATTTAGTGAGTGAGTCCTGGAGGCGAGTCACATTGATATTCTATATCCTTATGGCTTTATATATCTGATTTACCCATAAAATGACCTTAGCTTTTCAGACTATTTTATTTAGTTTTATTTGTTTTACCTGGCATTGAAGTATTTGGAAAATATCTTCATTTTTAGTTTTGCATCATCTTGGCTCTTCTGTGAAGTAAATTTTTCTTGACCTCAGTGGATTTCACCTCTAAATAAATATGAAATCCACCATAAATAAATTATGCTTGGCATATTTCATGTTCTTATATTTTCACTTTTTCCATGCTTTCAGGATATTTAGAAAAACGTTGCCAGTTGTGGTGGTGCATGCCTATACTCCCAGCAGCTAGGGTGATTGAGGCAAGAGGATCACAAGTTCAAGGCCAGTCCCAATCACTTAGTGAGATCCTAAGCAACCCTGTCTGGGGATGTGGCTCAGAGGTTAACTCCTGGATTCAATCCCCAGTATCAGAGAGAGGACAGAAGAGAGAAGAGAGGAAAGGAAAGAGGAGGGGAGAGAGGAATGAGGAGAGAAGAGAGGAGATGGAATAATTTTTCAATTTATCCGAGCAGAAACTGGTGGGATAAAGTGAGCATAGTCACAATGTTCTGTCATTGAATTCCATGGTTTTCACTCAAATGTTAAGACACCTTTTCACATCAACTTATTTGACCTATATTTATAGGACCTGGATAAGAAAATATGACAAAGGTAGTTCTTGAATGTCTTCTTTTGCATTGTGATATATTCTTAGGAAAAGGACTTTTTATCATTGTAACCAATATGAGGAGAATTTGAGAAAATGTTAGATCAAAACACACAAGACTCTTCAAACTATGACCAATTCTATTAATACAAAATGAAGATTAACACTAAGAAGCTTCTGACAAATATAATTGATTGTTCCTAATTCCTTTTCTGAAACATTTAACTTACGTTGATGCTTCTGTCATAAGTAACTCTTGGTTTCAACTTTTCTTCTAACAGCCTAATTGTTTTCTTTACTGTGCACACATCACCACATTACAAAGTAAGTAGGTTGTTCATGCCGTTTGAGTCATATAATTTAGAAAAATCATTGTCAGTTTTACAATTAGTGTGTTAAACATCTTTTACAATTTGGATAGTTTGTTGATGAGTTTGTTGGGACAGGTAAATAATATACTTTATGGACTGGGCATGTGGTTCAGTGGTATAGCCCTTGTCCAGCATGCACAAAGCCCTAGGCTCAATCCTCAACATTGCCAAAAAAAAAAATTTTTTTTTTACACTGCTTATCAAAGATAAATTGTACTTCTAAAGAATCAAAGTTGATTATAGGAGTTTGTTACCTAAGAGAGTGATTCTTAAACATTAATATGCATAAGAATCACTTAATGAGAATCACATAGGGGAAAAGATTGAAGTGTAGATTGCCCTTAGCACCAGACAGTTTGATTGAAATATCTGGAGGGAGCCAAGGAATTGACTTTAAAAACAAAAATTTTAAAACACGCACACAAACAAGCCTTCCAAACAACTCCTTATGCCTGTGCTTCACACACTCCATTTGAGTAACACTGATTCAAACTAAGCTCAGATTTCAGAAGCATTGTTAACTTGAAAATACCTCATGAAGTTAATAACTTGACCGCGTGGTGGCGGTGCAGGCTAAGAGAATGAATAAAAGCTCCAAAGATTTGGTGGACTCCCACTTCACCCAGAAACCAAAGAAAGAAAATACAGAACACAATTACAGCTAGAGCTAAGATAGATGTAATCGGTAAGGGAGTCGTAGCTGGATAAGCTATAAGGAGGAATTAAAAATCTATATACAACAAAGACATTTCAAAGGGTCTGTGGTCGATCTGGAATTGGGAGCTGAAAAGGATTTCCCCCTCCGGAACTGGAACCAGACATAACAATGGAGATGGTGAAAACAAAAATACAGCACAAGAAAAGGCAAGTGGCTACCTTTATTATACTGATGCTTTTGTGGGAGGTGGGTTCAGAATCGGTTCAGTATTCCATAATGGAGGAGACAGAAAGTGGCACGTTTGTGGCTAACTTGACAAAGGACCTGGGATTTAAGGTGGGAGAGCTGGCAGATCGGAGCGCCCGTGTTGTTTTCAAAGGAGGCAGACAACATTTGCAGCTTGACCCACAAACCCATGATTTGCTGCTAAATGAAAAACTGGACCGGGAGGAACTCTGTGGCTCCACTGAGCCCTGTGTGCTACCTTTTCAGGTGTTACTGGAAAACCCCTTGCAGTTTTTTCAGGCTACCTTGCGAGTCAGAGATATAAATGACCATGCTCCAGAGTTTCCAGCCAGAAAAATGCTACTGAAAATATCAGAAATTACTATGCCAGGAAAGATATTTCCTTTGAAAATGGCGCAGGATTTAGACGTTGGCAGCAACAGCCTTCAAAGCTACTCCATCAGCTCCAACCCTCACTTCCACGTTCTTACCAGCAATCGCAGCGACGGCAGGAAATTCCCAGAGCTAGTGCTTGACAAAGCATTGGATCGCGAGGAGCAGTCCCAATTCAGACTAACCCTGACCGCCCTGGATGGTGGGTCTCCGCCCCTATCGGGAACTTCAGACATTCAAATCCTGGTTTTGGACATCAATGACAATGTCCCTGAGTTTACTCAGGACCTCTATGAGGCGCACATCTCTGAGAACAAACACCCTGGCTCGCTGGTAATTACCGTTTCAGCCAGGGATTTAGATGCGGGATCATTTGGGGAGGTATCTTACACCTTATTTCAAGATGATGACATTAACCAACCCTTCGAAATAAATGCAATAAGTGGAGAGATTCGACTGAGAAAAACTTTGGATTTTGAAGAATTTCAGTCTTATCATGTGGATATTGAGGCCACAGATGGTGGGGGCCTAACAGGAAAATGCTCTTTAATCGTTCAGGTCCTGGACGTGAATGACAATGCTCCTGAATTGACTGTGTCCTCACTTAACAGCCCTATAGCTGAAAACTTGCCAGGAATAATAGTGGCAGTTTTCAGTGTTTCTGATGCAGATTCTGGACCTAACCAAGAAGTTATTTGTTCCATAGACGACAATCTCCCCTTTCTTCTAAGACCTTCAGTGGAAAATTTCTATGCTCTGGTAACAGATGGAGCTCTGGACAGAGAGACCAAAGCCGAGTACAACATCACCATCACGGTCACAGACTTGGGGACACCCAGGTTGAAAACCGAGCACAGCATAACCATCCACGTCTCTGACGTCAACGACAACGCCCCTGCCTTCACGCAAACATCCTACACACTATTGGTGCGTGAGAACAACCAACCCGCCCTGAACATAGGCAGTGTCAGCGCCACAGACAGAGACTCAGGCACCAACGCCCAGATCACTTACTCACTGCTGCCAACCCAGGACCCGCACCTGCCCCTGGCCTCGCTGGTTTCCATCAACGCAGACAATGGGCAGCTGTTCGCGCTGACGGCGCTGGACTTCGAGGCCCTGCAGGCATTCGAGTTCCGCGTGGGCGCCACAGACCAAGGCTCACCCGCGCTCAGCAGCCAGGCGCTGGTGCGAGTGGTGGTGCTGGACGACAATGACAACTCGCCCTTCGTGCTGTATCCAATGCAGAACGCCTCTGCGCCCTGCACCGAACTGGTTCCCAGGGCGGCAGAGCAGGGCTACCTGGTCACCAAGGTGGTGGCAGTGGACAGAGACTCAGGCCAAAACGCCTGGCTGTCATACCAGCTGCTCAAGGCCACGGAGCCCGGAGTGTTTGGCGTGTGGGCGCACAATGGCGAGGTGCGCACAGCCAGGCTGCTGAGCGAGCGCGACGCGGCCAGGCACAGGCTGGTGGTGCTGGTCAAGGACAATGGCGAGCCTCCGCTGTCTGCCAGCGTCACGCTGCACGTGCTTCTGGTGGATGGCTTCTCCCAGCCCTACCTGCCGCTCCCGGAAGTGGCGCCCGAGCGCGCGCAGGGGGACTCGCTCACTGTCTACTTGGTCATCGCCTTGGCGTCGGTGTCATCGCTTTTCCTCTTCTCTGTGCTGGTGTTTGTGGCGGTGAGGCTTTGCAGGAGGCGCAGGGCGGCGCCGCTGGGTATCTGCTCTTTGCCTGAGGGCCACTTTCCTGGCCACCTGGTGGACTTTAGTGGCACTGGGACCCTGTCCCAGAGCTACCAGTATGAGGTGTGTCTGGCTGGAGACTCTGGGTCTGGTGAGTTCAAATTCTTGAAGCCTATTATCCCCAACTTACCTCCTTAGGGAACTGGAGGGAAATTGAGGAAAGTCCCACCCTTCAGAATAGCCTCCTATTCTGTGAAATATTGTATTACTATACTAAACCCTACTTAATTAAGTTTAGAAATGTTCTTTTTTTTTGTAGTTGTAGATAGACATAATGCTTTTATTTTATTATTTGTTTATTTTTATGTGGTGCTGAGGATGGAACCCAGTGCCTCACCAATGCTAAGCAAGTGCTCTGCCAGTGGGGTACAGCAGCAGCTCCAGGAAATGTTCTTTAACTTAAATTCATGTTATTGATTCATGTTTTGATTCTCCAATTCTTTTATTACTATTCATTATGCTGAAATTTTACAATAAAAGTCAGATACCAGAGATGTACCATATTTTATCCATTATCCATGTGCTTCATCTTTTTTATTACTCTCACCTACTTTTTAATTAATTAATTTTAATTGGGTATATATGACATCAGAATGCATTTTGATTGTACACAATTGCAATACAACTTTTCATTTATCTGGTTGTATATGATGTAGCAACTCTCACCTACTTTTGACAACTGAAATAAAAAGTAATTTTTTAGTAATTAAGACATTTAAAATTACCTATCCTTTCAAAAAACTATATTCCAAAATCCTTACAATTCTATTTCTAAGAATTGGTTACAGTCATTTCTCTACTACTTTGGAGAACTATTTTTAAATTGTATTTGAAAGTATTTAATCTCCCAAAGGCAGTCTCATTTTGAGATAACTCCACCAGTGTGTATATAACTCTAAATGCTAAGACAGATAAATGTAAAAATAGCCATTCATACTTATATGCATATTAGTACACCATAATGATTAATACTTTCTTTGGATATAGACTTTGCTGAACTGTCAACACATAAAATTGCAATTTGTAAACCTCATATAAGAATATGATGGTCTTTTTTCTTAACACTAAGCTAATTATAAATGATTAATAAATATTGGATTAATGTTATTAAAATTTCAGTAATGATGGTTTAAAATTGATTAATGTTAATATCTTCTTTACAATAAACTACCCTTGCCAATGAGTGAAGTTATTAAATATTTCTTATGTTCTTATTTTTGTTTAACAGTTTCAAAGTTCAAAAGTACTGTTTTGTAAAATCCAAATTATATTTTTAAATTTCTCTGGTTTTCAAGCTTTTATATATGATACTAAGCCAAGAACTAAGTACTGTGTTAGACTGATTATTAAGGAATATCAGACTTTCCTTTCTACTGCTGTGTAAGCATCTTTTATCTCTATTAGCCACAAAACCATTTACATTCACAGGTTAACCTAACATTTTCTCTTCTTGTATCAGTTATGTTTGTGATTTTTTAATGAAAATTCTCATTTCAACTTGCTACAAAAGGCAGACAATTCACATTAAATGACAAGTGAACTTTTATTTTTATACTTAATTGAAACGAAAGTAGGTCTCACTGTATTTTGTAACCAAATAAGTCCAATTTTTATAGATTATTGCCAATTGGCTTGAAGAGTGTTGATAACATTTATTATTTGAAATTTTCAGATACTTATCCTTTCCTCTGTCAAATAAAATTATTTTTTGTTGAGAAGATTTTCCTCTTTCACTATTCACACTCCAACCACATGGCATTAGTTGGAACTTTGTTCTTTTTCTTTCTTTTTAAATTTTATTTTAAATTTTTTCTTGTTTTATTGTGTTTTGTAATTTTTTTATTTGTTCTTCTTAGATATACATGACAGTAGAGTATATTTTGTAGTTTTTCAATTCCCAGGACTCCATAGGCCAGAAAATGTAATCCAGAATAGACTCCTGTCTAGTGCAAAAGGTCAAAACACTTCCCCCAGAAAGTATATTTTTTTTACTTTTTTGTCTTTATTGTCTTTTTCAAGTTTGTAGAAAAGACGTTGCCTGAAGTCTGAGATTACACTGTTTCAAGTAAAACGAGTGGGTATTTTCTCTTTAGTTCACTGGGCATTACATCCAGTGGGTTTATGAGGGGAAAAAAGCCCAGAACCTATTTAAGCCTAGGACTGAGAAGAAAACACATTTTAATTTTTTTCATGAGTTATAGTTACTTTGCAATTTAGGAACAGAAATCAGATTTTAAAAATCATAATTTTGCCTAATTAAATGAACAAATTAATATCTGTAATAGAAATAAACTCCACAAGACAAAAAAAATTGTTTCATTTACTGTTGATCCTTAGAAGCTAAAAGATTGCCTGCACAGGTAAATATTTGTTAAATGAATTTGCCTCAGCAGAGTTTGTTTACTGGATTTTATCTTACTTAGGACTATATATTACTTTTGTTTTTATAACTATTGTTAGCTACTTGAATAATACTGCAAAATGGGTTCAGGAAAGGGGATTGTATAAACACTATGACCTACAATTTATGGTAGCTCTTGCTATGTATAAAAAATTATCTGAATTTGTAAAGCAGAACGCTTGGTGGCGCTGCAGGCTAAGAGAGTGAAAAACTGCAGTCAGTGACTCCTTGAAAACTGAACAGTTTCCGGCAGTTTAAAAAGGAACCGTGTTACATTTCTAGGGGTAGAATATTTCAAAGAAGCAGCTCCCCCTATGTCAATCGTGTTTTTTTTAAAAAAAGATTAACTTGACATTATTAAGTCTAGATAGCGGAGTTGGATACAAATCAATTATTGTGTATTAAAATACTGCATCTTTTGGACCTGAAGGAACAATGGAGTCTCCGCTCTCCAAAGCGCCTCAGAAAAGGCAAGTGACCATCTTTATTTTCTTGTTTCTACTGTGGGAGGTGGGCAGTGTAACCGTTAAGTATTCCATTCTAGAAGAAAGAGACAGCGGTTCTTTTGTGTCCAACCTAGAAAACGATCTAGGGCTGGGCATAGGGGAGCTAGCCAAGAGGAGAGCCCAGATTCTTTCCCAAGGGAACAGACAGCACTTAGAGCTTGAACAAAAGAGTGGGAATTTGCTCCTAAAAGAAAAATTGGATCGAGAGGAGTTGTGCGGGGACACAGATCCATGTATACTGCATTTCCAGGTGTTAGTGAAAAACCCGGTGCAGTTTATTCAAGGTGAACTACACCTCCAAGATGTAAATGACCATGCCCCAGAATTCTTGGGAAAGGAAATCCTCCTTAAAATCGCGGAAAGCAGCCAACCAGGGACTCTGTTTCCTTTGGAAATAGCTCAAGATTTGGACGTTGGTAACAACACAGTTCAGAACTACATAATTAGCAGCAACTCCCATTTTCACCTTCTCACTCGCAGTCACAGCGACGGCAGGAAATATCCCGAGCTGGTGCTGGAGAAAGCCCTGGACCGAGAGGAGCAACCCGAGTTCAGGTTAACCCTCACAGCTCTGGATGGTGGGTCTCCGCCCAGAACTGGAACTTGCCAGGTTCTCATCCTGGTTCTGGACATCAATGACAATGCCCCTGAATTTGCTCAAGGACTCTACCAGGTGCAGGTCCCAGAGAACAGCCCTGTAGGTTCCCTTGTCATAATCGTCACCGCTAGAGATTTAGATGCTGGGATCTATGGGGAGCTCACCTACTCATTTTTCCAATCACCAAATCAAGTCATTCAGGCCTTTGAAATAAATAAAGACTCAGGAGAAATTAGATTAAAAAAACTGTTGGATTTTGAAGAAATTGACTCTTACCACATAGAAATTGAGGCCTCAGATGGTGGAGGTCTTTCAGGAAAATGCACTGTCGACATAGAAGTGATGGATGTAAATGACAACGCCCCTGAACTGGCTATGTCATTACTTATCAATGATATCCCAGAAAATTCCCCAGAAACTGTAGTTGCTATTTTCAGAATTTCAGATCCAGACTCTAAAGACAACGGAAAAATGATGTGTTCCATTCAAGACCATCTACCCTTTATTCTGAAACCCACAGTAGAAAACTTCTACACTTTGGTCACAGAAGGAGCGCTGGACAGAGAAACCAGAGCCCAGTACAACATCGTCATCACCGTCACCGACTTCGGGACACCCAGGCTGAAAACCGAGCACAACATAACTGTCCTCATCTCCGACGTCAACGACAACGCCCCTGCCTTCTCCCAAACGTCATACACACTGTTGGTGCATGAGAACAACCAACTCGCCCTGCACATAGGCAGCATCAGTGCCACAGACAGAGACTCAGGCACCAACGCCCAGATCACTTACTCACTGCTGCCAAAACAGGACCCGCACCTGCCCCTCGCCTCGCTGGTTTCCATCAACGCAGACAATGGGCAGCTGTTCGCGCTGAGGGCGCTGGACTTCGAGGCCCTGCAGGCATTCGAGTTCCGCGTGGGCGCCACAGACCAAGGCTCGCCCGCGCTCAGCAGCCAGGCGCTGGTGCGAGTGGTGGTGCTGGACGAAAATGACAACCCGCCCTTCCTGCTGTACCCAATGCAGAACGCCTCTGCGCCCTGCACCGAACTGGTACCCAGGGCGGCAGAGCAGGGCTACCTGGTCACCAAGGTGGTGGCGGTAGACAGAGACTCAGGCCAGAACGCCTGGCTGTCATACCAGCTGCTCAAGGCCACGGAGCCAGGGCTGTTTGGCGTGTGGGCGCACAATGGCGAGGTGCGCACAGCCAGGCTGCTGAGCGAGCGCGACGCGGCCAGGCACAGACTGGTGGTGCTGGTCAAGGACAATGGCGAGCCTCCGCTGTCTGCCAGCGTCACGCTGCACGTGCTTCTGGTGGATGGCTTCTCCCAGCCCTACCTGCCGCTCCCGGAAGTGGCGCCCGAGCGCGCGCAGGGGGACTCGCTCACTGTCTACTTGGTCATCGCCTTGGCGTCGGTGTCATCGCTCTTCCTCTTCTCTGTGCTGGTGTTTGTGGCGGTGAAGCTGTGCAGGAGGCGCAGGGCGGAGCCCTTGGGTGTCTGCTCTGTGCCTGAGGGCCAGTTATCTGGCCACCTGGTAGATGTCAGTGGCACCGGGACCCTGTCTCAGAATTATCGATATGAAGTTTACCTGGCGGGAAGCTCTGAGACTAGTGAGTTCCAAGTTCTTAAACCAATGCTCCCCAACTTACTGGGTGAAGGTGCTGATAAGAATACCGAAGAAAACCGTAACTTGAGGAATCATTTTGGGTTCAATTAGGAATGTGATTTTGACAATATGAGATAAATTATTATATTCACTAGTCTTGTAAATTCTTTACCCTTTCATTCACGTAAAGAAAGTACTAAAGTGTGGTAGTAATTATTGTATATATAAGAATTTCAACCTGTAGTACTATTTTTTCATTGTTTCCATTTCTTAGGTATCTCACATAATGCACGTGGACACAATAGCAGAGAAATCAAGTGGTGTTTTTTCTTTTGGTCCTGTTTTTGTAAGTCACATATATTTTCAGGTTTAATTTTCAACTTATTCGTTGGTACCTTTTATGATTAATATAATCATTCTCCAAACTTACTGATTACCCACAGGAATTATTTGTAATTAATGTCTCTTAGTTTTTTAAAAAAATAGTTTTCATTTATGCAATAAATTTAAGTGACTTTATAAATTGTGTTTCTGTTGTTTTGTTTCAAAAACATAATTGTCTTTCTCAAAGAAACCAATATTTTAATCTGGATGGTGTTTACTTAAGTTGAGTAGTTTCTTTCAAAATTGATATCATTCAGTTAGGTGATCTATTATTTTATGGGATTTAATATCTATTACGTGAAAAATTTTAAAACAGTGGTAGACTTGTGACTACTTTTTCATTATAAATGGGTTTGGTACTGAATGATTCTTATTTTTCAAATTATATTTACTCACATCATTCAAACATATACAATAAGTACAAAAATAAGATTAACATAATAATTCCGCTATCCAGAAGTAATTTAAGTAACATTATTCTAAAATATTCTATTTGGACTGAGAGTGTAGCTCAGTGGTAGCTCACACAATGAGCAGTCAAGAAGCTGAGTTCCATACCCAAGACCATATAAAAAGAGTATAAATAAAATATACCTCTAAATATATATAAGAGTGAATTGTTGGGTGGAGATAATTTATAAAACTGATAATAAACTGATAGTTTCTAATTAAAATTATTAGATAAAATGTAATAAAATGAGAAATTATAAAACTTTCTTAGGCTTAGACAAATAATATCTATGAGATTTGAAAACAAGATTATGATGCATATGAAGAACAGCAAATGTATCTCAGTGGTTATTCAGGGGTTATTCAATCCCCAGCTCTGCCCAAAAATTGCTGCTGTGGTGCATACTAAGAAATTAGCATCATTTAACTGTTTTGTTTAAAAATGAGAAAATAGTGCTGGGTATGTAGCTTAGTGATAGAGTACTTACTTAGCATATGTGAGACCTTGAGTTTGATCTCCAGCACTGCAAAAACAAGTACATAATAATAAAGCAAAAATGAGCAAATAAACACTTTTAAATCTCCTCTCTCCTCATCAGGCTTATACTTTGTGTGATATATACCTATATATTACCTTATCAATATTTGTAACATTTACAATATATTTGAAAAGATAACTTCTATAATCAGCCATTTTATATTTTTAATTGAATTTCATATAATGATACATTTTTAAATTTCATTTGACTGCCCAGAGGTAATCACTTTTGATATTTGTATCTGTTCTTCCCTATTTACTTTTTTTTAATAATACATGGTTTATTTTGTTGTTGGCTTTAAATTTTTGCAATGCTGGGGATAGAAACCCAGGGCTCACATATTCTGGATGAGTGCTCTACAACTGAACTACCTCTCCAGCCACTACTTCTGTATTTCTAAATAATATGTTTATTAACTGCTTTTTTCCATTTTCAGTTTTAGATATCCTTTACTTCCTTTCTTAAACAGCACACACAAACATTCACACATACACATATACTTTTACATTTTCTCTACTCCATCCTCCAAATTAGAAATATAATTGCTTATATTGTGTTTAAATGATTAATACTGTGCAAATATTGATTACATCTGAGCCTCAAGAGGAAAAAAGAAAAGCCACTTTGTTTAGCCTTAAATTAATAGTTGCCTCCTTTTTCATCTTATTTACTTTTCTATCTACATAGTTTTAAGGTATTCCCATGCTTTCTAAAATCTAAAGCTCACAATTTGATATTTAGTCTCAAAAAGATATCTATTAGTTTCATTCTTTTCTCTTCAAGCCACTCTAGAGCAAAACAAACTCCTGTTCAACAGTATACTATTTGCTCTCTAGACCTATTGCATAGCAAGTAGTTTGTATTACCCTCATAATGGGAATCTTATCTTCCTTTTGCATTTGATTTCATTTTCTGGATTTTCTACTTCTCTCTTATTATTTTCTTTGGAGTTCCTAAAGAATATTTGCTATTAATGTATTGAGAGATTGAATATCTTAAAATTCTAGATGTCAAAAGATTCAGTGTGAAGATTTTATTGTGTGCAAAGTTATAGGTGGAATTATTTGCTGCTAGTACTTTGAAGGCATTCTTCCTCTGTCTTTTAATCTCCAGTGTCGAATATGCATTAACATTCTGACCATCCATGTTTTTCTGAGAACCACTGTTTTCCCTCTAGGTCTCTGGATCTCAACCAGAGCAATTTTACCACCCAGAGACATTTGGCAATGTCTGGAAACATTTTGATATTCACAACTGTAGGACATTCTTCTCCTCGGTAGATATGCTGTTAAATATTCCACAATCCATGGGTCAGCTTCCCACAAAGAATTAACTGACCTCAAATGCCAGTAGTGTTGAGGCTGAGAAACTTTATATGAATTTACCTTCTTATATATAGCACCAGCATTCTAGAATTTCATTATTGTGTTATAGTGGAAAAAATTTTTGTCACTCATTGTGCTAGGTACTCAGTGAGACCTGTCAATCTTGAGATGTACTCTTCAAACTAGGACATGTTTAAGAATTTTGTGGGTTTGTTTTGTCATTTAAAAAATAATTTCTTCCACTCAATGTTCTTTGTTTTCTATAACTCCTTTTAATTTATAGTGAGCTCCTGGGTTGATATTTAATGTTTCTTCTTTCTTTTCCCCTTTGTTTAAAAAAATAACAATTTATGTTGAACTATCCTTGTTTCATTTGATGTGGTGAATAATCTTTGTGTGTATGTGTGTGGATGTGTGGAGGGGTGATGGTAGGGATGAACCCAGGGCCAAATGCATGCTATACAAGTGCTCTCTCACTAAGCCACACCCCCAGTCAGTGAATAATCTTTTAAATGTGCTATTAGATCCAGTTTGGCAGTATTTGGCTAGATCCAGTCTGCCAGTATTTTGTTCATTAAGGATATTGCCTTGCAGTTTCCTACTTTTTGTGTATATATGGTGCTAGGGATCTAACCCAAGACCTTGTGCATTCGAGGCAAGCATTCTACTAACTGAACTATATCTCCAGCCCTAGTTTCTTATTTTTGCTGTGTCCTTGTCCAGTTTTGGTATCAGAGTACATGTTGGGAAGAATTCCTTTCTCTTCCATTTTTTTGTGATAATTTAAGAAATTTGGTGTTATGTATTCTTTTAATGTTTGGTGGAATTCAGTAGTGAAGATGTCTAGTTCTGGGCTTTTCTTTGATGGGAGACTTTTTATTACTGATTCAATCTTATTAGTTGTTATAAGACTCTTTGGATTTTCACTATTTTTTCATGATTCAATCTGGGTAAGGTTTTTATGTCCAGGAATTTTTGCATTTCTTCTAGATGATCAAATTTATTAGCCTATAACTGATCATAATACTCTCTAATGAACCTTTGTATTTATTTCCATGGCATCAGTTGTAATGTTTCCTTTTTAATCTCTGATTTTACTTGAGTCATCTATTTTTCTTAATCTAGGTAAGGTTTGTCAGTTTTATTTATATTTTTGAAGAACCAGCTTTTTATTTCATTGATATTTGGCATTGGTTTTTTTAGTCTCTATTTCTCCTTGGATCTTTTATTTATTTTATTTTATTATTTTTTGTGATACTAGGGATAAAACCCATGTTTGCTCTACTGCTGTAGAGCAAATCCAGTCCTTTTTTAACATTTTGAGACAGGGATTGTTTTCAAGCCTGGCCTCAAACTTACATCCTCCTGCCTCAGCCTCCCAAGTAGCTGGGATTACAGGTGTGCATCACTCCACCCAGCTGAATTACCCTTTGATCTTTAATATTTCTTTGCTTATACTAATATTGGGTTGGGTTTGTGTTTTTCTAATTCCTTAAAAGGCAGCAACAGGTTGTTTATATAAGATTGTTCTGCTTTTTTTCACATAGGCACTATTGCTATGAACTTCCCTCTAAGTATGGCTATTGCAGTACCCCATAGGCTTTGGTATGTTGTGTCTCTATTTTCATTGGTTTGAAATATTTTTTAAATTTCCTTCTTGATTTCGTCCTTGATCTGTTGATTTAACAGTAAGTTGTTTAATATTCACTTTTTCTTATAGTTGTTATTATCCTTCGTATTTATTTTCCTGGATTCTAGCAAATATTCTCACTTATTTTTGCATGCTTCTGACTGAATTTTAAACTTTTGATATCAGTTTTACTTTCAAAAGCTATTTTTTGTTCAATGAATTTTAATTTTGACAGAAGCCTTCTGTTTTTAAATTCTTTGGTGAGCTATAATTCATATACCATAACAATAACCCTTAAAAATAGAATCCATTGGATTTTTAGTATATGCAAAATGTTGTACAGTTATTACCACTAATTCCAGAACATTTTCACTTGTTACCCCCAAAATCCAGTACCCATTAGCAACCACTTTCATAACCTCCTTCCTCTAACCTCTAGGAACCATTAATCAATTTTCTATCTCTTTGGTGTTCTGGACATTTCATATAAATGGAATCACACAATATGTAACTATTTGTGTCTAGATTCCTTTGCTTAGCATAATGTTTTCAAGGTTCATCTATGAATTAGTATGTATCAGTACTTCTTTCCTTTTTGTGGTTGAATAATATTTCATTGTATGAACGTGCTACATTTTGTCCATTCTTCAGTGATAGACATTTATTTGGGTTTATGTCTATTCTTGGTTATTATTAATAATACTGCTATGTACATTCATGTGTAAGTTTTTGTGTGGACATATATTTTCAATTCTCTTGAAATTGAAGATTAAAATATTCTGAAAATTAGAATTGCTAGGTCATATAGTGGCTATGCATAACTTTTGAGTTATCATCAAAACTGTTTTCCAAATCGACTGAAGTATTTTATATTTCTATCCACAGTATATGAGGGATCCAATTTCTACACATCCTCTTGTTATTTTTCTTTCTAACTCTTGCTATCCTAAAAAGTAGGAAATAGCATTATTGTGGTTTGATTTGTAGTTCCCAAATAAATAATGATGTTGTGCATTTTTTCAAATACTTATTAGTCATTTAAGTATCTTATTTGGAAAAATGTCAACTCAGATCCTTTGCTGATTTTATCATTGAATTTTTATTTTTTAATTATTTTTAATGCCTTTATTTTGTTTGTTTATTTTTATGTGGTCCTGAGGATTGAACCCAGTGCCTCACGCATGCTAGGCAAGTGCTCTACCACTAAGCTACAGGCCAGCCCAAATTTTTATTTTTTACTGTTGAATTGTAATAATTCTTTAAATATTATGGAGTAGACTCATCAGATATATTATTTTTATATATTTCTCCATTCTCTATCATTTTACTTTACTATTTTCCTTTGAATCACAAAAGCTTTTTAAAAAAACTTATGTAGCCCAAATTATCTTTTTGTTGTTATTGCTGTTACAGAATGCATGAGAATTACAGACTACCACACTTATTAAGCCAAATTGAAAGGGGAAAAAAAGCCTTTTAATGAGCATGCCAGGGAAGCAGTTGGGAGGCTAATGTTTCAAAGAACTCCCAGCACCTGAATTTTGGAAGTACAGAATTTATGAAGGCAAAAACCAAAACCCACAAGGATAATTGATGTACATGTGCCCAGAAAAGAACTTGTTGAGACATATTTTGATTATATGAGAATTGTTTTGATTAGTCATTTTTGTTATATATTAGAGCTATAGTCAAGAACATGGGAAGGTCCTACTGAAGTGTCAACATAGGCAGCTGTCAGGAGGCTGAAAAAAAACATTTTAAGCAAGCATACAGTGAAGTCAGGTCAGAACAAAATGGTGTTACTTTTGTTCTATTTCATTTCAATTGTTGCTTGTACTTCAGTTGTTATTATCTAAGAAATCATTGCCTTATGCAAGATCATGAAGGTTTACACTTTTTCTTCTAAGGGTTTTATGGTTTTAGCCCTCACCTTTAGGTCTTTAATCCATCTGTGGTCTTTTATTTTATTACAGAAAGTGGGCATTTTTTGTTCTCTCAAAGTTTTTAAAATATTTCTTCTAATACTAGCACTTTATTTTTCTTCTAAGTTATTTTTCATTCTGTTTTTTTGGTCTCAACCTTCATGTAGAGACTTTTTATTTCACTGCTTGACTGTGTTTTTATTGTTTTAATGGGGCAGTGAAAAGTGGATTAGACATTAAATGTTTACATGGGACAAGTGGAGTGGTGGTCCTCACCTTAAGGTATTGAAATGGAATATATTGTTTGGGGACTAAAAGTCAATATTTTAAGTCTTTTATCTTGGACCCAGGTTATTCTCCAGAGACATGTTTAATAAGGGTGGGCATGGATGGGATGAAAGGTATTAAAAAGTTGATACCAAGCACTTTGAGAGTTTCTTGGTTTAGGGGATGTAGTACTAATCAGTATGTAGAAAACGTTTAACCTTCTTCTCATGAAGATCTCAGCCTCATCCCCAGCTGATTCTGTGTCCCTTTATTCACAGACTTTTCTATTTAATCTTTAGAGATACTTAATATCTCATTCTCTGTCACTATGAGAAAAGGGAATGTACCTTGCTTCACTGACTAGTAAAGGAATTCTCAGATTTAAGTACTCCTTATACAGATTTTTCAATCAATGTAGTCTTTTAGCCTCTTCCTGGACTCTCAACTTGAATCATTACTTTGGCTGAATTGTTCTTCTTAAATTTTTCCCCTTCTCTTTTGAAAGCAGAAAATAGTAAAATGTGTCAGTTACCAATTGTTTATATTTTTTTCATTTTCCATAATTTTGGTGGTCTCCAATTCTTGTCTTTAAAAGTTCATATGGGGCTGGGAATATAGCTCAGTTGGTAGAGTGCTTGTCTCACATGCACAAAGCCCTGGGTTCAAACCTCAGAACCACAAACAAAATAAAAAGTTCATTTATTTAAAAGCCTTTGCTTTCTATCACCTTAACGAGGCTTAAGGAGGGAATTGTAAGGGAAACTGGTATGCTCAAATGGAATGAAATGCATATTATCCCAACTTCTCCTTACCTGACTCATTTATGGTTTTTAACCTATTTATTTGCTTTATTTCGTCACATGTAGTCCTTTAAATAAGAGTTTAGGCTAGCACAGAGGTGCACACCTGTAATTTCAGTGACTTGGGTGGCTAATGCAGGAAGATCACAAGTTCCAGACCAGGCTGGGCAACTTAGTGAAACAAGTAAATTTAAAAAAAAATAAAATAAAGTAAATACAAAGGGCTGGAATAGTTCAGTGGTAGAAAACCCCTGGGTTCAATCCTCAGTATCTGCCCTCCAACGAATTTATAGTTGCTGCACTTTTTGAATTCTAAGTTTCCTAAAAAGTACAATTTAGCTAGGTATAAAATATTTCAGTTGACTTTCTTTTCCTCAAAAATTCATTGACATCAAGTATTATGTTAGTCCTTCTGTCAGTTTCTCCATTCATTTGTAAGTTGGCTGAATTTCATCCTTAGTTTTTCCAAAAGGCACTCATGAGTACTAATGTAATGTTTTATTAATTCTTTCCTGTTTGCTGCATTGTTATCTTTGTACTTGAGCAACATATTGACTGGTGTGAAATTACAAAGCCAAAAATTTCTTTCCCTCAGAACTTTTTATTTATTTATTTTTAATTGGGCACAATATCTTTATTTATTTATTTTTATGTGGTGCTGAGGATTGAACCCAGGGCCTAGGCGCATGTGCTAGGTAAGCGCTCTACCGCTGAAGCCACAACCCCAGCCCTCCCTCAAAACTTTACAGACATATTGTATATTAAATGTTTCTCAGAGGAAATTTGAAGTCTGTTTTCTTCCACTTTGGGTAATTTGTCCTCTATTCTTGATCATTATCATTATTAGGTTACATCTTGATTATTTTATATATTTTCCCCTGGAATTGAGTGTGCCCTTTCAATCTGGTCCATGCAGATATTTTCAGGCATTTCATTTATTTATTTATATATGATAAATTTAATTGATTTAAAATTCTGTCAGATAGTTCCAATATCTGAAGTTTATGTGGGCCTATTTCTTCTGTATTTGTTTCTGCAGCTTCTCTTTCATGTTGTCTTTGTTTCTTTGTATGCCTCATGATTTTTTCTCTTTTTATTTATTTTTTTTTCTTTTTAGACATGACAGTAGAGTATATTTTGGCACATTATACATACATGGAGTATAACTTATTCTAATTAGGATACCACTCTTGTGGTTGTACATAATGTGGAGTTTCACTGGTCATGTATTCATATATGAATATAGGAAAGTTATGTCTGATTCATTCTACTATCTTTTCTATTATAGACTGAATTTTCGATTGAATTATAGATTGCATTTTCCAACTTCTCAGACAGCCAGATCTCCCCTTCCCTTCATTCCCCTTTCCCCCTTCCCTTCATTTCCCTTTGTCTAGTCCAATGAACTTCTGTTCTTTGTTTCTCACTCTTCATTGTGTGTTAGCATCCACATATCAGAAAGAACATTTGGCTTTTGGTTTTAGGGGATGGGCTTATTTCACTTAGCATGATTTACTCACATGATTGATTTCCCTTAAAATGGATTTGTGGGGTGTCCACAAAGCTTTTCTATAACTCTAAAAAGGGTTTTCATTTGCTTCAGTTGGGATATTGGAAACATGTATAGGGGACTACCACAAATCAAGATTCATCACAAACCAAGCTTATAACTTGAAGTTTCTTGCAATTTGACCTATGCATGTTCAAAAAACAATATACAAAAGAATCAATCAATAGCTACAACTTCTGAGGCATATTTTATTTCCCATTCTAAATTCCTTGGAACTAGAGGGAGGGCAAATTTTGATCTGTTGATGTTTAGATTGTGTTTACATTATAATATAACCTTGTACAATCCCTTTATATGGGTAATACTTTCCTATAATATGGTTGCAAATATGAACCAAAGCCTTGGTTTATATTTCTTTAATTGCACATAACTTCAGATCCAAGCCAAATATGAATGTTTAAAAATTTCCCAAGGAAAGTTGGTTGTTCTTATATATTACTTACTCCTCTGTTGTAGGTTTAACTGTGTTTTCTACTGCTTTTAGTATATTATTCTACTAGGTTTTTAGCCTTCTTTAAAAAGTTATGTCCACCACTTTTTTTCCACAGGAAGGTCATCTGAATTGTCTACACCATAATTTTCAGAAATAAAAAGCTCTTGGGCCAGGGTTGTGGCTCAGTGGTAGAGCACTTGCCTAACCCTTGGTCCCAGTGGGTAGTTGAGGATATAGGTCAGGTCTGAGTTAGTATGATATACACTCTAACTTTACCCAAATATACATTATTCCTTTATTATGTTAAAATGAGACCTCCCACATTTTAGCTTCCCAAGTAGATATGTGAATTACAGATTGCATTTTCCAACTTCTCTGACAGCCAGATGTGATCTTGCAACTAAGTTATATCGATGTAGTACTTCATGGGAGTATTTTTCAAATGAAGGAACATCTCTCTTCCTTTTATTTGTTGGTATGACTAGAGATATAATAGCTAAGAAATAAAATCCATGGACTAAGAAATAAAAGTCATGTTCTGAATACATCAAGTCAATGATAAAATAAGACTGATCCCAGGTATCATGGAGTTCATTTCAGCTACCAGATTCCTTTTATAGGAGAGATTAATAAAACTTCATTTTAAAAAGCCATTGTTATGGCAGAAAGATCAATGGAAGGAAGAGAGTAGGGGGTGGGGGGAAAGAAGTGTAAGGAGAAGTACTAGGGACTGAATTAGAACAAGATACATTCCATGCTTTTATAATTATATAAAAATGGATTCTACTGTCATGTATAACTAAAAAGAACAACAAAAAATGGGTAGAATAGTGTATGAGACAACATAGGAAAATCTTAGAAGCAGGAAAGCAGGTGGATACCTTAGTAGACCTGACAACCCAACACCAACCCTGCAATGGGGTAAGGTGAGAACCAATCCTGTTTAGACTGCAGACAGTTTAGAGGTATCAGCTAGATACTCTGGAAATAATGGTAGGGTGCTTTGTAAGGAGAACTGTGTTAAAGCTGCCTGAGAAGCAGTTAAATCTTTAGCAGTTGGATCACATTTCTCCACTTCAGTCACTGAGTAGCCTATCTCCCTGGCCCTAACAAGTCTAGAGTTTAAACTGTGATGAGTGTGAAAAGGCAAGGTCCATTATAAAAAAGGTTCTACTGGCAAAACTGAGGACAGTGGTAGTGAAAAGTAAGTAACCATTAATTATAATTTTGAATGTTGATTGTTAAAAAGATATGACAGTCATTAGAATCAATTACAAATACTTAAGTTCCCTTTTCAGACACATGATAGAATTTCAATTCTATTTTTTTAAGTTATGTATGGCCATGTAATTTCCTTTCTGAGCTGAAATTTTCAGATACAGTGAATAGCTCAACACATTTTTTCCCACCACGGTGATGATGAGCAAAACCTGGATTCCTAACTGACTGCTGTAAGGAGGGCCCGGTGATGAAATGTACAGGATATATAGCATGAGAAAGAAATCAACATTCTATGAATTGGCCCATTCAGATTAGTGAGTTGTTTGATAATGAACCTAGCTTATCCTGATGTCAACTTCCAATCCCCTTTCCCCACTCAATCCTTTACCTTTTTCAATCCTTACTTTTTCCTTTTGGGTAAACTATGGGGGAAGAGCTAATCATATTATCAGGGTTTCCTCAGTCATCAGTGCTCCCAGTTGGCCTTGGAATGAAGATCAAAATGGACCAGCACTAACAACTTGCTCAGAGCTGTGTTATACCTCTTAATCTCCTGAAATGAATTAAGAACAATCACTTGGGATTGGGATGTAGCTCAGTGGCAAAGCACTTGCCTTGTGTAGGTGGGTTTGATCCCCAGTTCCAAAAAAGAAAGGAAAACAAAAAAGACCCAAACCAAAAAAAGAAAGAAAAAAAAAAGAACAATAACTTGAGGTTTCCAGAAAGAAATATAATAATCAAAACAAAGCAAAGGAAAGAGTAACTGGAGGAAAATAGAAGTTTGCAAAAGAACAACAGAAGGAAAATTATTATTAACATCATCAGATAAAAGAAGACATTAATGCATTTAAGAAATAAGTACACGGAGAGCTCTTGGAAAACATGAATATAATAAATTAAAATATCAGTAGAAGAGCTTGAAAATAAAGTTTTAGAAAATATCCTAGGAAATACTGCAAAATTGACAAACAGAAAAGAAAAAGAAGAAGGAAATTAGAACCATATCAGAGGTCCAACATTTGAATCACAAGAATTCCAAAAGGAGAGAGGAAGAGAAAGAAATTATCAATGAAGTGATTTAAGAATATTTTTTAACAGATGGAGGAAATTATAAAGATATCTTGTTACATTTATGATCACAACAAAATATCATTCTTATTTATCCTTCTCTGTAAATTACAGGAAGATGTGTATCAAAATGAGAAAGTAAAGAGGAAGACAAAACAAAAAATAAAAGATGCAAAATAAGACAAGTGAAATCAATCTCCAGATGATATTGAAGGATGATCCCAGGATGACAACTGTGTCTCAAGCATAATGAACATAACAGTAGTCCAGTCTGGACTTGTGTGACTCAAGAGATAGCCATTTTGAAGATATTATCAGTGAGCCCCTTGATATTGTATCATCATTTCCATCAGATGACCCTATTGGAAAATGTGATCTATTAACATCATAGATAAAATGGGAAAAGATGAAAATATAAACCAGAATAAAAGGCAAAGAGTATTCCAAGAATGACAGCAAAGGGAAGTTCCAAGATAGAACCTGAAAATAAATAGTTCTGCTGTGGTTGTAGTAAGCAGCCTCTCAATTTAAAGAAAAATTGATGTCTCAGGAAAGATGGTAATCACCATTTTGAAAGGCAACTGAAATTATTGAAAGCATAACAAGAAATGAAAAAGCAAGGCAATTATTAACTTCAAGAATAAATAAATATAATTAGTACATAACAAGGTTCCCAATGTTACGAGTGAAAAAAAAGTATGAAAGGGTTAAAATGTAATCCGGTGTATTAGGGAATCAATTGGTGATCTGTAAAATCAATCAAGATAACATCAGAATAGAGACTAATGGAAAAAAATACCTAAGGAATTTTAAATGGCTGCCTCTTTATTTGGGGTGGGAATCAGGAAAAATGAGAAGGGAAATGGCAGAGAACCACTGTATTTTATTATAAGCCTCTCAGCACTATTTGGTTTTGAACAAAAGTCATATGTTATTTTGAAATAAAATACATTTTAAAATATCAGTAAAATAAAGCTTTTTTAAGCCTCAAAAACAGGAGATAAAATACTAAATGTTGTTATAATAATAGAGATACAACTAAAGGTAAGTAATACAATAAAATTTGAAAACTAGAAAAAAATGTTTTTAAATAAAATACAAGTTACTTAAAAATCACTCAAAACATGAACAGATTTATAACCAAAGGTGAAATGGAAAAAATGGTCATGGATCTACCATCAGCAAAGTCACCATTCCAACCAGTTTACAAGGAAAGCTGTAATTAAGCTTGTAGAAACAAATAATAATAATAATAATAATAATAATAATAATAATAATAATAATAATAATAATAATGATATGCTTATAAAAAACTAGTCTGCCATACAAAAGTAGATGGAAGGCTTCCTAACCCATTCTATGAGACCAGAATGATAGTTCAATACCAAAAACCATAGAAGTTAAACACACACAACCATGTGGGGCAGAAAAATCCTAAAATCATGTTGACACATCAAATCTATCTGTGCATCAAAACTATAAGACATCATGGTTAAATTTCATTCATATCAATGACTCAAGAATAAAAAAACTTAAGTATAAAGAGAAAATTTAAACAAACATAAAATTACCTTAATTGTGAAAGAATAAAGAAAAGAAGATTGATGTTTTTTGAAAGTATTCTTCTCAAATTGAGATCAACCACCAGTAGTTAAAGATGCAATACTAAAAATATAACTGCAAGATTGACTTAACTTGCTACTACAATTTTAGAGTATTCACTGGATGTTGGAGATCTTGGCCATTGAAATTGTTTATGAATAATAAATTATAAATAATACTTAAGGTAAGTGAAGGTTGAAGGCTGTGCAGCATAAAGTGTTCTAGAAAATACCATGGGTGAAGAGTGAAGACCTTTAAAATGTAAGGATTATATAATGCACAAGAAACTGATAAAGATCTGTTATTCTGCTTGTGTAGACTTCCTCATTGCTAAGTGACTTACAAATAAACAAAATATCCTGAACCAATATTTCTTGGCTTCTTGATTAAGGCTTCATTTTCTTTCATATTCTTTACTATCAATTTTTGGGATAGGAGAAGGTTTTCTTCAGATTTTTAAAAGATTTTGATAGGGAGCTAGAGTTTAATTTATTGTCCCTAGATTTAAGAAAACAAGAGATTCATTTTTTTCTACGAATTCAGATTATCACAGGGGGAAATGAGAACAAGCTATTACTTACTAGCATTACTGCAACCACTTGAAGAAAAGAGGTGACATGAAACAGCAAGGACACGAAAAACTCAGTCCTGTTGCAGAATGCCTTCAATCCGCCATCTTTTTTTTTTTTTTTTTTTTCTTCCCCTATTCTTGAGAATAGGAATAACAAGCACAAAACGCAAGGTGGCGCTGCTGGCTAAAAAGAGAAGGGGGAAAAATATCCTCACAAAGAATGTTACAGATTCCCAGCGTAAGTCTGGCCAGAAGGGAAGAGGAAAGGAAATCGCGGAGATAAGCGTTAGGGAAAAGTGGGGATCTCTCTCCACGAGAAATGCCCTTATCCCACCATCTCTAAGGATTTAGTTCCTGCCCTTTCTGAGAGCTGCTTGAGGCCCAGAGGTTCTGTTTTTGAAAGATTGACAAATAATGGAGACCAGTGGGGAGCACGCTGTACAGAAAAGGCAAGTCCTGTTTTTCTGTTTATTTCTGGGAGTGTTTGGGGCTGGCGCGGAACCGCTTCGGTATTTTGTGGCGGAGGAAACTGAGAGAGGAACTTTTCTGGCCAATTTGGCCAATGACTTGGGGTTGAGGGTGGGAGAACTCTCAGACCGACGGTCTAGAATTGTTTCAGACCAGAATATGCGATTTTTGCTGCTCAATTCGCTTACTGGTGATTTACTTCTAAATGAGAAATTGGACCGGGAAGAACTATGCGGCCCCACAGAGCCCTGTGTGCTTCCTTTCCAGTTGTTATTGGAAAAGCCTTTTCAGATTTTCCGTGCTGAACTACAAGTCAGAGACATCAATGATCATTCTCCAGTCTTTCTGGACAAAGAGATTCTCTTGAAAATATCAGAAAGTACAAATCCAGGTGCAGCATTTCCTTTAGAAAGTGCACAGGATTCAGATGTTGGAACCAATAGCCTGAGTAATTACACCATCAGCCCTAATGCCTATTTCCACGTTAATGTCCATGTTGGTGGGGAGGGGAATCTTCTTCCTGAATTGATACTTGATCAAGCGCTGGATCGAGAGGAGATACCTGAGCTCAGTTTAACCCTCAGGGCCTTGGATGGCGGCTCTCCGGGCCGATCCGGAACCACGCTATTACGCATCCTGGTGGTAGATGTCAACGACAATGCCCCTGAATTTGTGCAGTCGCTCTACAAAGTGCAGGTACCTGAGAACAGCAGGGTTGGCTCGCTGGTCGTCACTGTCTCAGCTAGAGATTTAGATACAGGAAGTAACGGGGAAATAGTCTATGCATTTTTTTATGCCACTGAAAGAATTCTCAAAACATTTCAAATCAATTCAACATCTGGGTATCTTTATCTTAAAGCCAGATTGAACTATGAAGCAATTCAAACTTATACATTAACTATTCAGGCCAAAGATGGTGGAGGACTTTCTGGAAATTGCACAGTGATTGTTGAGGTAACAGATATAAATGATAATCCACCAGAAATTCTCATATCATCACTTACTAGTCCAATTGCAGAAAACTCACCAGAGACCGTGGTTGCTGTTTTTAGGATTAGAGACAGAGATTCAGGGAACAATGGGAAAATGGTGTGCTCCATCCAGGATGATCTCCCCTTTGTCCTGAAGCCATCTGTAGAAAATTTCTATACATTGGTAACAGAGAGATCTTTGGATCGAGAGCAGAACACTGAATACAGCATCACAATCACTGTCACTGACTTGGGGACACCAAGGCTGAAAACTGAACACAACATTACTGTCCTTGTCTCTGACGTCAACGACAATTCCCCTGCCTTCACACAAACATCCTACACGCTGCTAGTGCATGAGAACAACCAGCCCGCCTTGCACATCGGAAGCATCAGAGCCACAGACAGAGACTCAGGCACCAACGCCCAGATCACCTACTCGCTGCTGCCAACCCAGGACCCGCACCTGCCCCTCACCTCGCTGGTCTCCATCAACGCAGACAATGGGCAGCTGTTCGCGCTGAGAGCACTGGACTTCGAGGCCCTGCAGGCATTTGAGTTCCACGTGGGCGCCACAGACCAAGGGTCGCCTGCACTCAGCAGCCAGGCGCTGGTGCGAGTGGTGGTGCTGGACGAAAATGACAACTCGCCCTTCGTGTTGTACCCAATGCAGAACGCCTCTGCGCTCTGCACCGAACTGGTGCCCAGGGCGGCAGAGCAGGGCTACCTGGTCACCAAGGTGGTGGCGGTGGATGAAGACTCGGGCCAGAACGCCTGGCTGTCATACCAGCTGCTCAAGGCCACGGAGCCAGGGCTGTTTGGCTTGTGGGCGCACAATGGCGAGGTGCGCACCACCAGGCTGCTGAGCGAGCGCGACGCGGCCAGGCACAGGCTGGTGGTGCTGGTCAAGGACAATGGCGAGCCTCCGCTGTCTGCCAGCGTCACGCTGCACGTGCTGCTGGTGGATGGCTTCTCCCAGCCCTACCTGCCGCTCCCAGAAGTGGCGCCCGACCGCGCGCAGGGGGACTCGCTCACTGTCTACTTGGTCATCGCCCTGGCGTCGGTGTCGTCTCTCTTCCTCTTCTTTGTGCTGGTGTTCGCGGCGGTGAGGCTGTGCAGGAGGCGCAGGGCGGCGCCGCTGGGTGTCTGTTCTGTGCCTGAGGGACATTTTCCTGGCCACCTGGTGGATGTCAGTGGCACCGGGACACTGTCTCAGAGCTACCAGTATGAGGTGTGTCTGAAAGGAGGTTCAGGGACCAACAGTGAGTTCAAGTTCCTAAAACCAATTTTCCCCAATATACTATCCCAGAGCATAGGGAGGGAAGTGGAGGAAAATCCCTCATTTCAGAATAATTTGTGTTTCTCATAAAGAATGATATATAAGCCCTTCTGTCTGAGGATGTATTCCTAGTTAGAAACTTACCCTGGATACCTGTAAAGAAGTGACTTTGCAGTATTTCATAACTCTTAAAGTCAAAGAAGGATCCAGCTTAATTCCCAAGAACCATCCACAAGCATGAAATATATATGTGTCATGTTTTATTCCAAACAATTATGCTTAATGTGCAGTTGGAGAAGTTTAAGGGCAGTTAAATTTATTTAGAGTTATTTTAAATTGCTCTCCATTGTCTTCATTCTTTATTGCTAGTTTTCATAGTTGACTGGGATTCTGTACAAGTGTACCTACTATAAGTTTGGGGAGCAGAGATTGTAGAGTATTTTCTAAAGATTTTTTTCAAAGCACATATGGTCTAGCATACACTATCTTAACACAATTAATCGCCAATGAAACCTATGAGAGGAGGTATTTCAGAAGCGAGCAAATATATGGTCATAGTGACTCAGTAAGGTCACCAACTAGTAAATAGCAGAACTGAGAATCTCCTAGTTATTTTTGTTGGTATCATGGCACCAATAGTTTTCTTTCATTAGATAGTACTTGGCATGTTTCTAAACAATAAAAGAGTTTTTTTTGTTTTTTTTTTATCACGCTGCTGGGTGTAATGATATTACTACCTACTACCGGTCTGTAGTTTTATTATTTTAATAAACCAACAAGCCATCTTTTATGAAACAGTTATTCAACTATTACTATTAAAGATCTGATCTAACCAAATATCAAGTAAAACAAATTGAAAGATCAACTAGTGCTTTTTCCTAAACATATGTTTTTCATTCAACAGAAAAGATTAATGGTCCTGAGTAGGGATATTACATAATTTTGTTGCTTCATTAGCTTATTATTTTCCTCACATTACAGTGTTTCTTCTGCAGTATTTCATAGCTACATTCATAATACTTTTTCCCAATTTAATTTAAAATTTTATTTTTAAGAATTTCCTACTAATTTAATGCAGTGCTTAGTCAGAAAAAAATAATAAAATGAATAATGTAGTATCAAATAGTATCAAAGAGAAACATAAACTGTTAATAAATTTTAGAAATTATGGTGCATTAAGGAGAAGCTTTGTATTTAAAAATTATCCAGAACTGGAGGTGTAGATCCGGGATACAGCACTTAGCATGCTTGAGTGCTCTCAAAATATTATATATTATTGCCAAAAATAGTATTAGTATCAATGTACAGTACTAGTGGGATATAGTCTACAGATAAAATACAGTAATAAAATCTTAAATTGTTTTCAATAACTTCTCAACAAACAAATAGCATGGAAATTGAAAAAGGGAAGTTTACGAAGTAAAAGAACTTGAGAGACTTTACAGCCAAATACAATGTGTGTATCTTGCTTGATATTGACTGATTTTGAATACACTAGAGAAATTTGAATATATATGAATCTTAATTAATATTAACAATTTCTTAGGTATGATAATGACATTGTAGTTTAGGTTTAAGTTTTTACAGTGAGAAATGCATAACAAAGTACTTGTGGATGAAAATTCACTTTTCCTAGAATGTGAAAATGTTGGATTGATGGGATAAAATATTATGGAAACATATTGATAACTTTTGAAATTAGTGATCAGTACATGGAGGGTTATAATATTATTCTTTTATGGGGCTTGAGAGTTTTTTTAAATGACAAGGTTATTAGAAGTTGATTCTGTGAGAAAAGAAATAGAGGTAATCAAAAAAGACATTCTTCCAAGATATATATTTACTACTGCTGTCACAGATTGTACTGAATTTATGCCTCTATTTAGACAAGATTTTCAGTGTTTCCTTGTTTCATATTTGACATAACTTCTTTCTGAGATAGTCCTGCTTATGCATTCATCTACCATGTGAATTTTTAGGTGTTTTCTAGTCACAACAATGGATTCATGCAGATTCAGCTAGCTAGTGGCATCAAATCACTATATGTTGTTTATTTATAAAGTTAACTTTTCTCTACATTAGTTTCCTCATCTGTAAGGTGGGAAATTCATAATAGCCCTATGTGATAGTTGTTATTACTATTTCACTTTACATGTGTGTAAACTGAGGCAAAGAAAGATTAAATAATTTGCCTAAGGAAGTTTCATATGTAGTAATTGTTTCCATAATTCACAGCAATAAAAATGTTTAATTATGAAAGTTTTCTATGTTATTCCAATGTATGTATTTTTTCTGATTAGATTATTACAATAATATGTACCTTTTGCCCCAAATTCAATTAGAATTATTGAAAATCTCTGCTAATGTCATTTCCTGTGTGCTTCAGGTAATTTTCCACCCAAAATTGTACAGTGATAGTTGATGTGGTGTTGTAACCTTATATAGCCCACTGGTACATAGAGGCAAAGTTAGGAATATTGCATCCATTTTCATTCCACAAATTGTAAGAACCTATAAGGACGCTTGGTGGCGCTGCAGGATAAGAAGGTACAAACCGGAACCATAGCTGCGACTCCAATACGGGAAAATTTACCAGCAGAGGCTAGAAACCCAACCCAAGCTTGAATGCCACAGAAAGGAGGACTGGATCCTCTGAAAAGGACTCAAAAAAAACCTGGAATATTTCTCAGATATCTTGCGGAATACCACAGCATCAGATACTCGGGACTTTACAGTTCAGCAGACAATCTTGCAGTGGGCTGTACCAAACACAATGGAGGCCAGCGGGAAACGCATCTGCAGACAAAAGCAAGTCATTTTCTTTTTCCTATTGGGCTTATTTCAGGAGGGAGCGGGAGAGCCTAGGCGCTATTCTGTAGTGGAGGAAACTGAAGGCAACTCCTTTGTAACCAATCTAGCAAAGGATTTGAGTCTGGGACAAAGGGAATTCTCCAGGAGGGGAGTTAGAATCCTCTCCAAAGGGAATAAGCTACATTTGCAGCTCAATCAGGAGACGGGGGAATTGTTACTAAATGAAAAACTGGACAGGGAGGAATTGTGTGGGCACACAGAGCCCTGTGTGCTTCGTTTCCAGTTGATGCTAGAGAGTCCTTTAGAATTTTTTCAAGCTGAGCTACAAATAATAGACATAAATGACCACTCTCCAGAGTTCCTGGACAAAGAAATGTTGCTGAAAGTATCAGAGAGCAGTCCTTCTGGAACTACATTTCCTCTGAAGAATGCTCAGGACATGGATGTAGGCCAAAATAATATCGAGAACTATGTGATCAGTCCCAATCCCTATTTTCGGATCCTTACCCGAAAACGCAGCGATGGCAGGAAATATCCCGAGCTGGTGCTGGAGAAAGCGCTGGATCGAGAGGAGGAACCTGAGCTCAAGTTAACCCTCACAGCACAGGATGGCGGCTCTCCTCCACGGTCTGGCACAGCTCAGATCCACGTTGAAGTTGTGGACTTCAATGATAATGCCCCGGAATTCCAGAAGCTCATCTATAGGGTGCAGATTCCTGAAGACAGTCCAATAGGTTTCCTGATTGTCACGGTCTCTGCAACGGATGTAGACCTTGGAGTCAATGGAGAGGTCTCTTATTCACTGTTCCAGGCTTCAGATGAGATTAGCAAAACATTTGCAATCAATCCCTTGACGGGAGAAATTCGACTGAGAGAACAACTTGATTTTGAAAGAGTTCAGTCCTATGAAGTCAATATAGAAGCGAGAGATGCTGGAAGCTTTACTGGAAAATGCGCGGTTCTGATCCAAGTCACTGATGTGAATGACCATGCCCCAGAAGTTACCATGTCTGCATTTACTAGTCCCATATCTGAGAACTCTCCTGAGATGGTGGTTGCAGTTTTCAGTGTGTTAGATCTTGATTCAGGAGAAAATGGGAAAATAAGTTGTTCCATTCAGGAGGATCTACCCTTTTTCCTGAAATCTTCAGTGGAAAACTTTTATACCCTATTAACAGAGAGACCACTGGACAGAGAGAACACAGCTGAGTACAACATCACAATCACTGTCACAGATTTGGGGACACCAATATTGAAAACACACCTTAACATAACAGTGCAGGTATCAGACGTCAATGATAACTCGCCAATCTTCACACAAGCATCTTACACCCTATTGGTGCAAGAGAACAACAGCCCCGCCCTGCACATAGGCAGTGTCAGCGCCACAGACAGAGACTCAGGCACCAATGCCCAGATCACCTACTCGCTGCTGCCAACCCAGGACTCGCACCTGCCCCTCACCTTGATGGTCTCCATCAACGCAGACAATGGGCAGCTGTTCGCGCTGAGGGCACTGGACTTCGAGGCCCTGCAGGCATTCGAGTTCCACGTGGGCGCCACAGACCAAGGTTCGCCTGCGCTCAGCAGCCAGGCGCTGGTGCGAGTGGTGGTGCTGGACGACAATGACAACCCACCCTTCGTGCTGTACCCAATGCAGAACGCCTCTACGCCCTGCACCGAGCTGGTGCCCAGGGCGGCAGAGCAGGGCTACCTGGTCACCAAGGTGGTGGCGGTGGATGGAGACTCGGGCCAGAACGCCTGGCTGTCATACCAGCTGCTCAAGGCCACGGAGCCAGGGCTGTTTGGCTTGTGGGCGCACAATGGCGAGGTGCGCACCACCAGGCTGCTGAGTGAGCGCGATGAGGCCAGGCACAGGCTGGTGGTGCTGATCAAGGACAATGGCGAGCCTCCGCTGTCTGCCAGCGTCACGCTGCACGTGCTGCTGGTGGATGGCTTCTCCCAGCCCTACCTGCCGCTCCCGGAAGTGGCGCCCGAGCGCGCGCAGGAGGACTTGCTCACTGTCTACTTGGTCATCGCCTTGGCCTCTGTGTCGTCGCTCTTCCTCTTCTCTGTGCTGGTGTTCTTGGCGGTGAGGCTGTGCAGGAGGCGCAGGGCGGTGCCCCTGGGTGTCTGCTCTGTGCCTGGGGGCCATTTTTCTGGCCACCTAGTGGACGTCCGTGGCACTGGGACTCTGTCCCAGAGCTAGCAGTATGAGGTATGCTTGACAGGAGGCTCAGGGACCAGTGAATTCAAGTTTCTGAAGCCTATTTTACCTACTTTCCAAGACCATTCCCTTGGGTCAGAAATGTAACAAAACTCCAACTATAGAAATAACTTAGGTTTCAATATTCAGCTAAAATAATCTTTTAAAATATATGATATTTTAATTTTTGTGACAAATTCAAAGAGATGTTTTTTTCTGTCAGACTATTAATTTGCCTGTAGTAGTTATATTTTGACTGGATTAAAATACTGGTTTCTTGTTTTTTCTCCATGTGTGTAAAATGAGTGATCCTAAATTTTGCCTTTCAAACACTGCTGATGTCAATGGTCATACAAATCTTTGTTGTGAAAAAGTTTAGGAATAGGAAGGAAGTCTGGAAAATTAATTCTTCAGTCAATTGCAATTCCTCAAGTATTTTCTTAGTTGTTAAACCATTAAACATCTACAGAGCAGTAATGCACTAACACTCTAATGTCTAATCAGGAAGGAAGATAATAACTGTAGAGTGAGGATATCTGGGTCATGCTTTATTTTCTCCACATAGTAATAATCTTCTTTGGTACTGTTTTTTTTCTTAAAGCATTATATAATTGTGCTTCTTTTATCACCATATGAGGTTTTTGGGGTGTGTGTTTGTGTGAGAGAGAGAGAGAGAAAGAGAGAGAGAGATATGCTGGGGATTGAACTTGTGCATTCAAGGCAAGCACTCTACCAACTGAGCCATATCCCCAACTCCAAGCTTTTAATTGATTATTTTAAACTGATTTTCACTTAGCTTCATTGGTGTTAAAGGAAGGGATATAAATGTTGCACCATAACTATCTTGTGAGATAAGTAGCATAATAGTGAAATTGGCTTTTCTTCTTTGAGAAACATTAACTATCTGTGACAGACAGTACATAGGCCAATGTTTATTCATCTTTGTTTTTTAGTATTAGACCCCAAGTTTAGGGCATTAGTATGCTTCGTCAAAAGAATATATCTTCAAAGACTTCTTGGTGGTTAGAATTGGACATATGACTGTGTTCTAGTTTAGATGCATGTACCATAATTCTGGGAAACTCCCAAGACTTTTTTGGTTCTGGGAATTGAACCCAGGGCCTTGCACTTGCTAGGCAAAGACTACCACTTAGTTCCATCCCCTAAACCCAAGAAGACCTTTTAGAGGGAAATAAATCATCGGGAAGGAGTCCCAATTTTTCCTTCTCCAACAGCTTTGTGGTGCTTGAAATATGTATGGGTCATACACAAACAGTCATGCTGGATCCTAATGGTAGAAACAATGGACTGAGAAAGTGTAGTGACTATTTAGTCATCATGTCATCCTACTTCTGAATTTTTTACTTAAGCGGTAAGGGAACATTTATCTTATTAGCCCACCACTATTTCAGTTTTTATGCTGCCTCCAGTAGAATCTAATTAACAGTAATACATACATAAAATGCACAAATCTTAGCTATGCAGTTTGATGTAATTGATCTTTTTGACACTTGTGTGTTTCTTGATTTCTAATTTCACTAAAAGTAGTGTATCGTGCTCTATATTCATTATCTTTTTAATCTTTTCCTAAACCCTGAGGGAGCCAGCATATTATCCCCCTTTTTACATATGAGGAAATTGGAGATTTAGGAAGATTAAGTTACTTGCTCATGATTCTGAGTAATAAAGAGAAAAAAATTGAAATATAAATTTATGTCTACCTGAATTTAATGCCTCAGTTCTTAACCAGTATGCTAACTGGGATCTTAACAATGATCTTAACTGGGATCATTGTTTTCCAAAGAAGTAAATTCCACTATTAGTCTTAATCTTATTCCATGAATTAAATTCCCATGTGAAAATAAAATTTTCACCCTTTAGTTTGTATATATTTCTACACCAGTGACCACACTGCTGTAGATAAATAAAATCAAAGTTGTTGGAGAAGTTCTGTTTTAAGTATGCTGGGTCATCTACCACAATTGATCTGAATCAGTCTGATTGTATCAGTGGTGTCCTTAGAATGTCACATTCATTATTGTAGAAATGAGTGCATTGAGGTAGAGAAAAGGAAGATGGCGGCAAGGGGAGTGCATTGCCCCCGTGTGCTGCTTGACTGTGTGGGAGTATGACAAGTCAGGACGGCTAAAGGATATCTTGTTAGGAATTTCCAGCAATAGTGGGGTGCTCCGGAACCTGGAGGAAGGATTTCCATCGCACGAGGATCGGCTACGGAGACTCAAACGCGAGAGGTTTGTCACACTGAGGGTAACACTGCTTATTCAGCAAATTGCCCCGCGGCTAGAGTCTGCAGTGCGTGCTGGGAAACGAGGAGATAGCGACGCAGGGATACAGCGCTGCAGTTTCTGCCAGCCGTGCAAGCACCGTACTCAGGGCTGAATTCTGGGTTCGAGACGGGGGAAGGAAGCGGTCCATCTCGGTTCTCCACACCGGTCAGACCACAGAGGAGGCCAGCAGCCACCATGTTGGAAAGCTGACGTCACCATCCCTGTTTTCGACTGACCGCAGCTCATTCAGCCATAGAACAGGTAATTTCAGGCTGAAATTCGCCTGCGGCTTGCAGACAGATTGCTAGGGTTCAGTGGCTGGGTGCTTCTTAGAACCTGATCTTATCGGAGCGAACACCGAGCGCGGGGCGGCCGAGTTCCGGCTCCCGGAACCGTCCCGGAACCGCCCTGGCCCAGGGCTGCGGAGACTGCGGAGGCTGCTTCTTGGACCCTGCTCCTATCAGAGCATACACCAAGCACTAAGCGGCCGAATTCCGGCTCCCGGAACTGAGCCCGCGGGGACTGCTTCTTGGAGCCTACACTTATAGGAGCTTACACCGAGCACGGAGTGGCCGAGTTCCAGCTCCCAGAACTTCCCTGGCCCAGGGCTAGGAGCCCGCGGAAACTGCTTCTCGGTCCGGGTCCTGCTGAGGGCCGGTCAGGACTCACCCGTTGCTTTGGTTGCCCGGCAAGGGGAATGAAATGCTGCCATTCGCATAGGATACCAACGTGGCAGAGATCTGATGTCATCAGAAAGCGGCGGAGGAGAGAACTTCATCAATACCAGCGGCGACATAAACAGTTGGTCTCCTGGTAGGGGTGTGAGGCACAGACACCCAAGTCTCCTCAATTTGTCGTCGAGCCAGAGGGGAGGAGCCGGGCCGCCGCCAGCGCCCGGAGCAGGCCCAGCGGCTCGCCAGCATGGTGACCACGTGACCCCAATTGGAGAGGGGGCGGAGCGGAGCCGCCACCCGCACCCGCAAGGTGGGTAGACCCGCGACCCAGTGGTACATGGGCGTGGTAGGAGGGGCAGGGCAGAGCCGCCGTTCGTGCTTGCAAGGTAAACAGACCTGTGACAGCCTGGCGGGTCAGGCCCAGTGGCCTGCCAGTGTGGTACACACGTCACCCCAACTGGAGTAGGGGCAGAGCAGATCCTTCTCCCACGCCCGGATCAGGCCCTGCCGGTGTGGTGGTCACGTGACCCCAATTGGAGTGGGGGCAGAGCGGAACCACAACCCGTGCCCGCAGGGTGAGCAGACCTGTGACCAACCTGCAGATCAGGCCCAGGGGTCCGCAGGCGTGGTAGGAGGGGCAGGGCAGATCCGCCGCCTGCGCCTCCAAGGTAGGCAGACCTGCAACAGACCGGCGGATCAGGCCCAGGAGCCTGCCGGCGTGGTACACACACCACCCTAATTGGAGTAGGGGCAGAGCAGAGTCGCCGCCCGTGCCAGGAACAGGCCCAGCGTCCTGCAGGCGGGGTAGTCACGACACCCCAATTGGAGTAGGGGCAGAGCAGAGCCTCCACCCATGCCCGAAAGGTGGGCAGATCTGCGACCGACCAGTGGGACAGGCCCAGTGGCCTGCCGGTACGACAGACACGTCACCCCATTTGGAGTAGGGGCAGAGTAGAGCTGCTGCCCGCGCCTGCAGGGTAGGCAAACCTGCAACCGACCAGCGGATCAGGCCCGGTGGCCTGCCGGCGTGGTACACTCGTCACCCCAATTGGAGTAGGGGCAGAACAGAGCCGCCGCCAGCGCCCAGAACAGGCCCAGTGACCTGCCGGCGTGGTAGCCACGACACCCCAATTGGAATAAGGAGAGAGCAGAGCCGCCGCCCGCGCCTGCAGGAAAGATACGCAAGCAGTATGAAAAGACAAGGAAACAAAGGACCACAAGCAATGCAGGTCAACGCAACTTTAGAAGAGGTAACAGCTGCAGCAGATGGAATGTCAGGTAAAGAATTCAGGATATACATGCTTCAGATGATCTGGAGTATCAAGGAAGACATTAAACAGCAAAATCAGACAATGAAAGATTACTTCGACAATGAACTATGCAAACAAATCCAGGAAGCAAAGGATCAACTATACAGGGAGATAGAGGTTGTAAAAAACAAACAAACAGAAATCCTAGAAATGCAGGAAGCAATAAACCAACTTAAAAACTCAGTGGAGAATACTACCAGCAGAGTAGAACACTTAGAAGATAGAACATCAGACAATGAAGACAAAGTATTTCAACTGGAAAAGAACATAGACAGCTCAGCAAGACTGTTAAGAAACCATGAGCAGAACATCCAAGAAATATGGGATAACATTAAGAGACCAAACTTAAGAGTCATTGGGATACAGGAAGGTACAGAGCTCCAAACCAAAGGAATGAGCAGTCTATTCAATGAAATAATACGAGAAAACTTCCCAGACTTGAAGAATGAGACAGAATCCCAAATACTAGAAGCCTACAGGACGCCGAATGTGCAAAATCATAAGAGATCCACACCTAGACACATTATAATGAAGATGCCCAACATACAGAATAAGGAGAGAATTTTAAAAGCTACAAGAGAAAGGAAGCAGATTACATTTAGGGGTAAGCCAATCAGGATAACAGCTGATCTTTCAACACAGACTCTGAAAGCTAGAAGATCCTGGAATAACATATTTCAAACACTGAAAGAAAATGGGTTCCAACCAAGAATTGTGTATCCAGTGAAATTAAGCTTCAGGATGGAAGATGAAATTAAAACCTTCCACGATAAACAAAAGTTTAAAGAATTCGCAGCTAGAAAACCATCTCTTCAAAACATCCTCGGCAAAGCATTACAGGAAGAGGAAATGGAAAATAACAATGAAAACCAACAGTGGGAGGTAGGACAGTAAGAGGGGGGAAAATAATCAAAGAGGAAAACAAACCATGTTTAGTAACAGAAATAAACAAATATGGCTGGAAGAACAACCCATATCTCAATAATAACCCTAAATGTTAATGGCCTAAATTCACCAATTAAGAGACACAGGCTAGTAGAATGGATCACAAAACAAGACCCAACAATATGCTGCCTACAGGAGACGCATTTGATAGGAAAAGACATACATAGGCTGAAGGTGAAAGGTTGGGAAAAATCATATCACTCATATGGACTTCGGAAACAAGCAGGAGTGTCCATACTCATATCAAATAAAATAGATTTCAAGCCAAAGTTAATCAAAAGGGATAAAGAGGGACACTACATACTGCTTAAGGGAACCATACACCAACAAGACATAACAATCATAAATATTTATGCCCCAAACAATGGTGCAGCTATGTTCGTCAAACAAACTCTTCTCAAGTTCAAGAGTCTAATAGACCACCATACCATAATCATGGTAGACTTCAACACACCTCTCTCGCCACTGGACAGATCTTCCAAACAAAAGTTGAATAAGGAAACTATAGAACTCAATAACACTATTAATAACCTAGACTTAATTGACATATATAGAGTATACCACCCAACATCAAGCAGTTACACTTTTTTCTCAGCAGCACATGGATCCTTCTCAAAAATAGATCATATATTATGTCACAGGGCAACTCTTAGACAATATAAAGGAGTAGAGATAATACCATGCATCTTATCTGATCATAATGGAATGAAACTGAAAATCAACGATAAAAGAAGGAAGGAAAAAGCATACATCACTTGGAGAATGAACAATAGGTTACTGAATGATCAATGGGTTATAGAAGACATCAAGGAGGAAATTAAAAAATTCTTAGAGATAAATGAAAACACAGACACAACATATCGGAATCTATGGGACACATTGAAAGCAGTTCTAAGAGGAAAATTCATTGCTTGGAGTTCATTCCTTAAAAAAAGAAAAAACCAACAAATAAATGATCTCATACTTCATTTCAAAATCCTTGAAAAAGAAGAGCAAAACAACAGCAAAAGAAGTAGAAGGCAAGAAATAATTAAAATCATTGCTGAAATTAATGAAATCGAAACAAAAGAAACAATTGAAAAAATTGACAAAACTAAAAGTTGGTTCTTTGAAAAAATAAACAAAATCGACAGACCCTTAGCGATGCTAGCGAAGAGAAGAAGAGAGAGAACTCAAATTACTAGCATACGGGATGAAAGAGGCAATATCACAACAGACACTTCAGAAATACAGAAGATAATCAAAAATTATTTTGAATCCTTATACTCCAATAAATTAGAAGATAGTGAAGGCATAGATAAATTTCTTAAGTCATATGATCTGCCCAGATTGAGTCAGGAGGATATAGAAAACCTAAACAGACCAATATCAATTGAGGAAATAGAAGAAACCATAAAAAGACTACCAACTAAGAAAAGCCCAGGACCGGATGGGTATACAGCAGAATTTTACAAAACCTTTAAAGAAGAACTAATACCAATACTTTTCAAGCTACTTCAGGAAATAGAAAAGGAGGGAGAACTTCCAAATTCATTCTATGAGGCCAACATCACCCTGATACCTAAACCAGACAAAGACACTTCAAAGAAAGAAAACTACAGACCAATATCTCTAATGAACCTAGATGCAAAAATCCTCAATAAAATTCTGGCGAATCGGATACAAAAACATATCAAAAAAATTGTACACCATGATCAAGTAGGATTCATCCCTGGGATGCAAGGCTGGTTCAATATACGGAAATCAATAAATGTTATTCAACACATCAATAGACTTAAAAATAAGAACCATATGATCATCTCGATAGATGCGGAAAAAGCATTCGACAAAGTACAGCATCCCTTTATGTTCAAAACTCTAGAAAAACTAGGGATAACAGGAACATACCTCAATATTGTAAAAGCAATCTATGCTAAGCCTCAGGCTAGCATCATTCTGAATGGAGAAAAACTGAAGGCATTCCCTCTAAAATCTGGAACAAGACAGGGATGCCCTCTCTCTCCACTTCTGTTCAACATAGTTCTTGAAACACTGGCCAGAGCAATTAGACAGACGAAAGAAATTAAAGGCATAAAAATAGGAAAAGAAGAACTTAAATTATCACTATTTGCAGATGATATGATTCTATACCTAGCAGACCCAAAAGGCTCTACAAAGAAACTATTAGAGCTAATAAATGAATTCAGCAAAGTGGCAGGATATAAAATCAACACGCATAAATCAAAGGCATTCCTGTATATCAGCGACAAATCCTCTGAAATGGAAATGAGGACAACCACTCCATTCAAAATATCTTCAAAAAAAATAAAATACTTGGGAATCAACCTAACAAAAGAGGTGAAAGACTTATACAATGAAAACTACAGAACCCTAAAGAGAGAAATAGAAGAAGATCTTAGAAGATGGAAAAATATACCCTGTTCATGGATAGGCAGAACTAACATCATCAAAATGGCGATATTACCAAAAGTTCTCTATAGGTTTAATGCAATGCCAATCAAAATCCCAACGGCATTTCTTGTAGAAATAGAGAAAGCAATCATGAAATTCATATGGAAAAATAAAAGACCCAGAATAGCAAAAACAATGCTAAGCAGGAAGTGTGAATCAGGTGGTATAGCGATACCAGATTTCAAACTATACTACAGAGCAATAGTAACAAAAACAGCATGGTACTGGTACCAAAACAGGCGGGTGGACCAATGGTACAGAATAGAGGACACAGAAACCAATCCACAAAACTACAACTATCTTATATTTGATAAAGGGGCTAAAAGCATGCAATGGAGGAAGGATAGCATCTTCAACAAATGGTGCTGGGAAAACTGGAAATCCATATGCAACAAAATGAAACTGAATCCCTTTCTCTCGCCATGCACAAAAGTTAACTCAAAATGGATCAAGGAGCTTGATATCAAATCAGAGACGCGCCATCTGATAGAAGAAAAAGTTGGCTACGATCTACAGTCGGTGGGGTCGGGCTCCAAATTCCTCAATAGGACACCCATAGCACAAAAGTTAATAACTAGAATCAACAAATGGGACTTACTCAAACTAAAAAGTTTTTTCTCAGCAAAAGAAACAATAAGAGAGGTAAATAGGGAGCCTACACCCTGGGAACAAATCTTTACTCCTCACACTTCAGATAGAGCCCTAATATCCAGAGTATACAAAGAACTCAAAAAATTAGACAATAAGAGAACAAACAACCCAATCAACAAATGGGCCAAGGACCTGAACAGACACTTCTCAGAGGAGGACATACAGTCAATCAACAAGTACATGAAAAAATGCTCAACATCTCTAGCTGTCAGAGAAATGCAAATCAAAACCACCCTAAGATACCATCTCACTCCAGTAAGATTGGCAGCCATTAGGAAGTCAAACAACAACAAGTGCTGGTGAGGATGTTCGGAAAAGGGTACACTTGTACATTGATGGTGGGACTGCAGATTGGTGCAGCCAATTTGGAAAGCAGTATGGAGATTTCTTGGAAAGCTGGGAATGGAGCCACCATTTGACCCAGCTATTCCCCTTCTTGGTCTATTCCCTAAAGACCTAAAAAGAGCATGCTACAGGGACACTGCTACATCGATGTTCATAGCAGCACAGTTCACAATAGCAAGACTGTGGAACCAACCTAGATGCCCTTCAATAGGCGAATGGATAAAAAAAATGTGGCATTTATACACAATGGAGTATTACTCTGCATTAAAAAATGACAAAATCATATAATTTGCAGGGAAATGGATGGCATTAGAGCAGATTATGCTAAGTGAAGCTAGCCAATCCCTAAAAAACAAATGCCAAATGTCTTCTTTGATATAAGGAGAGTAACTAAGATCAGAGTAGGGACGAAGAGCAGGAGAAGAAGATTAACATTTAACAGGGATGAGAGGTGGGAGGGAAAGGGAGAGAGAAGGGAAATTGCATGGTAATGGAAGGAGACCCTCAGGGTTATACAGTGGAGGGGGTAGAGAGAGAGGAGGGGAGGGGAGGGGAGAGGTGGGGAGGGGGGAGGGGGGAGGATGGGAAAGGCAGCGGAGCACAACAGACACTAGTATGGCAATATGTAAATCAATGGATGTGTAACTGATGTGATTCTGCAATCTGTGTATGGGGTGAAGGTGGGAGTTCATAACCCACTTGAATCAAAGTGTGGAATATGATATGTCAAGAAATTTGTAATGTTTTGAACAACCCACAATAAAAAATTAAAAAAAAAAAAAAAGAAATGAGTGCATTGAAAAAGAGTAGTTACCCTCTGGTTTCATTTCTTGAATTTCTTATGCTTTTTTCTTCAGTCTTCTTTTATCAGATGTAATATATTTATTTTTATTTTGTTTGGGAAGTTGAAACTTTCTTTATTATATTTTCATAAGTCCCTTATAAAAATTAAATACACTATATTCATCTTGGCAAATGTTTGAAATATGTTTGAAAGCAGTTGCTATTACAGTACTAATTATAATCAAAACCTAATTTTAGAAAACTACAAGCAATATTATGGAGGTGTTTTCATCACTAAATAACTTAGAGAGGGGCTAGGGATGTGGCTCAAGTGGTAGCGCTCTCGCCTGGCATGCATGCAGCCCGGGGTCGATCCTCAGCACCACATACAAACAAAGATGTGTCCGCCGAAAATTAAAAAATAATATATTAAAATTCTCTCTCTCTCTCTCTCTCTCTCTTTAAAAAATAAAATAAATAAATAACTTAGAGATCTGGAAATTCAGTAGGAAAAATATGATGGGCTCCAGTTATTTTCTGTTAAGATTAACAATGTCTTTGGCAATTCCTCTTTAAATTATGCTGGAGGAAAAAACTATATATGGGTCATAAATGACTGTTCAGAAAGAATGATCCACCAGTGATGAAAGAGACACTCTTCAGCATTTGTTATGATAATACTATTCTTACAGAAATGATAACTTTTTGTTGATTCAACCACTGGGTGCATGTAAATCCATATTTGTGTTAATACATTAGTTTTCTATTGTTGCTGGGGAAAAAAATCACAAAGTTAGTTACTTAAAACAATTAAACTGTGTTAGAGTCTGTAAACAAGTCAGGATGGCGCCTGGCAAATGTTAGAGTCTGTAAACAAGTCTGGATGGCGCCTGGCAAAATGCCAGAGGGAGTGGTTTGTGAAGTAACACCAGCGAGCCATTAAGTGTGGAGATTCCTTATTGGTTGACTGATGTTATCTAGTTTATGCTAATTAAGATAAGCTGTGCAAAATGTATAAATACCTCTGTTGTCCTACAATAAATGGCTTCCACTCCTGCTGTATCAACGTACACAAGTTGTTCGTCACCCCCTGGTTATTTTGCTGCAGCCGGACTGCGGCAAAACTGTATAATCTTACAGTTTGTAGACAAGAAGTCTGATATGGATCTTACTGAACTAAAATACTGAGTCAATAAGGATGCATTGTATGCCAGTGGCTCTAGAGAGAACCCATTTCTTTTGTCTTTTCCATATTCTAGATACTACCTTTATTACTTGTCTCATGACCCCTTCATCCATCTTCAAAGCCAGCAACATTGCTACTCTAGCCATTCTTTACTGGATACATCTCCCTCTGACTGTAGCCAGGGAAGATCCTTCTTATCTAAATAATACAGGATGATCTTCTCTTCACAAGATCTTGAATTTAAACAGATTTGCAAATAATTTTTCTGCCATGTAAGGTAACATATTTACATATTTGGGGACATCTTTGAGTAGCTATTATTCTGTCTACCACAGGTTGGTCACTTGGAAGAAAATTCTCCATTTTAACAGTACCACCACCTGTGGTCAAAGGAGGACACATGAAAGTCTTTATAGCAGAAAGTTAGGCCTCACTGATTTGATGCTTGAACTCAAAACAAGATAATTAACAAGGTTCTTAAATTCATGCACAAGAGCACTAAATTGATAAAGATCATGAACTGTTTTTATAGTTGTGGGGCTCAAATCCAGGTCTCATGCATGCTGGCCAACTCTGCCACTGGGTATACCTCCATCCCACCATGAATTGCAATTCAATTCAAATTACAGAAATGGGAAACACAAACAAAAGAATCTAAATTTGATAAGGGTCTTATACCTAGAATTATAAAGGACACTTGTAATTCAATTATAAAACAAATAGCTGAATTCACAAAACAGGCAAGGATCTGAATAGACATTTTTTCTAAGGAAGATAACCAATGGCTAATAAATGAAAAGATGCTCAATATCATTAGTAATTAGGGACATATAAATCAAAATTACAGTGAGACACCATTTCATAAACACTGAGGTAGCTACATACAAAAACTCAGATAATAACAAGCATTGGGAGGATGTGGGAATATTGGTATCCTGATACACTGCTGAGGATATAGAATGATTCAGCCATTTAGGGGAAAAGTGTGGTAGGTCCTGAAACAATTAAGTATATAAATAGCATATGATCCAGCAATTTCACTATTAGCAAAATAAAATTACAGGTCCACCCAAAAACTGGTATACGAATGTTCACAATAGCTTTGTCAAAATAGCCCAAAGGGGACAACTCAAATGTCCCTCAGTGGATGAATAGATCATCAAAATCTGATCTATCTGAACAACACGGTATTATTCAGTTATAAAAGAAGTGTTGCTACATGCTAAAACTTGAATGAAACCTTGAAAGCATTATTCTGTGTGAATGAAACCAGTCATAAAAGTCTGCATATTATATCATTTCCTTCATTTAAAAGTTTAAAACAGGGAACTCTATAAAAAAGTAGATTAATAAATGCTTGGGGTTGAAGCTAGGAGAAATGGGACAATAGTGGGATTATAGATAAAGGATAATGTTTCTTCTTAAGGTAATGGGAATATTCTAAAATTGAATGATTATGGAAGTACAACAATGTGAATACATTAAGAGCCACTGAATCATATGCTTTAAGTTGGTGAATTTGGGGTATTTGAGTTACATCTCAAAGATGTTTTTTAAAAGAATAAGATAGAAATTGTTCTTGTTAAAATTTAAAAAAAAATAGAATTCCAAAGTGTGGCAGGGCCAACCATGAGGTTTGCCTATTTAGAAAATAATTTTCCATTAATTTGAAAATTGTAAAAATTCAGTTTTGAGGCTTAGGTGTTGGAAAGAAGTTACTTATTCTTTAATAAAGCATTGGTTAGGGGCTTGGATGTGTCTTTGTGGTAAAGGTCTTGCCTACCAGGCAAGAAGCCCTGGGGATTGCACCACATCAAAAAAGGTTAACTACACTCTTTAGAACCCCGCTGATTGTAATTTTTGCATTGTCCATTCATTTGTAATACTATAATAAGTACCCTGAAAAATATGTGTTGTTACTTTGGAAACACTTTGCTCCTACACGTATGTTCTTCTTAGTTTAGATGTAAATAGCAACATTTAATCATTAACAACAGCATAGTCAATATCAGTAATAGTGTGCTCTTTGTACTCCTTTCCATGAAACACCAGTGTTCTCTCTGTACATACAAAAGCCACTTGAAAATAAAACTCAAGTGTTTAATATCACATAGCCTATTCCTTCATTTTGGAAAATTTGGTCTCCAGTTCCATCAGAAAAAAAAAAAAAATGTAAGACTAAGTGAACGCATGGTGGCGCTACAGGTCAAGAAAATGGAAAACGTGAACACTGGCTTCCGCAATTCCAGTTTGCCAGCCAGTTTCTTGCCGCCTAGAAGCAAAAGAAAAGCTTTCTCCGCCAGAGCAAAGGCGAGTGCGATATCTTTAAAAACTCTGTTTACCGCTTAATTCTGGCATTCTGGACTGCTGGACAGCGCTAACAAGACCCTGGGTACACGTGAATCTCCTGTGAACAAGAATTTCCAGGAAATAGCAATGGAGATTGAATGGCTGCCAAATCAGAGACAAAGGCAAGTCTTACTTTTCTTTGTTTTGCTGAGCTTGTCTGGGGCAGGCGCCGAGTTGGGACCATATGTGGTAGTGGAAGAAATGGAGAAAGGTTCCTTAGTGGCAAATCTAGTGAAAGACCTAGGGCTGGAGTTGGCAGAGATGTCCACCCGAGGGGCCCAGATCATTTCCCAAGGAAACAAAGAGTATTTGCAGCTCAAGGTTCAAACTGGGGATTTGCTCATAAATGAGAAATTAGATAGAGAGGAGCTATGTGGGCCCACTGAGCCTTGTATACTAAATTTCCAAGTGTTAATGGAAAAACCCTTAGAGATATTTCAGGCTGAACTGAAGGTGAAAGACATAAATGATCATTCTCCTGTGTTCCCAGAAAGAGAAATACTTCTTAAAATACTGGAAAACAGCCCCCTAGGAAATGTGTTCCCTCTGAATAATGCTCTGGACTTGGACGTTGGAAGCAATAATGTTCAGAACTATCAAATCAGCCCCAACTCCCATTTCCGCGTTCTTACCTATGAACGCAGCAACGGCAAGAAATATCCTCAACTGGTTTTGGAAAAAGAGCTGGATCGAGAGGAAGAGCCTGAACTAAGATTAACCCTGACAGCTCTGGATGGCGGCTCTCCTCCGCTGTCTGGAACCACACAGGTCCTCATTGAAGTGGTGGACATCAACGATAATGCCCCTGAGTTTCAGCAGCCAATCTACAAGGTGCAAATTCCTGAGAACAGCCCGGTAGGTTCTCTGGTAGTCACTGTCTCCGCCACTGATTTAGACGGTGGCGTCTATGGGAAAATAATATATATGCTCTTTCAGGCTTCAGAAGATGTTAGCAAAACTTTGGAGCTAAATCCTATGACAGGAGAAATTCGACTTAGAAAACAAGTAGATTTTGAAACAGTCCCGTTTTATGAAGTGGACATCAAGGCTACAGACGGAGGAGGTCTTTGGGGGAAATGCACTCTTCTCCTACAGGTGGTGGATGTAAATGATAACCACCCCGCAGTGACCATGAATGCACTCACCAGTCCCATCCCGGAGAACTCCCCGGAGATGGTGGTTGCTGTTTTCAGAGTTTCAGATCCTGACTCTGGGAACAACGGAAAGACGATTTCCTCCATTCAGGAAGACATGCCCTTTCTTCTAAAACCTTCAGGCAAGAACTTTTACACCTTGAAAACAAAGAGAGCACTAGACAGAGAAGAAAGAGAGGAATATAACGTGACCATCACGATTACAGATATGGGGACACCCAGATTGAAAACACAGCTTAACATAACAGTGCAGGTATCAGACATCAACGACAACGCCCCTGCCTTCAGAGAAACCTCCTACACGCTGTTAGTGCACGAGAACAACCAGCCCGCCCTGCACATAGGCAGTGTCAGCGCTACAGACAAAGACTCAGGCACCAATGCCCAGATCACCTACTCACTGCTGCCAAACCAGGACCCAAACCTGCCCCTCGCCTCGCTGGTCTCCATCAACGCAGACAATGGGCAGCTGTTCGCGCTGAGGGCGCTGGACTTCGAGGCCCTGCAGGCATTCGAGTTCCACGTGGGCGCCACAGACCAAGGCTCGCCTGCGCTCAGCAGCCAGGCGCTGGTGCGAGTGGTGGTGCTGGACGACAATGACAACCCACCCTTCGTGCTGTACCCAATGCAGAACGCCTCTGCGCCCTGCACGGAGCTGGTGCCCAGGGCAGCAGAGCAGGGCTACCTGGTCACCAAGGTGGTGGCAGTGGATGGAGACTCGGGCCAGAACGCCTGGCTGTCATACCAGCTGCTCAAGGCCACGGAGCCAGGGCTGTTTGGCGTGTGGGCGCACAATGGCGAGGTGCGCACCGCCAGGCTGCTGAGCGAGCGCGACGCGGCCAGGCACAGGCTGGTGGTGCTGGTCAAGGACAATGGCGAGCCTCCGCTGTCTGCCAGCGTCACGCTGCACGTGCTGCTGGTGGATGGCTTCTCCCAGCCCTACCTGCCGCTCCCGGAAGTGGCGCCTGAGCGCGCCCAGGGGGACTCGCTCACTGTCTATTTGGTCATTGCTTTGGCCTCTGTGTCATCGCTCTTCCTGTTCTCTGTGCTGGTGTTCCTGGCGGTGAGGCTGTGCAGGAGGAGCAGGGCGGCATCGCTAGGTGTGTGTTCTGTGCCTGAGGGCCACGTTCCGGGCCACCTGGTGGATGTCGCCAGCACTGGCACTCTGTCCCAGAGTTACCAACAAGAGGTGTGTCTGAAGGGAGGTTCTGCGACCAGGGAGTTTAAGTTCTTGAAGCCAATTATCCCCATCCTCCCGCCCCAGTGCCCTGAGAAAGAAATAGAGGAAAATTCTTTCTTCCACAATACTTTTGGATTTAATTATTGATAGAAATCCATTCAATAAGGGAAAGACACTTACTCACCCACTCCCAGTGCTGGTGAATCACCCTGCTTAGGCCTCTAAAGTAGCCGAGATTACAAGCATATGCCAACATATCTTGTCATAAACTGTTTAATATTGTCTTTTTGGTTAAATTGTTTATGTCCATTATCATCAATTTTTTCAGTACTATTTATTTTTCAGTTTAATTCATTATCAGTTTACTACAGTTTTTTCTTTATGTTTACTCGATTGTTTCTCATAGACTTTTTTCCTCATAGACTATTAATGAGTTGGCTTTATCTTCAAAGCTGACAGCATTTTAAAAATTTTTTTCACCCCATGTGTTTTATTGATTTTATTATCAACATATATTTCATGTTGGTTCTCCCTTTTCTAGACTTCTGCTGCATGGGATATCATATATACTATTTGATATTTCTATTTTCCTTTCTAAATTGGTCTTCTTGTTGATTTGTAATCCTTGATTTTAATTATTACATCTTTCTTAAACTATGTTACTTTTTAAAATTCTGTTTTCCCTGTTGATGTATCTGTATTTAATAATAATATTTCTGTTACAAGTGGTATGATAAATATCTAACCAGCCTAACCTGAACATAAAAAGAAAAGTCATTGTAAAATATTGAGTGTGTAAATGCTCTTACGTTTGAAGCCATAAAGGCAAACTTTGGGCATTCTACAGCATCATATAGAAATATTTCATAATTTGTTGCTTTTAATTGTGTGTGAAAAAAAATCAGGGATCTCTGTTAAGTTTTATTGGCTAGCAATCCATTTCCACTCAGTTGAAAAAACAATAGAAACTATCAATTAGAGGTTCTCATAACGTGTCTTTTATATTCAGCAGAGTAGTGGGTTTTTGTTGTTTGCTTTTGTTTCTTGGTGATATCTAGCCTTTTCCTTATATATCTCCCTAGACTTACTAGACTTAATTTATATCACTTGCTTTTTGTAGGAAAATCATAACATGTAGAAGACTATCTTTCTAGACATTAGGCCTTTGAATAAAATTACTGTGAAGCAAATGGTATAATGTTATTTTTACTTTCCATAATGTTATGATATGTGTTAGTTGTGATCTTTACCTCCCTTTATTTAATGCACATAAAGTCTTACTGGATTTCAATTAAGAGGAACCTTAAAATAAAGGTTAGGCCATTCTTTAATTCTTCAAGGTATTTTAAATTTTATATAAGAAAAACAAAGACAAAAGGTATTAGAAATTGAAAAGCATGTGTAAGTGAATGAAAGAAGACAATTTTCAAATTGTAGGGGTTAGGTTTTGAAAGGTACTGAATATTGTTTCAGGTCCTATTCACTACAGTTTATCTATATGCATGCTTTATTACCAGAATTAGTGAGTGGCTTATTTGCCAACCATAGATTACTAAGATGTAGTTTCTGTCCTCAAGTAGCTCACATATTGAAGAAAGGACAGAGTGGCCTAAAATGAGAAGCAATACTATTTACAGGGTCATCATAGTTATATGCATAAAAGTCTTTATGGGAACACGGAAAAGGAACAGCCTAAATGCTTGGCTCTAATTACAGAGTGGTGATTCTGTTTAGGCATTGTAATGAGATTTTTGAAGGAGTTTTTTGAAAAACATATGAAATGGGCTTCTTTGCCAGTTTTTGGTGTTCCTGTGCCCAATGTCACTGGAAAAATAAAATTACTATTTTGATGGTTCCATGAGTAACCCAAAATATTCCATTTGGTTGCATAAGTGTTGTGTCACAATTGAAAGACCTAGTACAGGAGCAAAACCTATCAGTGAAGTGAACAAAATTACTGCTACAGCAGGAACTTTTTGTTTCCCAATTTTTTTAACTTTCCCATGGAACAATGAATAAACAATGTGAATGCATCTCTATACAAATATTATTTTTTAAAAATTGAAAATTTGAAAAAAGCCACTAAATGAAATAATTTCTAAATAATACACAGGAAAAATGTTAAAATTTTGAGTGTTTTGGAAGCCACGCGGTGGCGCTGCAGGCTAAAGAGACAGAAATTTTGAACTGAGGTTGCTACTGAGGTCACTAACAAAAAAGGAAGATCCAGACAGATGGGCTGGGAAGAAAAAGACAAAAGAAATCTTAGCTCCCTGTTAGTACAAAGTGTAAGTCTGAGGCTTCCAACTGCTGTTTAGGCTGGGAGTTCTGCTTATTACTGGAATTGATGAAAGGAGAAGCTATGGAGACTAGAAGGTTGTGCTTCCCAAGACAAAGGCAAGTCTTATTTCTCTTTCTGTTTGGGGGAGTATCCTTGGCAGCTAATGGGTTTCGACATTATTCTGTGACAGAGGAAACTGAAAGAGGATCCTTTGTCCTCAATCTGGCAAAGGAGCTGGGAATAGGGGTGGAGGAACTTGCTACACGGAGAACGAGGGTGGTTTCTGATGATAATAAACAACACTTGCTTCTGGATTCTCATACTGGAAATGTGCTCACAAATGAAAAACTGGACAGGGAGAAACTGTGTGGCTCCATAGAGCCCTGTATGCTGTATTTCCAAATTTTAATGGATAACCCCTTTCAGATTTACCAGGCTGAGTTGAAAATCAGAGATATAAATGATCACTCCCCAGTATTTCGAGAGAAAGAGATGGTCTTAAAAATACTAGAAAATACAGCAGAAGGGGCAACATTTCGTTTAGAAAGAGCACAAGATTCAGATAGAGGACTTAATGGTATCCAAAACTATACAATTGAACCCAATTCTTTTTTTCATATTACAATTAGTGACAGTGATGAGGGAACAATATATCCAGAGCTAGTGCTAGACAAAGCTCTTGACTGGGAAAAGCAGCCAGAGCTCAATTTAACACTCACAGCACTGGATGGTGGATCTCCACCCAGGTCAGGAACCACCACTATACGCATACTTGTCCTGGATGTCAATGACAATGCTCCCAAATTTTCTCAGCTGATTTATGAGACCCAGGCTCCAGAAAATAGCCCCTTAGGGTCTCTTGTGGTTAAAGTCTCTGCAGAAGATGCAGATTCAGGAGTCAATGCAGAAGTAACCTATTCATTTTTTGATGCTGATGAAGATATTCAAACAATCTTTCAAATCAATCCTTTTTCTGGGGAAATCATTCTCAAAGCATTGCTTGACTATGAACTAGTAAAGTCTCACAAAATAAACATACAGGCAATTGATGGTGGGGGCCTTTCTGCAAGATGTATGGTTTTGGTCCAGGTATTAGACACCAATGACAATCCTCCTGAATTGATCATATCATCACTTTCCAACTACATCGATGAGAACTCTCCTGAAACAGTACTGGCAGTTTTTAGGGCTAAAGACAGAGATTCTGGAGAAAATGGAAAGACCGTTTGCTACATACAGGATAATTTGCCTTTCCGTCTGAAACCCTCTGTGGAAAATTTTTACATCCTAATGACAGAAGAAACACTAGACAGAGAGAGCAGAGCCGAGTACAACATCACCATCACGGTCACAGACTTGGGGACACCCAGGCTGAAAACCGAGCACAACATAACTGTCCTCGTCTCCGACGTCAACGACAACGCCCCTGCCTTCACACAAACGTCATACACGCTGTTGGTCCGCGAGAATAACCAACCCGCCCTGCAAATAGGCACTGTAAGCGCCACAGACAGAGACTCAGGCATCAACGCCCAGATCACCTACTCGCTTCTGCCAACCCAGGACCCGCACCTGCCCCTCACCTCGCTGGTCTCCATCAACGCAGACAATGGGCAGCTGTTCGCGCTGAGGGCGCTGGACTTCGAGGCCCTGCAGGCGTTCCAGTTCCACGTGGGCGTCACAGACCAAGGTTCGCCCCCGCTCAGCAGCCAGGCGCTGGTGCGAGTGGTGGTGCTGGACGACAATGACAACTCGCCTTTTGTGCTGTACCCAATGCAGAACGCCTCTGCGCCCTACACCGAGCTGGTACCCAGGGCGGCAGAGCAGGGCTACCTGGTCACCAAGGTGGTGGCAGTGGATGGAGACTCGGGCCAGAACGCCTGGCTGTCATACCAGCTGCTCAAGGCCACGGAGCCAGGGCTGTTTGGCGTGTGGGCGCACAATGGCGAGGTGCGCACCACCAGGCTGCTGAGCGAGCGCGACGCGGCCAGGCACAGACTGGTGGTGCTGGTCAAGGACAATGGCGAGCCTCCGCTGTCTGCCAGCGTCACGCTGCACGTGCTGCTGGTGGATGGCTTCTCCCAGCCCTACCTGCCGCTCCCGGAAGTGGCGCCCGAGCGCGTGCAGGGGGACTCCCTCACTGTCTACTTGGTCATCGCCTTGGCCTCTGTGTCATCGCTCTTCCTCTTCTCTGTGCTGGTGTTCGTGGTTGTGCGACTGTGCAGGAGGCGCAGGGCGGCATCGCTAGGTGTGTGTTCTGTGCCTGAGGGCCACTTTCCTGGCCACCTGGTGGATGTCAGCGGCACTGGCACTCTGTCCCAGAGTTACCAGTATAAGGTGTGTCTGACGGGAGGTTCTTCTGGAACAAGCGAATTCAAGTTTTTGAAACCAATTTACCCTAACATTCACACCAATGGTCCTGAGCGGAATAGGGTAGAAAATCCTATCTTTTGAAACAGCTGTAAATTTAGTTTTCAGCAACACTTTTGTTTATATTGTGATGTATTTTTGAAATATTATAATCCCTAATAAGTTTAGTTTTCTATCAGTTATAATGCAATATAACAATTGATTTTCAACTATCAAGTACTATACATCTACCATTTTACAATGTTGTTTAATCTCTTTTGCATTAACAGTTTAATTTTAATTCATACCCATTTGTGAATAATACCTTTAAAGTTTTAATCCTTTACAATTGCACACATATTTATATTGTCATTTTTCTTTCTATAAAACTGAGGTTTGGGGTTTTCTCCTGTTTGTTTATTGTTTAATGTTGGTGATTGAACTTAGCACTTCAGAATGCTAAGCACTGTATTTCTGAGCTACACCCAATTCCCTCACCTGGTATATTTTAGAGCCTGCATGCCTCATAATACTAAACTACCCTTCTGTTGTATTTCCTTCATGTAAGAAGTCATATCTGCACTTCCAATCTTATTCTAATGTTCTATTTATTCATCTTAAAAATCATACCAACTTCTAAATCACAGCATGTGAAAAAAATACTTTTTCTGTGTTCATTGCAAAATTAAACATCTTTTTGTGATTGATATGGGACTCCCATAATTGTTTATTATTTTATTTCCTTTACATTTACTGTTCTAACTTAACCAATATTTTCTTACATTCACTTTTGCTGATATTTAGAACATCATGTGTTATAATTCAAATAAAATGTAATAACCTGAATGAAAATGAATACAAATTTTAAAACATTTTGAAAACTTGTGTGTATTTGGTAGAATGTCAGAAAGATATTAACTTTTCAGTTTATTTTGTAAGTTCATATTATTTTCAGGTTTAAAATCATGATGAATGAAAGGTTACAACAAAAAGTAATTTTTTATATCTCCAGACACCTTTTACACAGTGGCTTCTTCTAAAATTTATTTCAATGTTCTAAATAGTAGGTTTAGGCTGTCTTAATATTGTTTAAATTTTAATTATTTCTTTCTAGAATAAATAAAGGATTTAACTTTTTTACTTCCCAACAATATAGACAAACACTGCACATTCCCTTTCCCCTATTCTTGTAATAGAATTTTCACATATTTTTAAAGGCTAAACTATCAGTTAAAGTCCATATTGTTAGTGTTGTATGATTGTATTTCCTTTCTTGAAAAATATTCTTCCTAGAGCACTTGCACTTGCATCATTTTCTATTAACTGCAATGAATATTTTACACTATCCTTTACTTGAAAAGCTATTTTTCTCCTTAAAATATTCAAATATATCAGATACCTACCAATTACATTTATTTCCTGGAGGTATTTCATCTATATTTCTGCTTCCTTTACATTATTTGCTATATAAGCTATCACCCTAGGTATTTTTCCCCTTTAATGTTTTCCTGTGTTGGTCCCCTGTTATAAAATCAGGTATATTTTTCTTTCTTAGTTTATTCTCTTTTGGCTAACATATATCTCTCAATACCCTCATCAAAACAGATGCAGGAGAGTTTAAATAATTATTTAAGACCTTGCATTGTGAAGTCATTTTTTTTCCAGTTGATTGATAGTTTCACTGGGTATAAAATTCTAGACTGAAAATAATTTCCCCTCAGATTTCAAAAGCGTTCCTTCTATTGACTGCATGGAATTGTTCCAAAGACTGATTCCATTCTGATTTCTCTTTTTATGTGACCCCCTCCCTCCTTCCCCCTCCCTCCCTCCCTCCCCCTCCCTCTTTCTTTTTTCTTTCTTTCTGATAGTATGAGGAAAACTTTACCCTCATATTCTGAAAATAACTTAGTACATATTTATTAATATGGTCACATGCGTGTACTCTATTAACATTTAGACATTTGGTTTCAGTTCTGAGAAATTTTTTGTTAAGTTTAAATACAATTTCTCTCCTGAGTTATCTACATTCTCACTGAATGTCATTGAATTATCAGACTTCCTTGTTGATTCAATAAGGCCCTATAAGCTCCTTTCTTATTTTCTCTCTTATTGTCTCTGGTTCTACATTTTAATTGAATGATTTAATCTTTTTAAGTTTTTCTTTTCATCTGACAAATATTTTTAAGAGTTCTTTCTGGTTCTGAGAGTTTTTGTTGTTGTTGTTTGTTTGTTTTGTATCAGAGATTGAACTCAGGTGCACTTGACCCCTGAGCCACATCCCCAGCCCTACTTTGTATTTTATTTAGAGACAGGGTCTCACTGAGTTGCTTAGTGCCTCACTTTTGTTGAAGCTGGCTTTGAACTCGTGATCCTCCTGCCTCAGCCTTCAGAGCCACTGGGATTACTGGCTTGCACCTGCCGCAGTCCGGCTGCAGCAAAATAACCGGGGGGTGACGAACAACTTGTGAACGTTGATACAGCAGGAGTAGGAGCCGTTTATTGCAGGACAGGAGCAGTATTTATACATTCCACAGAGCTTATCTAATTAGCATAAACTAGATACATCAGTCAACCAATAAGGAATCTCCACACTTAATGGCTTGTTTTTGTTACTTCTCAAACCACTCCCTCAGGCGTTTTGCCAGGCACCATCCAGACTTGTTTACGAACTCTAACATTCCCCTGGCAAAATGCCAGGTGTTATTTTTGACTTGTTTACAGACTCTAACATTTCCCCCTTTTGTTTAATTTAAATAACGACCATAGTGGTTTTTACAGAAACACCATAAATAACCTGCTACAAACAGAAAGGGAGGATACAAAATGCCACAATACCAAGCCAATTGATGGCTCCATGCAAGAAGCCCTTGGAAAAATTATACCAGCAATGACACTGTTAGCAAAGATACCGAGTTACAATTTGTTATAGATTACAGTTTGTTGTCTCAGTCCAGGTAAAGCAGTGTCTCAATAGATTAACTCACAGTCCAGGTAAATCACAGTCCAGGTAAATTCTGCAGGCAGCTAGCTTAAATCACAGTCCAGGTAAGTTCTGCAGGCAGCTAGCTTGATCCGAAGTCTCGTCCGGTTTTCAGCAACACTGGAAATTCTTCCACCCTCGTTTTCACCTGCACTGGGATGAAGGCAGGAACTCCGGCAATGATGTTAAAGAAAATCCTGTAGTATTCCAGCAGGTGCTAAGAAAACAACCTTCTGAACAATTTAGTACATTATCTCAAGATTTTTTGCATTTGAAATAAGCATTAATAGTGCTCACTACTCATCAGCTTCCAGGTGTGGGAGAACCATTGTAGCTTAGTTATTGGCATTGAAAATGACCAAACATCAGGGACACCAGTAGTGTCTTCTGAGGCTGTAGCGTCCCGGGTAGCCCCAGATGGCCCTGGGGAGAGTCCCGGTCTCAAACTGCTACTGGGCACAGGGAGCAAGAACCTGCGAGACTGTGCCTCCAGGTCAGGTCTAGATTTGGGCTCGCGGCAGTGGAAGAGCCAGCTCCCCCACCAGGAGGCGGGGAAGGGCCAGTCGCCGCCGCCTCTTGGAAAATCCTTGCTGCGCTGTGACCGGCTTGCACACTCGGCAGCTGCCTCTCCGCTTCACGCACCCTCCGGTAACGAAAAGTATTTAGTAATAGCCTTTTGCTGCAACTTTTTTCCTGATAATCCTTCTTCTTCTGAACTTTCTTTTTCTTTCTGACTAGAGTTCCTGGGCTCTTATCAACACATGCCCTAACTATTCTTGGTTCCACTGGGGTGCCTTCTTCCCTTAGTAATTTACTTCTCACCCCTTCCATATTTTCGTCACAAAGACAATACAATACACTGAGACAAAACAAGACACAAACATACTGTATCAATCTTCTCCATTTTCTTGAAATGACCATTTTTCCTCTCGCCCTATCTGCCTAGGGACGAGCAGATTTGCTCCCGTCCTATCTATGGATGGGCAGCTTTTTTTCGTCACTTACCCCCGAGTGTCCCGGGGCTCCCCGTACGGGCCACCATCTGCCGCAGTCCGGCTGCAGCAAAATAACCGGGGGGTGACGAACAACTTGTGAACGTTGATACAGCAGGAGTAGGAGCCGTTTATTGCAGGACAGGAGCAGTATTTATACATTCCACAGAGCTTATCTAATTAGCATAAACTAGATACATCAGTCAACCAATAAGGAATCTCCACACTTAATGGCTTGTTTTTGTTACTTCTCAAACCACTCCCTCAGGCGTTTTGCCAGGCACCATCCAGACTTGTTTACGAACTCTAACATTCCCCTGGCAAAATGCCAGGTGTTATTTTTGACTTGTTTACAGACTCTAACAGCACCACCGCACCTGGATTGCATTTTTTTATAAATGTAATTGCTTCTCCGTTCTATAATTAATTTAATCCCTAAGATGTATTATTCAAAACATACATTATGCAGTATTGTTATTATGTGTCCATTTAATAATGAGAATGTATCAGGCAACACAAGAACTTGAGCTGGTAAGGACACTTAAGTCTGAATCTATTATTTATCTTACAATAAGAATGTATACTTTATACCATTGCTATTAAGTTTATTGCAAAAACAAAACAAAATGTACCAAAAAACCTTGAAAAACAGCACAAAGATTAAATGGGGAAATGTATGAAGCACTTAGACCAATGGGTAGCACGAAGTAAGTTCTAAATTCTAAAAAAAAATATTAGTTTTATTAGATTTTAATTCTTTGTGGATATTAGTCAGACAATCTCTTTTTATTATTTTTTTCATTAGGTTCTGGGGATGGAACCCAGGGCTTTGGGAATGCTAGCACTTAGCTACGTCCCCAGCCCAACTAATTGGACATTTTCAAAGGCATTATCATCTCTCTCTCTCTTTAACTTTTTTTGGGGGAAGGGTTTAAGCCAGAGTGCTTTACCACTGAGTATATCCTTAGCTCTTTTTAAAAAATTTGTGGCAGGATCTCACTAAATTGCTAAGGGGCTCCTTAACTTACTAAGGCTGGCCTTGACCTGTGATCCTCCTGTCTCAGCCTTCTGAGTCACTGGGATTACAGGTGTGCACCATCACACCCACTTTCTTATGTTCTGTTACATGGGTTTTCTCATTCCCTTTTTTGTAGAGGTGGTAGTGGTTTGGGCCTTTCTATTTCACAAATGTCTTGTGTTACTTAGCTATCCTCTTATATTTAAGAAGGATGCTATTTTAAAATGCCAGCAATCAACACTTTGTGAGTGAATAAATCCTGTTGATGGCAGAGCATCAATCTAATATAACCATACAAGGACAGGGCTGTTACCCTAGAAGACCACAAATATCAGTATGTTTAAGTATTTGGGCTTTTCATATTCTTGAGTTAGAATTCTAGAATATCCACCGTGTGGGAGTGTGAGTTATTTATATACCTTATGTCCTACAACCTCAGAGCATTGCCTGGGGGGGGTAATATAAGTATCACCATTCAAAATGAAAAGTTTTCTTACTTTTTCCTTACACTTGCTTTTAATCCTGCCTATATCTCCAAGACTAGAAAAAGTCTCATTTAATTTCTCCATAGAATAAACTAGCCCTGAGATACTTTCCTGTCTCTGTAGGATGGTGAGAGGAACAGAGAATTCAACATTTCTATATATGTACTTTAATAACTTTTGTAGCTGCTAAGTAATTTCAGTCTTCTTATGCACTGATTCTGCTAAATCTTTACATGGGATTGTGTGGGACAATCTCACTATTTTTGTCTTTTCAATGCAGGAAAATCAGCCATTTCTTGGAACTTGTGAGTTACTCTGCTCTTCTGATTTCTGTCCTAAAAAATGTATGTTCACTTGTGTATTTTTAGCCTCTTTAAGTTGATTTTTAAGTTTTTGTCATCTTAGTAGGTTTTTTTAAAATATTTATTTTTTAGTTTTAGTTGGACATAATACCTTTATTTCAGTTGTTCATTTTTGTATGTGGTGCTGAGGATCAAACGCTGGACCTTGCCCATGGGAGGCAAGCGTTCTACCTCTGAGCCACAATACCAGCCCAGTAGATATTTTTAAAGAAAGGAGGATAGCTGCATAATCAATCTACCTACTTTTTAATTTGTAAACTTTTTATTACTAAAAATTGATCTATTTTTCCAACCATGCATAAAGCTTACATATTATAGAACATAATTTGAATTTAATTTTTTAAAATTATATTGTGTTTAGGGCTTCTTAATATAATTTTGAGATTTCCTATAGTTGATACCATTAATGAACTTCTAGCATCTATTCCAAACTATCACCTTCATTATGTAGCAACCATGCACTTTGGCTAGGACTAAAATTACCTCAAGTTTAGAGGTGATTCCCGACAGAGTTAAACAAAGTAAGTACAAGCATAGGTCTTCAAATTCCAGAACTAAAAGCTCTATCTGTAATGTTGTCAATACCTCTTGAAACAATGACTTCTTCAGTAGCAGAAACACATACTTGATCTAATCAGAGTAAAGGTTAAGTTTTTGTTTTATTTGGAAAAGAGACTCTCTCCCACTTTCTCTGCCTGGGATGAAAAAGAAAGTAGTTAGCCATAGTTGTTGTGGAAATGAATCTTGGGAACCTAAAGGAAGTCAGTTTTAGAAGACTGCTTTAAATGAAACTAACATGTTTGCATTTGTGTAGCTATTAATTTTTTGTAAGATATGAGAAAGTATAACTAAATTGTGGGTTTTATCATATGTCCTATCCCAACATCTTATTTAATTTTCTACCAGTTCACAATTCATTCTATTAAAGAAATCTACAGAAATATTCTCTTGTACTATAGCAACTATACAAATATATGCCATTTCATTGTTAATCCAATTTCATACTCCCTGAGAAGACTTAAATTACCATTGGATACTGTCTCTTTCCTTTAGTACCTTAGGCAGACCAAATAGTGATGGAATTTTGTTCAGCTTGACAGTGAGTTATATTACCCTCCTTGTTTCAGGTTCACAATCTTCCCAGAAAGATTACAAACTCTTGGGGATCAGGAATCACATCTTCTATTTCTGTTTTCCCAAACACTGAGCACATTAGGTTGTGTGAAGAGTGGGATACCTAGTAAATATTTTAAAACAAATGATAACATAATCAGAAATTATAAATGATGTAAAACAATTGTGAAAGAATATATTTGTGATCAAACAACAAATAGACATTTCTTTCCATGGGACATTCATGTGAATTTAATTTAGGTAGCTTTCAAACTGTGAAAATCTGTGGAGACGCATGGTGGCGCTGCAGGATAATATCCGCACGGGGAAAAAAAATATATTCCACTGGATGACATTGTGGACGCTTAATCAGTGCACAGGGAGAACAGGGAAGACAGAACAAGCCAACAAGGGGCAACCTAGAAGCCATTCAACCGGATTACAATATTCTTCCAAAGTGGACAAATCCAGAAACACGTTTCCCAGAACAGCAAAGTGGAGCTGAATCAATTCTGCAGGAAGCCTTCTGGCAAAGAGCTATGGAGAATGGAGGAGAAGATACTTTGCAGACAAGGCAAGTCCTACTTCTCTTTGTTTTGTTGGGAGTATCTCAGGCACACTCTGAGCCTGGGAGCTTTTCCGTGGCAGAGGAAATGCAAAGTGGAAGCTTTGTAGGCAATTTGGCAAAAGACCTAGGACTAGAGGTGGGTGAGCTGTCCTCCCGGGGAGCTCAGGTTGTCTCTAATGATAACAAACAGTCTTTGCAACTGGACATAAATACCGGGGATTTGCTTTTAAGCCAAATATTAGACCGGGAGGAGCTCTGCGGCTCCACTGAGCCCTGTGTGCTGCATTTTCAGGTATTAATGAAAAACCCTTTGCAGTTTTTACGGATTGAGCTTCAAGTAAGAGATGTAAATGACCACTCTCCAATCTTCTTGGAAAAAGAAATGCTCCTAGAAATCCCAGAGAATAGTCCTGTTGGTGCTGTGTTCTTACTAGAAAGTGCAAATGATTTAGATGTAGGAATGAATACTGTACAAAGCTACACAATAAGCACCAACTCTCATTTCCACATTAAAATGAGAGTTAATCCAGACAACAGGAAGTACCCAGAGTTGGTTCTGGACAAGGCGCTGGATTATGAAGAGCAGCAGGAACTCAGTTTGATTCTCACTGCTCTGGATGGTGGGTCCCCACCCAGGTCTGGGACTGCCTTAGTTCGGGTGGTGGTTGTAGACATTAATGACAACTGCCCTGAGTTTCAGCAACCATTTTATGAGGTGAAGATTCCAGAGAATAGCATCCTTGGTTCACTGGTTATCACTGTCACAGCTTGGGATTTAGATTCTGGAATAAATGGGGAAATATCATATACCTTTTCTCATGCCTCAGAAGATATTCAAAAGACATTTAAAATTAACCAAAAGTCTGGAGAAATTAGTTTAACAGCATCTTTGGATTTTGAAACAATTGAATCATACTCAGTAATCATTCAAGCCACAGATGGGGGAGGACTTTTTGGAAAGTCTACAGTCAGAATACAAGTAATGGATGTGAATGACAATGTTCCTGAAATTGCTGTGTCATCAATTACCAGTCCAATCCCAGAAAATTCTCCTGAGACTGCGGTCATGGTTTTCAGTATCCGAGATAGAGACTCTGGAGAAAATGGAAGAACGATTTGTTCTATTCCAGAAGACCTCCCATTCCTACTGAAATCTTCATTTGAGAATTACTACACCCTAGAAACGGAGAAAACCCTAGACAGGGAAAGCAGAGCCCAGTATAATATCACCATCACGGTCACTGATTTTGGGACACCCAGGCTGAAAACCGAGCACAGCATAATAATCCTCGTCTCCGACGTCAATGACAACGCCCCTGCCTTCACACAAGTGTCCTACACCCTGTTGGTCCGCGAGAACAACCAGCCAGCCATGCACATAGGCAGTGTCAGCGCCACAGACAGAGACTCAGGCACCAATGCCCAGATCACCTACTCGCTTCTGCCAAACCAGGACCCGCACCTGCCCCTCACCTCGCTAGTCTCCATCAACGCAGACAATGGGCAGCTGTTCGCGCTGAGGGCGCTGGACTTCGAGGCCCTGCAGGCATTCGAGTTCCACGTGGGCGCCACAGACCAAGGTTCGCCCCTGCTCAGCAGCCAGGCGCTGGTGCGCGTGGTGGTGCTGGACGACAATGACAACTCGCCCTTCGTGCTGTACCCAATGCAGAACGCCTCTGCGCCCTGCACCGAGCTGGTACCCAGGGCGGCAGAGCAGGGCTACCTGGTCACCAAGGTGGTGGCAGTGGATGGAGACTCGGGCCAGAACGCCTGGCTGTCATACCAGCTGCTCAAGGCCACGGAGCCAGGGCTGTTTGGCGTGTGGGCGCACAATGGCGAGGTGCGCACCACCAGGCTGCTGAGCGAGCGCGACGCGGCCAGGCACAGATTGGTGGTGCTGGTCAAGGACAATGGCGAGCCTCCGCTGTCTGCCAGCGTCACGCTGCACGTGCTGCTGGTGGATGGCTTCTCCCAGCCCTACCTGCCGCTCCCGGAAGTGGCGCCGGAGCGCTCGCAGGGGGATTCGCTCACTGTCTACTTGGTCATCGCCTTGGCCTCTGTGTCGTCGCTCTTCCTCTTCTCTGTGCTGGTGTTCGTGGCGGTGAGGCTGTGCAGGAGGCACAGGGCGGCGCCACTGGGTGTGTATTCGGTGCCTGAGGGCCATTTTCCTGGCCACCTGGTAGATGTCAGCGGCACTGGCACTCTGTCCCAGAGTTACCAGTATGAGGTGTGTCTTAGGGGAAGTACTGGAACAAATGAGTTCAAATTTCTAAAGCCAATTATCCCCAACCCTTCACCCCAGTGTTCTGGGAAAGAAACAGAGGAAACTCCTCCTTTCAACAGTAGCTTTGGGTTCAATATTCAGTGATCATAATTGATTTGATATTTCATATGCATTTTACTTTGTGGCACATGCGAATGTTTATTTCCCTCAATTTGCATGCACTTTAAATTGTAGTAATGTTCTTTTTTATTGTGTTTTTCATTCTTGCTTTTATGCAAATGTTTATGTAGTCATAATTGGATTTATTCTCTAACCCAGGAGGTCTTAATTTTTAAATCTCTTTACATTAAAAAAAAAAGTCACTTTTTGCCCATATCCTTCTCTCCAGTTAAAGTTTCACACACACTTATGTTTATGGTAAAATGAATCAGGTCACTTTGGAAGTAGTTCAAAAATTTCTTCATTAGACTCTTCTTTTTGTAGTTTTCTTGTGGTTTAATAATGGTTACTAGTCACAAATATCATGTTTCTTAAATTACAACATTTTAGTTAACATTTTAAAATCTTTATTACTATTAAAAACACTTTGAAAAATCATGTAGTATGATAGAAAATTTTAATCTAAAAATCTAGTTATAAGAGGCCAGAAGAGATGGAGATAGGGGTATAGCTAGCTCAGTGGTAAAGCCCTGGGTTTGATTCACCAGAATTTTTAAAGAGAAACAAAATCAAATAAGTAGGAGGAAGAGGAAAAGAAGGAAGAAGGCTTATTCATCCTGGAAAAGGATTGTGAAGGTACATTGATATTGTGGCCACTCATACAATCTTCAAATATGAAGCTATAATTTTCCAGATGTCTCACTAATGTTACAAAGCCAGGATTCAACCCAGTTGAATTCAGGAACCTGAGAATTTACAAGAGTATAAAGTGGGTTTCTGTGCTAATGTGTATTTTTCCCCCTGTGTTCTCCTTAAGTTTAATGTACATATACTGAGTACTTATTTTCAATTTCTTCCCCACCAATAGTAAAATTAGGTTGCATGTGTCATCAACATTGATATATTACAAATAAATGTTTTATAAACAATTCTTAGTCTTTCTGTTCCGTTGTTTTAAGCTTTCAGTGTGGTCATGAAATTGGCTTACTAAGGGGTAGCAATCCAGAGTTTGATAAGCACTTTTCTTAGAGATATAAAAGTGTGATACAGGGCTGGGGACGTAGCTCAGAGCTTGGCTAGGATGTTTACCATTTCCATTCCCAGCACTTCAAAAAAATTGTGATACATGTGGAGCATTGAGAATTATTGAAAGATAACCCTTTGGGTTTAAATTTATTTTATTTATTTATTTTTGGTACAAGGGATTGAACCCAGGGATACTTAACCACTGAACCACACCCCCAGCTCTTTTTTATTTATTTTATTTTTAGATAGGGTCTCACCAAGTTGTTTAGGGCCTCAACAAATTGCTGAGGCTAGGCTTAAACTAGTGATCCTTCTATCTCTGCCTCCCAAACTGCTGGTTGGGTTTTAATTTTAAAATGGAAATTCAAAGCATTGTAAGAAGAAGTTTTGTCTTGTGTTTATTTAGGGATCAAATAACCATTCTTGCCTTTAATGATCTGACTAAAAAACAGTAAAGGGGGAAAAGCCCCTATGTTTGGGTTTCCCAAGAATTCCAAAGATTGTGGAGGAATGAAAACATAGATTAGCAAAATGTGTGATCAAAGAGAATAAAAAGAGTCTGTGAAGATGTGTTTGTGTGTGGGAGAGCAAGCAATCACCCTCCTCTGGTTTTAAATTTCTTTTCTATACAGCCAATTCCCATATTTACCATTTCTTTTCACTCTCATGCCTATATCCTTCATTCTGTTATTAAATTTCCCCTCACAAAAATCACTTGATGAAACTTCACACTAGATGAATATAATTGTCTCCTTTCCCCTCTCTTACACCTGGGCTGCTGCACTCTATAAGATAAAAATTGTCATACCATTGCCACTATAAATATATCATATCCAAGTCTAATTGGGCTTTTGAGACCAATAAATCCTTTTACAATTTTGCTAATTAACTTTCTCTTAAAATCTACTTACTTTAGACTTTGCCTAATACCTTAAAGAAAAATAAACTCCATCAGATGGAAATTATCATTTCCTGTCCCCAAGTCTACACCTTTGACAACATCTGTACCAACACCATTGTCCTACTGAGTTCCCTCCCACCTAAATACAATCTCTTCCTATATTCACCTTCTAGGGGCCTCATATGGAGTTGATCTTCTGTATCTTAATTTTCTCCCCCTCTACTTAATGTTACACATCATCATTTTAAATTCGTTCATTTTCTGGTCTTAAACTATTAAGTTAAATTTTCTAGTTTACCAAGATTTTTCTTCCACCCACAGCCTTTTATTTCCTTAAAGTTTTATCTACCCTCATTTTTTTTTTAATTTTTTATTGTTGGCTGTTCAAAACATTACATAGTTCTTGATATATCATATTTCACAATTTGATTCAAGTGGGTTATGAGCTCCCATTTTTACCCCATATACAGATTGCAGAATCACATCAGTTACACATCCATTGATTTACATATTGCCATACTAGTGTCTGTTGTATTCTGCTGCCTTTCCTATCCTCTACTATCCCCCCCCTCCCCTCCCCTCCCCTCCCCTCCCCTCCCCTCTTCTCTCTCTGCTCCCTCTACTGACATTTGTTTGTCCCCCTTATATTATTTTTCCCCTTCCCCTCACTTCCTCTTGTATGTACTTTTGTATAACTCTGAGGGTCTCCTTCCATTTCCATGCATTTTCCCTTCTCTCTCCCTTTCCCTCCCACCTCTCATCCCTGTTTAATGTTAATCTTCTTCTCCTGCTCTTCGACCCTACTCTGTTCTTAGTTACTCTCCTTATATCAAAGAAGACATTTGGCATTTGTTTTTTAGGGATTGGCTAGCTTCACTTAGCATAATCTGCTCTAATGCCATCCATTTCCCTGTAAATTCTATGATTTTGTCATTTTTTAATGCAGAGTAATACTCCATTGTGTATAAATGCCACATTTTTTTTATCCATTCATCCATTGAAGGGCATCTAGGTTGGTTCCACAGTCTAGCTATTGTGAATTGTGCTGCTATGAACATAGATGTAGCAGTGTCCCTGTAGCATGCTCTTTTTAGGTCTTTAGGGAATAGACCGAGAAGGGGAATAGCTGGGTCAAATGGTGGCTCCATTCCCAGCTTTCCAAGAAATCTCCATACTGCTTTCCAAATAGGCTGCACCAATTTGCAGTCCCACCAGCAATGTACAAGTGTACCCTTTTCCCCACATCCTCGCCAGCACTTGTTGTTGCTTGACTTCATAATGGCTGCCAATCTAACTGGAGTGAGATGGTATCTTAGGGTGGTTTTGATTTGCATTTCTCTGACTGCTAGAGATGGTGAGCATTTTTTCATGTACTTGTTGATTGATTGTATGTCCTCCTCTGAGAAGTGTCTGTTCAGGTCCTTTGCCCATTTGTTGATTGGGTTGTTTGTTCTCTTATTGTCTAATTTTTTGAGTTCTTTGTATACTCTGGATATTAGGGCTCTATCTGAAGTGTGAGGAGTAAAGATTTGTTCCCAGGATGTAGGCTCTCTGTTTACCTCTCTTATTGTATCTTTTGCTGAGAAAAAACTTTTTAGTTTGAGTAAGTCCCATTTGTTGATTCTAGTTATTAACTTTTGTGCTATGGGTGTCCTATTGAGGAATTTGGAGCCCGACCCCACAGTATGTAGATCGTAGCCAACTTTTTCTTCTATCAGACGGCGTGTCTCTGATTTGATATCAAGCTCCTTGATCCATTTTGAATTAACTTTTGTGCATGGCGAGAGAAAGGGATTCAGTTTCATTTTGTTGCATATGGATTTCCAGTTTTCCCAGCACCATTTGTTGAAGATGCTATCCTTCCTCCATTGCATGCTTTTAGCCCCTTTATCAAATATAAGATAGTTGTAGTTTTGTGGATTGGTTTCTGTGTCCTCTATTCTGTACCATTGGTCCACCCGCCTGTTTTGGTACCAGTACCATGCTGTTTTTGTTACTATTGCTCTGTAGTATAGTTTGAAGTCTGGTATCGCTATACCGCCTGATTCACCCTTCCTGCTTAGCATTGTTTTTGCTATTCTGGGTCTTTTGTTTTTCCATATGAATTTCATGATTGCTTTCTCTATTTCTACAAGAAATGCCGTTGGGATTTTGATTGGCATTGCATTAAACCTGTAGAGAACTTTTGGTAATATCGCCATTTTGATGATGTTAGTTCTGCCTATCCATGAACAGGGTATATTTTTCCATCTTCTAAGATCTTCTTCTATTTCTCTCTTTAGGGTTCTGTAGTTTTCATTGTATAAGTCTTTCACCTCTTTTGTTAGGTTGATTCCCAAGTATTTTATTTTTTTTGAAGATATTGTGAATGGAGTGGTTGTCCTCATTTCCATTTCAGAGGATTTGTCGCTGATATACAGGAATGCCTTTGATTTATGCGTGTTGATTTTATATCCTGCCACTTTGCTGAATTCATTTATTAGCTCTAATAGTTTCTTTGTAGACCCTTTTGGTTCTGCTAGGTATAGAATCATGTCATCTGCAAATAGTGATAATTTAAGTTCTTCTTTTCCTATTTTGATGCCTTTAATTTCTTTCGTCTGTCTAATTGCTCTGGCCAGTGTTTCGAGAACTATGTTGAACAGAAGTGGAGAGAGAGGGCATCCCTGTCTTGTTCCAGATTTTAGAGGGAATGCCTTCAATTTTTCTCCATTCAGAATGATGCTAGCCTGAGGCTTAGCATAGATAGCTTTTACAATGTCGAGGTATGTTCCTGTTATCCCTAGTTTTTCTAGAGTTTTGAACATAAAGGGATGCTGTACTTTGTCAAATGCTTTTTCCGCATCTATCGAGATGATCATATGATTCTTATTTTTAAGTCTATTGATGTGGTGAATAACATTTATTGATTTCCGTATATTGAACCAGCCTTGCATCCCAGGGATGAATCCTACTTGATCATGGTGCACAATTTTTTTGATAAGTTTTTGTATCCGAGTGGCCAGAATTTTATTGAGGATTTTTGCATCTAGGTTCATTAGAGATATTGGTCTGTAGTTTTCTTTCTTTGAAGTGTCTTTGTCTGGTTTAGGTATCAGGGTGATGTTGGCCTCGTAGAATGAATTTGGAAGTTCTCCCTCTTTTTCTATTTCCCGAAGTAGCTTGAAAAGTATTGGTATTAGTTCCTCTTTAAAGGTTTTGTAAAACTCTGCTGTATACCCATCTGGTCCTGGGCTTTTCTTAGTTGGTAGTCTTTTGATGGTTTCTTCTATTTCCTCAATTGATATTGGTCTGTTTAGGTTGTCTATATCCTCCTGACTCAATCTGGGCAGATCATATGACTTAAGAAATTTATCTATGCCTTCACTATCTTCTAATTTATTGGAGTATAAGGATTCAAAATAATTTTTGATTATCTTCTGTATTTCTGAAGTGTCTGTTGTGATATTGCCTCTTTCATCCCGTATGCTAGTAATTTGAGTTCTCTCTCTTCTTCTCTTCGCTAGCATGGCTAAGGGTCTGTCGATTTTGTTTATTTTTTCAAAGAACCAACTTTTAGTTTTGTCAATTTTTTCAATTGTTTCTTTTGTTTCGATTTCATTAATTTCAGCTCTGATTTTAATTATTTCTTGCCTTCTACTTGTTTTGCTGTTGTTTTGCTCTTCTTTTTCTAGGATTTTGAGATGAAGTATGAGATCATTTATTTCTTGGTTTTTTCTTTTTTTAAGGAATGAACTCCAAGCAATGAATTTTCCTCTTAGAACTGCTTTCAATGTGTCCCATAGATTCCGATATGTTGTGTCTGTGTTTTCATTAATCTCTAAGAATTTTTTAATTTCTTCCTTGATGTCTTCTATAACCCATTGATCATTCAGTAACCTATTGTTCATTCTCCAAGTGATGTATTCTTTTCCCTTCCTTCTTTTATCGTTGATTTTCAGTTCCATTCCATTATGATCAGATAGGATGCATGGTATTATCTCTACTCCTTTATATTGTCTAAGAGTTTCCCTGTGACATAATATATGATCTATTTTTGAGAAGGATCCATGTGCTGCTGAGAAAAAAGTGTAACTGCTTGATGTTGGGTGGTATACTCTATATATGTCAATTAAGTCTAGGTTATTAATTGTGTTATTGAGTTCTATAGTTTCCTTATTCAACTTTTGTTTGGAAGATCTGTCCAGTGGTGATAGAGGTGTGTTGAAGTCTCCCATGATTATTGTATGGTGGTCTATTAGACTCTTGAACTTGAGAAGAGTTTGTTTGATGAACATAGCTGCACCATTGTTTGGGGCATATATATTTATGATTGTTATGTCTTGTTGGTGTATGGTTCCCTTGAGCAGTATGTAGTATCCCTCTTTATCCCTTTTGATTAACTTTGGCTTGAAATCTATTTTATTTGATATGAGTATGGATACTCCTGCTTGTTTCCGAAGTCCATATGAGTGATATGATTTTTCCCAACCTTTCACCTTCAGCCTATGTATGTCTTTTCCTATCAAATGCGTCTCCTGTAGGCAGCATATTGTTGGGTCTTGTTTTGTGACCCATTCTACTAGCCTGTGTCTCTTGATTGGTGAGTTTAAGCCATTAACATTTAGGGTTATTATTGAGATATGGGTTGTTCTTCCAGCCATATTTGTTTATTTATGTTACTAAACATGGTTTGTTTTCCTCTTTGATTATTTTCCCCCCTTTAGTGTCCTACCTCCCACTGTTGGTTTTCATTGTTATTTTCCATTTCCTCTTCCTGTAATGTTTTGCCAAGGATGTTTTGAAGAGATGGTTTTCTAGCTGCAAATTCTTTTAACTTTTGTTTATCGTGGAAGGTTTTAATTTCATCTTCCATCCTGAAGCTTAATTTCGCTGGAAACACAATTCTTGGTTGGAACCCATTTTCTTTCAGTGTTTGAAATATGTTATTCCAGGATCTTCTAGCTTTCAGAGTCTGTGTTGAAAGATCAGCTGTTATCCTGATTGGCTTACCCCTAAATGTGATCTGCTTCCTTTCTCTTGTAGCTTTTAAAATTCTCTCCTTATTCTGTATGTTGGGCATCTTCATTATAATGTGTCTAGGTGTGGGTCTCTTATGATTTTGCACATTTGGCGTCCTGTAGGCTTCTAGGATTTGGGATTCTGTCTCATTCTTCAAGTCTGGGAAGTTTTCTCGTATTATTTCATTGAATAGATTGCTCAATCCTTTGGTTTGAAACTCTGTCCCTTCCTGTATCCCAATGACTCTTAAATTTGGTCTCTTGATGTTATCCCATATTTCTTGGATGTTCTGCTCATGGTTTCTTAACAGTCTTGCTGAGCTGTCTATGTTCTTTTCAAGTTGAAATACTTTATCTTCATTGTCTGATGTTCTGTCTTCTAAGTGTTCTACTCTGCTGGTAGTATTCTCAATTGAGTTTTTAAGTTGGCTTATTGCTTCCTGCATTTCTAGGATTTCTGTTTGTTTGTTTTTTATAACCTCTATTTCCCTGTGTAGTTGATCTTTTGCTTCTTGGATTTGTTTATGTAATTCATTGTTGAAGTGATCTTTCATTGTTTGATTTTGCTGTCTGATGTCTTCCTTGAGACTCCAGATCATCTGAAGCATGTATATCCTGAATTCTTTATCTGACATTCCATCTGCTGCAGCTATTACCTCTTCTAACGTTGAGTTGACCTGCATTGCTTGTGGTCCTTTCTTTCCTTGTCTCTTCATACTGTTCACGTTCCTTTCTACTTAGTGAAACTGTTGTGCTATTGAATTTTCCCCCTATATATTTATATTGGTCTTGTATAGTTGCAAAGTCTCCCTCGCAGGCGCGGGCAGCGGCTCTGTCCCTCTGCGGGCCGCTAGGCTTGTTCTGTGGGTGGTCACAGTTCTGTCTACTTTGCAGGTGCAGGCAGCGGCACTGCCCCTCTGCAGGCCTCTGGGGCTGTACTGCCAGTGGGTCGCAGGTCCGCCTACCTTGCAGGTGCGGGGGGGGGGGGGCGGCTCTACCCTTCCTCAGGCCACTGGGCCAATTCTGTCTCTCGGTTGCAGGTCTGGCCTGTTCTGATGGTGGTCACAGTTCCACCTACCTGGCAGGCGCGGGGGGTGGGGGGCGGCTCTGCCCCCCAGCAGGCCCCTGGGCCTGCTCTGTGCGTGGTCACAGTTCCCTCTACCTTGCCGGTGCAGGGGGAGGGGGCGGCTCTGCCTCTCAGCAGGCCGCTGCTCCTCTTCTGCCAGTGGGTCGCAGGCCCGCCTACCTTGCAGGAGTGATTGGAAGCTCTGTCCCACCGCGGGCCACTGGGCCTTTTCTGTCGGTGGTCACCTGGCAGGGGCGGGGGATGGGGGGTGGCTCTGCCCCTCAGCAGGCCGCTGGGCCTGCTCTGTGCGTGGTCACGGTTCCCTCTACTTTGCCGGCGCAGGGGGAGGGGGCGGCTCTGCCTCTCAGCAGGTCGCTGCTCCTCCTCTGCTGGTGGGTCGCAGGCCCGCCTACCTTGCAGGAGTGATTGGAAGCTCTGTCCCGCCGAGGGCTGCTGGGCCTTTTCTGTCCGTGGTCACAGTTCCCCTACCTGGCAGGCGCGGGGGGTGGGGGGCGGCTCTGCCCCTCAGCAGGCTGCTGGGCCTGCTCTGTGCGTGGTCACAGTTCCCTCTACTTTGCCGGCGCAGGGGGAGGGGGCGGCTCTGCCTCTCAGCAGGTCGCTGCTCCTCTTCTGCCGGTGGGTCGCAGGCCCGCCCACCTTGCAGGAGTGATTGGAAGCTCTGTCCCACCGCGGGCCACTGGGCCTTTTCTGTCGGTGGTCACCTGGCAGGGGCGGGGGATGGGGGGTGGCTCTGCCCCTCAGCAGGCCGCTGGGCCTGCTCTGTGCGTGGTCACAGTTCCCTCTACTTTGCCGGCGCAGGGGGAGGGGGCGACTCTGCCTCTCAGCAGGTCGCTGCTCCTCCTCTGCCGGTGGGTCGCAGGCCCGCCTACCTTGCAGGAGTGATTGGAAGCTCTGTCCCGCCGAGGGCCGCTGGGCCTTTTCTGTCCGTGGTCACAGTTCCCCTACCTGGCAGGCGCGGGGGGTGGGGGGCAGCTCTGCCACTCAGCAGGCCGCTGGGCCTGCTCTGTGCGTGGTCACAGTTCCCTCTACTTTGCCGGCGCAGGGGGAGGGGGCCTCTACCCTCATTTTTGATTCCTCATTTCTCAAACTTTTCAACCAAGGGCAATCTTACCTTGCACTGCAACCACTTTACTGAAAATGCTATTGTAAATGCTACCACGGATTTATTTTAAGAGATGTGATTATGCAATAACTTATAAAATTTATATGTCTCTCTTTCATGTGACATTTCCAATGTACATGATTAGATATATATGGCAGCTTTGCTCCTAACAGTCCTTCTGGAATCAAGTTTATTTCCAAGTAATTGTTCCAACATTCCCTTTGGGAATGTCATAACCTGCATGACTGTCACTACCATATATGTGTTCTTTAGCTAGCTTGGAGGGAAGAGGCACATCCAGATCTGGAAGTGAAAAGAAATTATGCTCACAATCCATATGTGAGAGAGTTCACTCGGCCATACCTAAATACAAGAGATTCTGGGACAGGTATCTAGTGGTCATGTGTACATTTCTATTACTACAGAAGAAATGAAGTACAGATTTTAGCAGAAATCCACAGTGATCACCGTCTTAAATCCAATAGGCAGTTTTAATATTTGCCTTTCTCTTGATTTTTCCAAAGCATTTACTACTGCTTACTCTTCCTCATTTTCTTGCTTTTATTTTCACGATTTGAACTCTGGGCCCTCCCTTTCAATTAAGATACTTCTTTTCTTCTCTCCTCTAAATTAAGGGATTTCTCAGAGTGCTAAGTGAAGCTCTTTTTTTCTTACTTGACAATTTTAACACTTGACACTTTGCTTGGTTATCCTAGAACTCTCCATATACAGTCATCCAGGTAACTGTGGGAGAATGGGTTTTTAATTCTATGGATATAAAAATCCACAAATACTGAAGTTTTGTGTAAAATACAGCAGTATTTGCATATAACCTATTCACATCCCTTTGTATACTTTAAATCATTGTTAGATTATTTATAATAATACAATATAAATGCTGTATAAACAGTTATTATACTATATTGTTTAGGGAATAATTCTGGGGTAGAAATCTGTACACAAATGAAATATTTGGTTTAGATTTTAATTATTTTGTCTTATTTTATTTTTGGGTGCTGAAATTCAACCCTGGATTGCACTGTGCATTTAAAGCACATGTCTTTCCACTGAGTTGCACCCCAATCCAAGATTTTAATTAATTTAACAGACACTTAACCAGCACATATGATTAATCTGTAAATGTTAACTCTTTATATCCCTATGATAATCCTAGGGCACTAATAAATAGTATTATTGACCTGTTTTACACATAAGAAAACAGAAAGTTGGCCCATGTTTGCATAGAGTGAGTGGCACAAGCAGAATTCTAATGCTGACACTTTGGTTCCAGAACCCCTATTTCTAACTATGGTCCTCTGCAGTTCCCATGGTACATAAATACATATCCCTTCTAGGTATTTCTATATTATAATTAACCTGTATCATTGTAACACATTTTAATTATTGCCAGTTTATAGCCTTTGAGCTCCATAGAAACAAAGGTTATCTTATTTGTACCATGATCTTATATGTTAAATATAAAAGTTCAGAATCTTATACTTCCATGACTTGGGCATGTAATAAATTTTGTGTGATCTTTTTCCTGATATATATGAAAAAACTAATATGCTACTAACTACAATTGACTGAAATTAGCAAATAGTGACAAGAATTGCACACAGTGTATATTTGTAACTATTTAAGATGTTACCTGAATAAAAATATTATTTCTTCAGTTCAGGACATTTTAAGAGATTCATGTATCAAGCATTCAAAGCAGTGATAATTTAATGCAGAATATGAATCTCGTTTGGATTATGATTCAAACCAAAAACAAAAGACATTTTGGTGAGAACTGGGGGAAATCAGAGTCCAAGTATAAATTATATCAAAGAATTACTGCTAAATATTTTTATTGTGATAGTGATGTTGTAATAATATTTTAAAAGGTCTTTTCTGTTATAGATACTTAATGAAGTATTCAGAAGGAAAAATATGTGATATATGGGATTGGTTTTTGAATACTCCAGATGTATTCACAGATTTCTTTTTCAAAGAGGAAATTTTCTCAATGAAAATTTCTAGAGACACATGGTGGCGCTACAGGATAAGATGAAAACGGTACACAGCTAGCACTGTGGACTCCATTATTTAGGAGACAGAGACCATCGAACCCACTCAGAGGTATTGAAACAGCTTCACTTACAGAACTGCTGGAAGGCTATATATTTTCCAGGGGTATCCTATCGAAATATCAGTGCTTTGGCTTCCAAAATTAGGACTGAACTTAATATTATTCCACACAAAAAAAAAGTTGCCTGAAGGAACCATGGGGATCAGAGGGGCATGCACTCTACGGAAAAGGCAAGTCCTGGTTTTCTTTGTTTTGCTGGGGTTGTCGTGGGCAGATACTGAATCCACACGCTATTTTGTGGCAGAGGAAACAGAAATTGGCTCTTTTGTGACTAATTTGGCAAGAGACCTAGGGTTAGAGGTAGAGGAGATGTCCTCACGGGAGGCTCGGGTAGTGTCTGATGATAATGAAAAGCATTTGTACCTTGATTTGAGGACTGGAGATTTACTCTTAAATAAGAAACTGGATAGAGAAGAGCTGTGTGGCTCTACTGAGCCCTGTGTGCTGCATTTTCAAGTGGTATTAGAAAACCCCTTACAGTTTTTTCGGGCTGAACTGCATATCAGAGATATAAATGATCACTCCCCTACATTTCTGGACAAGGAAATACTGATTAAAATATCAGAAAGTGCTACTATTGGAACCACAATCTTAATAGAAAATGCTCAGGATTTGGATGTAGGAAGCAACAGTCTCCAAAACTACACAATTAGCCCAAATTCTCATTTCTACATTAAAATTCAAGACAATGAAGATGGAAAGATATATCCAGAACTGGTGCTAGATAGAGCATTAGACCATGAGGAGGCACCTGAGCTTACATTGACACTCACAGCACTGGATGGTGGATCTCCACCCAGGTCTGGGACAACTTTGGTTCTCATCAAAGTTTTGGACATCAATGATAATGCCCCTGAGTTTGTCCAGAATCTCTATGAAGTGCAGGTCCAGGAGGATACACCCATTGGCTCCTGGATTATCACCATCTCTGCTAAGGATTTAGATACAGGAAATTATGGGAAAATATGGTACACATTTTTCCATGCCTCAGAAGATATTCGTAAAACCTTTGAAATCAACTCAATATCTGGGGAAGTTAATTTGAGATCACAACTGGATTTTGAAATAATACAGTCCTATTCTATAAATATTCAGGCAACAGATGGTGGAGGTCTCTCTGAAAAATGCACGCTTCTAGTTAAAGTATTAGATATAAATGACAACCCACCAGAAATAACCATTTCATCAATTACAAAGACAATACCAGAGAATGCATCTGAGACCCTCGTGGCTCTTTTTAGTGTCCGAGATCAAGACTCTGGAGACAATGGAAGGATCCTTTGCTCTATTCAAGATGACCTCCCTTTTATCTTGAAACCCACCTTCAAAAACTTTTTCACTCTAGTTTCTGAAAAAGCACTGGACAGAGAGAGCAGAGCTAAGTACAACATCACCATCACGGTCACAGACTTGGGGACACCAAGGCTGAAAACTGAGTACAGCATAACCGTCCTCATCTCCGACGTCAATGACAATGTTCCTGCCTTCACACAAGTGTCCTACACCCTGATGGTCCGCGAGAACAACCAGCCAGCCCTGCAAATAGGCAGTGTCAGCGCCACAGACAGAGACTCAGGCACCAATGCCCAGATCACCTACTCGCTGCTGCCAAACCAGGACCCGCACCTGCCCCTCGCCTCGCTGGTCTCCATCAACGCAGACAATGGGCAGCTGTTCGCGCTGAGGGCGCTGGACTTCGAGGCCCTGCAGGCGTTTGAGTTCCACGTGGGCGCCACAGACCAAGGCTCGCCCGCGCTCAGCAGCCAGACGCTGGTGCGAGTGATGGTGCTGGACGAAAATGACAACCCGCCCTTCCTGCTGTACCCAATGCAGAACGCCTCTGCGCCCTGCACCGAACTGGTTCCCAGGGCGGCAGAGCAGGGCTACCTGGTCACCAAGGTGGTGGCGGTGGATGGAGACTCGGGCCAGAACGCCTGGCTGTCATACCAGCTGCTCAAGGCCACGGAGCCAGGGCTGTTTGGCGTGTGGGCGCACAATGGCGAGGTGCGCACCACCAGGCTGCTGAGCGAGCGCGACGCGGCCAGGCACAGGCTGGTGGTGCTGGTCAAGGACAATGGCGAGCCTCCGCTGTCTGCCAGCGTCACGCTGCACGTGCTGCTGGTGGATGGCTTCTCCCAGCCCTACCTGCCGCTCCTGGAAGTGGCGCCCGAGCGCGCGCAGGGGGACTCGCTCACTGTCTACTTGGTCATCGCCTTGGCCTCTGTGTCATCGCTCTTCCTGTTCTCTGTGCTGGTGTTCCTGGTGGTGAGGCTGTGCAGGAGGCACAGGGCTGCGCCACTGGGTGTGTATTCGGTGCCTGAGGGCCATTTTCCTGGCCACCTGGTGGATGTCAGTGGCACCGGGACACTGTCTCAAAGCTACCAGTATGAAGTGTGTCTGATGGGAGGTAATGGGATAAGTGAGTTTAGTTTCCTGAAGCCAAATATCCCCAATCCTGAAATACATGATATTGGCAGGAATGTGGGAGAAAAAGAGAACTTTGCTAATAGCTGTTAGAGTCTGTAAACAAGTCAAAATAACACCTGGCATTTTGCCAGGGGAATGTTAGAGTTTGTAAACAAGTCTGGATGGTGCCTGGCAAAATGCCAGAGGGAGTGGTTTGAGAAGTAACAAAAGGAGCCATTAAGTGTAGAGATTCCTGATTGGTTGACTGCTGCATCTAGTTTATGCTAATTAGATAAGCTGTGTGGAATGTATAAATACTGCTCCTGTCCTGCAATAAAGGACTCCCACTCCTGCTGTATCAATCTACACAAGTTGTTCGTCACACACCCCCCCCACCCCCGGTTATTTTGCCCAGCCAGCCGGGCTGCGACAAATAGCTTTGGATTCAATGGTCAATAAAAAAAAAAAAGATTATCTAGAAATTTTAATCTTTTGTTGTAGTAAGCAAACTTTAGATACTTTTATTTCTGCAAATATTTTAATTCCTAATTTGTAATAGATTTTAAGTTGCACTCTATTTGCATGCATTATTATTTATCATGCTCTTCTGAAGGTTACTTTAAAAAACTTTTTAGACTCTATAATGATATTAAAATATAGTCTGCTCTTTGTAAAAAATATGTTATTTCAATCCTGATACTGGGAATTGATCTCAGGGTCACTCGACACTGAGCAACATCCCCAGCCCTATTTTGTATTTTATTTAGAAACATGATCTCATTGAGTTGCTTAGTGCCTTGCTTTTGCTAAGGCTGGCTTTGAACTTGTGATCCTCCTGCCTCAGCCTCTCAAGCCACTGGGATTACAAGCACATGCCACAATGCGTTTTAATGAAGTTATTTTTAATTTGTTGTCATGGTGTATACTAAGTAATAAAACACTCTTAATCATTTGGAGATGTAAACTAAAATATTGATAGCAAATGTCATGGACTGTGAATGTACCTAAGTGGTATAATGCATATGTTCCTGAGGCCTTGGGCTTGATTCCCAGCTCCCACCCCCTGACAAAAGGGTAAATGCCACAATATGTGTAAATTGTTTCTGCACACCTTCAAGATACCAATAAAGCAAAAAAAACTAAAAAATGTTGAATATGAGTTGAAGGTATATTGAATTAATTCTACTGGTCTCTAAAATTTTCATCATAAATGGTAAAAAGATGTCTCTCTCCAAATTCAGTACTAGAGAACTTTTAAAATATATATTGTTTGTCAAGAACCCATTTTAGGCTTGGCTTCATGTTGTACAATTGTAATCTCAGCCACTACAGAGGCTGAGACAGGAAGATCACAATTTCAAGGGCAGCTTCTGCAATTTAGGGAAACCCTGTCTCATAAGAACTGGGGGTATAGGTCAATGATACAGTGCCCCAGGTTCAACTCCCAGTACCATGGGAGATTAATTTTAGATGAAGTGATCACATTAAATATTAATGATGTTTTAAGTAATTTTTCCTTTTTATTGTTGATGATGCTTTTGTGGAAGAGTATCTTAAAATATTCTGAACTTTCATATTGCTATCTTGTTTAAATACACCAAGTTTACTAGCTTAATATTGTGTTATTTTGTCATTACTAAAACATAAAATAGTTTGAAGTCTCGCCCTGAATAAAATAATCTTAATCAGAATACTACAAGACAAAACTTCTGAAGAAATCAGAATGAAGATTTAAACTGTTAAAGATTACCTGGGTTTTCTTTCCTAATCATTATTAAGAGTAAATATAGAGGTTGGGCACATATCTTAGTGGTAGAGTGTTTGCATAGCAGGTGAGAGGCCCTGGGTTCAATTCCCAGCATGAAAAACAATGAAAAAGTAAATATCACTAATGCTGTGTGGCCTTTTCAGGTATCCACAAGAAGCAATAGATCTGTATTTATGATTTATAGATGCCTCATTGTTTTTACAAATTATAACGTCTCAAACCTGTAAGTGGGCAGCTCAATGAAGGATTATAGGTAGAAATGTTGATAACTAGAAAGTAGCATACATATAGTGCTAGTGTGCATATACATTTCTGTAACTGTGTTCATAAAATGAAGTATCATGAATTAAATGATGTAGTAAAATGGAATTTCACTTGCCATTGTGAAATAGGTGAAAGCTATGATTTCCTTAAGAATCTCATTCTCCCTCTGCTTCATGAAATTTCAATTGATTTTTAGTGTTTTTACAGGAATATATATTAGCTGTATAGATGTATGAAAGTTGTATGAATTTCATTTAACTTGGTATTTAAACAATAAAATTCTGAAAATGATTGGTACCTCCTAATCCCTCAGAGTCATAAGAATTAAAACTATGCTTATGAAAGCCACCTAGTAAGTCCAATAATAAACGCTGATGAAAGGAAGAAGCATTGAGGGGTTGGAGATATGGCTCAGGGGCAAAGTGCTTGCTTAGCACTAAAAGAATGGAAGAAGCCCAGTGTGGTGTCACTGGCCTGTTATCCCAGTGACTCAGAAGTCAGAGGCAGGAGAACCTAAATTTAGAGACCCGTCTTAGCAATTTAGAGAAGCCCTAAGCAACTTAGCAAGACCCTGTCTCAAAATAAAAAGTAAAAATCGTTGGGGAAAGAAGGAGAATTTAAGGAATAGAATAAGAAGTTAGGAAAAAGTGAAATGAAAAGAGAAGTAAGAAGTAAGTATCTTTACCCCCCCACCAATATCCACTTAAAAATGAATTTAAAAACCCAGGTATTTGTCTAACAAAGGAGAAAAACAGACTTTAATTTAAAAATGAATGGGATAAATGAAATAATTATCTGAATATTTGAAATGACAACAACCTGATAAGGATATCTGTTCTCCAAAAATGTTTATAAATTCAATGCAATTTTTTTAAAAATCCACAAAAAATAAGTAAGGATAAATTGTTCCGAATATTGATGTGGAAAAAGTGCATTCTTCTTGCATTAAGAACAAAGAATGTTTAAAAAGAAAATAGAAGAATGCCTTACTTTGTAGCTATTAGGATATGTGAAAAATATAAAATAAATAAATACATTTGAATGATTCAGGAACAGACTCAGAGATTACTAGATAGAATAAGATCCTTCTATATAAAAAATCTTGGTCATACTAGGGGAGGTGTCAAAATCACAAAGAAGGGGTGAGAAAATAGTTATTACTTAGCAAATGTTCTTGGGAAAACTGGATCACTATATAAAGAAACAAAATTCCTATCTCTTGTCATATGCAAATAAACTCCATATATATCCAAGAAGTGAATTTGAAATATTTTAATAGGAAAACTGAAATAAATAGAAGTAAAATATCTTCATAACCTTATAATTGGTTTAGATTTTTTACAAAGCTTTAAAGTAAAAACAATAAAAATGCAAATTAATATTACCATCTCAAAACTAAAGGATAGCACAAGCAAGCAGATGACAGGGAGGAGATATTTGCAATATTTCAACTGAGAAGGATTAATACTTAGGTTATTCAAATAAATCAGCAAAGTGCCAAAACTCAGAAGAGCCAATAGGATGTTTTAAAGAGGACAAGTGGGAGAGGAAATTTGAAAAGGAGGAAAATAAAATCAGAAAGTACTTGAAGTAATTCTTAACCTTGTTAATTCTTGAAACATGCATTAATGTAAGACATGGATTTAAATCTATTGTCAAGATGAAAATTTAATGATATAGTGTGTATTAATCAGAAATTACATGTAAAGACTACTTACAGAACTTCCTATTACATTTAGTGAAATTTAGCATGTACATTCCCTGATTCTATGTTAGAGTCTGTAAACAAGTCAAAATAACACCTGGCATTTTGCCAGGGGAATGTTAGAGTCTGTAAACAAGTCTGGATGGTTCCTGGCAAAATGCCAGAGGGAGTGGTTTGTGAAGTAACACCAGCGAGCCATTAAGTGTGGAGATTCCTTATTGGTTGACTGATGTATCTAGTTTATGCTAATTAGATAAGCTGTGTGGAATGTATAAATACTGCTCCTGTCCTGCAATAAACGGCTTCCACTCCTGCTGTATCAATCTACACAAGTTGCTCATCACCCCCCCTGTTATTCTGCTGCAGCCGGACTGCGGCAATTCTACTTTGGGAAATATAAGCCAGAAAACTATTTTTCAGCTTTACAATGTGATATATATGAGTGTGCTCATCTTTTAGAAGCAAAGAATAGGAATCCATCCATATATGTATCCATCAGAAAAGCAATCCATAAATAAAATGTGGAACATGATTCTGAAGGATCATTATGCAGTAATCAAAAAGAGTGAGTTAAATGTACATAGAAGTATATAGACAAATCCCAGATGTTTTTAAAGAAAAAAAAAAGAATGGTGGGGGAATATACATTGTTGGTGAGACTGCAGGTTAATACTACTATTTTGGAAAGTAATATGTACATATTGATGTTTATAGCAGCACAGTTCACAATAGCCAATCCTAGGTGTCCCTTAATAGATGATTGGATAAAGAATATGATTGTATGTACACAACGGCTGCATTTTAATCAGCCATAAAGAAGAATACAAGTATGTCATTTGTTGGCAAATGGATAGAACTCTATTACATCATGATAATAGAAATAAGCCAGACTCAAAAGGTCAAAGGCCAAATGCTTTCTTTTATATGTGGAATCTAGGAAAAAATAGGAATTAAAAGTGGGGGGTTCTTATGAAAAATAGAACAGAGAACAGTGAAGTAGAGGAAGGATAACAATGAGGAAGGAGGAGGAATGGGAAAGGGGAGGAATAGCAGTTTGAAATTAACCAAAGTATGTCATGTGCATGTATGAATATATCACAATGAATTCCACTTTTATGTGTAACTATAATACACCAGTTAAAAATATAGAAAAGGACTGGGAATAGTACAATGATACAAATATATCCATATTGTATTCAATATCTTATATTGATAGACATTTACAAGTATAGAGAAGCGCATATTGGAAGAAGAGAAGAAAATGGATATAGGAAAGAATATATAAGGGATAATAAGGAGATAGATATAGATATAGATATATATGAATGAATCACGTGGGGATAAGATACATTGTTGAGAGCCACAGCCGAAGGGGCCCCATCAAACTTCAAGCTGCCAGCAAACTTCCAGCTGCCGGCTGATGATTGGCTCACAGCGGCCCCAGCAACATCTAGCTGATTGGCTCCTCGGCCCCAGCAACATCTAGCTGATTGGCTCCTCTGCGGTGATGCTCATTGGGCTGTTTCCCTGCCCTTTCAGACCACGGAGCTGCTCATTGGGGGACTTTTTTGGCTCCGCCCATGTGACCCAGCCAATCGGCCTCAAGAGCAGGAGGATTGTGGGAGGTGGAGAGAAGCTTGTGGGGGAGAGAGAGGCTTGTGGAAAGCCGGTGGTGGCAGTTGAGGCTCTGAGGGTTTTTCCTGAGAGGCTGTTTTGTTTGGCGTGTGTGGTTCTAAAAATAAAGTTAGTTTCTTTTGACAAGTGGCTCCTGATTGTGCCCAGCCAGACTGCGGCATTTGGTGGCTCACACAGGGAGCGACTGAGGGTAAGTGATAAGGTAAACTGCTCTCCCCTGAGGGCAGGGCGAGAGGATGGGTAGCCATTTTAAGATTCCTCTTTTATTTTGCTTCACTTTTGTTTTAAGTTGCCTGTCCCTGGAGATGAGTGAGACGGAAGAAAAAACGCTCACATCTGAGGAAAAACTATTTACGTCTGAGGAACAGATAGGGAGAAAGGACGGATGCACATGTCAGGAGGATAGAAAGGCTATAATGACTTTTTGTTGTTCCCTTTTTATTTCATTCTGTCTCGGTTTTGTTTGGCGTCATCTTGTTGGGTTGTATTATAGTAGAAATACGGGATCAGAAATTAGTAAAAAACAAACTGAAAGAGTGTTAAATAAATTGTTAGAGGAAGGAGGCATCTCAGTAAAATCAAGAACAATCAGGGCATACGTTGATACAATACAAAAATGTAGCCCATGGCTTTTTAAGGAGGAGTTGTTAAATATATCACAATGGAACCATCATGGTGAAGATTTAAAAAGAATAGAAAAGAAAAGCCCAGGGACTCTGCCAGTTGGCACATTGCCATTGTGGACGTTCATATCTTGTTTGCTTAGTCCAAAGCCTTCAGTTCAGACAATGGTAGAGGAAGGAGAAGACATAATGATTCAAGTAAAAGAGAAGGTCTCTCAAGTTAGTCAGACAGAGGAAAAGATTCAAGTAAAAGAGAAGGCCTCTCAAGCTAGTCAGACAGAGAAAGAAAATGTAAAACAGAAAAAGCCATCAGGGGGAAAGTTACAACAGGAGACTGCTACTAACACCTTTCTATCACCAGAGGGTGTAAGTGTCCAACCAACAGCACCACCTCTACAGGAGACTGCTACTAACACCTTTCTATCACCAGAGGACGTAAGTGTCCAACTAACAAGGCCACCTCCATATGCTGGGAGGTCCCCAACCCCCGCAGTTGATAGTTGGGATCCTGAGACAAGATCTCAAATATTAACATGCCCTGTATTTGAGGCAGGAGGGCAGTGATTTTACCAAGTTTTAAATTTCAAAACAGTGAAGCAGCTAAAAGAGGCTGTAACAACCTATGGTCCTCAAGCACCCTTCACTGTAAGCATGGTCGAATCCATTAACGACTTGAACATGACGCCAGCAGATTGGGCTAATATGTGTAAAGCTGTGCTAAATGGAGGACAATACCTGTTATGGAAGGTTGCCAATGAGGAATTTTGCAAGGAGACGGCTAGGCAAAATGCAGCAGCTGGTTATCCTCAGAGAAATCTAGATATGTTGTTAGGAAAGGGACCTTATGAGGATCAGCAGCAACAAATTGCATATGATCCTGGTGTATATGCACAAGTTGCTGTAGATGCAATTAAGGCATGGAAGACTTTACAAGGACATGGAGGTTTACAAGGTCAATTATCTAAGGTAATACAAGGAGCTAATGAACCTTATGCTGAATTTGTAGATATGCTTATTCAAACAGCTACCAGAGTTTTTGGGAATACAGAACAAGCAATGCCATTACTAAAACACCTGGCTTATGAGCAAGCGAATCGTTGATGCAGAGATATCATTCAAGAAAGGCATTAAAAATCATTGAAACATATATGGAAAATATGCATTTGGATAGAATTGATATAAGTTTGCCTTTATTATTTATTGTACTGCCAACAAAAAATATTCCTACAGGAGTATTTTGGCAAGAAGGTCCATTATTATGGATACATTTATCTTATTCTCCTAACACTATTCTTACTAGGTATCCTGAGGCTGTAGGACAATTAATACTCAAAGGAATAAAAGCAGCAAAGGGAGTGTTTGGAATTTCTCCCAATAAAATTATTACTCCATATACTATGAATCAAATTGATGAGTTAGCTAATGAGTTAAATACTTGGGCAATAATCATGTGCAAATCTAATGTTTCATTTGATAACCACTTACCATCTAATCCTTTATTGTCTTTTTGGTCATTGCATCCTGTAATTTTTCCAAAAATGACAAGAAAAACACCTATCATGAATGCTCCAAATATATTCACTGATGGGTCAAATAATGGTACAGCAGCAGTAGTTACCCCTGATCAAACTTTTACATTTTTAGACCCAAACAATCAGCTCAAAAGGTAGAGCTTAATGCAGTTTTACAAGCTTTTGTGATGTTTAAAGATTCTGTATTTAATTTATTTTCTGATAGTCAGTATGTAGTTAATGCTATAGTATCTCTTGAAGATGCTGGTAGGATTTCCCTTTCTTCTACTGTTTTCTCTTTGCTTTCCAATATACAAAGTCTAATCTGGGACAGAAAAGATCCATTCTTTATAGGACATATCAGGGCACATACAGGATTGCCTGGAGCCCTTAGTTTGGGCAATGATTTAGCAGAATAAAACTACACATGACATACATATTTTCTCTACACTAGAAGAAGCTATAAATTTTCATAAAAAGTTCCATGTCAATGCTAATACTTTACAAAAGCGTTTTAAAATAACTAAGGAACAAGCTAGACAAATAATAAAACAATGTCAAAATTGTGTGACCTTTTTACCACAAGTTAATCTTGGAGTCAATCCTAGAGGATTGATACCTAACCATATTTGGCAGATGGACGTCACACACTTGCCAGAATTTAGAAAATTAAAATATTTGCATGTTACAGTTGATACTTCTTCCAGATTTTTGATGGGCTCCCTTCATTCTGGAGAAAAAACTAAAGATGTTATAGCTCATTGCTTACAAAATTTTGCCACTGTGGGTGTTCCAAAACAGTTAAAAACAGATAATGCCCCTGGTTATACTTCTACCTCTTTTAAACAATTTTGCTCAACATTTGGCATTACTCATATAACAGGAATCCCATACAATCCACAGGGACAAGGCATAGTTGAAAGAGCTCATCAAACTATTAAAATGTACTTATTAAAGCAAAAAGAAGGAATTGGGAAGGGGTATATATTCCCCAAAGATAAACTTAAAATAACCCTTTTTACTCTAAACTTTTTAAATTTGGATTCATCAGGACTTAGTGCTGTGGAAAGGCATATGTGTCCAAAAAATGTACATAAGCCCAAGGTACTTTGGAAGGATATTCTAACAGGACAATGGAAAGGTCCTGACCCAGTAATTGTCTGGAGCCGGGGGTCTGTTTGTGTGTTTCCACAGGGAGAACAGCAGCCGATTTGGATTCCAGAGAGATTAACCAAGGTCCTGACCCAGTGATTGTCTGGAGTCGGGGGTCTGTTTATGTGTTTCCACAGGGAGAACAGCAGCCAATTTGGATTCTAGAAAGATTAACTAAATCGATTTCTACAGACCAAAAAGAAGATGATTTGGCTCAAATCCATAACAACTGATATCCAAAACTCCAGTTTGGCTATTCTTACATCTGCAACAGAACCAGGATGCTTTTTTCAATATCTATTTTATTATTGCCCTTTGCCATATCATGAAGTTCTATTTTGTTTTTTGAGCTCATACAGACCTAGGTTAATGTTTTGCTGATCAGTTCTATTTTTTGACTATAGAGTTTTTAAACATTGCAATGGAGATTTCACCTGTAAAAAGTTATAAGGCCTTTACTATAATGTTATGTGTTGTATGTATTATATTATGTGTGCACACTTGTGTTTTGTGTTATATGTTTGAATGTATGTATGTCCATATATCATAAATGATGAGCGCTCATGATAAAATGGATCCAAATATTTTGTTTTTTCACGTGATTTATATGGTTTAATTTAAATTGGGTAAACAACTGTTGAGGATTGTTTTAATATGTAAACAAAAAAGAAGGTTAACAGATCTGTTTGTTTACTTTCACCTTTCCTTTTCATTATATTTAATAATTCTCTTAAAGATAATGTAAATTGTTAAGAAAATTGTTTTCTTTTAGTGCCTTCTGGAATGTTACATAATTTTTTCTTTAGCCATTATTGCCAGAATTCCTATCTTCATCCCAGTGCTGGTGAAGTCAAAGATAAAACCAATCTACAGCTTCTACAATAGCCATCACTGAACTGCTTGCAGAACTTGCCTGGACACATTGTGAGCTCACCTGTATGCATTGTGAACTATCTGTTGGTGCAGCGACTTGTGGTAGTGTTGGGGTATTTTTGCTGATGATGTCATCGGTGGTACAATTTTTCCAAAAGGAGCCGTCAATTGGCTTGGTGTATCTTCCTCCCTTCTGCTTGTCATGATCGTCCAGCTAAAATTTGGGGGCCAACAGAGGTGAGGCAAAGAACCTCACCCCCCCGCTGGTACAAAGACCTCTCCACAGGTGTGGCTGTATACTGGACCGGTAGTCAGTGACGGGTAAGATCCAATTGCAATGGTACCAACCTAAGGACCATATGTACTATTGGACAACCTAAGGCAGGCACGGTCCCTAAGCCACATGCTTGTTGTTTAAACAGAGAGGGGGAGATGTTGAGAGCCACAGCCGAAGGGGCCCCATCAAACTTCCAGCTGCCAGCAAACTTCCAGCTGCCGGCTGATGATTGGCTCACAGCGGCCCCAGCAACATCTAGCTGATTGGCTCCTCGGCCCCAGCAACATCTGGCTGATTGGCTCCTCTGCGGTGATGCTCATTGGGCTGTTTCCCTGCCCTTTCAGACCACGGAGCTGCTCATTGGGGGACTTTTTTGGCTCCGCCCATGTGACCCAGCCAATCGGCCTCAAGAGCAGGAGGATTGTGGGAGGTGGAGAGAAGCTTGTGGGGGAGAGAGAGGCTTGTGGAAAGCCGGTGGTGGCAGTTGAGGCTCTGAGGGTTTTTCCTGAGAGGCTGTTTTGTTTGGCGTGTGTGGTTCTAAAAATAAAGTTAGTTTCTTTTGACAAGTGGCTCCTGATTGTGCCCAGCCAGACTGCGGCAATACATGTATTTGAGGGAAGCAGGCTTACAGAAAAAAATGGAAACTAATAACAATGTAAATAATAGAATTTGTTTCTCCCAAGAGATAGTTTAACTTGATTGCATCCTTATACAGTGGATTTTGTATTGATCAGTTGAGGTTGATTAAAAATATGTATTATTTCTCTAGGCCTTCAAAAAAATCAATTGCTCATAAAGCTAAAAGTTTACTTGTAATTTTGAAATGTAATAATATCCCTGAGACTTTACCTTTTTGATATAAGGATGGAATAATTTATGTAGGTCAATATTTTCACTGAAAACAATTAGCTATTAAGACACTAATATATTATCAAATGAATGCTAATGTTAAACCCCCAGAGAGACAAAAGAGCACAAAAATTACTTTTTCCCTGGGAACGTTTGGAATCCTGGAAAATTTAAAACCCCATTCCCATGGTTTATATGAGAAGGAAAATCAAAGCCTAACAAAGTGAGAAGTTTATAAAAGATACTCCCATTAATAAGCATGGATCCCTAATAGCTATACCTAGAAGGTCAGAGTAAGCTGGAAGTGGGTGAGCCTTTGTGTGAAATTTTGCCTTGAACTTTTTTTGAGCCTTAAACTTGATTTGAGACCATCAACAAGTAGTGCTCTAAGGTCTTGATAGACTCAAATACAGATCTTCTGTGAAAGAAGATTTATTCATCTTAAGCTTCAAGTTTCTAATCTTCTTAACTTGAACATAGTTAAAGACAACTACAAAAACAAGAAACAAGACACCATGAGTGAGAGCCATCAGATAAAAAAAGAACACAGACATAAACTTATAAGCACTTTAAATATTATAATTATCAAATAGTCTATAATACTTGACCATTTTAATTGAAATGAAAGTTAAATTTGAAGATGTGCAGAGATCAAGTAGTTCTAAAACATGACAGATTTGAACAGAATCAAATAGAACTGAAAAATACCAATCAAAATTTAAAATGGAATAAAATATTTAAAAGTTAGATATAACAAAATAATTAGTGATGTGAAAGATAGGTGACACTATAATCCATCCAACACACATCTTAGAAAGTAAATAAAATGAAAAGAGACTAGAAATGTAGGACAGAATAAAAAGGTTTAACATATATTTAACCAGACCCCAGAGTTAGCGATGAGAAAGATTGTATCAGAACCAATATTTGAAGAAATAATGACTGGGAAATTTTCAGAATTGATGAATACATCAATAAACAAACCAACACACTTAAATAAACCTAACAGGATAAATTAAAAAGCTATCCATGCCTAGAAATATTATAGTAAAATTTCAGAAATCTTTCTTTAAAGAGCCATAAAAAAGGACATTTATCACTCAAACTAATGACAGACTGATGTCCATGCTCTAACAGTAGCAATGGAAATTAAAATGTGCTGAAATTAGTAAACTATACTACCTAAACTGACTTTGTGTGTAAGACATCAATAATGAAATCAAATCAACTTGACATAGTTGAGTTTTAAATTCGTCAAAACCATAGAAATTAGACAAATGAAAATTAGAACTACACTGAGATTCCATCCCACTCCAGTCAGAATGGCAGTTATCAAGAATACAAGCAACAATACATGTTGGGGAGGATATGAGGAAAAAGTTCTGCAGATACATTGCTGGAGGGAAGGCAAATTGCTGCAACCACTATGGAAAGCAGTATGGAGATTCCTCAGAAAACTTGGAATGGAAGCACAATTTGACCCAGTTACCTCACTCCTTGGTATATACCCAGAGGACTTTAAATCAGCATACTATAGTGACACAGCCACATCAATATGTATAGCAGCTCAATTCATAATAGCTAAGCTATGCAAACAACCTAGGTACCAGTCAACAGAAGAATAAATAAAGAAATTGTATACAAACACAATGGAATATTACTCAGCCATAAAGAATGAAATTATGGCATTTGCTGGCAAATGGATGGAACTTATTTCACTTCTCACACTAAGTGAAATAAGCCAATCCCCCAGAAAACCAAAGGCCAAATGTTCTCTCTGATAGGTAGATACTAAACACAATAAGCAGGGAAGGAAGAATAGAAGTTCATTGGATTAGACAAAGGGGAATGAAGGTAAAGGATGGGGGATGGGAATAGGAAAGACAGTAGAATGGACATAACTTTCCTGTGTTGATATATGAATACATGACCAGTGAAACTCCATATCATGTACAACTATAAGACTGGAATCCTATTTAAAATAAGTTATACTCCATGTATGTATGATATGTCAAAATATACTCTACTGTCATGTATATCTAAAAAGATTATTTTTTAAAAGACCATAGGAAAGAAGCATTATAAAGACATTTTATCTCTCAAATATAACGTCTTACAATTTTCCTCTTTGCCCATCCCTTGCCACAATTCTGAATTGAAGAGCTGCCTTTTTTTTTCAGTACTGGGGATTGAACTTAGCACTTCTCAAGCATGCTAGGCAAGTGTTCTACCACTGAGCTATGCTCAGTCTGAGCTGCATAATTTATGAAACCAAAATTTGTAATTTATTGCCCTTCTTGAAGGACCTCCTCAGTCACCATTTATACCAATAAGTCCCAAATTTGTCTCTGAACCTCCAACCTCTTTCCTTAACTTCGTTTATATGATGGAAAATCACTTAAATAACTATTGATTCTCTATGGACACCTCAAAGTCAACAGATTTCAAATTAATTTTTTTTCTTCAAACTAAAATTATCTTGTCCACCTCAATATGCCTATTCCCCTTCTCCTCTTTCTGTGTTTACTATTTCAGATAAATAATACTAACAACCACTCAGTTCTCTAAGCTTGAAAACAAAGTATATTTATTTTACTCCTTCCTATCTCACTTTTTGTACATGTAATCTAACACCACATCTCCCATTATTTCATCATTCTAATACAATTGCAGTGTTACATTTCTAGTTGAGACCAAAGTCACCTCTTACCTATATTATTGCAACCAATTCTAATCAGTCTTTATTCTTTTGATCAGTCTCAATCTCTTTCTGATTTTCTGTCAACTCCGAAACAAGATGAACTTTTTTTAAAAATTAACCTATGATTATGTCACTTTTCTGTTTGGAACCCTTTAAAACTCTTGCATTTGCACTTAGTGTTATCTCCAAATGCTTTAACATGCTTTACAGACTCTACTTATCTTTCTAATTTCAATTCTTGCCATTTTTTCATCTTGCTCTATGCCTCAGTCATATTGATCTTATCTCTCTTCTTCCAAAACACCTTTCTCATTTTGGATTTGCATACTCATGTTTTTAGTTTGACTGGAAATTTTTATCCCAAACCAAATTTTTGTTTGTATTACTACTACTCAGTTTTCATGTATCAATTTAGAATATACTTCTCCAGAAAAAAATCTTTTCAGTACTTCTAAATTTTGGTTAGGGCATCCTGATCTATCCTCTTAGAGTAGCATGAACTTTCCTTATCTGGCAGGCATTGTGCTCTATTTTAAATATATGATAATTTTTCTGTCTCTTTCATAGCAGAAACTGTGTCTGGTTACCATTCTATTCCTAACACTTATAGTTATGCCTAGCACAAAGTATATGCTCAATAATTATCTGCTGAATAAATTATGAATAGACAGTAAAATATTTAGAATTGTTTCTCTGGAAATGCTGGGTCTACAAAATGATGTTTTACAACTAAACTGGGGTCTTGTTTTTTTTTTTCAAATTTTAATGTTGCCGTGATGTGGATGCAGATTATCTTACTTTATTTACTGTTGAGCATTTGATTTTCTACCTTGCCAGGTTAAGTCTTCAATGGTATATCCTCAAGTGAATGGTACCATTTACCTGGCCTAAAATTCCTACCCTACCCCCAAACAACTACTCACATATGCTACGTTCACTTTCAAGTGCATAGCATCTTTCTTGCTGTCTTTCTGGAGTATTTGCTAATAACTAGAGAAAACCTCTAAATTCCTATTTCCAGTTTTCCTGAGAACCTCTTACTTGCTAAGTCAATTGCATGCAAGGGTCCTCTTAACTATCTTTATTGTCTTCACAAAGAGATCATAACTTAAATTTGATGAAGGGACTACATCTTAAATATGATTTTATATCTACCACTGTTCCAGCAAATTATGGTTTTATTGTGTAAATGACTCAGTGATAACAGGATCATATGTCATAAAGAACACAATTCTGATAGGAAAATATAATTTAAATTAAGAAACACATAGATAATATTTCATCTAGAACTTATTTGACTTTGTCTAAAACCTGAAAATCTACAGAGTCACATGGTGGCGCTGCAGGATAAGATGCAGAAATTTTCGTAGGAGCAGATGCTCTGGTTTCCCTTAACCAGTGAAACTGAGAGTGCTGGAGAAAACAGGAGAAAGGCGGCTTTTCAAAGTAAGACAGGGCAACAACATCCTCTGGACAGGATTGCAAAATATAGATTGTCTAAAGTCCAGGATACAGGAGCAACTCCCAGAGCTGCTAGAGATTGAGTTGAAACGTTTCCACAGGAAGGAGTTCAACTAAGAAGCCATGGATCTGCAAGAGAGAATTGCTCAGCAGATAAGGCAAGTGCTGCTTTCCTTTGTTTTGCTGGGAGGGTCTTTGGTGTGTTCTGAGACCTGGAGATATTCTGTGGCAGAGGAAATGGAGATTGGCTCCTTCATAGCCAATGTAATAAAAGATATGGATTCCAGTGTGGAAGATCTGGCTGCACGGAGGGCCAGAGTCATCTTTGATGACTATAAACCTTACTTGAGGTTGGAACAGCAGACTGGAAACTTGGTCTTAAATGAGCAACTGGACCGGGAGGCACTTTGTGATATCACTACGCCCTGTATATTGCATTTCCAGGTGTTATTTGAAAATCCTTTGCAATTTTTTCGGGCTGAGCTTTTGATCAAAGACATAAATGATCACACTCCTATGTTCCTAGATGAACACATACTTCTAAAAATATCTGAAGGTACTACACCAGGAACTTCATTTCAAATGGATAGTGCTCAGGACTTAGATGTAGGAAGGAATGGTGTTCAAACCTATACAGTAAGCCCCAATCCTTACTTTCACCTTAACATACAAGAGAGTGTTGAGGGCAGAAAATACCCAGAGCTGGTAATTGACCAATCTCTGGATCGGGAAAAGGAGCCTGAAATTATTTTAACTTTAACAGCCTTAGATGGAGGGTCCCCACCAAGGTCTGGAACTTCACTGATTCAAGTTGTTGTCCTTGATATCAATGATAATGCCCCAGAGTTTGAGAGACCAGTCTATGAGGTGCAGGTCCCAGAGAACAGCCCTGTGGGCTCCTTGATAATCACAGTGTCTGCTACAGATTTAGATGCAGGAATAAATGGAGAACTATCTTATTCATTTTCTCATATTGCTAGAGATGTGCGGAAAACATTTGAAATCCACCCAATTTCTGGTAACATCCATTTGAAAACAATTCTTGATTTTGAGATTATTCAGTCTTATACAATAAATATTCAGGCCATTGATGGTGGGGGTCTTTCTGGAAAATCAGTCATTATAGTTCAGGTTGTAGACGTGAATGACAACCCACCAGAAATAGCCATGACATCTCTTACTGGCCTCATACCAGAAAACTCTTCACCAGAGATGGTGGTCGCTGTTTTCAGTATCCGGGACAAAGACTCTGGGGACAATGGGAGGATGATTTGCTCAATTCAAGACAACCTCCCCTTTCTCTTGAAGCCTACTTTCAAGAATTTCTACACTCTGGTAACAGAGCACCCCCTGGACAGAGAGATAAGAATGGAATATAATCTCACCATCAGGATCACTGATTTAGGAACACCCAGATTGAAAACCACACACAACATAACAGTAGTGGTCTCCGACGTCAACGACAACGCCCCTACCTTCTCCCAAACGTCCTATACTCTGTTGGTGAGAGAAAACAACAGCCCTGCCTTGCAAATAGGCAGTGTCAGAGCCACAGACAGAGACTCAGGCACCAACGCCCAGATCACCTACTCGCTTCTGCCAAACCAGGACCCGCACCTGCCCCTCGCCTCTCTGGTCTCCATCAATGTAGACAATGGGCAGCTGTTCGCGCTGAGGGCGCTGGACTTCGAGGCCCTGCAGGCGTTCGAGTTCCACGTATGCGCCACAGACCAAGGCTCGCCCACGCTCAGCAGCCAGGCGCTGGTGCGAGTGGTGATGCTGGACGACAATGACAACTCGCCCTTCGTGTTGTACCCAATGCAGAATGCCTCTGCGCCCTGCACCGAGCTGGTGCCCAGGGCGGCAGAGCAGGGCTACCTGGTCACCAAAGTGGTGGCGGTGGATGGAGACTCGGGCCAGAACGCCTGGCTGTCATACCAGCTGCTCAAGGCCACGGAGCCAGGGCTGTTTGGCGTGTGGGCGCACAATGGCGAGGTGCGCACCACCAGGCTGTTAAGCGAGCGCGACGCGGCCAGGCACAGGCTGGTGGTGCTGGTCAAGGACAATGGCGAGCCTCCGCTGTCTGCCAGCGTCACGCTGCACGTGCTGCTGGTGGATGGCTTCTCCCAGCCCTACCTGCCGCTCCCGGAAGTGGCGCCCGAGCGCGCTCAAGGGGACTCGCTCACTGTCTACTTGGTCATCGCCTTGGCGTCGGTGTCGTCTCTCTTCCTCTTCTCTGTGCTGGTGTTCGTGGTGGTGAGGCTGTGCAGGAGGAGCAAGGCGGCGCCGCTGGGTGTGTATTCGGTGACTGAGGGCCACTTTCCTGGACACCTGATGGATGTCAGCAGCACTGGAACCCTGTCTCAGAGCTACCAGTATGAGGTTTGTCTAAAGGAAGGCTCAGGGACTAGCGACTTCAAGTTTCTGCAGTCTATTAATCACAATCATCAAGGGACTGTGAATGATACGGAGTAAAATTCTAGCTTTGCAAATTGTTTTGGATAATTAGTGACTGTTGGTTTTCAGATAATTCGGGATACAGGTTAATTTCTTTCTAAGTGTAATAGATCTCCATTATATTTTGGGTTCATATAAAATTTTCTAATGTTTTTCATTGATTTTTCTAGTTAATAAGAAATTTTTCTCTAATGTAGTCTCATTATTTCCTTCTCTTTTATCATTTTTACTTGATGGTGACAACAAAATTTCAACTTTACTCATTACTGAAAAGTTGCAGATATCTCTTCTATCAACTTTTTTTAAAGTATTAGTTATTGAACCCATGGGTGCTTTAACATTGAGGGACATCCCCAGCACCTTTTTATTTTTTATTTTGTGACCAGATTTTTCTAATTTGCTTATGGCCTTGCTAAATTGCTGAAGCTGGCCTGGAACATGTGATCTTCCTGCCTCAGCCTCTGGAGCTGCTGGGCATGAGCCACTGTGCTCAGCTTATTTATCAGCATTTCAACATCAAATAGTACTGATTTGAATATGATGCCAGCCCCATTCTATTTCATTGTTGTCTAGTAATTTTTTCTAAATTTGATGATTTGAAGACAAGCATAATATAATGAATGGTTAGTATTTCCTGTTTATCTGATAATATGCTTTCCTGTGTAGCATATTTAAATGGAGAAATATCTGTAAAAATGCATGATTTTATTTTATAGTAGGATTACATCAACTTAAAGTCTTTCCTACTCTTTATATCAACTTTCAGAATATAATTATCAGATTTTCTCAAGCATTGCAAGTGATATTTTGTTTGGCTAAATATGTGAAAGAAATACAGAAAGTCAATCCTCTGAGAGACAAGAAGGAAGGAGATATCCAAAAAATAACTTTGGTGTAGATTTTCCTGTTGTAGATGTTTCATTTCCTTCCAATAAGTTTTGTCTCCTGGGATTATTAAAAATAAATTTTCTGGGCTGGGAATATAGCTCAGTTGGTAGAGTATTTGCCTTGCATGTATGAGGTCCTGGGTTCAATCCCCTGCATCACAAAATAAAATAAAATAACTTTCTTTTAAGATAGCTAAGTGAGGCTTTTTTCTTGTTTAAAAGCATGTTTAGATATTCTTGCATATACTGGTGAATTAGAGCTTACTATTAATTTGAGATTTTATTATGACTTTTAAAAAGTATTTATCTTTTAGTTATAGATGGACACAATAACTTTATTTTAGTTTTATGTGGTGCTGAGGATCCAGCCCAGTGCCTCACGTATTGTGGGCAAGTGCTCTACCTCTGAGCCACAGCCCCAGCCCTTTATTATGGCTTTTTCTATTAACAATATCATTTTCCATCAAAAGGGTTGTACACTATTAGTAGTGTGGAAGAGTCATGTACAAGTTTTGCTAAAATATATAATTTGAGAAGAACTGAAGGATATTTCCAATGTACTTCCCAATTGTTTAATAGAAATTCTTAGAAAATTCTGATATATAAGATAGAGCTTTTGAATATCATTAGTATCATAATAGTGTTTGTGTGAAATGCTGTTGACAATGTAAAATGTGTATCTAAAAGAGATGTATACCTTATTTGTAAGATATTCATAACCTTATTGTCATATTATTTCTTTTTGCAGTGTATCTCTTGGGTTAGAAAGAGCCAAGGTATTTTATCATTCAATGAAAAGACATTTAATATCACTGTGAATTATTTCAAGTTATTTTAAATGCTTGATGTATCAAAAATAGATACTTGGGAATACTCTGTCTTATTTAATAGAGCTTATCTAACAACTGGGATCCCAGAAAAAGAAGAGATGTCTATAGTAGGGGAAGAATCCATCTATCAGAATTTTAAAATTAATTGTGATTTATCCACTGGTCCATTTGACAAATATTTATGGAGCATCTACCATGAGCCAGGGATTATCTGGGGGGGGGGGTGCAGAATGAACAAAACAAAGTTCTAGTATTCATGAATGACATAGGAAAGAAATAAATATGTACATCCATGCTATGAAAAATGATAAATGTTAGTAAGAAAAAACAGGGCAAGAGATGTAAAAGTACCTTCATATACATTTTCCTATGACTGAAAAATTTATTGGCCAGTATTATGGTTCTTACTGGCTGAGCTAAATCAAGCATTTGAAAGTAAATCGAGGGCAAAACATGTTGCTGATACTTTTTTAAAAATCACATGGCTATGTGTCCTTAATTTTACAAGATGAATGATCATTATGCCTTCTTTCACTTCTCAGTTTTCCTCAGAGCACTCCTATCCAGAATATTGGTTTAGAAGGGCAGGGGCATGTCTGGATTGTTTACTGATGTATTTTCAGAACCAGAGACACAGATATCAATAATACTTCTTTGAATGAAGAAATAAAAAATTATAATTGCATGATTTAGTTATTACATATTCTCCTCAATTTCCAAACTTCTAAAAGTTGGATAAAGACATTGTAGCAATTCATTTCCAAGCAAAAATAACGCATGGTGGCGCTGCAGGCTAATGCTTTAAAAGAAAGAAACGCCAATAAATGCTAGGAACTCTACTTCAGATCCCCAGTTAAAAAAGAAAAGCCCGTAAGCAGAGCCGGACCAGTAAGTCTCCAGAGAATGCTGCTTACCTACCTTTCCAGACAGGTTATCAAGTAAAAGATCGACCAGTATCTCAGTTCCATTGCTCCATAAGGTACTGCTGACCCCTGTTCTTGAAAAGGTGTGTGCAGAAGTAAAGATGGAGTCCGGAAGGGTGCGCAAACAAAGGCAAGTTCTGATTCTCTTTCTCTTATCCGGAGTGGCTCAGGCAGGCTGGGGACTCCGACGCTATTTTGTGATGGAGGAAACTGAGAGCGGCTCTTTTGTGGCTGACCTGGCTAAGGATCTAGAACTAGGAATGGGGGAGCTAGCTGCGCGGGGAGCCCGGGTGGCCTCTGAGGATAACGAACCACGTTTGCAGCTGGATCTGCAGACCGGGAAGTTGATATTAAATGAAAAATTAGACCGGGAGCAGCTTTGCGGCCCCACCGAGCCCTGTGTAATGCATTTCCAAGTGTTACTGAATAAACCTCTGGAGGTATTTCGAGCTGAGCTCCTGGTGGGAGACATAAATGATCATTCTCCTGAGTTTTCTGAAAGAGAAATGATCCTAAAAATCCTAGAGAATAGCCCTCCTGGTACTGTTTTTCCTCTGAAGAAAGCTCAGGACTTGGACGTGGGCAACAACAACGTTCAAAACTACAATATTGGTTCCAACTCTCATTTCCATATTTCCACAATCAAACGGGGAGATGGCCGGAAATACCCGGAGCTGGTGCTGGACAAAGAGCTAGATCACGAGGAGCAGTCTGAGTTCAGATTAACCCTGACAGCGCTGGATGGCGGCTCTCCACCACGATCTGGCACCACTCAGATTCGTGTCCTGGTCTTGGATGTCAATGACAATGCCCCTCAGTTTGAGCAGATACTCTATGAGGTGCAGGTCCCAGAGAACAGCCCTATAGGTTCCCTAGTTGTCAAGGTCTCTGCTAGGGATTTAGATGCTGGAGCAAATGGCCAGATAACATACTCGCTTTTTTATAGTTCTCAAGAGATAGGAAAAACTTTTGAGCTAAATAGCCTTTCAGGAGAAATTCGACTAATTAAAATGCTAGATTTTGAAACCATATCTTCATACGAACTAGATATAGAGGCATCTGATGGGGGAGGACTTTCTGGGAAATGCTCTGTTTCTATCAAAGTGTTGGATGTTAATGACAACTCCCCAGAACTAACTATCTCATCATTTACCAGCCCTATTCCTGAAAATTCCCCTGAGACAGAAGTGGCTCTGTTTAGGACTCGGGACCGAGACTCTGGGGAAAATGGAAGGACGGTTTGCTCCATCCAAGATGATGTTCCATTCACGCTGAAACCTTCAGTCGAGAACTTCTACAGGCTGGTAACAGAAGGAGCTCTAGATAGAGAGACAAGAGCCCAGTATAATATCACTATTACTGTCACTGACTTGGGGACACCAAGGCTGAAAACCGAGCACAGCATAATAATCCTCGTCTCGGATGTTAACGACAATACCCCTGCTTTCACGCAAACGTCATACACGCTGTTGGTGCGTGAGAACAACCAGCCAGCCCTACACATAGGCAGTGTCAGCGCCACAGACAGAGACTCAGGCACCAATGCCCAGATCACCTACTCGCTGCTGCCAAACCAGGACCCGCACCTGCCGCTCGCCTCACTGGTCTCCATCAATGCGGACAATGGGCAGCTGTTCGCATTGAGGGCGTTGGACTTCGAGGCCCTGCAGTCATTCGAGTTCCGAGTGGGCGCCACAGACCAAGGTTCGCCCGCGCTCAGCAGCCAGGCGCTGGTGCGAGTGGTGGTGCTGGACGACAATGACAACTCGCCCTTCGTGCTGTACCCAATGCAGAATGCCTCTGCACCCTGCACGGAGCTGGTGCCCAGGGCGGCAGAGCAGGGCTACCTGGTCACCAAAGTGGTGGCGGTGGATGGAGACTCGGGCCAGAACGCCTGGCTGTCATACCAGCTGCTCAAGGCCACGGAGCCCGGAGTGTTTGGCGTGTGGGCGCACAATGGCGAGGTGCGCACCGCCAGGCTGTTAAGCGAGCGCGACGCGGCCAGGCACAGGCTGGTGGTGCTGGTCAAGGACAATGGCGAGCCTCCGCTGTCTGCCAGCGTCACGCTGCACGTGCTGCTGGTGGATGGCTTCTCCCAGCCCTACCTGCCGCTCCCGGAAGTGGCGCCCGAGCGCGCTCAAGGGGACTCGCTCACTGTCTACTTGGTCATCGCCTTGGCGTCGGTGTCATCGCTCTTCCTCTTCTCTGTGCTGGTGTTCGTGGTGGTGAGGCTGTGCAGAAGGAGTGAGTCGGCGCCGCTGGGTGTGTATTCGGTGCCTGAGGGCCACTTTCCTGGCCACCTGGTGGATGTCAGCGGCACAGGGACCCTGTCTCAGAGCTACCAGTATGAGGTGTGCCTGAAAGGAGATTCTGAGAGTAAGGAGTTCAGATTCTTGAAGCCTATATTCCCCAATATTCTGAGACAGGACTCTGGAAGAAAATTAGAGGATATTCCAACCCTCCAGAATAATTTAGGTATTTGAAATTTCTCTGCTGGTTACATTAATTGTGCCTCTTTTGCTTTTCATTTTCCTTTTAACTTCATAGTGATGTTTAATTCTACTTTTTTTATTTTTTCTAGTAGTCTTTAGAATTGTTATTTTTTATTTTGTTGCCCTGTTTGCTTATAATTATTTTCGGATTTTTCTATTGTGAGTAAATAGTTTATATCAGGAAACTTTCTATTTCTGATTAAAGTTTTATTATTCCCAAAGGATCATATATGAATGTGAACCAGTTCTAATAATTCTAACTCAAAATTTAAAGGTACATTTCCCACTATATGATACTACATGAAAATGTATAATTCCTCTTTTATCATACTTTATTTTAAAATCTGGAAGTCTTTTAGTTTTTATTATTACACAGCTATAACTTTTCAATTACCCTATTTCTATTTGGAATGGTATTGGTTTATGTTCATTAATATCCATTTTCTTCCCAAGCTCCCTGTTTTTATTTTTATTGTCAAATAGGCAGCCATATGGATAATTTCAAATTACTTATTTCAATTTTACTCTTGCAATCACTAGACTTTCACTGTAAAATACATGTCAGTTTGTAAAACACAGCTGTATCACCCATTCTTTCTCATATAGATTAATGCAAAAAGGACATAGGCTCAACTCTAACTGAAGTTATGATCTTGATAAATTACTTAACAGGTGTATTTATATATAGATTGGCCATGTTTAAGGTGTTCTTATAAAGCAAACAGACTCTAGGATCAAGTGATGCATATTTTTGCAATTGTTCCCTACCAGGGCAGTATTAGAGCTCAGATATGAGAAGTCCCCTAAAAGCACATGTGTGAGAAATTGGAACAAGGTTCAGAGGTGGAATGATTAGTTTATGACAGTTGTAGCCTAAATAGTGGATTAAATTACTGATTTAGATTAGGTGGGTAGTAACTGTATGCAGGTAGGGTATAGCTGGAGAAGGTAGGTGCATGCCTTTGGGGTATATAAGAAGTCAGACATTTATGAACTGAGGTCTCTTAAACTGTGTACCAAATAAACTTTCCTTCTTCTATACTGTTCTTGTCAGGTTTTTTGATCACAGTGATGAATAAGCTGACTAAAACAGAAATTAGTACACAGAAGTGGGGTTGTTGCTCAGAATAACCTGACCATGTGGTTCAGAAGTCTTTGGATATGGTTTGTGGTGGGAGGAATTTTGAAAAGGCTATAGATGCAAGCTGGAGAAGCTTTAGAATGGATGATTAATGGATGATTCTGCTGGTAGCTCAGAAAACCAGAATGCTGATAGGACTTCTGGGCAGGAAATACTAGACTTATGAGATTTCAATGGAGGAGAACTGAACTAACAATTGGAGTAGAAGCCATTCATGTTACATTCTGACAAAGAAATTGTCTATATTTTGTCCATGTCTTGAGGCTTTCTGTGAGGCTGAATTTAAAGGTGACATACTAGTTAATCTGGTGAAGGAAATTTCAAGGCAGCACAACATTAGGAGGTTGCATGGATATTGTTGGTGACATTTAGACAAACTTACTGTGATAATCAGGAGTAGAAAGCAGAGCAGAAAGATTTTAAAAACTTGTTTGGTCAAAAAAAGTTTGGCCATAAAAGTATAAGTAAAACTGAGGCTAAGAAATTTGTGGTTGTTAAATACATTAGCAATACTAAAGAGATGTTAAGTACTTTACAAAGAGACCATAGGAAAGAAGATTTAGGGCATCTCTGGAATTGGCAAAACCACACCCATCTCCAGCTCAGGGTGTAAAAGTAAAAATTCCTTTGAGAAGAGACCATTGGGAACCCTGTCTGCATTGCGGGGGCTAGGAAGTTGTTTCACTATGCTTGGCCACCCATGCATTCAGAGGGCGCTGCATCCATGATCCTAGGAGATTTGGCTGCTGCTCAAGATGGTGGCAGCATCAATCATGTAATGCTGGTTCTGCAGGATTGCAGGATAATGGAGTAAGTGGTTTATAGAGGATACCACTGAGATTTCAAAGGAATAACTGGGTGTTTGGGCAAAGTGTAGCGGGGTCAGAGTCCCTGTGGCTGCTTCTAAAAAAAAGTAGTGAATGAAGATGTGATAAGGAAATCAAAACTACAGTGGAGATCCCTGAGATTAAGAGACACTAGTAACATGGAACATCTGCTAAAGAAAGCTGCAGGAATTGAGCAGAGACAAGCCAAGAAAGAGCCTGTGTGGGCTGTAACCAACAAGGCCAAAAGGGCAGAGCTGCACAAGGCCCTTGGAGAAAATGTCATAATGCCATATGCCACAGATGCTGGACATGGAACTTCAGAACTTATTTGCCCAGCTGGATTTCAGTCTTGCCTTGGACCCATCCTTTCTTTCTATGCCCTTGTGGACTAGAAATATTTACTCTGTGCATTATATATTGGATATATGTAACTTGCTTTTGATTTTTACAGGTGTTCATGCTAAGAGTTTTCCTTGAGTCTCAGAGGAGACTTGGACTTGAAATTTTGGGTAATGCTGGAACTGTTAAGACTATGGGGACCTTAAAAATGGACTAAATATATTTTTCATTAAGAGATGGGCATGAGCTTTTAAGGATCAGGGATGAAATGTAATAGTTTAGATTTGGTGTGTCCCCCAAAAGCTCACATGTGAGACAAAGCAAGAAGGTTCAGAGGTGAAATGGTTAGGTTATGAGAGTTATAACCTAATCAGTCAATTAATCCAACTAATGTGGATTGATTGGATTGATAGCTATAGGCAGGTAGGTTGGGAGTGGAGGAGATAGGTCACTAGGGGCTTGCCTTTGGGGTTTATATTTTGTCCCTGGTGAGCAGAGCTTTCTCTGCTTTCTTGTTGTCATGCCCTGATCTGCTTTCCTCCACTATGCTCTTCTGCCATGATATTCTAACTCACCTTTGGCCCAGAACTATGAAGTTGGCTAGCTATAGACTGAAATCTCTAAATCCACGAGCCCCATATTAACTTCTCTAAGTTGTTCTTGTCAGGTCTTTTGGTTACTGTGATAAAAAAATTTTTTTCACTAGAACAGGCAAGAAAATTCTCAAACGAGTCCAGATTCTGGGCACTGAGGAGTTTCTAATGGTACAACATCTCAGTATCTACCTGCCTTTGGATGATTATATTTTTCTGGTTGATGAGGAATTCAGGAAAAAATACATTGTATAATGAAAATGTGTTAACCAAACAAAATTTAATAAAGGATATGTTGATGAAGCAGTTGAATTATTTCAAGAAAACATTTGGAGAAATGATGGTATCCCCCAAACTTGTCTACATCCTAATTCCTTTTTCCTATGAATATTTCTAATTCCTGGTACCTGTGAATATTTTGTGTTACATTGTCAAGTAGAATTAATGTGCAGACAGTATTAAGGTAGATGATCAACTAAACTTAAAATAGAAAGAATACCATAAATAATCTAGGTTTATCTGATTCAACCAATTGTTAGGCATGAAAAACAGAGTTTAATTGTCTATGAGATAAAGAAATTCCACCTAAGCAAAGGAGATTCATCTTCTGCCTCAGTGTTCCAACCTATAATTGCTAACTAACTGCCATACGGACTTTAGACTTGTCTAGCCAAACACATAGTTTGCTCAAATTGTTTCTCTGGTCAAATCTTGATTGGTACAGATTTTAGAACTTGGAATGGGGTGTTGCTATAATAAATAACTAAAAATATGAAAATGACTTTTGAATTGGGCAATGATAGAAAAAGCCTAGATTGCTTTGAGTGGACTATTAGTAGAAATGTTGTGTTAATAACTCTACTAATGAGGATTCAGATGGAATTGAGAATATGGTGGGAAACACATATTGCCTTATATAATATACAATTCATTTTAAGCAGATTTCAGGAATATGCATGGATGTTAAAATTACTGCTAGTAAGAGCTCAAAAATGAGGAAAATGTTACTGTAGACTAGAGGAAAGTGAATATCCTGGCAGGAAACTTAACTGACTTGTGACCTGCAGTTACATGGAAAGAAGAACTCATAAACAATGAACTTGGACAGTTATCTGAGATTTCCAGACAAAATATTGACAGTGCAGCCTGATTTCTTTTTGCTGCTTATAGTAAAATATAAGAAAAATTATAAGAGGAATTAAGATAGTCAGGAATATAGATGGAACTATTTAGGAAAGAACTATGGAAAGAGTCTTTTACCTAATAAACTTAATCCCTGTTACATGTACAGGAGATACACAAGGCTTTTGTGAATGTTATACCAGCAGAGACCTTGCCAGCTTTGATTGACAGGGATTAGTATTCTCTATCTATTTTGAGAGAGACTTGTATGTTTTTCCCCAAACACAGCAAATAACATTGAGGAGAGCTCATTTTACTGTTGTAAAGTCATAGTTAAAATAATTCACATTCAGAAATCAAATCTGGGGAAAACTCTACAGCCTTTTTGCACTTGGAAACATAACAAAAAATAATTAGACTATTGTTTTCATTTCTGTATCAGCAGCCTGGAATTTACTGGAGAAGTTTTACCACAGGCTATGGGCACCCTCTGTGTAATGTGCTCTCAAACATAAATGAGCAGTTCAAGAACTAGGGATATTGATTGATTGGTTGGTTAATTGATTTATTGATTGATAGTGGTGCTGGGATATTGAATCCAGGACCTCAAACATTGCAGGCAATTGCTCTACCGCTGAGATATTTTTCCAACCCCCAAACTATTGTTATTTAAATGATTGTAAATGCTCAAATAGATAGCTCAGGAAATACTTCAACATTGTTTGGACATTATATTTGACATGAAGCAAATCCCAGATACTCAGAAAACTGAGACAGAGAATTGGAAATTCAAGGCCAGCCTGGGCAATTTAGTGAAACTCCATCTCAAATTTTCAATAAATGAAAAAAGGGCTGGGGTTACAGCTCAGTGGTAGAGCACCTTTAGATTAAGCTCCCAGTAAAAAAAATGTTTTGACATGAAATAAAAAAGCATGGGTCTGGGGCTGTAGCTCAGTGGTAGAGCACTCATCTTGCACGGGTGAGGCCCTGGGCTCAATCCTCAGCACCACATAAATAAAACAAAGATATTGTGTCCAACTACAACTAAAAAATAAATATTAAAAAAAACATGAAATCCTTGGACCAAGTTCTGTCTCTTTCTGATTATAAAGTTTTTTATCTGACAGTAGTTAAATTCTGACCTATCACGGGATATCAGAAATCCCTAATTTTGACAGACCCAAATAAGGGAGTTAAAAGATGTTCCTGAGCATAACTTCTTAAAAGGAAATTTTTACTTAACTAGTCTGCCCCCAAATATTTCTCCCCAATGTGTCTCTATCGCTTTCAAATTCCAGAGTCATGTTTGAAAACAATGTGTTCTTCTGCACATCTTTTTCTGCTTTAAACACAACTTTTAGATTTTTATCTTTCATATTTACAGAAAATGTACTAACAAGAAATATCTCTTCCAAACTTAATACCTCTGTATTAAAGTCTAACTTTTCTTGTTTGCCATCAATAGAAACCTAGTTCAAACTAGCTCAAGGGGGGGGGGTAAACAGAATTTATTGAGAGGATATTTGAATATATAATGCACTTTGAGATATGCATGACAATCAAAACTGATTTAAAACAATTAGAAACAGAACTTGAAAAACTGTATTATATCTCCTGTTCTCTTATCTTTTATTCTATCTGCTGGTTTCATTCTCTTTTACTGAAGGCCACCTTCTTCCACATGGGGAAAATGCCCTCCTATAATTTAAAGTTATTTTTATTACTATAAATTATCTCATGCCTTTTCTAGCCCCAAGTTCAAAAATCTTGGTGAACTTGCATGAACTCTAAATTTGGAGCAGGAAATTGGAGGCACGTTTGTGTGTTTGTGTGTGTGTGTTTGTGTGTGTGTGTGTATGTATGTATGTTTATTAATTTGACTGCTCTCATTTGTTTCACATGCTTGTAATTGAGGTAGGAGATAGATGCCCTCCACAGAATAAAGAGAGGCAAATAAATATCTGTGGATGTCAGTATTCACCAACACCAGTCATTTGAAGATAAGAGAATCAGTTTTCTTTTGTAATTCTTGTATTATTTTGTGTGTCCACAAAATTGAAAGAACATTTATTTCACAATTAGAACAACAAATTAGCCCAAATACTTTGAACTGACAGGAATTTGTCTGTGAATTGGTATTCAATGACAATGATAATTCCATATTGATGCTGAATTTCTGTAAATTGCCTGCAGAGGCAAAGCAGACTACCTGGAGTGGTGGTCATTGATGGGGCTTCCTTATAGAATGGGATTAGTAAGGCCTGTAACATATATGTATCTCTTTCAAATCTCCCTTGGAACATTCATTTTTCCTTATACACTTGGCTTTCACATGCTTTTAGTGGATTTGTTTCCTCATGCACCTAGATGTTTCCCCTTAGTAATTTTTCAAAGGAAGAGGTACAATAGAAAAAAGACCCAAACAAGTGGATTTGTTGTTTCTGTTTCTGCCTGCAGTGATTACTTTTGACAGATACTATATATATGGTAAATGTGTTATGATAAAAGGGTGTTAAAAATGTCTGGTGAGTTCTAGCACTTTCATAATTTGGTCACATACCTAGTCTCCCTTATATTTGAAAACTTTCAGAATTTGGTCACATACCTAGTCTCCCTTATGGGCTGAAAACAGCAAATACCATCTCCTCTAGGGATTATAACCAATTTTAAGATAATATTAATTTGAGTACCAAATCAGAGAAAGAAGTTTACTACTAGTACCTTTAGGTTTGGTCTTTTTCTTAATTTTTCCTAACAACATATTTGGATGAATCCTACACTTCTCATACACTGAAATCTTTTAAATTAAATCCAACCAGGCACACTAGTACATGCCTATAGTAGTAGTGGCTCAGGAGGCAGGGGTAGGAGGATTAAAAGTTCAAAGCCAGCCTCAGCAACTTAGGTAGCCCTAAGCAACTTTGCAAGATCCTGTCTCAAAATAAAAAATCTAAAACAATGGGCTAAGTATGTTGTTTAGTGGTTAGGCATTCCAATACCAAAATATTGAAACAAACAAACAAATAAAATAGGCCCATAGATTCAAACATGTTTGTACTACTCCTTTCCTATCTTCACAAAAACTTTAGCTGGAAAGTGTAGAATTCAAATCCATCTCTAAATCATTATTACTTTTGTGTTTCTTACATTGATCTGGAATATCTTGAAAAGAGCATGATTCCAGTCACCAGAAGAATTTAAAAAAATAAATTTTATCATAATACATGAATGGTAATGCATTTAACAATGTTAGAACTCCACAGCTGCACTCAGAGCACTTGTTTGTTGTGTGTGTTTGAGTGTGTGCCTGTATGTGTGTACATGGTGGGGGTGAGGGAGACCAAAGGTGGCTTAGTAGGAAGTAAAGGTGCACTGCATGCAGAAATACAATTGTTTAGTTTTTTCTTCTTTTTCTAGCTTCTCTGGAATCTTAGATTGTTGATTAAAAGCCCCCTACTTTTCTGATATAAAAATTGTTTTTCCATAACTTTTCCACATAAAGAGATTTGTTTCTGTTAATCCCTGAATGAATGTTGGCACCTTTGCAAACTAAAGGAACTTTTCTTTGTGAATTTAATAATCCCAACATTATTGTATCTACAATTTTGGTGGCCCTTTGGCCTTAAAGGAGCAACCCAGAAGAGAAATTATAGAGCAGAAATGGCCCCTTTTTCCTCATTGAGATCAGGAAAAAGTAAAGTTGACAATAAGATCAACCAGGGCTGGGATTAAGGTGACATCAGTAAACCAATATATATAAGTGCAGTGTGGTTTCTCTCTTTGTTTTAAATTTCACTTTTTTGTTCCTTATGGAATTTTGCATTAATTTAGGTTTTTAAAGACTATTACATTAAGTGATATCTAGCTTGACTATTAAGTTTTTGAGTGATCCCTTAAAATTTGTATCTGAAACACTTGTCTTAAACTTGTTCTAGTAATTAGTTGATTTCAAGATGCAAGTTCTATGAGATATCTCCGAGGTACTGATGGAAGTCACAGGTGGAATTTAAACAGGAAATTTTGAAGCATGTTCCTTGATATTCTGAATATGGGATAGCAGGAGCAATGGTGAAGAATGTAAGGGTATAGAACAGAGTTGATGATCTGAAGTCTTGCAATCTAGGACTAGAACTACATGTGTATGGCCATGATTTACTAAATGAATTGTTCACATCTTTTTCTTCTGCATAGCATGCAGCAGTATGAAAAATTTTAGCTATCAGATAAATTCAGTGCACAAATGCATTGAGATTTTTTGCATCTATTTCATCCATTGATTTTGTATATCTATTTTATAAAGAATGTGTCTATGTTTTTTTTCTTTTAATGCCCTGGTCAAGCTTTAGTTTCAGGGATCTACAAGTCTCATAAAATGAGATGGCAATTGTTACTCTTCCCCTATTATATGAAAGATTTTTGTGTCCAGCATTTATTAATTTTCATTATGGATTGGATAGAATTTACTATTGAAGCCATCCATGAATGAACTTTATAGTGTGTGGGAAGATCTTGAATATCAAATTCAATTTTTTACATATGCTACAATTCCAATTTTCTATTTTCTTCTCTGTCAGTAACATGTTTTGCAAAATATTTCCATTCTATGATGTTGAATTTATTGGCAAGGAGTTACTTATAACTCATCCTGTCTATGCATTTAGGGTCTATAGTGATGCCCCTCTTTCATTCAAGATGTTGGTGATATGTTTTTCTTCTTTTGTCTTTATCACTACAGTGATAAAGTGAGAGTACTAATTTATTATTTGAAAACAAACCCTTAACTTTGTTCTTTGCCTGTTGACTTCAGATTTCCATTTCATTGATTTCTACTATTATATTTTACTTTCTTTTATCTTATTTGGTTTTAGTTTTTTATTCTTTTTCTAGCTTCTCTGGAAGCTTAGATTGTTGAATATAAGCCCCCTACTTTTCAAAAGTAAATTAAAATATATACAAATATAAATGAAAAGTGTCAGTTTCTCTATATACATTACTTAAGCTGTGCTTCATGAATTTTCCTATGTTGTGCTTTCATTACTGTTCAGTTTATCTATAGATTGGTTTTCTTCATTGACCCAGAGGTCAAGTACAAGTACATTACTTAATTGCCAAATATGCAAGGATATTATTTTGACACCCAAAATAACTGTTTGTGTCTGAAAAAAACTATATGATTGAAATCCTTTGAAGTTTATTCATTATTTTTTTTAATGGACGAGTTTTCTTGGTGTGATTCCCAAGTATAGAAATGTGTGTTCTGTAACTATTGGGCATGGTGTTTTACAAATATCAATTAAATTAAGTTGATTGATATTGTTATACAAATCTTCTTTATTCTTTTTACTATATGTTCTATAATTACTAGAAAAAAAGTGTCAAATTTTTCAACTGTTTTAAAATTTGTCTATCCTTTCATGTCTACCATATTTTCAACCTCATATATTTTGAAATTCTGATATTAGATGCACATATGAGTAGTATTAATTTATTTTCTGGGTTAATGAATACTCATAATTATGAAATGTTACTTTTAATCTCTAGTTACTCTGTGTCTGATATTAATAGTCATTCCATATTTGTTATGCTTAGGATTTCCAGGATATATGTTTCTTCATTATTGACTTTCAGCCTGTCTTTATACTTAAAGTACCTCTTTTGGTAAATGGAATAGGGTTGAATTTTGCTTTCTTATCCAATGTTGTTATTTTTTATTTCAAAGTGAAAAAGTCAGCCAGGCACAGTGGCACATGCCTGTAATCTGAGCAACTCTAGAGGCTGAGGCAGGAGGATCATGAATTCAAAGCCAGCCTCAGCAATTGGGACACTGTCTCTAAATAAAATACAAAAAAGGACTGGGGACATTGTTCCGTGAATAAGTGCCTCTGGATTCAATTCCTGGTACCAAAAAAATATTGAAAAGTTGTTTTGATTTACATATAATTATTTGTTGTATCTACTTCATTTTTTATTCATACTCTGTTTTCATTCATTTGTTCCTAATTTCCTGTTTTCTTTTGGCTTTATTATGTGTGTTTTGGTATTTCATCTTATATCCTTAATTGACTTGTTAGTTATAACATTATCAGGGGTGTTTCTTCTAAGGATAACAAAACAGTCATTTCTTATCACACTTTACCTTAAATTAGTATTATGCTGCTTCACTTAAAATCTGAAATGGTTCCAATTTTGTAATTCTCATCTTTATTTCTTTGGCACAGATCAGCACAAGATGTAGAAGAGATATTTGGGAATTCATGTGGAGAAAACTGCCTTGTATAAGCAAATTGGATAGTATCTCAAAAAGATCTTAATATTTATAGTATAAAAATATTTCAAAATGGGGAGAAACATAATGAGATTAATCAGTGTTGAATAGCCTGCAGCCCAATTCCAAATCTAAATGTACACTAGAGAACTCATGCTGGAGAGGAATTACATAAAATCAGAAAATGTGAGAAAGAATTCACTGATTGTTAAGTTATATATGGGATCACATGCTGGACACAAATCCTATCGATGTAAGAAATATAGGGTATCTTTCAAATGTCTCTTGTATCTTGGGTCTCATATAAAATTCACATTGGGGTAGAATACTCTGAGTCTGCAAAATGTAAGAAAGCCGATATTTTTTCTTCATTCATTTCTGTACAGGTAACAACTCATGGTGAAGATAAGCCTCATGAATATAAGAAATGTGAAGAATTCTTCCATTTTCTTTGATGCCTGTGAAAACTCCCAATGAACCTAAAAATTGTGGGAAAATCTTCATTGACCTTTATCCTTTAGGGCACATGTGAGAACTCATATTGGATTTATATTCTATGAATATAAAACATGAGAAAGTTTTTATACTTCACTTTCCTAATGTACACATTAGAACTACCATTGGAAAGAAGACATATGAATAAAACTAATGTGGGAAAGTCTTCAGCTATTCCTTGATATGAAAAAGAGCCCTATACATACAAGAAATGTAGGGACATCTACAGTTTCACTTCATCCTTTAATAAGTACATGAGTACTAAAACTGGAGAAAAATCCTCTGATTACAAAAAATGTGACAAATCCCTCATTTCTGCTTATACAAAGCTTATACTGCACATCGCCTTTTGAAGGGAACCACTGCAATTGTTAATTTTAGATGTCAGCTTGCCTGGATTAAGGGCTGTGTAGAAAGAGAGTAATCATTACTTCTCAGTATGTCTGTGAAGGTTTTTCTGGAAAAGTTTGATATTTGAATCAGTGGACTGAGTAAGGAAGATCCACACTCACCCAATAAGAATAGGCACCAGCCTTTTTTTTGGGGGGGAGGGGGTAACCAATAGAAGAAAAAGGCACAGGAAAGGACCTCTGTGTCTTCTGAAGTTGGGAAGTCAGTATATTCTCATACGCTGGAAGGTCAGAACTCCAGGTTCCTCAACCTTTAGACTCCCAGACTTTCCCAAATAGTATCTCATGTCATCAAGTCATTGGACTTGAACAAAGCTTTGCCACCAGCTTAGCTGATATTCCAGCTTGCAGATGGCCATTGTGGGACATCATGGCCTCCATAATTATGTGAGTTCATTCCTTTTCTCCCTACATCTTTCTCTCTCATTTGTTTCTATATGTTTCTCTGGAGAAGCATGATTAATACATTCTTCAGTTGCTCCTCATTCCTCTTATAATGCATGAAGAGAAATTCTATTAATATAAGGAGTATAGGAAAATACCAACTTGTATCTTGTTCTTTCAAAGGCATTTGAAAATTCACATTAGAGAAAAGCCATAGAAATGTAAGAAATGTCATACAGTATAATTACTAACACTTCAGTGTGCATGTGAGAACACATACTGAAGAGAAAATATACAGATATAAAATTGTAGGTAAGACTTCAAGTCTTTCCCATTGCTTAGTCAGCAAGTGAGAACTCATACTGGGAGATATTCTAAAGAGCATGGAAAATCCTTTAGTTTTCACTCATATTTTCATAGGCATGTGAAAACACACAATGGAATGAACCCCAATAAATATAATCAATGTGGGAAAGCCTTCAAATGGCTTTCATATTTATGCATGAGGAAATTTATTCTGGAAGAGAAATATTTAAACTGAAAGTATAGAATTGTTTGCCATTCTTCAAGTAGACCCCTAGCTCATAGTTTATCATTTTTATTTGCTAATAAAAACCTCTACAGTAATGACCATTGCTCCCAGTACCCTTTCAGCTATATCACACAACATTTGACATACATTATGGTTCACTAATATAAATGATTAATTTCAATTATGAAGTTCAATTGGATGTATGGCTAAATTAAAACTTATTTCAATTTGCAAATAAAAGTTTTTGAAATTACTTTTATTATTGTTTTTAATTAATTTCCATTATGCTCAATTCATGTGATCATATTATAATTGACTATGATACTTATTGGAGTTTTTCCTGGCCTACTATGGCCGAATTTATGTTTCCCTACTTCCCTTCTTCCTTGATAAGAAGAAGTGAGAGGAGCTAAGCAACTTGGAATTTTTCAGGTTATTGGAATTTACTAAGGAGAGATGTATCTTTAGCATTATCATAGCCAGTGTAGTATACAACTTACTGTGTTGGTCAATTGGTGTTGATAGAAATTTTGAAATGTGTAGTTATCAAAAAGGGCAGTTTCAATCTGACAGTCAAGTATCCTTTTGTATTCTGCTACAAGTTGGACACAACATTTCACACTTAAAAGAGAGAACTTGTAATCATGAGAATGAATAATGGTACCTCTGGCTTGTGTTATATGAAGTTTAGAACTATATTTTCCAGAATCCTCTTTGTTTGGTCCAGGTTGCAGCTGGACCAAAAAGGAACCTCCGATTTGGAATGCAGAAATGAAGAAGAAATAAATCTGCAAGACATACTGAATAATTGCAAGAGTTAAGACAATGAAGTCTCTACACAACTATCAATAAGCAAATTGAAAATCAAACCTGAGTATTATACTATAAGACAAAGAGGAAATAATAACTTTTGTATTATATGCCCATGGAATTTTTTAAACAGATACAGCATTTTTTTGTATCTTTATTTTATTTATTCATTTTTATGTGGTGTGGGAGATTGAACCTAGTGCCTCACACATGCTAGGCAAGTGCTGTACCACCGAGCCACAACCCCAGCCTTACTCATGGCATTTATGGACTGGCTTTAATCATACATTTGGTACATTTTTGCTGATAAAGTTCTTATAATGTGGCTACCAGAAAATCCTTTAAACTGGTGCCTGTGGTTTTTTGATCCAACCCATAATTTTGAAAGCATTCTTGGTTTCTTGCAAAAATAAGAGATCACAAAAGTACTATATTTATTTTGCTGATCCAGTTATTCATTGGACTACACTTACATAGTTCCCTGGTTTATTTTCATTAAATAAATAGATGTTAGATGCCACGTCCGGCCAAGGGAGCCGAGTCCGGCGAGGGACGGCGAGGTTAAAAGACACACAGGACACCAAGGTTCTTCATCCAGGAGTCAATAATCTTTATTGCTAACACACCTTTTTTTATACCCCAAGCAGCAGAAGTGGAAAACTACCCAAAAGCAGGAGGGAGGGGGGAGAAATTTAGTTTCAACATCTATTATTGTCAGGTACCGAAACCTCCCTTAACAATAAGTCCATCAGACCAGAAAAGGTCAAGGCATTCCCGTGGGATACATATGTCTCAGACGGATAAGCAGGAACAGAAAAACCGCAAGTTCGCCATGGCCTTGTGAGCTGGCCACACTGGCATGCAGAACAAACTAGTGGAGGTAGGGCTCCAGGGGCCAGGGTGGACCTGCTGCCAACAGTTAGAGAACAAAATCCTGGTACCAGATGCTACACATCAGACTAGTTTTATGATTCTTTAGATAAGTTCTAAAGAAATTTGTTAAACAAATGTAGTCAATATATATTTTAAAGTTGTGTGTTTGTATTAATCTTTCACCATGTTCTGATATATTATAATGTATATACTTAATAAAGAAATACCTCTTTCAAATTACAATTTAATTAACATTTTTCATTGAAAATGTTAATGAAAACTAACTTAATTATTCAACTAGTGGTTAAAAAATATATTAAAATTAAGCCCATGAAAAACTGCTTAGCATAACTATACATTCCTGATGGAGCAGCAAATATTTAAAATTATCATTCATTTTTGTGATATCTTCTGAGTATACCTTGCAAATGATATATGATATATCAACAAGGAGACATAGAGGATATTGTTGATTATATAAAAATTAAAATTTTAGCCAGGTGCATTGGCACATGCCTGTAATCCCTGTGGCCCAGCAGGCTGAGACAGGAGGATCTAGAGTTCAAAGCCAGCCTCAGCAACAGTGAGAGGAGCTAAGCAACTCAGTGAGACCCTGTCTCTAAATAAACTACAAAATAAGGCTGGAGATGTGGCTCAGTGGTTGAGTGCCCTGAGTTCAATACCCAGTACCCCAAAAATATTTTTTAATTTTTGAAAAATAATTTAAAATTTGTCTTTATGTATACTTTAATGCAATCTTAAATTTAACTTTATTTTAAAGTTCTTAGAATTTTAGTTCACTATTCATATTTATGTAACATGTATCTGCTATTAGCTCTTACTAGTTATCAGTGTTTAGGTAATGGAGGATAAAAGAAGTTAGCTGTACCAGACCATATTATAAGTGGAAAACATAAGTAATTTGTTGTCTAAAGTCATGTTTAAGGATTTCATTAATCCATAACCAGTCCCACTCATAAGAACTTAGTACATTAGTTCTTGCTAGGCAAATCCTTTCATTATCTTACAGCATATAAGAATGGATAATCTCGTCAGGCATGGTGGTACATGTCTGTAATCTCTGGCTTGGGAGGCTGAGGAAGGAGGATTGCAAGTTCAAAGCGAGCCCCAGAAGTTTAATAAGACCCTCAGCTACTTGGAAAATCCTGTCTCTAAATAAAATATTAAAAAGGGCTGAGGATTTGTCTCAGTGAAGTGCCCTTGGGTTCAATACCCAGTACCAAAACAAAATGGATAATCTAGTAATATTATTAGAATATTTTCATTGTGTGTTTGTATTAATCTTTCACCATAAATACCAGTTGAATTCAAGTTTATAGCCCCAAAAGAGTGAATAAATGCATGTATTAAGACACACCTTTAAATTAACCCAATTTTCCTCTAAACTTAGAAGTTGTTTTTTTCTGTGTGGATCCTTAAAATTGTCTTTATATTTTTGACTCTGTTTTTCTGTCATCTAAATATTTTCTTATTAATTTTAACACACCATGATGTACTGTGGTAAACTAAGTTCCTATTATTGTATTTCTAAACATTAAAACATGTTTTAAGAATAACAGTATATTTTTTAAATTTTTTTCTTAGTTGTAGTTGGACACAATACCTTAATTTATTTATTTTATTTATTTTTTAGAAGTAGTTGGACACAATACCTTTATTTTATTTATTTTTATGTGATGCTGATGATTGAACAAAGCAACTGGCATGTGCGAAGCTAGTGTTCCACCACCGAGCCACAACCCCAGCCCTAAGAATAACAATATATATTAACTACAATATTTTTTGCTATTTTTCCACATGATTTTATGAGTGAATAAAACCAAAGTTTTGCATAGGTGGAAGATAGATGAAAATTGCATGCTGACTGTATTCTTTTACATTTTGGGTTCAAATATTTAAATAGGGCTGAAGGTATATAGGTCTAGCCCACCTGTTATTATATATTTAAGCAGTACAATTACCTGGAAAAGAAAGATGTCTTAATTTTCCTTCAAGATGTCATTTGGGATGATAACTAGTATTTAGATATAAAACTTTTAAGGGTTAAGACTTTTTTTGGCAGCCTATGGATCCCTTTATAGAATGTTTTAAAGTAAATATCACAAAATGTATATGATTACAAAATAAATTACTTCAAAATATAATTGTCAAAACATTTCAAAACAAAATAATAATAATATGTGTTAGAGTCTGTAAACAAGTCAAAATAACACCTGGCATTTAGCCAGGGGAATGTTAGAGTTCGTAAACAAGTCTGGATGGTGCCTGGCAAAATGCCAGAGGGAGTGGTTTGAGAAGTAACAAAAGTGAGCCATTAAGTGTAGAGATTCCTTATTGGTTGACTGATGTATCTAGTTTATGCTAATTAGATAAGCTCTATGGAATGTATAAATACTGCTCCTGTCCTGCAATAAACGGCTCCCACTCCTGCTGTATCAACGTACACAAGTTATTCGTCACCCCCCGGTTATTTTGCTGCAGCCGGACTGCGGCAGATGGTGGCCCGTTACGGGGAGCCCCGGGACACTCGGGGGTAAGTGACGAAAAAAAGCTGCCCGTCCATAGATAGGACGGGAGCAAATCTGCTCGATCCCTAGGCAGATAGGGCGAGAGGAAAAATGGCCATTTCAAGAAAATGGAGAAGATTGATACAGTATGTTTGTGTCTTGTTTTGTCTCAGTGTATTGTATTGTCTTTGTGATGAAAATATGGAAGGGGTGAGAAGTAAATTACTAAGGGAAGAAGGCACCCCAGTGGAACCAAGAATAGTTAGGGCATGTGTTGATAAGAGCCCAGGAACTCTAGTCAGAAAGAAAAAGAAAGTTCAGAAGAAGAAGGATTATCAGGAAAAAAGTTGCAGCAAAAGGCTATTACTAAATACTTTTCGTTACCTGAGGGTGCGTGAAGCGGAGAGGCGACTGCTGAGTGTGCAAGCCGGTCACAGCGCAACAAGGATTTTCCAAGAGGCGGCAGCGACTGGCCCTTCCCTGCCTCCTGGCCGGGGAGCTGGCTCTTCCACTGCCACGAGCCCAAATCTAGACCTGACTTGGAGGCACAGTCTCGCAGGCTCTTGCTCCCTGTGCCCAGTAGCAGTTTGAGTCCGGGACACTCCCCAGGGCCATCTGGGGCTGCCCAGGCACTACAGCCAGCAGAAGACGCTACTGGTGTCCCTGATGTTTGGTCATTTTCAATGCCAATAACTAAGCTACAATGGTTCTCCCACACCTGGAAGCTGATAAGTAATGAGCACTATTAATGCTTATTTCAAATGCAAAAAAAAACCTTGAGATAATGTACTAAATTGTTCAGAAGGTTGTTTTCTTAGTAGAATACTACAGGATTTTCTTTAGCCATCCGGAGTTCCTGCCTTCGTCCCAGTGCCAATAAAGACCAAAGTGGAAGAATTCCCAGTGTTGCTGAGAACCGGACTAAGATTTCAGCTGAGAAACGGACGAAACTTCGGATCAAGCTAGTTGCCTGCAGAACTTACCTGGACTGTGATTTAAGCTAGCTGCCTGCAGAACTTACCTGGTCTGTGATTTAAGCTAGCTGCCTGCAGAACTTACCTGGACTGTGATTTACCGGGACTGTGAGTTAATCTATTGAGACACTGCTTTACCTGGACTGAGACAACAAACTGTAATCTATAACAAATTGCAATTCGGTATCTTTGCTAACAGTGTCATTGCTGGTATAATTTTTCCAAGGGCTTCTTGCATGGAGCCATCAATTGGCTTGGTATTGTGACATTTTGTATCCTCCCCTTCTGCTTGTAGCAGATTATTTATGGTGTTTGTGTAAAAACCACTATGGTTGTTATTTAAATTAAACAAAAGGGGGAAATGTTAGAGTCTGTAAACAAGTCAAAATAACACCTGGCATTTAGCCAGGGGAATGTTAGAGTTCGTAAACAAGTCTGGATGGTGCCTGGCAAAATGCCAGAGGGAGTGGTTTGAGAAGTAACAAAAGTGAGCCATTAAGTGTAGAGATTCCTTATTGGTTGACTGATGTATCTAGTTTATGCTAATTAGATAAGCTCTATGGAATGTATAAATACTGCTCCTGTCTTGCAATAAACGGCTCCTACTCCTGCTGTATCAACGTACACAAGTTCTTCGTCACCCCCCCAGTTATTTTGCTGCAGCCGGACTGCGGCAAATATGATAATAATATAATAATATGTGCTCCTTGGTAATACACTGAATAATATAATATGGGAATAATGAGTTAATTTTTGTTTCAAATATAGTTGCTTATCTTGAATAAAAATAATTAATTCTAGGAAGACATTGACTAAAATCTTTATACATTGCTTAGCAAGTAATTTTTTGACAGAGACTATGGAAATATCATAGAGGCCTCATAAAATAAAAGCAATCTGACTTCACTCTTTGGTGGTTGAATGACTACTGAGTGTAAAATTGCCCAATGGCTGATCAGTTGGGAATTTTCCCAAACGGCATTTAACCTGTAAAACTTTAGAAATTCTCTACTGTAAACCGAACAAGTCTTTGTGGCATCATAGAAAGGCAACAGGGGGAGAAAGAAGTGAGGTTTGGCAATAGAAGACTATCAGTAGGGGCTGGTGTTGTGGCTCAGTGGTAGAGCACTTGCCTAGAATGTGTGAGGCACTGAGTTTGATTCTGAATAGCACATATAAATAAAATAAAGGTATATTGATGATTAAAAAAAGAAAACTATCAATAGTCCATAAATGTAGCAGAAATAAAATTGAACTTTGAGGTAGGTCAAAGGCTGTAGGTAGGTTCAGTAACATCTGCTACAGTTCATCTCCTACCACTCAATCACTTGTGCCACATATTAAATCCACTCTATCATTGATGTTTCAAGGTAGCAAACAACCACAAAATTTGTTAAAGATTAAAATTAGATGGTTTTTGCTGGGAATGATGGTGCATGCCTGTAATCCCAATGGCTCAGGGGGCTGAGGCAGGAGAACCATGAGTTCAAAGCCAGCCTCAGAAATTGCAAGGCACTAAGTAACTCTGTAAGCCCTGTCTCTAAATATAGAAAATAGGGCTGGGGATGTGGCTCAGTAGTTGAGTGCTCCTCAGTTCAATTCCCAGTACCAAAATAAATAAAGGGTTTTCCAAGACCTAGTGCTACTGCTACTCCCAATCTACTATTGTCTCCCTAATCTACTATGTAATTTAGAGTCCCCTTATTCATGGCAAGCACTTCTATTGATCTAGATTTCTTGTTTGATAGTATGATGTCAACCTTCATTCATGAGAGTTCTGAGCTTCTGGCACCTTACTTTTATTAGATTATAGTTGCTGCAATTGCCTATGGACAGTTAGCAACATGCAGAAAAACACCAGGAGACAACCAGTCTCCTGAGTTCCAGATATGTTCCTCCCAGCCTTCAGATAAAACAATGACCCAGTTCCTCAAGGAAAAAAAAAGTCTACTCAGATTGTCAGGTAGCGAACAGATTGTCCACCTAAAATAAATACTTACTGAAGATAAGTCTCCAGCAAGCTAAGTAGCTACTATTGCTTACCACAGCAAAATGGTGAGCTAAAAACTTAGGATTCTTAAATTCTCAAGTCAGGACATAGTCTGAAGACTAAATACTTTTATGATTTCTCTAATAGATTATCTTTTATCCTGGAGATAACTATAGTACTGGCATAGATAAAAATAAGACACAAGTCTGCTTCTTAAGGCTAATAAATAATTGCTAACATTGACTTCATAACCACTGCATATTTTATGAAAACACTAAAGCACTGATTGAGAAATTATTAGAATTGGAATGGGGACAGCTAGGTGAATTCAGATATAACCTGCTATCCCCAAAGTAATTGGGCTTTTTCCTAGCAAAAAACAAACTATATTTTTCAATGAAACTCTCCTACCTTTCATAATGTTCAGAATGACCTCAACTGAGATAATTTCATTGCATAAGGTTGACAATTTCCTTTATGTCTGTCATCTACCAACTCTCATGGCCTCTAGACCTATAGTTAGAGAAATATCCTCAGATGTTCAAGAGGGGCAGCAAAAGCAAGGCACTAAGCAACTAATCAAATCTATCCCAATTTAGAAGACATGCATACTAAAGTAATTGCAACTTAATGTCATAAAAATTTTAGGAATATGTTTAAGAATAAGTTGCTAGTCTACCAGATTAGAAAGGGAAGAACAAAGGTTTAGATTGGACTGAATCTGGTTGGATATATTTTCCAGGGATTATGAATTCAGTATTCAAGCTTTGACAACATTAATTCTAAAAGTTCTCTTAGTCAGCTGAGATAAACCTGCATCCAATGGCTGTGAAAATTAAATGAGATTAGCATGCTATTAATTATATTAACAGAGTCATAGGCCAGAGACCTGACTCTGAGGATCACCCCAAACCAGCCACTCACCCCAAAATCCACATGGAAAAGTAATGATGAAAATCAAGAAAGAAAATTTAACCATTATGTCCATGCTGGGTAGATGAGGAGATGAGTGTTTCCAACCCTGTCTTTGGAGGTGCTGACATGTGCTCCCAGACTGTATAGAGAGAATCAGAAATATGCACAGTCAAGCAGCCTGGAAAAATGGTGAAGGAGAAACACAAGGGATTCCTGTCCCAGAGACTGTGATTCTGCCCATTAGCAGGGATAGCGGATTTTTAAAGAGGTGATATGAGAGGACACCCCATTTGGTCAGGGAATATCCATCACTGGGGAAAAGCTATTCTTGCTATAATAGTATCCATCAAACTAATATGCCTGGGGAGATTGGCAAAATAAATGACTGCACTCAGAAAAGAAAAAGAAACTAAGGCCAACTGGTGTTTGTAAGCAGTCTCTTCAAAGGAATCTTCAAGTAAGCCTAAAGAAAAGATGGAAAGGGCCTCCTTCACTACATATCAATATGCCTAGTATAAGAAAGAGGACAAAAAGGAGCCTCTGGGTACAACTGACAGTGGGGGACTCACTTAAAATTGATGGCATCATGATAATGGTGAGGCAGACAGGTCAGGCTCAAAAAGATCCTGTGCTCCAACCCCATGAATGCAACCTGGGGGTTTTTGCATATGCCAGATTGTCTTATCTCTCTCCTGGGATAAAATATTTTTGTGTAAATTACATGCACAGATAAAATTCATAAGGACTGTTTGAGAATATGAATTTAAGAAAGGATCCAAAACTAGGAAAGATAAAAAGACAGTTATAGATATAGAAATATATTTTAGTATGGAAATTAGAAGTTAAAAGAAGTGTTTCTGGATGAAAAAGTATTTTGTCTGACAAAGTAATATTTTGGGGCTAAAGTCCAAGATGAAAGAGGTCAAAACTAAGGATGTAAAGAAGTTGTGAATATCTAAGTAAGTCATAGAAGGTTTGTGGAAGGTAATTCTCAAAAGTTTGTGTTTGTGATTGAGTTGGCTATAATTAGCACAGTGAAAGTTAATTGAACATTAATATACTGATATGAATCAAAGTCTGAAACATTGATCTGCTCCTATCAAGATAATTTTCTTGTGTTTATTAGGTTTTATTACTTGGGGAAACTGTCTTTAAAAAAATGGGGATTAGGGCTCAGCGGTGGAGCACTCACCTAGCATGTGCAAGTCCCCAGGTTTGATCCTCAGCACCATATAAAAATAAATAAATAAAATAAAGGTATTGTGTTAAACTACAACTAAAAAATAAATATTTTTTTTAAAAATTGGGGATTATACCTCATTTAAAAAGTATTAAATAATTACTTTGTAGCTGGCTAAATAAGCAATAGTTACTTACATTATAACAATGTAATTGACACCTTAAATACATGTGACTATGTATATGTATGCATCTGAGAACTATATCTGTCTAAGCCTTGTCTAAGTGTTATATAAAAGTTTATAAAATGAAAGTTTATCAGCAAGATAAACAATAAGTTATCCCTTTTATACATTGTATCTGACATAGAAGGGCCACACTGTCATTTTAAGACCTGTCTTGTATCTCTTTGCTTTTTGGGGGGAGGGTACCAGGGATTGAACTCAGGGGCACTCAACCACTGAGCCACATCCCCAGCCCTATTTTGTATTTTATTTAGAGACAGGATCTCACTGGGTTGTTTAGCACCTTGCCATTGCTGAGGCTGGCTTTGAACTCACCATCCTCCTTCTCAGCCTCCCAAGCCACTGGGATTACAGGCATGAACCACCATGCCAAGGCTTATCTGTTTGCTTTCACTAAGTCAATTTCTAATCATTAGCACTGTTTCCAAAATGTATACAAGATTGAAGGCTAACTTTGATTTTTGTTAACCCATGCAGATCTGTGATTATTATTTTCATACACTCTGGACTCCAAATTGTACTTTAAAAGTTGAACTTAATTAAATGTAAATCTTGGGAGAGCACTTTGCCAAGTTGGTGCTCTCCAAACAAAAATTATGTGTAACAAAAGTCTGAGATTTGTATAGAAATAACAAATTTGGTTGATATTTCTACATGTCAAATGATGTTTTTAATAGCTGGATAAAGTAACTTGTTGTCAATAAGTTATATATAAAATTTTCTGTTACTCTTCACACTAGAATTGGAATTTAAATGCATTTTTGGAAGACACTGAGAGCCTGATCTGTTTAAAGATTATATTGTAAAACATGAAAACATTCTGCCACTTTTTCCACAAAAAAGAAGTTAAAAGCTCTTTTAGGCTTTCTTTGATTCATGTTTCAGATATAATGCTGTATTATGTTATTTATGAAGAGCCCCACCTTACCGGAGATAAGGATCTGCCTCCCACCTTACTCCATGTAAGAATGGCTCCAAAATAGGATGAAATTCAGTTCATTTCAAATTGTATTCAAAAGACTGATTTTTGTTGTAATGATTACTGTACTGTGATCTCACACAGGGTATATAATGCATAACTAAGTAAAAGTTTCAAGATTATAAAAGAATTTTTCTTGGTTCATACCTATTACATGATATTGTTCTGTTATTTTGCATCTTCCTTGTAAACTTTAAAACTGTTGCCCATTGGTGTTTTGCATAGGTACTGCTTCAAAAAAAACCCAACTTGGGTTAATTTGAGATAATAAGCTATCACATAGTTAGTATAAAATGTTGACTTCCAATACTAATACTAATTAACCTCAATTAAATGAAAGGGGTAACTGTAAAATTATGGATATTGTTACTCCCTCTTTAAGCCTGGTGAAACTAGCTTGCTGGGTGTTTAAACCAAAAACTTGGATACAAAAGTCAAGGAAACAAAAGGGCCAAGGAAAAATCAGCCAAAATTTTGACCCTTGCTCTCTAAGATCAGCCACGACCTAAAGAATGATGGGACTCCTCTCTGGGACCTGCAACACTGGTGAGTCACCTAGTCATAGAAAAGATCCTAGAGGACAGAAAGCCCTCTAGTGCACACTAGGCAAAGAGGAGGTGCCGCAGTCCGGCTGCAGCAAAATAACCGGGGGGTGACGAAGAACTTGTGTACTTGATACAGCAGGAGTAGGAGCCGTTTATTGCAGGACAGGAGCAGTATTTATACATTCCACACAGCTTATCTAATTAGCATAAACTAGATACAGCAGTCAACCAATCAGGAATCTCCACACTTAATGGCTTGCTTTTGTTACTTCTCAAACCACTCCCTCTGGCATTTTGCCAGGCACCATCCAGACTTGTTTACAAACTCTAACATTCCCCTGGCTAAATGCCAGGTGTTATTTTGACTTGTTTACAGACTCTAACATTTCCCCCTTTTGTTTAATTTAAATAACGACCATAGTGGTTTTTACAGAAACACCAAAAATAACCTGCTACAAACAGAAAGGGAGGATACAAAATGCCACAATACCAAGCCACTTGATGGCTCCATGCAAGAAGCCCTTGGAAAAATTATACCAGCAATGACACTGTTAGCAAAGATACCGAGTAACAATTTGTTGTACATTACAGTTTGTTGTCTCAGTCCAGGTAAAGCAATGTCTCAATAGATTAACTCACAGTCCAGGTAAGTTCTGCAGGCAGCTAGCTTAAGTTGTAGCAGCAGAAACAGCAATAGCTCCGAAGTCTCCTCCAGTTTTCAGCAACACTGGAAATTCTTCCACCTTGGTCTTTACCGGCACTGGGACGAAGGCAGGAACTCCAGATGGCTAAAGAAAATCCTGTAGCATTCTACTAAGAAAACAACCTTCTGAACAATTTAGTACATTATCTCAAGGTTTTTTTGCATTTGAAATAAGCATTAATAGTGCTCATTACTCATCAGCTTCCAGGTATGGGAGAACCATTGTAGCTTAGTTATTGGCATTGAAAATGACCAAACATCAGGGACACCAGTAGCGTCTTCTGCTGGCTGTAGTGCCTGGGCAGCCCCAGATGGCCCTGGGGAGTGTCCCCGACTCAAACTGCTACTGGGCACAGGGAGCAAGAGCCTGCGAGACTGTGCCTCCAGGTCAGGTCTAGATTTGGGCTCGTGGCAGTGGAAGAGCCAGCTCCCCGGCCAGGAGGCGGGGAAGGGCCAGTCGCCGCCACCTCTTGGAAAATCCTTGCTGCGCTGTGACCGGCTTGCATACTCGGCAGCCGCTGCACCGATTCATGCACCCTCCGGTAACGAAAAGTATTTAGTAATAGCCTTTTGTTGCAACTTTTTTCCTGATAATCCTTCTTCTTCTGAACTTTCTTTTTCTTTCTGACTAGAGTTCCTGGGCTCTTATCAACACATGCCCTAACTATTCTTGGTTCCATTGGGGTGTCTTCTTCCCTTAGTAATTTACTTCTCACCCCTTCCATATTTTCATCATAAAGACAATACAATACACTGAGACAAAACAAGACACAAACATACTGTATCAATCTTCTCCATTTTCTCAAAATGGCCATTTTTCCTCCCTATCTGCCTAGGGACGAGCAGATTGCTCCCGTCCTATCTATGGACGGGCAGCTTTTTTTCGTCACTTACCCCCGAGTGTCCCGAGGCTCCCCGTAACGGGCCACCATCTGCCGCAGCCCGGCTGGCTGGGCAAAATAACCGGGGGGTGACGAAGAACTTGTGTACTTGATACAGCAGGAGTAGGAGCCGTTTATTACAGGACAGGAGCAGTATTTATACATTCCACACAGCTTATCTAATTAGCATAAACTAGATACAGCAGTCAACCAATCAGGAATCTCCACACTTAATGGCTTGCTTTTGTTACTTCTCAAACCACTCCCTCTGGCATTTTGCCAGGCACCATCCAGACTTGTTTACAAACTCTAACATTCCCCTGGCTAAATGCCAGGTGTTATTTTGACTTGTTTACAGACTCTAACAAGGAGGATCATTGGAGATGGAAATGTCCCTGATACTTCCAAGAGAAGCCACCTAAGATCAGCATTCTAGCAGATGGCACCACTTGTAGAAGAAAGCTAAAGGAGCCAAGAGATTTTGCACATATCCCCGATAGTAATCTCTGAGGAATCTCAGAGATTCCTTAGATTTATCAGCTGTTTGCATCAGCTGACTCTTATTAAGAGTAAGCAAGAACAAGATCAGTTTTGACCAACTTGGTCTTAAACACCTGGCAAGAGAGTATAGTCTTAGCACAATCCTACATGAACATTTAAAGGGAAAAACGGTGGTTTATTTGAGTGAAACTTAAGCTGTACCCTTGTCTATTAAGTGTAAATAAAGTACAGGTGGAGGCTATAAAGGAAGTTTTCTTGTGTGAGAGTGCCTCATAATGATGATCACAAAAGGCTCTAGCATCACAAGTTCTTTCCTGAGTTAATTTGAGCCTGATCTCATAGATATACAAAACTTCCTAACTTTCTATATTGATAAACTTGGTTTGTTTTTCATGGATATGATTAAGAGCGTTCTCATGATTTCTAGAGACTGGTTGAAATACTAATTTCTTTTGTGCTTGTTTGCCACAGTCTGGCTGGGCACAATTCACGAGCCACTTGTCAAGCAGAAACGAATTTTATTTTTAGAACACACACCGCACCACACGAGCTCTTCAGGAATTCCCTCAGAGCTCAACTGCCACCACCGGCTTCCAGCAAGCCTCCCAACGCCCCCCCCTCCCGCTCTTGAGGCCAATTGGCTGGGTCGCATGGGCAGAGCCAAAAGAGTCCCCCAATGAGCAGCTCCGTGGTCTGAAAGGGTTGGGAAACAGCCCAATGAGCATCACCACAGAGGAGCCAATCAGCCGGCAGCTGGAAGTTTGCTGGGGCCGCTTGGGCTGTGGCTCTCAACATCTCCCCCTCTCTGTTTAATTAAACAACAAGCATGTGGCTTAGGGACCATGCCTGCCTTAGGTTGTCCAATACTACACTTGTTAAGTGCAGGGCAAGCTGAAATAAATTGTCTGCAGGGCAGGCTGAATGAATATTAGCTTCAGGATAACCCGGGCACTCAAAGCCCCCTCTGTCTGGTCTTTTATCACCTGTTTGCATCAAGTTTGACCACTCAACCTCACTCAAGGCTGAACACTCAACCCTACTCAAGGCTGAACACTTGACCCCCACCCATCTGGTGCAACAGAAACTCACATCTGACCCCTGCCCCATCTACCTGAAGGCAGAAGATGACACCCCTAGCAATATTGTATGATCCAATCATTGTACGCCAAGAAGGCAGCTTACAGACCCAAAGACCCCATTCGATTTTGGCTATAAAAACTCCCTCCTTCCAGCCCCCGCCCCTCTCTCTCTTCTCCTCTTTCTCACTGCTGCAATAAAGATCTCTTGGTTGCTCTGAGTATCATGGTCACTTTCCTTTCAGTGCTAATTGTTTACAAAAAAGTAATGCTTTGCTGTCTTGTTTAGTTGGCTTAGTATGATCCCTGCCCTAAGTATGTGTTGTCCAGTCACCTGTTATCTGCCAAAGGCAGTTGTGAGGTCCCAGTGATATAATGCCTCACCAGAGGCCAAAAGCTCTGGGGCCACTCAATGATTTCTGGCACATTTAGAACCATAAGCCAAAATAAGCTTTGTCTTTTTATAAGTTAATTATTTCAGGGATTTTGTTATCATTGATGGAAAGATAATTAATTTCCCATTTCTGGAAATCATACAACAATTTCATTAAAAAGGTGCTTCACAAAAAGATGTTTTCCTCAACATATGCCCCCCATCCTCATTCTTCCAGTTTATAATCAGTAGAGAATAAATCTCTGTTCTGGGAGATATAACTTACACCCTGCAGGATATGTCTAGATATGACTAATATATTCTGGTGGGAATCAGGAAAACATGTGAGAGTGGATTTTGAGGTTATTGGACCAGGATACAGAATTTAAGGCTAGAGGTGGTAGAATTAAATAACATGGAAAACTCACCCATGACTTGGGTTTAAAGATTTTGGAAAAGATAAATTAAGTAGATTCTAACATTGTGGCTACAAAGACCAATAAATCTATGAAGAGTAAACACAGTTTATGATCTACACAAATGTGGTAAAGAATGAAATGCCCTTGAACATTGTAGGGAGGAGAGCGTCAGAAGGCTCAGAGAGGTGAGGATATTATAATGGGTTTGCTGTGTATAACCTGAAACCCTAATAACAATATTCCCTAAGTAGGTCCAGAATACATGATTCTCACTGGTAAGGAATGCACAAATGAGAGGACTACTGACCTGCATCTTTGCAAAGCTCACTTGGTGACTGTTCTGCAAAGGCTAGGGCTCAGGATATGATAAGTGGCAAGGAAAATAGATCCCTGGCACAACTGAGGATGGTGAGATTTCAGAATAATGAAAGCCAGACCACTGCACATAACAATTCAATTAGTAACAAAGTAGATTTGCCTACTATAATAGGCATCAAGTACAGCATAGAAAGTAAGGTAACTTGACATACAAGGATCTGTGGTTAGGCCTAATAAAACCTTGATATTCTTGGTTCCAGGAAGAAAGACAATAAAATAGACATTGTTTGGCTAGTTTAATTATATATTTGAGAGCTGATGTACAGCTATTATAATGGACAATTGCAGTCCCTTACTCTGTTTTTAGATCACTGCACAAGAACCCATTGTTTGAAGGGAAAGCTACTCCCTTCCAGCAAGGGCAATGTCACTTCAACTATAGACTCTAAATGTTCCTTCAATTTTTTTACTTAACAGGTATGCAGTCATTTGCCTAGGTAATTGCAGCTAAGAAAGTAAATTGTACATACTTCTCAAAAAATGTTAAAGAAAGTAACTGAGTCACCTCTGATCTAAGGTGACACAAAACACCACCATGGTCCTCCAGATAGAGTGGAGGCTTATTGAGATCAAGGAATGAATGGAATTTGTGCTCAAATCCATTTTATAAGGGTCCACAGACCTACCATGTGGCTATTTCTCACATTCCTGAATGTACAATTGGGATAGATATACTTACTAGCTGGAAGAACCCTGTGCAGAAAAGCAGCTAATGGTAGGAATAACATGGCTATCCTTAAATAGCAGCTCTGATTGAAATGTTGACTTTTGGCTCTTAAAAATTTAGGATTTTGAGAATGCACCCACCATCCCTTGCTGCCAGCCTTTTAGAATCTTAAATTCACAAATTCTAATTGCCTGAATATGACTCTAAGCTAAAATCTGGTACTGTCGTCTATAGTTTGTTTCAGTCTCAGAATGAGCTGTGCAAAAATAAAAGCAGGCATAGTCTCTAAAAATGGAACACTGACTCCATGACTACTGCAGAATTGTGATACCCTTTTGTGGGGCTTATACAGTGAAAACCATAATGGAATCTATGTGGGCCACCTGGGTTATTGATAAATGCCCATAGAAAGGGGCTTATTCTGTGATGGAGCCCTGAAATCAAGATGCTGATTTGTTTTATATTTCTGATATATAGAGAAATACAGAGATTGGTTGTATTCCTAACTTGTGATTATGTGTTAGTCAGCTTTATCACTGTGACAAAATACCTGAAATACCCAACTTCTAAAGAGGAAAGACATTTTGACTCATTGTTTGGGAGATTTTAGTCCACAGTCACTTGGCCCTGTCACTTTGGGACTTTGGAAAGCAATACCTCATGGTGGAACAGCATGGTGGAGAAAGCCCATTCATCTCATAGTGGCCAGAAAGCAAAGAGAGAGGGGGTGGGGTGAGGGGGGAGGGAGGGAGAGAGAGAGAGAAAAGAGAGATTCCTAGGGTCACAATATCCCCTTCAAGGGCAGACTCACAATGACCTAACTCTTTCTGTTCTTTCCCACTTCTTAAAGGTTCCATCATCTCTCAATAGTGCCATCATCTGGGGACTAAGATATCACCACATGAGCCATTGGGAGATATCTAAGATCCAAACCATAACATGATGGAAAACTGCATATTGGTGGAAGGCATATCACAGAGACTATGACCCATCTATCCATTCTTGACAGATCAGACTCTAGACCTATTCTGGGGGTGTTCCACTGCTGTTGACTTGTTGCATTGAGATTTCTGGATTGAATGCAACTTGCAGCAATGGGCTGATAGTCTGATATTATTTCCCTCACCTGTTTCTGATATACAATCTTATTAACGCAATGTGATTGTTAAATGCAGATGTCCAGGACTTAGGATGTAGCTCAGTGGTAGAGTGCTTGCCTAGCATGAGCAGAAACCTGGGTTCAATTCCTAGCACTGCAAAAAATAACTAACTAAATAAATAAAATGCATTTGTCCCTAAAAAGAGACTGGCCTTCCTTAGGCTTTTAGATTGGTCACTGGAAAAATGGTTGTGACCAAAGGGATATGAGGTTGTGTTAATTCATTTTGGAAATCTTTGAAAATTCAGGATACAATTATGATCAATTTCTCAACATATTTCTTTCAGGTTAAGTTATATTAAAACAATGTTTTTCTTTGAACATACACTTATCTCTCTCATGTACAACCAACCCTTTCAGACAAAATCTCTGAGACTCAAATATACAATTATAGTTATTTATTATTGAAATTTATAAAGTTGTGATTGCTGAGTGAGAAAAACTGATTTTGTAACAATGGAGAAAACATCTAGCACCTGCAGAGGAGTAAGGAGTGGCTATGGTGTTAATGATCTCTGTTTTTCAGAATTGCTCCTGGAAGCTTTGCCCAATTCATGGAAATGATCTGTGCTGACATTACAAGCTGCAGCAATGCTCTGAACTCAAATGGACTGCTGAGTCTACACTCACACATGACTGTGAGAACTGACTCTGAGACAGCATAAGAACAATTTCAAATGTCACCTATACTCTCAAGGTGGATGAACTGATATCATAGACAAGAAAGACTTTGTGGAAGTGACTGCCTCAGGCAGTCCATCTCAAACCAGGGACTGAACTGTTATTCAGACTGAATTGAGAATCCTAGAGCGAGAGGATCCACAGTGGAAGACCACATTGGAAATCTTCTAATCTTACTTCCTAACTAATACATGTATCCTGCTTTGATTTTAGGGACAAATGCATTTTATTTATTTATAAATAACAAGAATTTATAAGTGAAATTTATTTTGCTCAGAATCCTCTATCCCTGGGAGAGAATGCTGAACTCAAAGAATTTACAAGTGTCCTTGCACTTGTAAATTCTTCATTGGGATACTATAAAAGCTCCCTGGGGTTGAATTTCTTATATGGGTACTCTGAGTATCATTATGTTGCCTCAACCCTATAGAGCATTTAAATTAGCTTCAATTGAATGGCTAGAGTTGTGCTGTATCTCAATTGATGCCTTAGCCCAGATTTTTTTTTTAAAAAAAGGGTAATATAAAAATCTAAGGAGGAAGACACCTTAAGTCTTAAGATAGACCTGTATGGTTAATGGTAATTGTTTTAACTGGACAAATCTAGGATCTGTGGTGGACATTACTGAGGCCAATGTTGCAGGTTAGTCTTACCCTGATATTCAAGGTCCTACTGATAATAATTTTGTTGTAAAGACACCTTGGCCAAAGGATCAAATGAGAGAGCAGAAAAAAATAATATTGCAGGCCTAGGACTGTTTTACTTAGAAAGGCCTATTTGCATGGTTGGCCCTTGGCTGGCATTTGGAACTTGGATTTGGAGAATGTTTTGATCATATCATAACTGATAAGGGTAACTTACTATGCCTGAACTACATATTCAACGTGGATTCTGCTGAACACCTACTTTCCTTCTTGGAGTCTGCAATTTTACTACATGCTAAGCACCTGTATGATCACTAATAAAAACCCTGGATTCCTAGGTTCTGGAAAGCTTCCATGGCAGATAAAGATTCACATGTGTTTTTACAATTTGATACAGGGGGAATTAAGCATATCATGTATAACTCCAAGAGAACAAGACTCCTGGAAGCTTACATATGATTTCTGCTGGATCATCAAATGCATTTTTCCCTGTGCTGATTTGTTCTTCACTGTTATAAATCATATCCATGAGTATGACTGTATAATAAATCCTGTGAGTCCTTTTAGTGAATCACCAAACCTTGTAATGGCCCTCTCATCTATGCTCTCAGCACCTGTGGCCTTTAATTGGGGAGATACCAGATGCAGGGCAATAGGGAGAAAAGATACATGTAGGGAGAAAAATCTGGGGCCTGGTGGGAAAGCCAAGACCTGGTTTTGACTGACCTGGCTTGACTGACCCCAGAGCTTGCTCAGCAAGTTTATTATATAGGTTTCATCATCAAAAGGTTAATTGTGGGAAAAATGAGACATTGGGGTCATCTTATTTTGCTCAGAATCCTCTACCCCTGGGAGAGAATGCTGAACTCAAAGCCTCAACTGATAGAGCCATGTGCCTTCAAATACAGTCACCCCTGGCTGGCATTACCATGGCAACTAGGGCATTTTGATCTGTGCCTTTGCACAGGCAGCTCCCAGTGCAAATGCAGCCACAAGAGTTAGATAGGACTTGATTTAGATAGTCACTCTCCACAAAACCTGGAGGTGATCTTATGAACCTTTGATACCAGAACTCTTTATTTGTACCCTGATCTGAGGGGTAAGACACATTATAGTAGAAACCATAAAATTTCCCTCTGCCTAATCAAGACACTAAATAGTAAGAAATCCTTTGTGTAATAGAAACTGTATATTCAAAATTGACTCTAAGCTGATCTAGAAGGAATTCCATGAACTGCATTCTAACAGGGATTTTAGAGATTAGCACTCTTAAAATTTAATGTATGTAGAGGTGATTGTCCCTACCAGATCGTAATTCTCTTGCCCACCCCTGAAAAAAAAATAGGTGGATCATAGTGATGACACAGGACTGCAATATACTTAACTGAGTGATAGCCCCAATTGCAGCTGCTATGCCAAATGTGCTATTTTTATAGAAGCAGATAAATTTTACTTTGGTACTTGGTAGGTGGCTATTTTTCTAGGGAATGTGTCTGTTCATTGTCTGAAACACTATTCATGAGTAAAATTTAAAGCAGTTAATTTACTCATCCCAGGATAGTGGAACTTATTCAATGTCTTGCTCCAGAGCTATGCTCTCTTGTTTTCTTTCATAACATATTTCACAACAACTTCAAAATTGAACACTGTAGCATATAATGATAGATCACTATATTGATGAGATTATGTTAATTGGATCTAGTGAGTAGCTGGTAGAAAGGACTTTATATGGCCTATTAGGATACATGAAAGTCAAACAGTAACAATTAGTCCCATGAATACTCTGGTGCCTATCACATTAGTAATACTTCTAGTGGTCTGGGACATGTCAAGAGATGCCATCTGAGATAAAATATAAGTTGTTGTTCCTTACATCTCTTGCCACTAGGAAAGAGGCACAGTATTTGGGGCTTATTTGAATTTTAGAGGCAGAATATACCATACCAGAAACTCAAAAATGCTATCAGGTTTGAGTAAGAACTAGAGTAAATAAAGAATATGCAACAGATGCAGATGATGGTACCAGCCAATTTGATGGGATCCCGCTAATCTCATGTCAACAGAAATGTCTCCAATGGATAAGGATGCTATGTGGAGTTTCTGGCACAACATAATAAGAAAGTTAAAGTATAAATCTTATAATATAGACCCATGTCATCTACAAAATTAACCATCTGCATTTATAAACTGATCATGTTCCTGGGCCCTAGGTGAGACTATGGAACACCAGGGGATTATACCATCAGAGATGCCCATCATGGGCTTTACATCATCAGCTCCATTCAATCATAAGTTTAGGTAAGTATAAGAGAAATCCTTTGTGTAATAGAAACAGTATATTCAAGATTGACTCCAAGCTGATCTAGAAGGAATCCCATGAACTGGTGACACAGACTCCCATTTCACTGACCTCGATGGTACCGATGCATCTCCAAATTCACATCTACACTTTCACAGGAAGATTTTCTATGACCAAATGACAGGGGAGAAAAGATCTTTGCCCCAGTTCACAGATGATTGATATACATGTTGACTCAAACCAAAAATGTTTAACTGCCAAATCATAGGCCTACTGGAGGTTAATCCTAAAGGACAATGGTGAAGGGGAATCATCCAAGTAAGCAGAGATGTAAGCAGTGTACTTTGTAACCCACATTTTGCTGAGAGCGAAGTTTTTTTTATTCACGTGATTTAAATGGTTTAATTTAAATTAGGTAAACAGCTGTTAAGGATTGTTTTTAAAGGTGGTTAACAGATCTGTTTGTTTACTTTCACCTTTCCTTTTCATTATATTTAATAATTCTGTTCAGGATAATGTAATGTTACATAATTTCTTTTTAGCATTCATTGCCAGAATTCCTATCTTCATCCCAGTGCCGGTGAAGACAAAGATAAAACCAAACTACAGCTTCTTTGATAGCTATCACAGTAAACTGTATAAACTGATGCATCAATGAATAATAACTCAACAAGAAATGCTCAATCAAGGAGTCGATTTACTTTGGGAGGAAATGGACATATTGATCGATTCCTCCACTTTGAACTGCTTGCAGAACTTGCCTGGACTATGTATCACTCGTATGCATTGTGAACTATCTGTTGGTGCAGCGAATTGTGGTAGTGCTGGCATATCTTTGCTGATGGTGTCACCGGTGATACAATTTTTCCAAAGGAGCCGTCAATTGGCTTGGTGTCGTAGCATTTCTGTATCCTCCTCCCTTCTGCTAGTGATGGTCTAAAATTTGGGGGCCAACAGAGGTGAGGCAAAGAACCTCACCCCCACTGGCACCAAGGCCAAATTTGGGGGCCAACAGAGGTGAGGCAAAGAACCTCACCCCCCCCACACACTGGTGCATAGGCCTATCCACAAGTATGGCTGTATGCTGGACCGATAGTCAGTGATGGGTATGATCCAATTGCAGTGGTACCAACCTAAGACAGGAGGCTGATGCCTAGAGGTCAGATCATCCGATGACGGGTAAGGACCATATGTTGAATTGGACAACCTAACAGGCACGGTCCCTAAGCCACATTTCTTGTTGTTTAATTAATCAGAAGGGGGAGATGCTGAGAGCCATAGCCAAGTAGGAATGACACATGGCAATTTCCTTGTCAGCCTACCCAATGTTGCTTAGAGGGAGGACTCTCCATTGTGGAAATGGGCTTGCCTTGGACCCAGGTCATTTGCAGTGACATTGCATGAATGTTTGAGAAAGGTGACCCTGCTCAAGGACCAGGGTGGATCTGGGTTTAGGGTGGATCTGGGTTTAGGGTGGATCCTGCTGGGAATAGGGAGGTTCCAGGTTTAGGGTGGATCCTGCTGGGAATAGGGCATATCCTGCTGCCTCAGGCGCCAGCTCCTTGAGTTCCTGTTGAGTTCTCCACGGGATTCAGAGAGTATTTGGTACGCAGAGCCCAGTGGAGGGTGAATTTTCCCCAGAATGTGCATGTAGAGTGCCGGTGAGAGTTCGGGAATAAAGAATTGCTGTTTGAATCTACAAGGCTGTGAGTGGCTCGTGATTTTGTGCCCAGCAAGATTGTGGCAACATTTAATAAAAAGAGAAGCACCCTGCACTATGGCTATACATAGACAGCTAAGCAGGGGCACATGATTGGCTCATTGGTCCAGCACCTGAAAGAAACATAATTATTGTTAAAGGCAAGAAAATTGGGAAATAAATATATGGAAGGTTCAGAAAGTGTGAAAAAACAAAATCACAACTCACATCAATGCTCACAGAGAATTCTATCAAAGGACAGGTCTTCAGCAACTAGGTGGAGTGGATGATTCATTCCATCAATGTCAGTAAGTCTCTCTCTTCAACTGACTCATTGATAGGGCAAGGTTAGTCTGTGAGAAGAGAGGCCATGGGGGATGGAGATGGAGGCTTTGCATGGGCACAATAGCATGGACTCCTTCTTGCCAGTCCTGGTATGAAAGCCAGCAGAAGAAAGCTGACTCCACAATATTGGTCCTTGAGGAAACCAGACTGACACCAAATGGCAGGTTGATTACATCAGACCTCTCCCATTCTGAAGAGCAGTTATTCATCCTTACTAGTATAATATCTGCTTTAGAAGGTATTTTTTCTTCTCTTATTGTAATGCCTCTGTCAGAAATATCATCCAAAAACTTACAGAATTATAATCTATCACATGATATCCTATAAAACATTGCTTAAGACTGAGAGCTCCATTTGGGGGAAAAATATACAAATAATTAAATGAGACAACAGATACATGACCAAGAGATTCACAAATTTGCCATGTATACCATCACCTCCAGAAGTAACCAGCCTAATAACTTGATATGAGCTATCAAATGGGCATTAACTTCAGATATCATCTTGAAAGAGTCAGGGTGCTGTCCACTAAGATGTAGCATAGAAGCTGAACAAATAACTCTGCTCCAAGAAGCTAAATCCATGTGTCCATGAACTGAGTGATAGAATTAGCCCCTCTCACTAATGCTTTCACTGATCTGATTGCAACATTTTTGCTTCCCATTCACAAAATCATTAGGCTTTGATGCATTCCATTCAGATTTATCTGCTACCACCTGGTCACGTTGGTCTGTTCATATCAACTATGCAATCAGGCAATGAGAAGAACTGTTGAAATTATAGTGAAAATTTACTATGGAGGATATTGGGTTAATAATGACATAATTGGTACAAGCAAGAATATATCTGGAACTCAGAAGATTCACTAACCTATCTCTGGGTGTTTCCATTGTTGATGGTAAATGGGCAACTACAGTAACCACAGTCTGGAATGAACCACACAATTAAGGTCTTTAATCCCTCAGGGATGAATCTCTTCTCATTAAGCAAAAATATTGCACCTGGCAAAATTAGACATTCAAAATAGATGGTTCAGTTGGAAGATGATGACTATTGATTTTGGCCTCAGGTCCAGATGATGTAGTAATTACCATTGCTTATCTCACTAATCCTCTTAATATTAAGTCATTTCGGAAATTGTACTTGGTTGTACCATAAAAGGAATTGCATGGATTGGATTTATTCTTCTTTTGGTGGAAGATATTTTTATCATACACACACACACACACACACACACACACACACACAAATGGAGGCACACATTGTAGTATGGAAGATTGACAAATGGAGAGCATGAACTGGGCCTTCAATGATGCAGTAAATATATTATATCAGATACCTCTTATACCCCATTTGAACCCACTTACCTATCTCATATGTCAGCCAGCTTCGTGTGGGCACTAACAAATTTCACTCAGGTGCAACCTGGGAACACTTTTTGCTTCATAACTGTGCTTCAAGTCTTTAGACACACCCAAAATTCCTTCTGTTGAAACTAATAGATGTCATGTAGCCCTGTTCAGCACCCACATGTGCACAATTATAGTTAAGTAGTTAATGACTGTGAACTAAAATTTTGATCAAAAGAAGGTGAAGACGAAAAATAAAAGTTTCCCTATCTCCCCTTTCCCAACTAACTTTCCTCAAATGGAATATACAGTCTTCTTGGAGAATTTGGATTAAAAAATCAGTTGTAATTGATAATACCCAATCCAATATTAGATCCTCAAATTGACTCTTTCTCTTCCTGCTCCACTCTCCTGGTCCCTAACATGTTTTTTATAAATGTACTCCCTAATAAATTAGCAGCACATAAACTTTTTGCTTTATCCTTTGGGAGTGAAGTCAGCCTAAAACAGATTCATTTTCTATAATAAAAAGAGATATGTAACATATGAATAAAATAACTGTCATGATACACAAAAATTAATTTAAAAATGGTTATCTATAGAAGATGAAGTGTCTGGTATTGATGAAGAGATGGAAAATATGCCTGATGTTATAGATTAGAGAGGTCAAAAATAGACTTACATATATATGGAACATATGAAAACTGTACAAATAGCAAGTCAGATTGTCTATTGCTGCTCAGGATACTATAACAAAATGCCACATACTGGATGGCTTGAACAACAAAAGTTTATTTTTCACAATTCCAAAAGCTGAAAATCCAAGATCAACATGCCAGTAGATTCAGGTCTTGGTCTTCCAGACTTGCAGAGGATGGCCTCCTCAGTAGCTGCATCATCCAGAAAGAAAAGGAAGCTCTGGTATCCCTTCATCTTTTTGTATGGGCACTAATTTCTCATAGGGACTACACCCTTATGACTCATCTAAACCTGATTACATTCCAATGACCCCATCTCCTAATGCCATCACATTGAAGTTGAAGGTGTCAACATATGAATAATGAGGGAGATATTTAGCCATACAGATCAATGGGGAAAAGAGGAAATGTTCAATTAAAGTGGTTATCATACAGAAAAAGATTTAACTGGATCACTACTTCACACCATCATTTATAAATAATTTCTAATAAGATTTAAATGTCCAAAAACAAATTTTAAAGCTCTTAATGGGAAAAGGGTAAATATATTTTAGACCTTGAGGTAAAAATATATGCCTTTAGAGACACTAACTACAGAATAAAGAATTGATAAATGTGACTGTATTAAAATTAAGAGCTTTGATTTATCAAAAGAAGAAAAAGATAAGGTTCAAACCAGGAAAAGATACAACACACACACACACACACACACACGCACGCACACACACGTGTGCGTGCTGAAAACAATTAGTATCAAGAATATAATGAGAATTCTAAGCCAATGTAAACAAAATAATAGAAGAGTGATAAAAATATGAATAGACATTTCAGAGAAGAAATGCATATCATCAATAAGAATTTGAAAAGATGTTCAACATTTTTTGCTGTAATCAGAAGAACAAATTAAAACCAGGACAATATACACAGTCATTTGGAAAAAAAAATAAAAGCCTGATAATACCAGATATTGAAAAGGATGTAGATCCAAGAGATTCAAGGTTTATATATCACAAGTAAGAGTGATAATCAGGGTGCTGAGTGGTGGTGCATGTCTGTAATCCCAGTGGCGTGAGAGGCTGAGGAAGAGGATGAGTCATAAGGTAAAGCCAGCCTCAGAAACATAGCAGGCCTTAAGCAATTTAGCAAGACCCTGACTCAAAATAAAAACCAAAAAGGAGTGGGGATGTGGCTCAGTGGCTAAGTGCCCCTGGTTTCAATCCCTGGTACCAAAAAAAAGTGATAATCAGAGTAAGTACTCTGGAAAATAGTTGCTTGGTCATTATCTTTGATGTTCAGATTAAGTTTACCCCTAGATAAACACTGAGGAGCTCCAGAATTTCTACTCTTAGTTATACATATATCCAAAAGAAACTCTTGCACATTTACATCAGAAGACACACCTACTTAAGAATATATATTGACAGTATACACAGAGCAAAAATCCAAAAATAATAATGTAAATATCCATCAGCTGAATGAATAAATTGTCATATTCCATTCATAAGATGGACTACTTTACAGTGTTCAGAATAAATGAACTATAAAAGCACCACAAGATTATTGGATTTTTAACAGTAAAATATACATATACAATAGTTAAATATATACATATTTAACTATATAGATATATTCACAGAGAAATTATATTGGATAAGTAATAATTTTTAAAAGTCGTATATTGATGAATGATGAGAATCTATCAAATAAATTCTATGAACCTGAGATCCAGCATGTTAAAAATCAAAAAGAGTAAATGTAAGTATAAAGCACACAGAATCACCGAAGAAGTATTCTTACAGAAATGCTTAACCTCAACCAAGCCTTAAAGACTTCTCTCACAAAAAATCCCAGAACCCAGGAGCCTTCCTATCTACTTTGGCTGCTTGAACTGAACAGAAACAACCCCAAGGTTTGGATGTTGATGGGGGGTCTTGTCAAGGCATCTTGGCATGGTGGTGCCTGTAATCCCAGCTACAGGGGAGGCTGTGGCAGGAAGATTGCAAGTTCCAGACCAGTCTTGGCAATTTAGCAAAACCCTGTCTCAAAATAAATAGTAGAAAAGAACCATGCCAGTTCACTTTGACACCTAATGGCAAAGCAAACAGGAGAAGCCAACATAAAAATAAGAGAATAGAAAAATAATGACTGTTGTGTTCTAAAATTCTCTAGGGCACTTATCTTAAAGCAGCAACGGGCTCCCATGTAGCCAGACTTGGAACTGATGAATAAGCCTGCTGTACTGCCTCTTCCTGACTAAATGGGTACCTAAATCCAAGAAAGAATCCATTTGTGGTACTAAGATGGGAAAGGGGTTTTTGGATAATATCACTATGAAGCTACTTCAAGAATCCCTAGCACTGAAAAGATAAATACAACATTTCTCCAAAGGATAAAAGGTGCATTTCCCTTCAGCATGAAAGTGTCAATTGTAAATCAGTGGGCAGACACATATGGAGGGATGCTTCAGTTAATATCTGCTTAAAGTCCAGGTTGCTGAGAAGAACCCAGTGAAACTTCTCTAGGCTGGTGTCAAAATATTATATACACAACTATCTGGTTGTAGAAGAAAATACCTTTTCTGGGAACATTTTCACACAGAGAATAAGTATAGTTGATAAGAGACCAATTTCCTTTTTTTCTCTCCAGTACTGGGGATTGAATTCAGGGGCACTGTACAATAAGCTAGATTCCCAGTTCTTTTCTACTATTTATTTTGAGACAGGGTTTTGCTAAATTGCCAAGACTGGCCTGAAACTTGCAATCTTCCTGCCACAGCCTCCTCTGTAGCTGGGATTACAGGTACCACCATGCCAAGAAAGAAACCAATATTCTACAAAACTACTTACCTACCTGTGAAATTTTGCATTTCAGCAGTCAGACTAAAGTCAGTAATACAAAGCCATTGAGACTGGTGTAGAAAACAGAGAACATCATCAGTACTGATGAGTTCCACCAACCTCAAAGAGATCAGGAAACAGTAAAATCATCTTTCACCTTTTAAAAATATGGACAAAGGGTCTCAATTTAAGTGCTGTCACTAGGAGGAAGCTGAAAATGCTGTAGACAGTGGAGGTCACAAAGCAAGGCAATAACTATGTAATAATCCCAACATTGAAATAATTTACCTTTTTTGGTACCAGGGATTGAACCAAGGAGGGCTTAACCATTGAGCCACATCCACATCCCTTTTTTATATTTTATCCAGAAACAAGGTCTTGCTGAGTTGCTTAGGGCCTCAATAAGTTGTTGAGGCTGGCTTTGAAACTTGTAATGCTCCTGCTTCAGCCTCCTGAGCCACTGGGATTACAGGTGTGAACCACTGCACTGGGATGAAATAATTTACTTTCTACAATGGTTCTCAGAGAATTCTTGTGGGCCACTCCACATAAGTCTGAAGAGATCAGAAAGACCAGAAAATTATTGGCTGAAAACAGGGATTTCAAAGTCAGGAGCTGATCAAGTTGAAAACACAGGTCCAGAACAGAGGGATAATTGATCAAAAATCTCCAGGGCTTGGGAATCTATCTTAATGGCAGAGCACTTTCCTAGCATGCATGCTCAAGGACCCTGAACTCAATTCCAATACCAAAATAAAATGAAATAAAAATTGCCAGTGACTATTTTATGTACATAAAAACTTCCTGGAAGTAATGATTACTCCTCCTTAGATGCCAGGGTCAGAAGAAAAAGAACATACTTTTCTTCCAATCATAGTACAAAAATAACTAAGGACTCCTTAATTTCAGAGCTTCAATTACTGATTTTACACACACAGACACACACACACACACCACAGTTGGGATCCTACATTTTTTTCTTCTAAGTTTTATTCTAGAATATTACTCTTATAATTATAGAACAAGCATCTAAACCATCAGATTCTTGAGGTCAGAAAGCAGATATTGTTAGTGTCTAAATACCAAGAGCTCAATAGAGCATATTATAAATGTTCAGGGTTAAAAATTTTTATGTATATAATTGAATAACAGAAACTCAAATTTCTTAAACACACTATTTCAAGTTACCACATTTTGTTTAACATACAGATTTGGAATGATTCAAGTATTAAATCACAAATTAAGCAAGTAGAATGGGAAAAATTCTTTTCTTCACTCCCACTGACTCTTAATTCTTTTCATACTATTTCTATTGAAGGTATTTGATTAAATCTTTTGGGTTTGTTTGTTTGTTTTTTGGTACTGGGAATTGAACTTAGGGGCACTCAACCTCTCAGCCACATCCCTGGCCCTATTTTTTATTTTATTTAGAGACAGAGTCTCACTGAATTTCTTAGTGCCTCCTCACCATTGCTGAGGCTGGCTTTGAACTCTGGATCCTCCTTCTTCAGACTCCAAGCCACTGGGATTACAAGCATGTCCCACTGCACCCAGCCTGATTAAATTGTTTTTAGAGAGAGAAGAGAGGCTTGGATTTCAACAACTATTCTTTGGACATATGGTGTAAGAGAGAGACAATTTTTTAATATTTATTTTTCAGTTTTCGGTGGACACAACATCTTTATTTTATTTTATGTTGTGCTGAGGATCGAACCCAGTGCCCTGTGCATGCCAGGCAAGTGTGGTACCGCTTGAGCCACATCCCCAGCCCTGATTAAATCTTTTTTAGAGGCTATGAACTTTTGAAAATTTTTAAAAATTTTATCTATTTATTTATTTTTATGTGGTGTTGAGGATCAAACCCAGTGGCTCACAGATGCTAGGTAAGTGCTCTACCACTGAACCACAACCTCAGCCCTAGCTTAAATCTTTAATGGATGACATGTGAGAAGGTCAACTGGCACTGATCTAACTTAGACTAGCTCATGTGTGCCAGGAAGGGGCACTATGGACCCTGAAATTGGCTACTTCCTGCAGAAAAACAGTTCTGTTTTCTACCTTTAATCCAGACTGCTCAGGTAAAGCACCATTCAGTAGTTACTGAATTTTTAGGTAGGAAACACATAACTTAAATATATGAATAACTTAAAACATTCTGCCAACAATCATTGATGTACATAGTATGAACTATTATTGAGACAGCAAACTTCCTTTCAGCTTTATAGGTGATTAAGAAGATTAAGAACACTTGTTATTGTGAGAGACACTTGGTTTTGAAGCAGCACAAATTGATGAAACTTAGTTCAGTGGTGACAAGAATGACCTACTTACCCATATGTCCAGAGAATAGTTGTTGAAATCCAAGCCTGTGGGAATCAAATGAACTATGATTTTGAGGGTAGTTTGTACTCTTTTGGTGGAGGGTTATTAATTTCTTATGGGGGGTTGTCCGTGCATATGTACATACATATGGCATAATTTAATAAAATTTCTTTTCTTAGGTTTCATTGCTTTATATATTCACCCCATATACAGTCATTAAAAGGCAGTGACCTGGGGCTGGGGCTGTAGCTCAGTGGTAAAGTGCTTGCCTCAAAAGTGTGAAGCACTAGGTTCGATCCTTAGCACCACATAAAAATAAATAAAGATATTGTATGTTCATATACAACTAAATAAATATTTTTAAAAAGAAAAAAAAGAAAATGGGTGCCTTCATTTAATAAAAAAAAAAGGCAGTGACCTCAGTACCAAATTTAGATGGTTGTAACACTGACAGTATGGCAATGAGTTATGGGTCCCAAGGTAAACTTCAAGAATGGATCATCCCTGAAATTACTTACTATGGAATTAAAACACTAAGTTCTCTCTAGTTCTTCTTGAGAGGAGATAACTTCAACTGGGAGTACAGTCACTCTTAACACCAAGTGGGAAAAAAAATTTCTCTTGCTTTGGCATTTTCTGTTCCCTGGAAGAGGTTCTGGCTGGTGGAGGCAGAGATAACAGTGAATGACCCAAAATGAACCAACAATCTCTAAATGGGTTAACAGAATACCCTGAATTCTACCCAGGCCAGGACTCAGAGACTGACCAGAAGCTAAGAACTGTTTTCATTTACATGAATCTTCATCAAATAATAGAAGTACAGTCATGTCCTTCCTTATTCTAAATCCTGGTCTTTGGGAGGGGAGAAGGGAAGTGGATATAGAGGAAGGCCATGGTGCTTCACAAAGGCCTAGTATTCTAGGCCACACCTGACAATATCATCACATTGCAGAATGTAATCCCACTTTGAAAATGGATGACACTATTTTGGGAACTGAGGAGAAAATATAGATACCTACTCTGAAATTTTAACTGAAGAATGTGGAAGCCACACCAGTAAGCAGGTACATTGTCCACTTAAAAATCTAAATGGTTATTTTGCTTCTCAATTGCCATATAATGACTTTCTTTTTAAAAAAATTTTTAGTTGTAGTTGGACACAATACCTGTATTTTATTTGTTATTTACTTTTATGTGGTGCTGAGGATAAAATTCTGGGCCTTGCATGTGCTAGGCCCATACTCTACTGCGAAGCAACAACCCCAGCCCCAACATATAATGACTTTCTAAAAACTGCCTACTGTGGTGTATGTGTTAAGAATATTTTTTAAGAGTCCCTCCATTTTCAATGGATAAAACAATCATTTACATTCAAGAAACATGATCAAGTCTGGGTGTTCTAGGTGACATCTGAGACTAAATATGTAACCAACTTACATTTCACTCAAAACACATAATCATCCAAGCTGTATGTATACATAAACAGGTTTATGCAAACGTCCTGATGAAAGTATACTTAGTCTTTCAGATGAGGTACATAAAGCTAAGGGCTCAGCCTGTATATCCCACCAAGGGCAAGAGCAGCAACTTTTCTATTTTAATACAATTGTGAGCAGAAATCATGTTGTTTAAAATAGAGATCCTTTCATAATACTTAAGATTTAGAGTAGAGAAAGAGAAGACAAAACCAAAATTCCCACACAGTCAAAAACAATTTCATGTCAGTCTTATAGTCTGGAAAAAACCTTAAGAAGAATGGCAGTTCCCAAACTCATATACTAGGATCCAGGTTCACCAAGACATTTCATGATGCTTCGAAGTTGCTCATCATGGTTTTCCTGCTGTATTCATAGGCCAAAAATAGTGCACCATTGGAAGGGAATGCTCGAATCATGGTAGCTTTCAGTCCTGAATATAAGGCTAGTACTCCCTCGTTTCTCACGATATTTAACAAGGTTCCAATAAATCCTGCCTGTTTTCCATACATGGAAAGAACCTGAATTCTGGATTTAATACAATCCACTGGGAATACAACAAGCCAGAGGCAGATTCCAGCAACTCCACCACTTAACATCAAAGGGACAGGGCCTAGTTCATTCTTTGGTCTCCCTGATGCAAAAAAAGATCTGCTCAGTTCATACCCACTGAAGAAGAAGAAATAGCCTATTACTTCCTGAAGTAGAGTGCTTGAGAGACCATGGTATAAACCTAAGACACCATCCTTCTTAAGGATACTCTTCACGACAGACCAAATTGTGTTATGGCTTTTTACTATCTTTCCTGACAACTCCATTTCATACATGGTCTGCAGCCGGCACTTCACAAGCTCAGTGGGGCAAAGGACCAGGGCAGCAATCGCAGAGGCAAAGGAACCGGCAGTTGCAGTCTGCAGATCATTCAGTTCTGCCTGTTTGTCCAAGCCAACCATTTTTCGAACAAACTGTTGACTAAAGCCGTAGCACATGAAGAGGACAGAGCTCTGGGAGACTTGGGCCATCAGTGCTGGGCAGGTTCCCCTGTAGAAGCCCCGGATACCCACTTGGTTGTATGTCTTTCGGAAGCAGTCTCTGAGGCCCGTGTACAGGCCAGGGAATGTCTGCATCTTCACTTTCATTGTGTCAAAGGGCTGCCCAGTCAGTACACACGCTGTACCCCCTGCCGCCCCGGCTGTGAGGTCGATGGCAGCCTGGATGCTGGGGCTGGACTTCATGTTTGCCCACTCAACTGCGGGTCTTGGTGGAAGGCAACTCTCTGGAACACAGGACCCGGGGCCCACATCCGCCTGCGCCCAGGACCTGGGGTGGCTCCGCCGCCGGCCGCCGGCTCTCACACAGCGTAGGGGGTAGGCCGCTAAACCTCCCAAGTAACCCCTAGCGGGTGGCCTCGCGCTGCTCGCGAGCGCACAGGCAGGAGGCGGGGCCCTAGCAGGCACCCGCCTGCGCAGTGCGGGAAAAGCTGCGCATAAAAGCTTTCCCAGGGCTGGTGTGAAGCTCCGGGAAGAGCACGTGCTGAATTTGCACAGGGGCCTGGGTTCAAACCTCAGCAACCTACACACACACACACACACACACACACACACACACACTTTCCTCTTTAGCCAGACTCCCCAGACTTTCTTACTACACACAGGGGGAAAAAATTAGAGATGCAATTTTAAGAAAAAGTTTTACAGTAAAGACCAACTATTTGGGGCTCCCGGTTACTATATGAAAATAAGTGGCTGTTTTTATTGGAAAACCCACAGTCAGCTGCTCCCAGCACTTCACTTTAGTGGGAGGGAGAGAGGCTGGGATGGAAATCTGTGTTCAGCAGATGAAATACTTTGGAGATAAAAACGAAATCTAAGGGGCATAAGGTTTGTGAAAATGATTCTCTTTTGTTTAGAAAGATTTCCTCGTGTGATTATCCATGGCTATCAATTATGATTTAAAGTGAGGCACCAAATGGCCCAAGGACAATTTGTCAACAGATAGTTTTCATTGTAGTAAATGGTGACCTGGCTCGGTGGTGCACGCCTGTAATCCCAGCGACTGGGGAGGCTGAGGCAGGAGGATCAGTTCAAAGGCAGCCTTGGCAATGGTGAGGCGCTGAGATACTCAGTGAGACCCTGTCAGTAGTCTAACAAACAAAAATGGTAACCTGGCTTTTTCTTTGGAGAATGCCCAAATGTCAGTATTTGGAGTTCTTTTCTCTGGGACCATGTTTCTTCAGTGATAATCTTCCAACTCTGACCGTGTGGCGCAGGAGGAGAATTGGGGTGGGTAGACTATATTCCTAGATGTAACAGTGCTCCACTTTATGCTTCAAATATAGCCCTTGCTGCTCTGCCACTGCAACTGATTTTTAAAGTGGACATGTTTCTTTTTCTTCTCCTTCCAACCCCCCTAATCTCAGGGGAAACACATTACCTTCCTTCCCCATTCTAGGTAGATTTATCTGTCCTGGAGTGTACACCCACCATAGGAATGAACTAATCCAGAGTTGGTAATGATACCAGAAGATCTCAGAAATGATTATCTCCCAAATTAACAAGTGAATTACAACTACAACAGAGAATACATGGAATGTAGCCCTGAATCACCTCTTTAAAAACCCCTTTTTCCTCCTGATGGGCAGTTTCACAGTCTTTGGGACAGGAGTCCCCTGTGTTTCTCCTTGGCTAGCAAAGCAATAAACCTTCTTTTTCCTTTTTCTCAAATACGTGTTCTGGTTATTGGATTGGCATCAGGGACAAGAAACCAGCTTTCAGCAACAAATTTGGCACCCTAGATGGGACCTGAGATTATTATACAATCTTAAAGTTGATTTTGTCTGTCAAGGGTCAAGTATATGAAAGAGATTCTGTATGTATAGGCATGCATGCAGTTGCATGATAAGGGGTCTGAACCATCAGGAATGAAGTTGAAGGTGCCAAAAGGCACTGCTTCTGGTGTGCTAGGATAGCAGGATACTAGAAGAAAGGGTTGAAAAGATTTAATATTTTAAACCCAGTGCTGGCTCTCCCAGCACCATTTCTCAGTCTGGCCTCAGGCAGCTGTAGATAATCTCATTGTGGGTCAAGGACACCAGGCCTAAACTGGAAAAAAATTCTGGAAATCTGCCTGGGCTGTAGAAAAATGGCCAAAGAGAACCTGGCCTCTGCTCTGCCTTCCAGCCCCTTTTGCCCCTGGTGGGTGGAGGCTAATGACCACAAAGATGTGGCAGTAGATTCTAGCACAGTTTATGAGCTGGGCACAGGAATAGTCTCCCCTTTTAAGATCTGACAGGACACCTCATTTGGCCAGGGGATATCCATTACTGGGGAAAAGCTATTCTTGCTATAATAGTATTCCATCAAACTAATATGCCTGAGGAGACTGGCAAAATAAATAAATAACTGCACACAGAAAAGGAAAAAAAAGGCCAACCTGTATTTTGTAGTTAGCCTCTGCAAAGGGGTCTTAAAGGAATCCTAAAGAAAAAAATGAAAAGGGCCTCCTCCATTGCATATCAATATGCCTAGTATAAGAGAAAGGCCCAAAAGAAGCCTCTGGGTACAACTGACAGAGGGTGAGGAGACTCACTTAAAATTGATGGCATCATGATAATGGTGAGGCAGACAGGTCAGTCTCAAAAATATCCTGTGCTCCAACCCCATAAATGCAACCTGGGAATTTTTGAATATGCCAGATTGTCTGATCTCTCTCCTGGAATGAAATTTGCTGTGTAAATTACATGCACAGATAACATTCATAAGGACTATTTGAGAATATGAATTTAAGAAAGGATCCAAAACTAGAAAAGGTAAAAGATAGTTACAGATATGGAAATACATTTTAGTATGGAAATCAGAAGTTACAAGAAATGTGTCTGGATGAGAAAGTATTTTGTCTGGTAAAGCAATATTCTTGTGCTAAAGTCCCAGATAACAGAAAAAAACTAAAGGTGTAAAGTTGTGAATAAGTAAGTCCTAAAAGGTTTGTGGAAGGTAAATCTCAAAAGTTTGTGTTTGTGATTAAGTTAGCTATAATTAGCACAGTCAATTAAAATTATTTGATCTTTAATGTACTCATATGAAGCAAAGTCTGAAACATGGATCTGCTCCTATCTATCAAGTTATGTAAGTTTATCAGCAAGATAACCAATAAGTGGCCTCTTTTATACATTGTATGTGACATAGAAGGGGCACACTGTCATTTGAAGACCTGTCTTATATCTGTTTACTTAGAGTAAGTCAATTTCTGATCATTAAAGTTGTTTCATAAATGTATAAGAGGTTTAAAAGGCTATCCTTTGATTTTTGCTTTAGTCCTGCTAACCCATGCAGACCTGTGATTTGTTACCATACACTCTGAATTCTAAATTGTACTTTAAAAGTTAAACTTAGGGGCTGGGGTTGTGGCTCCTGTGGTAGAGCGCTTGCCTCGCATGTGAGAAACCCTGGGTTCGATCCTCAGCACCACATAAAAATAAATAAACAAAATAAAGGTATTGTGTCCATGTATAACTAAAAAAAGTATTAAAAAAAAGTTAAACTTAGTTACATGTAAAGCTTAGGGGAGAACATTTTGCCAAGCTGATGTTCTCTAAGCTAAAATTATGTGTAGCAAAATTCTCAGATTTGTATAAAATTTTAAAAATTGTATTTATTCATATCAGTTGATGTTTTATAGCTGTATGAAGTAACCTGTTGTAAGTTATATACAATGTTATGTCACTCTTCACACTGGAATTGGAATTTAAATGCATTTTCAAAGATAGTAAGAACCTGATTTGTTTAAAGGTGACATTGTAAAACATGAAAATATTCTGCTACCTTTTCCACAAAAGGGAAGTTAAAAGCTCTCTTAGCCTTTGTTTGATTCATTTTGAAATGCAATGTTGTATTGTGTTATTTGTGAAAAGCCCCACCTTACCTGAGATAAGGCTCTGTCTTCCACCTTATTCCATGTTAGAATGGCTCCAAAATAGATGAGACTTTAGTGCATTTAAATTTGTGTTCAAAAGATTGATTTTTGTTGTAAAGATTACTGTGATCTTAAACAGGGAATATAATGCATAACTAAGTAAAAGTTCAAGATTATAAAAGTAATTTTTCTTGGTTCATAGCTATTACACAACAGTTATAAAATTTATAAAAGTTATAAAATTTATAACAGTTATAAATTTTATAACTGTTGTTGCCTGTTAGTATTTTGCAGATATACTGTTTCAAAAGCAAAACACAACCTGAGTTAATTTGAGATAATAAGCCATCACCTACAAAATAGATAGTATATAATGCTGACTTCCAGTACTAATACTAATCCCAATTAAATGAAAGGAGTAACTATAAAATTATGGATATTGAAGTTATAACCTGTTATTCCCTCTTCAAGACTGGTGAAACTGGCTTGCTAGGTGTTTAAAACCAAAAACTTGGAGACCAAAGGCAAGGAAGTAAAAGAGCCAAGGAAAAAGCAGCCAACATTTTGACCCTTGTTCTCTAAGATCAGCCAGGACCTAGAGAATGACGAGACCCCTCTCTGGGCCCTGCAACTCTGATGATCTACTCATCTGCTGATCAGGAAGACTGAGAGGACCTTAGAGAACAGGAAGCCAGTCAGTGCCCATTCTGCAAAGAAGAGGGTCATTGGAGATGAAAATGTTGCTTCCAAGAGAAGCCACCTATGGTCAACCAGACACTGACCCATACTGGCAGGTGGCACCACTGGTAGAGGAGAGCTAAAGGAGCCAAGAAGTTTCACACATGTCCCCAAGAGTGATCTCTGAGGAATCTCAGCTGACTCTTAAATAGTAGATAGAAACAAGGTCAGTTTTGACCAACTTGGTCTTAAACACCTGACAGGAAAGTATAGCCTTAGCATAGTCCTACATGAATATTTAAAGGGAAAAACAATGGTTTATTTAAGTGAAACTTAAGATGAACACTTGTGTCAGTCCTACCAAAGGTATAGCTGGAGGCTATAAAGGAAGGGTTCTTGTGTGAGAGTGCCTCATAATGATGATCAAAAAGGATTCTAGAGTCACAAGTTTATCCTGAGTTAATTTGAGCCTGATCTCATAAACTTACAAATCTTCTTAACTTTCTATATTTATAAAGTTGACTGTTTTTCACTGATATGATTATGAGTTACTATCTTCATGGTTTTCAGAGACTGGATGAAATACTAATTACTTTTGTGCTAAAGCTTATGAAAAAGTAATGCTTTGCTGTCTTGTTTGTTGTTATCAGGATCCCTGCTCTATGTATGACTTGTCCAGTCACCGCCCATCTGCCACTGTGGACCTCTGGATTACTCTGATGCTGAATGCCCTTGACTATCAACCCCTCACTTGATGGAGAATAAGGACTTTGAGTTACTATCCCCAACTTCACCCCCTTTCATCAAGAAGCAGTTTGGAGATGTCATCACCCATTTTTCCATAGAGATGGAATGTAGAAATTGACATGGGAAAATGTAACATTGGTCCACTTTATGCTTTGAATGTAGCCCTTGCTGCTCTGCCACTGCAACTGAATTTTTAAATGGACATGTTATTTCCCTTCCTCTCATCTCAGGGGAAACAGGGTTACCATTCTTCCCCATCCTAGACAGAATTCTGTCCTTGAGTACACACCCACCATAGAAATGAAGTACTCCAGACTTTGGGGATGGTACCAGAAGATCTCAGAAATGACTATCTCCCAAATTAACAAGTGAATTACAACCCCAGCAGAGAACATGTGGAATGTAGCCTTTGAATCATCTCTTTAAAACCTCCTATTCCTGCTGATGGGCAGAATCACAACCTCTGGGATAGGAGTCCCCTATTTTCTCCTTTACTTGCAAAGCAATAAACCTTCTTTTTCCTTTTTCTCAAAACTGTCCTTGTTTTTGAACTGGCATTAGGGAAAAAGACAAAGCTTTCAGCAATGTAGATATTAGTTTAATAACAAGGGAAGAAGGATAATATCCCTGCAGTAACCATATAGACTTTTACTTTATTCCTTTCTCAGATGCTTGTGCACCTGTCTTTATGTGTGCCTGTGTTTCCTGATTTTAGGCTTTCCTTGATTCAATTTTTTTCAGAAAATAAACTTTTCATCCTCTGTGGGATGGGGGGTAAATAGGGATCTTGGATCTCCTCAGCTCTGAGCATAAACTTCATTGAATCTCATGTTTCTGGCCTCACACCTTCAAAACTTCCCTGGAATCTTCTGCTTGAAAATATATTGTCTCTCACAGGTACTATATAAAATGGATTTTTCTGTAGTGCAACTTCTCTGATGTCTGAATTCATTTAACTTTTTTCTCTCTGTTTTGGCATTCTGAAAATGTGTTTACATCTCTCATTTGCTGTTATTTCACATCCTGTTCTCTTTGTCCTTGTGTTACTAAAATCTTGGTCCTTGTCCCCAATGCCAATCCAATAATGGGGATATGGTTTTGAGAAAAAAGAAAATGCATTGCTTTACTAAAAAAGAAGAACTATGGGGGATTGATGCAGGTAACCTCATTTTTGATTGACCATGTATTTAAACCATAAAAAACATACAAAACATCTAAATAGTTATTAAGTACTGACTACATTCAAGGCACTGAGTTAGCCTCTGAATTATTGTAATAAGTACCAAAAAGTAGCAGAAAATTTCCCTTTAAAGCCTCCTGAAGAATAAAAGTAAAAAAAAAAATACAAATGCCTGATGAAATAAACAACTATATATTCACTGAGTAATTTAGAAATATTTTTGGCTGCTAGCAGTATGCCTTAAAATAAAGGGAGATCATTATCATGTCTATAATAAACATAAGAAAGTCTCTAAACACCATTTTTTCCACTGTGTCTCTCTGATCAAGAACACACAGATGCTCCAAGTGATACCAATATCAAATATTACATCTTGACCTGAAAAACTGAAGTCCTTTCATCTATCCATCCATTTCACCTACTTTTTCTATTTAACTTAGCTTATTTTTAATAAACTTTACATACATGTAATACTTATGTATTTACATATAATTAATCACCCCCAAACTTAATGGCATTAAAAAACAATAAACATTTATATCGCATAGTTCCTGTGGGTCCAAAATTCCAGAGCAGTTTCTCTTGAATGGGAGATTTGATTTTAGACCACTCTTATACTTCATCCCACTTCTAAGCAGCAAAATATCTGTCAGTTTTCTCCTACCAAATAAGAAATTACTCAAAAAATGAAGTGATATAAAATAATAACCATTTAGAACTCACAGTTTCTGTGGGTTGGAAATTCAGATTAATAAAGAAAATGTGATATTGATATATATATATATATATATATATATATATATATATACTCAGCAATAAAGAAGAATGAAATTATGGCATTTGTCAGTAAGTGAATGAAATTGGAGACTATCATGCTAAGTGAAATAAGGCAGACCCAGAAAGTCAAAGGTTCAATGTTTAGCTAGGTATTTCTCTTTTTTATTAGTTATTTTTAGTTGTACCTAGTATTAGGATTTATTTTTATGTAATTATAACAGCATGGAATATAATTTACTCTAATTCAGTCCCCTTCTACCCCTCCCCTTCTCTTTCCTCTGTTCCCTTCCTTTTACTGATTTTTCTGCTATCTACTTAATATTCTTTTTAAAATTAGTGCCTTGCAAATATATATCAAGGTGTGATTCTCTGTGGTTTATTCATATATGTACATGAGAAAGTTAGGTTAGATTCTTCCACTATTCTTCCCTTTTCTTGTCCCTCCTCCCTGCCCATCAATCCCTTTCCTTTTCTGATCTGTCTCCACTCTGATGAAATTCTCCCACACCTTTTCTTTACTTCTTTCCCCCTTTTTTCTCCTTATTTTGGATTAGTTTTCACAAAACAAAGAAAACATTCAACCTTTGACTTTCTGGGTCTGCCTTATTTCACTTAGCATGATAGTCTCCAATTTCATTTACTTGCTGACAAATGCCATAATTTCATTCTTCTTTATTGTTGAGTATATATGTCACATTTTCTTTATTCATCTGTTAATGGGCACCTACGTTTGTTGCATGGCTTGACTACTGTGAATTGTGCTGCCATAAATATTGATGTGGTTGCATCCCTATAGTATGTTAATTTTAGATCATTGAAACTTATACCAAGGTGTGAGATATTAGGTAGGTATTTCTGAGTTGGGGTTCTTTCATGAGGTTCCAGTGAAGATGTAAAATGGGGTTGAAGCCATCTAAAGGCTTGACCAAGGCTGGACAATCTGATTATAAGATGGCTCACTTACATGACTGGAAAATCCTAGAGGTTAGCAAGAAGACCTCAGTCACCACTGAGGCCTCTCTATAGGGCCACTTGAGTATCCCCATGACATTATGGTTGATATCCCCTGGAATGAGTGATCATTAAGACAGTGAGACAAAAGTCACATGTTCATGACCTAGCCTTGCAAGTTAGACATCACTCTTCCTAAATCTTACTGGATACTCAGGACATTGATATTAAATCTAGGGGATTACACAAGGACCTTAATACAAGGAGGCAAGACTCAATAGAAGCCATCTTGGAGACTAGCAATCACAGTACCTATGGAGAATTAAAAGGAAACAAATAGATCTAAGAGAAGACTGGATAGAATGTGGGAAAAGAAAAATCTCCATGAGAAGGAGCTTTCAGCTCTTCAGTTCAAGATGTAATATTTAATATTGGTATTACTTGGAGCATCTGTGTGTTCTTGATCAGAGAGACCAGTGGAAAACACAGTATTAGGATTCAGGCTTCAATTGAATAAGGAGAATAGGCATTCAGGGGAAGCAATGTGGGAAACTGAAGTAAATCCAGGAAATGTTACCCTCTCTACCAAAAATATATGATTCTGATTTTAAGAACATTCATGACAAGTTATTTTTTTCTGGTTAGGAATGGTTTCTTAGATGCTTAGGAAAAACCTTGTTAAGATAATATATTATAAAGAAGAATGAGACATGCACAGGGCCCAAGTGAACAAATATATGAAGAACAGGAAATATGCAAGAGAAGAGCATGTACATGGTAGAATAATAGATTGCAAAAGTGTATATATTCCAAGTTAATACTGGACTGTTTTCCCCCACCTCTCTTTTTTCTTTTGTAGTACTGGAGATTAAACCAGGTTAAACCCAGGACCTTGTAAATGCTGAGCAAGCATTCTACCAGTGTGTTGAATCTCCCAGTCCTTGGTTTTGTTCTTCTCTCAAATTAGTACCTTACTTTGTGCTTTGAATTTAGTTGTTTATATACTGAGGAGAGAGAGACATCTAATGTTTCCCCTTTGGTTCTCCTTCAAGAGTAACACTATAGAGATATTGCTCATATCCTGGGAAAGGAAAAGAATAGGAGTTTTAAAATAAATATCCTACACCTGATAATTATGGGAGCTAAGACACAAGCTACAACAGGAAAAAGAAACTGAAGCAGAGATGTTAGGAAATGTGAAAGAAAAAAAATGAAAATGGCTGAGTTGATACTGACCCTGCAGTGGTCTTATTCTGCTGAGCATTCTTTCTGGGATCCTATGTGCACCTGTAATGAAACAAGTCTTTCTTGTGAATAAAAATGAAGAAGTTCAGAATAGCACTCTCAGGACATGTCTCTTAAAGTAGAATATATTTAATTTGAAGGTTAGAGAGTGGGGTCATATGCTTCAAATGCATTGCTAGTTATAAAGTGATATATGGTAAGAAAAGGCAAGGCCTTTTAATTTTTGAGTAATTGTTCAAAACCTAAATAGAACACCATACAACTTATTTTACAGAACAATTTCGAAAAGGAAGAGCAATACATTCACCATCTTCTTGTGATCTCCAGAGTTCAAACAGTGAAACTTCCAGATCAAAAGGAGACCATATACCCATAATTACAGGTAAATGTAAATGACAATATGTCCCAGTTAAATTAAGCAAATCTATATTGAAGAAAAATGTTACATTGGAACTATGTCCCAATAGCCAAGGTCAATGATCAGTATGAGGGCATTATTATTAGGAAAACAGTCTGTACCTCCATTGAATTGTCATACATAGTTATATAAATAATAGAGATCAAGTTCCATGATAAACATTTGACTAAATACCTGAGCCTGGGAAGAATAGATCTCAGCATATGCTATAACATTACTCAAGGCAGTAGGGAATCTTAAGCTATTGAAAGCACTTTCCCCTGAATATCTTCCAGAGCATACCCACCAGAAAACAATGGCAAAGTAGTTTCCCACTTTTTAGTGAATACTATCACCCTCAACAAGATGAAACATCCAAATCACATACTTCTAGCAATTAAATTGAGTGGTCAGATAATGTTAACAGAAAAAGTAAGGTTTGAGCTGAGGCCAATGGCAGAAAGTTATCCATCAAACTATCTGGAGACTGTTTCAATAAAAGGAACTCTAAATGCTAAAACTCTGGCAGGAAAGGGGTTGGAATATGAAACATAGAAGCCCATTGTGGTTGCTATGCAGTGCATGTTTCCACTTAGTCCATGTTTCCACTTAGAATTCTTACTGGAGGCATACATATGAATGAATATTTATTGTAGCATTCTGTGCATTAACAAACTAAAAAATAAATGACTTAAATAACTATCAATAGGGAGTGAATAACAGTAAGAAAAACTATATTGTGAAAAAGAGAATTATATGTTGATAAGAATATATAACATATTAAGTTGCAGAATAATACTTATCACAATATGTTTGCATCACAAAAGTATATATATGTAATTAATTGTATACATGAAATAAAGGGATGGAATAATACATATCAAAATGTTAAAGAGTAGTTTATCTTAGAAAGTTGATATGAGAAGAATGTTACAGATTTTTTTATAGAATCTATTATTTAAAATTTTAAGAGTCTCATTTTAGTATTTTAAAAGAGTAATTTAAAAAAATGTTCTTCAAAACATCTGTTCATAAACACAGGAATACTGAAAACTGTAGTTCTACTGTATACCATACTGATTAAGCCAAGTAATTTGTGAGAAAAGTTAGTCTCTTACAGTAACTCAATATTTACTTGGTTCCCAGTCTTCAATTAAGTCATTCTCTTTTGAAGTTTTTATAACAGATAATTACTCATTATGGAGGATTTTTATTTAAATGCTAATGCAAAGCTGTTCAAAATAAACCAAATAAACGATATAGTTATGGTAGTAAGTTGAGCCAATGTATTTATACTACAGATATATTTGAAGGAAACTTCATTTCTGCTATAGTAATTTATAAGCTTATTTAGAAAATTACCTAAATTTGAAATCAATCAACCATATATAAATAGTTGTTTCTTCAACTGTTTAAGTCACTCTTTAACTCAAATAATTATTAAATACCTGTTATGGATCATCCCATAATGAATAGACAATAAAGTTTAAGTAAGTTCACTTACTATATTCCAGGCATTACTTTATTGTTCACTTAACATATTCCTGGTATTAAGTAAGTCCTCTATATGATTAACAGTCAGTGACCCTACAGCCCTATGAGGTAGGTAATATTATCATCTCCATTTTAGACATAAGAAAATTGAGACAAATAGATTAAGTTGCCCAAGATCCACAACTAATAGATCACTGAGCTGGGATAATAATATGTAGGTACTACATCTCTTTTTTAAAAATATTTTTTTTAGTTGTAGTTGACACAATACCTTTATTTTATCTGTTCATTTTTATGTGGTATTTTTGAACCCAAAGCCTCACATATGCTAGGCGAACACTCTACCACCGAGCCATAACCCCGGCCCTTAGGTACTACATCTCTTAACCTTAAGATTTTAATCTCTGTATTATACTTTAGTAAGTTAACTGTGACTAATAGGATACTTCAGAGAAAATAAAGCATTTCTTAAAAAAGAATGACTTTGCCATATGCTAGTAAAATGGATGTATCTGGAGACTATCATGCTAAGTGAAATAAGCAAAAAACCAAAAGTCAAATGTTTTCACTGATATGTGGAAACTAAACCACAATAAAGGGGAGAGGGGAAGAAATTCAGTAGATTAAAGGGAAATGAAAGGAAGGGAGAGGAATAGAAAAGAGTAGAATAAATCCAACAGTTTTGGGCTGGGTGACAGAGTGCTCAGTGACAGAGTGCTCGCCTAGCATGTGTAAGGAACTGGGTTCAATCCTTAGCACCACATTTAAAAAAAAAAAACAAAAAAAACAAGGGACTGGGGATATAGCTCAGTTGGTACAGTGTTTGCCTCACATGCACAAGGCCCTGAGTTCAATCCCCAGTGCCACAAAAATAAGTAAATAAACAAATACAATAAAGGCATACTATAAAACTAGAAAGAAAATGTTTTAAATCTAACAATTTTCCTATGTACACGTATGAACATACCTATGTGAATTCCACCACCATGCCAACCCACAAAGGATCCTAATTAGAATAAGATATATTTCATGCTTGTATAATTTTATCAAAATGGATTCTACTGCCATGTCTAATTAAGAACCAATAAAAATAAAAGAATTATTGAAACAAAGATTTAAAAAATTAAAACATGTCTCTCAGTGAATATATACAGTATTGGGGGATATGAGCAACAGGTAATTTATATTTTACTATGAAAAGTGCATACTAGAGTACGCATGGGATTATAGTTACTAAATGTGAGAAACATCCACATCCATATCCAGTGTTGTGCAATGACTAAAAGTGGGAAGCACAGAGTACAGGCAAAGCCACAAGAGTCACTTAAACTAGATATGAGGTCAAGAAAAACTTGCTGTATGTGATAGTTGAGACTCAGAGTCTTCCAGGTAGAGTGAACCACCTTGTTAAAAGGCACTCAGGCCTAGGTAAGAAAGAGTAAAAACTCCTTGAAAAAATGTAAATAGGTGCAGGATGGATTAACAGTATAGTAAAGGCATGTGGTGAACTTAGGCTGAAGAGGTAAGTGGAAAATTCATAATCTTACACATTTTCTTAAGAGACATAAAACTTCAACCTGAGAGCAAAGATGTACCACCCAAGATTTCAGACATGGAAGTGACATGATTAAATGTTAGAAAGATCATTTGGGGCCAAGGATGTGCAATAGTGTAAGCCTGCAATCCCAGCTCCTCAGGAGGCTGAGACAGGAAGCTCATCAGTTGGAGGCCAGCCTGGGCATCAGCAAGATTCTGACTCAAAAATTTAAAAAGCTGGGGATGAGACATAGTTTCATAATTGAGTGCCTGCCTAACATGTGAGGTCCTGGGTTCAATCCCTAGTACTAGGGGGAAAAAAAAAAGCAGATGGTAAAACGTTTATACACACACACAGGAAGCTATTGTCATTTACTAAGCAAGAGACAAAATGGATTGAAATAAGACAATAGCAGTGTGATTGAATGCCTGAATGCTCTTTATAAATAGTGAGGGAAAGGCAGAAGTCAAACCTTATAGCCCAAATTTCTAGATTCAACAGTTGGGGTGGATGGTAGTGGCATTTATTTTCACTGAAATACAAGAAGGGCAAGTTTTCAGGAAAAGATGAGTTCTGTTTTGAAAATGTAGAGTTGCAGTACCTGAGTGATACTTTCATGTGATTCCAGTAAACAGCTGAATATACTAAATCTGAAGCTCAGAAGAGATCAGGCTTAGAAATGTGTATTTGAGAATCAGCAGTTAATAACTGAACAGTGAGATCAGTAGGCTATTCTGTTAATGTAACCAGCATCTTTTCAATTTTGATGAAACTCATCTGTCACTGAGTCATAGGAACTTTCTTGAGATCTTGATAATTATCTGATAAAAGATCCACTGGAAAGCCAAGTAAGGTAGTAAGGTTTCCTATGTTATCTTATTAAATAGTAGCAAATTACCTAGATGTACTAAAATTGGAATTTGTCTCCTTCCACAGTAGCATATTAAGAAAACCTCCTTTTTATTATTTTCAAACAAGAAAAAATTCCAAAACCTAAATATTGAGGGAAATCTTATTTAAGCATCCATTCTATATTGAAGTCTTAAACTTGTGAAAAAAAATTTGGTAAAACAAAATGATCAGCTGTGAGAAAAATTACCCCTGTGAAAGTTCCAAATATCAGCAATTATGATTGTAGACTTGAAGTCTGTTTTTTTTTTGTTTGTTTGTTTGTTTGTTTTTTTGTAGTTCTGGAGATCAAGCACAGGGCCTTGTGCATGCATGTGAGGCAAACACTCTACTGAGCTATATTCCCTTCCCTGGTTAAATTATTTTTAAAAACACCTCATCACTAATGGTTCCTGACAAACAGAAAATTTAAATGAGCCTAAACACACTTACTTCAACACATCCACTAAGGCTTTTTATATACCAATCTGTCAGAAATGTAACAATTCCACATTTTATCACTGATTTTTTCCAATGTAGCTCTGAAGAAGAGGCTTTTGAGATTGGAAAATTTAAGTGAATATGAAAATTAAGAAAATTTGATTACCAGACCACTGTACTTACTTCTTTGTGGGCAATTTTGATGAAACAACAAGGATCCCTTTAGTTATCATATTAAATAATAGAAGGAATTAAATTGAAAAGAATTAGGAATAGAATCTTAGTCCCCAACAATGGAATTGTTCATTAGACTGTCATTGCTTTGTTTCCAGTATTATATGGAGATAAGTTTAAGGTTAGTGCTTTTTGAAAAGGGCAGAAACAATCCTTCATCTATAAAAATTAGGATAGTTTAGGAAGGCTATTTACCTATGTTCCCCATCTCCATATGTAACAGGTGTATTGGAACCTTATAAAGCAGATGGTGTTTCCAATTTCTTTGCCCCTACAACATTCCTTTTTCTGAAAACCCAACAGAACTGCTTCTTTACCTGCAAAATAGGATCACATTCTTCAGTCCTTAAACTCCTCCAAGAACCCACCTTGATTCCCACCACCCATAAAAGAACAAGATACATTATAACATGAAAATTAGTTGCTTTTATTTACTATTAGAAACAATTTTATGAAAATGACTTGCATCCCTTCATGTGGGGAATTGCTTTAAGAAGCTAAGAAAATAGGTAATGTATGAAAAACATATGTAAATAGCTGCCAACAGATCAATTTCTTCCTATTGATCTCAGATAGCAAAAGAGAAAATAACAGCTTCTGTAAAATAAACAGGAGCAAGTCCTGCAAATGAAACTATGATTAAAGCTAAATTGTTCAAATCACTGATTTTATGACTTTCCAAAAGCAACGGTCTATGCAATCTTACTTCCTAAAGAATAAACACATAGCAAAGTAGCTCTTAAAAAAAAAAAAAAACTTCTGAGATAATTCAACATAACTTCTAACATTAGAGGGAATGGGAAGTACTGAAAAGTCTTAATATCCAAATGATGAAACCAAGACCTTCCAGTCTCAGGACTGAAATTAAGTATCAATACTCTTCATCACTTCTCTAAAAGTGATTCTAATTCTTCTTGCAAAGAACTAAGCTGCTCCTTTTCTCGGTCTTCCTTTTGTTTGAGTTCATCTAACACAGCCTGGAACCTGTTCTTGAGAGCCAGGTTTTCCACTTTCATGATGAGATCCTCTTGTCGTTTTGCTCTGTCCTGGGTCTCTTGGAGCTTGCCTTTCATATTATCAATCTGTTTCTGAATTCCCATAACCAGTTGATTGGTTCCTTCATTTTCTTGATGTTGTTCATCTGATTCATTTAGCTTATCCTGTAGCTGTCTCTCCAGATCTTCTTCAGTGTCAATGATGTTTATATCTTCTTCATCTTGATGTTGTGTCTCATCTTCATCTTCACTGCTGCTGCTGAGATCATTGAATATCTCTCGAAGCTCATCATGTTCCAATGAGTCATGGCCCTGTCTATGGCCAGACATTCCTGGAGATGAGATATCAAGGCCTTGATTTTCTGTCTCTTTTGTTTCATCTTCAGCAATTATTTCCCAACGAGTACTGACAGCTTCAGCATCTGTACTCAGCAACCGCTTCACTTCTTTTTCCACATCTGGAGATTCAATATACTTCTTCTTTGCTGTCTTCCGGAACCTTCTCTTTCTGACATTTTTCAGTGGCAGAGTAATTCCATGGTTCCAGACAAACTTTTTCTCTTTGTCCTTATCTTTTTTCTTGTTTGCTTTGGGATCAGTAGTAGCAACTGGTTCTTCCACAGGAGGATACAGGTCACCATCAACTGTGGATACAAGCATCTGACAGATATCGGCTGTCTTGTAAAAGGTTTTCTTGTCAATGGTTTTCAAGCTTTCCATAACACATGGCAGATCTACCAATTTTGAGGCCAATGGAACCCGGTCCACTCTAACAATTCCATGACGGCCATCGGGGTGTAACTCAATTGTCAGTCTGTCCTTGAGGTTGACATGGCCAGACTGTACTGCTCTCCTCACTGTAGAGGCGTATTCTGGAGGTAGGCGTAAGATAAACTGGCTCTCTAGTTCATGAGGAGCGTCATCTTTGCTCTTACTCATCTTTACTTCTTTGTGGCTCACTTCTCCTCTAATAAACACTTGTTGCACTAAAAAGTTCCAGCTACTGCAACTGTTAAAAAGATCAGTGTGTTATGAACTGAAATCTTTAATTACAAGAGTTCTAAGTAGAAAAGCAGCTAAGCAGAATAGCAAGTAAGCGTCTAAGTTGACTTAATAAGCCACAAGTCTTCTCTCTAAGGTGATAAGAGCGCGGGATGTTATTGACACTTTGGCTTATTCACAAAGTTCTTAAGTCTATTAGATGCAATGCCAAGTTCCAACCTCTAGATGCCGCTGCCGGACAAAGCAGACAGAGCAAGCAAGACAGCAAGCAGAAAGCAAATGGCGGCTCCCGCGGAGTGGATTTTCGGCACAGAAAGCAAGGCCCAGCAAACAATCCCAATCCACAAACTCTCCCGGAATAAAAAATATTCAAAAGCCGGGCGCAGTGAGCTTTCTTCGCCTCCGGTACTTACAATCCACTGCTGATTACACATTCAGCTTCTCTGCCCGGAGCCAAGCGAAAGAGGAAGCAGATGGGAGCAAAGCGCCAGCGGCTCTGAGCAGCAAAGCCTCCGGGAGCCAAGCGTCTCCTTTTCGATCTCTTTGTTCTTCCTGCTGCTTGGCAAAGTGATACGCTACAGATTAACGGTGAAAGGAGCTCTAACAAGCTGCGCAAAATCTCGCCTAAAGCCGCTGCTCTGAGCCAAATGCTCAGCACTTCAGCAACCCCCTGTTCGCAGCGGCGGAGAAGAAATTGACAGCTCGCCAGAGCGGAAGTATCTGCTGCCTCAGCGCGCGCAGCCGCAATGACGCTGTCCTGCGCAATCTCTTCTCTTCGGGAGAAAACTTAAGGGCGGAAAATGACTTCAGAAGAGGCTTGGTTTGGAAAATAAAAGATGTCTGTTCCAAGAAAGACAAATTTGCTCCCCGCTAAGTCAGCACTTTTACCGAATCGCTGTGGGGCGGGATAGCTTCTAGTCTTCCGGGTGATTACCGGAGATAGGGGATTCTTGCAGAAAGCATCTTTGCTACTGAAAACATCTCAGATCCTCCCTTGGGTGTATCCAATCTGGTGCAGCTACAAGAATTTGTAACTAACCACAAAATGGATTTTAAAGTGCCTGAACCAATGGAGTGATGAGGATTTGCTACCTACTATATGATTCTATATGTCTGTATTTTCTTAATTTTGAAATTGCCTGGAGGGGAACTAAGCCTCTAGGTTTATTTCTATTTTGGAGGACTCCAAAGGACCAGAGGTGATTTTTCTTTTTAATGTGCTTGATTGAGCTATAAATGTAAACAGAGAAGTTAGTGTTCTTTGGGAAGCAGAGGTTTATTAAGGACAGAATTGTCTGATAGAAGGTCTGATTAAAGTGTTGTATATAATTGAAATATTATGCCTTGTCTCTCAAGTAATTTTAAGTTCCTTTGGGATATTTTTCACATTAGCTTTATGGTTTTGCTGTTTTCTGCTCTCTGTTCTATGGATGTCAGGTTTTCATCAATATGTATTTATAATACTTTGGTATAACTTTAACAGCTTCCACTTCTTTATATCCATTTTCACTTATTTTTTTAGGATATGTTTGTTAGAGCATCAAAGTCATTTACATTTTCTTCCCCAGCATGGTTAAAAAAGTAATTTCTATCCTCTAAAATATTAATAACAACTTCATCTAAATCAACATAACTCTTTTAAATGTGATTAAGATTTCCAAAATTCCCTATATTTTTTATTTATTTACTTTTCTTCCTTATACTAGATTCAAGCCTCCTTGGTAGTAAGCTTTTCTGTATTGCTCATTGTGTTCCAGTGCCTAGTATGATAATATAGGAGATACACAGACCAAATTTTTTTTTGCTAATAGAATGAAATATCTGATCCATCTAGAAAGAACATGAATATAATCTAAATCCTACAATGATTTGTGAGAGAGAAGAGGTTGAATGTCACCTTAAAATGAGATAGATCCACTTTTCTATAGATTTCCTCTCTAAGGATGGTGTCAATTGTTATGAGGAACTTGCCACCAGTTTGATTTTTATGTTGACTTTAAAGGAGAAATTATGACCTTTCAAGTAATTACATTATTTCTTTTTGTTCCATAAAGTGTTGAAGAATGTTTTCTGTCTGCTTCATCTAAAGTTTCCAGGATGATCTATGTCTTCTCTTTTGAAGATGAAACTTTTTCACTTGTGCTTAATTATGTCTGATTTTACTTATTCTATAGATATTAGAGTTTAACTTACTAACCTATGCATAGTGCTTTACTTAACTGTATAAAATGTGAAACTATGCTTATACATGAAAATACTCAAAAGTATTAAAAAAAAAGTTTTTTTAGTTGTAGGTGGACACGATATCTTTATTTATCTATTTTTATGTGGTGCTGAGGATTGAACCCAGTGCCTCATGCATGCAAGGCAAGTGCTCTACCACTAAGCTACAACCCCAGCTCTAATCCAAACGTTGGATTTTCATTTCTTAGAGTTTTATTATGCTCATATATTTTTGTAACAGAAGGTAACTTGAAAATAAATTCTATGCAATTCTGATTGGCCAAATTTATGGCATATTTTAGTTAATTAATTTTTGAGATGGATGATTGTCTAAGATAATTAAAAGGATTAACTAAAGTTTTCCTAAAGTATCTGCCTCCTTCAATTCTGAAATATATTATCTGCTTTTGAGTTTTACACATTTTCTAAATGCTGTCTTTTGGGGAGTTATGTTTATGTTTACCCTAAAAGTAAAGCCTCTGCCATATTACTATCATCTTAAAATATAGTTGTTCTTTTCCCCAAAATCCATTAGAAATATAGAAACACTCTGAATTTATGAAAGAATTACTCTACTGTGATTGTTCCATGAATATCTGTAAAACCAGTGAATGGAAGATTGGAGAGAGCAGTAAATTCCCCAGTGCAGTAACAAGTCTTCCGAAGGCTTCTTTTGTATTATTAAGGAGTATGACAGGACACTGCTAATCCTGTTTGTTTGAAAATTCTCTTTAATAAACTTTCAAGTTCCTTAAAGAGCTTCTTTTTCTTTGGAGACGATGGAAGAAGTACTGCTTATATTTGGGGGGTAGAAAATTATGGAAGTTAAAAAATAGCAAACATCCCTCCAAAAAGCAAACTTCTCTATTGCTATATTACCATATATTTTAAAAGTAAAAAGCAGGTTAACAGTTCCTATATCAAGTAGATGCTTCTATTAAAAAATATATAAAAACTTAACCAATAGTGGTTTAAACAATAAGAAAATCTATTGTCTCAAAAACCAAGTAGACTAGAGTATCCTGTCCAGTAAAAATCTAATGTGGGCTCCATATGTGAGCCACAGATGTAATTTTAAATTATATAGGGGATGGGGGTGTGGTTCAGTGGTAGAATGCTTGCCTAGAATGCATGAGGCCCTGGATTTGAACCACTGCATCAAAATTTATTAATCAATTAATTGATTAGTAGCCACATTAGAGTGGCGAAAAGAAACAAGTGAAATTAATTTCAATAACTATATACCTAAAATACTAGCATAACATAATTTATATAAAAATTATTATTGATACATTTTACATTCTTGTATTTTACTAAATCTTCAAATCTAGTGTGCATTTTACACTTATAACTCAGTTTAAAGTAGCCATTTTTCATGTGCTCAATAACCACATGTAGCAGATGATGATCCTTGAAGAATAATTGCCTTGGGGCATGATACAATCATGACTAACACAAACTGTTTTTCTCTTCTAATTTTGAAGAATAAGTGTCTATTTACACTTTTTTTATTATCCTTTCAGTCTGCCCTCTTCTCCTTTTAAATGTCCAAGAGTTGTGGTCACAAGAAACATGTTGGCAGTGACTGAAAAACTCCTTACTAGTCCATGACAAGAGTAGCCTTCCCTAAACCAAAGTCTTTTGATTGGATTGCACTGACTTGGTCATGGATCTATCTATGACTCAATAATGCCTACTGAGAAAATATGCTATGACTTTCTTAAAATTGTGAGGCGATTATATTTGGTAATATGGGAATGGAATCTACTGATAACTATTAGGCAGAGGTCAAGGATCCTGCTGAACATACTGAAAGGCACAGAACAGTCCCCACACCACAACAAAGAATTAGCTGTCTCTAAATATTAGCAGAGTTGCCAGGCACAGTGGTGTACACCTGTAATCCCAGTGGCTCTGGAGGCTGAGACAGGAGAATTGTGAGTTCAAAACCAGACTCAGCAACAGTAAGGCACTAAGCAACTCAGTGAGACCCTGTTTCTAATAAAATACAAAATAGGGCTAGGGATGTGGCTCAGTGGTTAAGTACCCCTGAGTTCAATCCCTAGTACCAAAAAGGAAAAAAAAAAAAGAGTTGAGAGATCCTACATTAAGCTTATTATTTAAGCCTGTATCCCTCAGTGAGGGATTCTTGGTTTATATTGATCAGAATCTACTACAGCTATGAATAGATTAAACTTCCCTTTAGGTATATGGAGGGTGGACACCAAAACTAAAAGGAAATATTAAAAGAAAGGAAAGGGGACTGACAAACCAATAATATCAATGAAATACAAAAAAAGGCTGGGGATGTGGCTCAGTGGTTAATTGCCCCTGAGTTCAATACCTGGTACCAAAAAAAGTATATACATATTGAAAACTATTAATAGGCATCAAATTTAAATTCTTATATCTAATTATATAATGCAATTACTGGTGATTTTAGTTTTATAAGTATTTTCTACATTTTTATAGAGCAAATTTATTGTGTTGAACTTGTGGTAAACTTTTCTTTTAATAATGTACAATTCTTTTTCAATGAATAATTTCTCTAGTAACCTTTTTTTTTTTTTTAAGAAGAAGAAGCTTCAGTATTATATTGTCTTCTTCAAAAACAGAATATCAAGGTCTGGGGATGTATCTTAGTGACAGAGTGCCTGCCTAGCATGCATGAGGCCATAGTTTGATCCCCAGCACAAAGGGCAAAAAAGAGACAAGGGGAAAAATTCTGCAAGAATCTTAAGTTAACATTTAATAAACTAAAACGTTTGGTTTAGATTCTGTGGAAAGACTTTTATTTTATTTTGTCCAACTTAAATCGTGATTTGCACCCTTTCATACTAAAGCAAATAAATTTGCACCCTTTCATACTGGTAATCTACAAGTCCCTAAAATTAAGCAAATAATGTTCCGGAAATAACATGTGGGACATTTCATTCTGGGCCTCTGGGTGCCGCTGTCGGCCAGCCAGTAGCTGGAGTGAAGCAAAACAATCCACTGGCGACTCTGACACAGCCAACTGTGTTTTGAGAAATATCTCAGGAGAAGAATGCAGTCCTCTCCCCAATAGTCTGTTCCAAATAGGTCCCAAACGTCAGGATATTTAATGACCCTGACCCTGAGTGAGCCGCTGCACCTCCACTTCCACCCCAGAGCGCCTTTGTAATCCGGAAACAGAGAGCAACCGCAGCGAGGGTATTCGGGTCTGAGCAGCACCGGGAACAAAAGAGGAAGAAGCCCTATCCATACACCGGCAGCTGGCAGCGCACAGGAAGCGCGATTTCCCTGCCTGCTGACTTTATACTGCCAAAAAACTTGGTGATATTCTTGGAAAGAAGTCTGTGATTCTAAATGTGGGGAATCTGCATCTCGGTGACCAGAAACTACTGGTAAGTGCTGATAATCCTCTTACCTACCAAAGAAAGCAGAGATCTACTTGAGAATGACAGGATGGATATAGCAGAAATGCCTAAGGAAGTGTCTAAGCCACTCGAATTTGAAAATCAAATTCACTGAAAATCAGATGAAAGTTTTTGATTCATACATAGTCATCCTGGATATAAATGATAATATAATGGCTTTTGGTACAAACATTTTGTTTTGGAAATTCTGGAAAACAGCTTAATTGGTTCATTGTTTAAAGCCATCAGATTTGGATATTGGTAGTAACTTTAACTTTATTAGATTAGTTTCAACAACCATTCCTCCAACTCCCAGAACTAAAGGAGAGCACTCAAGCAATAAATATTCTGAATTGCTATTGAAGAAACCTTGGAGCAGAGAACCAGAGCTGCCACTTCTTAGTGGTGAGCATGGGACAGAACAGCTCTAAGCAAGAGAAAGCATTGGATGCAAATGTCAGACCTTGCATATTGGACCATGACATACAGGGTAGAGCCCAGCCTGCAGAACATACCCTTCACCACCTTGAATTCTTCGAGTGATCCTCCTTGATCTGATGACATCTTTAAGGTAGAGTTCTCCTACACTTTCTGCACAGTCTTGCAGAGCATACAGAATATACCTGCTGCTCCAAAATTACAGTAATGCTTGAATTTGAAAAAAAAATGACAGGAACAGCATGAGATAGAAAATTAAGAGTGGAAGAGCTCGGGAGCTATTTCAGAGTCCTAGTTGAAATGAAGATCCAGAACTATAATGCAATACAGGTGACTCTCAGCCAGGTGTCTAGTCCTATTAGAGATTAGAACTGTGATTGCCTAACCAGAACAACAGAACTGACCACCCTGCTTAAATGAAGAGGTAAAAATTCGTGTAGGGAGGAATGATCCCATTGGCAAAAAATTCACCTCCAAGAATTAGTATGTAATTATTTGTTACCTACTGATGGAATTCTAAGCTGGAAGAAGATTCTAATCTACAATGTCACTATCAGAGTCCCTCCCATGTCCCCCAAAATAAGCTATCCTTGTCCTCCAGCACAAGCCTCACCCTGCATGCTTTGAAAATGCTCTGGTTTTCTGAAGGCCTCCTTTTTGATCCAGGTGACCAGGAATACCCACAGAGACCTTTATCAAACAATTTAGCACTTCTGACCAGGTCTTAGGGCTCTCCATACCTCCTATTTCTTCCTGACCAGAGATCTGGCACTGAGAGGCACTGTTGTCCTATGTTAGTGAGTGCAAAATGCAGTGGTGTTCATTGATACTAACTTTGAACTGATTCTGGGAGTAGTGATCAGGGTTTAACAGGCTCAGTGTCATCCTGAGCCTCCCTGTAATGGTGAATAACTTCTTTGAAAGTGCAAGGAGGATGCTATCAGGAGCTACAGCTAGATGAGGCCTTCTTTGACACTGCACTGCACACTACAGTCCTGGTTATCCAGTTACCAAAGTGGAGACCAACTGGGAACAAGAGTTGACTGTTCTACCACATATTTCAGGCCAGCTAACTTAGTTCTTCAACCTAGGGATTCACATTAGTTATGTGTGTATTATGCTGCTAATAGTAACAGAGACAGAGTTTTCTGGTCACCTCCCACAGTGACAAATCATCACACTGTGTCTGGTATTGGCCAACAGTTATCAGAAGTTGCTGCTAGAAACCGCTGCCAGACAGGCAGAACTTAAGTCTTACCTTGCTCTTGGTACTCTTCTTCACAAGGACTCCGGATATCACCCTACACCAGCAACACTCCTGTAGCCCTGACAGTAGGGGATACTTTCAGCCTGGCCTCTAGTCCAAGATAGGATTTGGACTTGCCCCCAATTTAAAAGAAGAAGTTTGCTTCCCTTCCTACAATCTCTGTGTGGTTTCAAACATAAAATTTTTGTTCCTTAAAATTAATTCAAGCATCTTTCAACTAGATATTCTCTATAGTGTCAGCAAAAAAGAAGCCTTAAATGTTACATTGGATTCAAATGTATTCGTGTGAGTTTTAATATATTTATTTAGTACATCCTTTTGTAAATCATCACTGTTTGTCTTCTGTTGTTGAGTGTAGGGGGCACTTCAAGTTTAACTTTCTGGTTTTATGTGTATTTTGATTTGTCTCATTTGCTCACAATTCACTCAGAGAAAAGTTTTGTGTGCAATTAGTGTACGTTGTGTAAAGTTATGGGGGTACCTATTAAAGAGTTCCTTCCTTGCAATATTGAAGGAGGCTTATTGCATCTTCAAATTACTACTACCCTTGGGCTTCATATACTTGTTTTTTAAAAATTGAGAAACTGGGGCTGGGATTGTGGCCAGTGGTAGACCACTTGCCTAGCATGTGTGAGGCAATAGTTTGATTCCCAGCACCACATGTGAATAAATAAAATAAAGTCCACTGACAACCAAATAAATATTTTTTAAAAATAAGAAACTGCACAATTGGTTTAACAAGAACAAAAATTCTCTTAATGATTCCTGTGGCCTTTGATTATTTCTTTCCTCATATTCTGAATCTTTCTTAAAAATGATGTCTAAGTGTTGGCTGCCAGGATCTGGCTCAAGTTGTTCTTGAAAATGTTCCTGAAAACTCTGGAGTGCAGAGAGCATATCATTTAATGGTTGGATAAAGATAAACAACTCACTCTAAGCCTGAGACATTTTAGATAGTAACCTTTTTCTAATACTGCAATGAGTAAAAGAAAGAAGCCAATGTTCTCATTTTCTTAATTAAAAAATACTGCTATTTAAGAAAACCAATTTCTTTGTAGAAAATATTGTGTGATTATTAGAGAATAACACTATCCTTATAGACTGCCTTAAAATAAAGATTGTGGCCTTTTTTCTTTTCACTTATGAAGAATATTGTCATACCTGTCTCTTAAATTTGAGTTCTAAATTATATATTCATGTAATGTTTGTAAATGAAATTCCAAGAGCCCAAGTTATCTTAGTCAAAATATATTAGCTTTGGATGAATTTAATTTTTTAAAAAGCCCCACAATATATAGACACTTCCAAAAGAGAAGAAAAATATGGATCGAATTAAAACATCATCTTCAAAATCCCAAGGATTTTGTGAATATTCAAAGCACGATGGAAAAGAAACAGTGTGATCCAATTTTTGAAAGTTTAACTTACATTCTAAAAGCTTTTCTCCCTCCAATGTTTTTCATCCTTCAAAAAGAAATTGCTTTGTGTGACCTGACAAATTATCAAGTAGTCAAGATATACAACAGAGCCAGTTGCGGTGACTCAGGCCGGTAATCCCAGCCATCCAGGAGGCTGAGGCAGGAGGATCATGAGTTCAAAGCCAGCCTCAGTAAATGCCAGTCGCTAAGCAACCCAGTGAGACCCTGTCTCTAAATAAAATTCAAAATAGGGCTGGGGATGTGGTGCAGTGGTCCAGTGCCCCTGATTCCTCCTAGCAGAAAAAAACATATACAACAGAAAAGGTGGAGGGACAGTTTTCTCCTCTTTGTGGTATGAGAAAGTTCTTAACCCTTATTCCCTGAATGGCAAACAGAGAAAGCAGATAACTTGGCAATACTGGGATTCTCCCACATATTGCAATTGGGTCACCTTTACATACTTTTAAGTGAACATCGCTTCTCCTTTTCTTACATATATGGTAAATGATTAATTATTCCCTTTACAGTAAGCTAAGATTTAGGAAAACATGTTATCAGGTGAACGAAAAAGCTTTTCTAGGAGTGCAGTAACTGGTTAGAACTCTGGGCGTCGCTGTTCACCAATCTGGCAATACCAGCACTACACGCACGCCCAATTTAAAAAAAAAAAAAAATTGTTCCTCTTTAGACCTTCATCACTTGCCACGAAATAAAAGTGTCTATCTGAGGCTGCCCAAACCCTAATTCTGGATGACTCTGTGTTCGGAATTGTCTTGAAAATTGAGGTAATGTAGCCTCTGAAAAGCAGAGAAAGGATACCCTTTGATGCTAGACTGAGAAATTACGAATCCAGAGAGCAATGGCGATTCCGGCGAAGCTGACCCGCTGCAGCGGGATGGTGATGCTGTGCCTTTTTCTGGAGCTGCTGTTGGCAGCCAGTGCCAGGAATATCCTATACTCAGTGCCAGAAGAAACAGACAAAGGTTCCTTCGTGGGCAACATTGCCAAGGACCTGGGGCTGGAGCCCCAGGAGCTGGCGGAGCGCGGAGTCCGCATCGTCTCCAGAGGTAGGACGCAGCTTTTCTCTTTGAACCCGCGAAGCGGCAGCTTGGTCACCGCAGGCAGGATAGACCGGGAGGAGCTCTGTGCCCAGAGCGCACGGTGTCTGGTGAGTTTTAACATCCTTGTTGAGGATGAAATGAAACTTTTCCCTATTGAAGTAGAAATAATTGATATTAATGACAACACTCCACAATTCCAGTTTGAAGAACTGGAATTTAAAATGAATGAAATAACGACTCCAGGTACCAGGATCCCTCTTCCTTTTGGGAAAGACCTTGATGTGGGTATGAACTCACTCCAGAGCTACCAGCTCAGTTACAACCCTCATTTCTCCCTGGATGTGCAACATGGACCTGATGGGCCCCAACATCCAGAGATGGTGCTGCAGAGTCCGCTAGACAGAGAAGAAGAAGCTGTTCACCACCTTGTGCTCACTGCCTCTGATGGGGGCAGCCCAGTTCATTCAGGGACCGTCCGCATTCGTGTTCAGGTGGTGGATGTGAATGATAACCCTCCAGCCTTTACTCAGGCAGAATATCAAACGAGTGTCCCTGAAAATGTCCCACTAGGCACCCAGTTACTCATGGTAAATGCCACTGATCCAGATGAGGGAGCCAATGGAGAAGTAACATACTCCTTTCATAATATAGACCACAAAGTGGCCCAAGTATTTCAGTTGAATTCATACACAGGAGAAATATCAAATAAAGAACCACTGGATTTTGAAGAATACAAAATTTATCCAATGGAAATTCAAGCTCAGGATGGTGCTGGACTCATGGCCAGAGCTAAGGTGCTAATCAAAGTTTTGGATGTAAATGATAATGCCCCAGAAGTGAGTATCACTTCTGTTACCACTGCAGTCCCAGAAAATTTTCCTCCTGGGACCATAATTGCTCTTATCAATGTGCATGACCAGGACTCAGGAGAAAATGGTCATATCACATGCTCCATTCCTGAAAATCTACCTTTTAAATTGGAAAAGTTAGTTGATAATTATTACCGTTTAGTAACAGAAAGAACACTGGACAGAGAACTTACTTCTGAGTACAACATCACAGTAACAGCAACAGATCAGGGAAATCCAACTCTGTCTACCCAAACTCACGTTTTGCTCCTAGTGACAGACATCAATGACAATCCCCCGCTTTTCTATCAGGACTTCTATTCTATCTACATTCCTGAAAATAACCCCAGAGGGGCCTCTATCTTCTCAGTGAGAGCCCAGGATATCGACAGCAATGAAAATGCTCAAATCACTTACTCCCTGGTGGAGGACATCATTCAGGGAGCACCTTTGTCCTCCTACCTCTCCATCAACTCTGACACTGGGGTCATTTACACATTGCGATCTTTTGACTATGAACAGTTCCAGAACTTGCAACTGAGAGTGACAGCCCAAGATAGTGGGAACCCACCACTCAGCAGCAATGTGTCACTTAGCCTATTCATCCTGGACCAGAATGACAATACTCCAGAGATCCTGTACCCTGTCCTTCCTACGGATGGTTCCACTGGCGTAGAGCTGGCACCCCGCTCTGCAGAGCCTGGATACCTGGTGACCAAAGTGGTGGCAGTAGACAGAGATTCAGGTCAGAATGCATGGCTGTCCTATCGCCTGCTCAAGGCCAGTGAGCCAGGGCTTTTCTCAGTGGGGCTGCACACAGGTGAGGTGCGTACAGCAAGGGCCCTGCTAGACAGAGATGCTCTCAAGCAGAGTCTTGTGGTAGCTGTCCAGGACCATGGCCAGCCCCTTCTTTCAGCCACAGTCACACTCACCATAGCTGTGGCAGACAGCATCCCTGACATCCTGGCAGACCTGAGCAGCATCAGTACCATTGCCAACCCTGAAGACTCAGACCTCACGCTGTACCTGGTGGTGGCAGTGGCTACTGTCTCCTGTGTCTTTCTTGCTTTTGTCACTGTGCTGCTGGCACTCAGACTTCGGCGCTGGCACTCAACACGTTTGCTCCAGGCAGCAGGCAGTGGGTTAGAAGGCATGCCTGCCTCACACTTTGTGGGCATAGAAGGAGTTCGTGCTTTCCTGCAGACCTATTCCCACGAGGTCTCCCTCACCACGGACTCCAGGAAGAGTCACCTGATCTTCCCTCAGCCCAACTATGCAGACACACTCATCAGTCAGGAGAGCTGTGAGAAAAAGGATTTTCTATCAGTACCGCAGTCTTTACTTGAAGATAAAAAGGAAATATTTTCTCAGGTAATCTTGTAGTAACTTTATAAACTATCTAGATTTAAGTAATTTTTTTTTACTTACTTACTTTCACTTTTTACTACAGTTTTTTTTTCTCATGTGCCCTAGTAGATTTCTATTACAATCATTGGAGAATCGTGATTAAACAGGATTACAATTTACATTCATTATTTATTATTATTTTCACATTGAAAAGACATCTGTAATCATAGGTAGGAGATAGAGAAGAAGAGTAGGTGTATAGTGCTGCATGTTCTTTTGGAAAGAGCACCATACTAGGAAATCAGGAAATCTAGCTTCTAACATTTTCTGGCTTGATTCTGGCCAAATTATTTCATTGTTTTGAGTTTATTGTCTTCTTATCTGAAAGAAATGGAGTTTATCTAGAAAAGGCTGGCCAATATTTAGAAGACTAATACTACTTTCTCATTTCCTTAAGTTATAAGCATCTGATAATTTATTTAAAGCAGATATCATCTGTCAGGATGTTGTAGTATTTTATTTAGCAACATTTGAAAAGGTGAAGATTGTCTAAAGTAGTATTTTCAGTTATGTTAATTTAAAATTACAGAAATTGATATAAGCTGCAATTTTAAATTGTTGTTGAATATCTTGGTCCTTTGTTTAATCTTTTATTATGAGATATTTTATGAATGCTGAAGAATACATCAATTTAAGTAATTTCCAAAATGAGGGACAAAGTGAACCACAGAAAATTTATCTTGCAACTTGAGAACTTTTAAAGCCTCCTTATTGTACATTATGCCTGTAATGAAAATGACTAACAAAAATCAAGTATATATTCCATTTTAAGTTGTATTAACTCAACAGGAAGAAATACATTGTAAAGGAGTAAGCCCAAAAGAAGTGATAGGAATACATTTTGATGATATTTGCCATCCTGACTTGTTTACAGACTCTAACAATTTATCTGTATATCCACATTCATGGCAACATTATTCACAACAGCCAAAAGGTGGAAGCACTCCCAAGTGCCCACTGACAGATGGATGGATAAACAAAATGTTATATATGTGTGTGTATACACACATGTACATCATATACATATATACAAATATACATACATACATGTATAAATACAGATTAAAAAGGAAGGAAAAGGGGGAAATTTTGCCGTAATGAGACACGATGAACATTAGAGACATTGTACTAGGTGAAATACCAGTCATAGAAGGACAAATACTGTAGGATTCCTCTTATATGAGGCTCCTACATTATTCAAATTCACAGAGACAAAAGTAGAATTATGGTTGCCAAGTGCTGGAGGGAGGGGAACAGGAGCTTGTGTTTAATACAGAGTTTCAGTTGGGGAGGATGAAACAGTTCTGGGGGTGAATAGTGGTGATAGTTACACAATAATGTAATATGATTGTATTTAATGTCACGAATCACAACTTAAAGTGATCAAAGTGGGAAATTTTGTTATATGTACTTTACTGCAAATTTTCAAGAAATCAAGTCCACTTACCCTGCTGGTAAGATGATGTTTTTTTAAAATCCACATGTAAAAGCTATGTGGAGAAGGAGAGGCCATGAGACTATAAAAACAGTCTCCCAGATACCTCAGTATACCAGCTGAGCCCAGTCCTCAGATGATGCTATACAGTGACCACAAGCAAGCTAGCAAAAGAACTGAAACAACTCATCCCGTCCCAGATGGAAGATTATTGAACAAATGAATCCAAGTTGTATTAAGCCACTAAATTTTAGGAATGGTTTATTATACAGCAAAGATAACTGAAGCAATGTGCATGTGACTTGACCCAGGAATGGTTTCTAGTTGATATCCTTGGCCTAGGAAAAAATTTGTATATATGGAGAGATGTCTAGTTTTTGCCTGTTGGTGCAATAACAAAGAGGAAAAAGAGGGAAGGAAATCAAAAGAAAAGAAAGTATCATGAAATAAGTAATTTAATACCCTATTATAGATAAACAGGAATACATTTTTATGATTTTTCACATTAATGTGGTTTTATACAGCAAATAAAAAGAATGTAACATAAATAAATTTCAAAATGTAATGATGAGGAGAAAGTGACTCACAGAATAAATATGGCATGCTACTATTGAATTTCAAATAAGCAAAAATGTATGGATGCAAGTATATGTAGTTAAAGAATAAAAACATGGAGCTGGAGATATAGCTCAGAGGTAGAACACTTGATATGGTCTTGGGATCAATCCCTAACACTGCAAAATATAAAATAAAAGCATGGATGGGAATAATAAATGTGGTTCTGTATCCTGGATGTTGATTAGTTCTACAGAGGGAGAAATGTGGCTGTTACTAAAAAAGAGTACAAAAATACCTCATCTCTTCCCATGGTTTCATTTTTAAAATTTCAGGAAAGAATTATAAATGGTCAATGCCTTTTTAGAAATGGAGTATTTACCTTAGTCTCAAAGTATCTCTCTGTAAGAAAGTTATTAATTACAAAGGGAAACACAATAATTTTACAATAGGGAGAGCTGGAAGTTACAAGGAAGTTACCCTAGTGATCAAAGTTAATATTAACAGTACTGGGACAAATATATCATGTACCTCCTGATAAGATGCACTGAGAAGAATACATCATCATTCCTGTAGTATTTGTGCTATAACCTGAATCTAATCAGGAAAAAGAATCAGATAAACCCTAATGAAAGACATTTTACAAAATGCTGACTAGTGTTCTTCAAAAGTATAAAGTCATGGAATATTTAAAAAGCCTGATAAACTGCCTCAGATTAAGTGCTACTAAAAAGACATAATTAAATGCAGTGTGTGGCCCTGGATTGGATCCTAAGCCAGACAATTTTTATTTTGCTTTAAAATGTCATTATTATAACAACTAACAAAAATCTGATAATTTTTATCATATTTTGGTAATGGTAGAATGTTCTTAATTCTAAAAAAATACAAGGAAGTATTTTAAAATGAAGTATCATGTCTGAAACTTACTCTGATTCTGGGGTGGCAGGGGAGAACATGAAACCAAAATGTTAATATTTGGGGAAATGTGAGTGAAGACATGAAATCCATATCCTCAGATTTCATGTCTGTCGATTCAACCAATCATAGATTGAAAATATTTGAAAAAAAAATTACATCTATATTGAACATGTACAGGCAATCTTGTCATTATTCCCTAAACAATAAAGTATAACAACTATTTATATAGCATTTACATCATATTAGGTATTATTTGTAATCTAGAGATGACTTAAAGTGTACAGAAGGATATACATGGAAATGCTATGCTATTTTATATACAAGACTTGAGTATCCTTAGATTTCAGTATCTACTAGAGCCCTAGAGCTAATCCTCCTCAGATATCAAGGGATAACTATACATGAGAATTCTTTGCGCTGTTTTTATAACTTTTCTATAAATCTGAAATTACTCAAAATAAGGTTTGAAAACCAATCTCATTTACATATGGCAACATGTCAAGATTTGATAAAGTCAACTGGTATGCACATAAACTTTGACCATTGTATTTTCTGTACTAGTCTGTATTTTTTAAATTTTTCAAATATATTTTTGAAATAAACATATTATACAGGAGTACATAAAAATGCAAAAGACACACATGTGTTGTATTTTATGCCCTTAGAAAAAATAAATATCAGGAAAAGGAATTAGCAACCTCAGACATCTTTGAATGATTGATTCCTAGGCTATGATGAGAACCCCTTCCTGCTCAAGTTTTATCTAATTAACAAAGCCATCTTCAGTTTCCATAACATTCCATGCTGTCTCTGAGATTCTAGAACATTATTCAAGCCTCTTTGTCTATCCAATTGCACTGTTTAGGATTCATCTCCAATCATGTCCTGGAAGTCTTTCTTGATCCCTAAATATAGGCTGAATAGCCTACCTCTGTATGCCCCCATTGCCCACCTTATGTCATAGCCGTTATTATACTCTATAATAAGACCTTCTTTACTATTGTGTGTCCTCTCCAATCTTTCAAGTTTCCTGAGAACAGGTTCATTGTTTCCATCTCCAGCCTGGATCAAATAAAGTGTGAAGTACATATGCCAAATTAAGGGTCTGATGATTCAGTAAATACAGATTTGGAACTTGAATCCGAAACCATCAAGCACAGAAATTCAAAACATATAACCTTAGAAGAAAATATAGCTAGTGTTTTTAAATGGATCTTTTTTTTTTTTTTGTCTCTGTACAAATAAGGGGTGGAAAATGTTTGAAACGAGAGCAACTGTAGAGTTAATTACTTGAGCATTCAATAATACTCTAGCAACTACTATCAAGGTCACATACACTTAGACCACTGTTATTAATTCTGAGAAGAAGAGTTCTAGCTTCAAAGATTTATTTCTAAAGTGTCTTAGGACTGTAATTGTCTTTAAAGCAATTTTTAAAAAGTCACAGCCAAACATCAACAAGATATAACCGGGATTTGCCTGAGCGGGTGCAGAAACTATCTAGGCCTCTGAGCGTCGCTGTTTACCACATAAGGAGTAAAAGGCAGGGAGACAACCAACCCAACAATACCGCTTCCACAACATAAAGGGCTGGCATTTGGTCCGCAAGCTCCGGGATGGCGAAGAAACTCAGTCCGGCAGCCCGTTAGTTCTCACCACGGAGACCTGGGTCTTGTAGGTGCTGGTTGTCTCAGACCCTGGGAAATAAAGATCGGCGGAATTCCTCACTGGATGCTGGAAGTGGACTTAAAAGAAAACACCGCGGCTCTGCAAAGGGAAATGGCGTCTCTGCAAAGGTCACTGCACTACAGAAGTCTGGTCCTGCTGTGTCTTCTCTTGGCCGACCTTTGGGAGGCAGAAGCTGGGCAAATTCGCTATTCTGTGCCAGAGGAGATCGACAAAGGCTCCTTCGTGGGCAACATTGCCAAGGACTTGAGCTGGGAGCCCCTGGTACTGGCAGAGCGGGGAGTTCGCATCGTCTCCAGAGGTAGGACACAGCTCTTTGCTTTGGACCCACGAAGTGGGAGTTTGATCACTGCAGACAGAATAGACCGGGAGGAGCTCTGCGCTCAGAGCGAGCGGTGTTTGGTGAACTTTAACATACTACTGGAAGATAAATTGACCATTTATTCAGTAGAGGTGGAAATAACAGATATTAATGATAATGCCCCTCGCTTTGGAGTAGAGGAACTGGAGCTAAAAATAAGTGAAATGAATACACCAGGATTCCGGATTCCTCTTAAGAGTGCGCATGATGCGGATGTAGGAGAGAATACCCTGAAGAAGTATGAACTCAACTCAAATGACCATTTTTCTCTGGATGTGCGAAGCGGAACTGATGGGAACAAATACCCCGAGCTAGTGCTGGAGCGTGCTCTGGATCGTGAGAAAGAGGCAGTTCACCATTTCATTCTGGTCGCTTCTGACGGGGGTGACCCGGTCAGATCTGGAACCTGCCGCATCCGTGTCAAGGTCCTAGATGCAAATGATAATGCTCCGGTTTTTACACAGCCAGAGTACCATGTAAGCGTTCCAGAGAATATGCCTGTAGGCACCCGGATACTCACAGTGACCGCCACTGATTCGGATGAGGGATATAATGCTCAAGTCACATATTTCCGAGAGAAACCTCCTGGAGAAAAAGCAGAGATATTTGAGCTTAAGTCATCTGGAGATATAACAATCATAAAAAGTCTCGACTATGAGGATGCTAAGTTACATGAAATTGATATTGAAGCTCAGGATGGTCCAGGCCTTCTGACCAGAACAAAGGTTATTGTAACAGTTCTGGACGTTAATGACAATGCCCCAGAATTTTACATGACATCTGCTACTAGCTCAGTTCCTGAAGACTCTCCTCCAGGAACCATAATTGCACTTTTCAATGTACATGATAGAGACTCTGGACAGAATGCTTTTGTCACATGTTCACTCCCAGAGAAACTTCCTTTCAAGTTAGAAAGGTCAGTGGACAATTACCACCGACTGGTTACAACCACAACTCTTGACAGGGAACAGTTTTCCTTTTATAACATCACTTTAACTGCTAAAGATGGCGGGAACCCACCTCTATCCACAGATGCTCATGTTTTGCTGCAGGTGGCTGACATCAATGACAACCCGCCCACATTCCGCAGCAGGTCCTATTCTGCCTATATTTTGGAAAACAATCCCAGAGGCACCTCCATCTTTTCAGTGTTGGCTGATGACCCCGACAGTGATGACAATGCCCGTGTAACTTATTCTTTAGCAGAGGACACCTTTCAAGGAGCACCCCTGTCCTCTTACATCTCTATCAACTCTGACACTGGGGTCCTTTATGCTCTTCGCTCCTTTGATTATGAGGAATTCCAAGATATGCAGCTGTGGGTGATAGCGCTGGACAGTGGTAACCCTCCACTCAGTAGCAATGTATCCTTGAACCTGTTCTTGGTGGACCAGAATGACAATGTGCCTGAGATCCTGTATCCTACCCTCCCAACTGATGGATCCACTGGTGTGGAGCTGGCACCCCGCTCTGCAGAGCCAGGATACCTGGTAACTAAGGTGGTGGCAGTAGACAGAGACTCAGGCCAGAATGCCTGGTTGTCATACCGCTTGCTGAAGGCCAGTGAGCCTGGGCTTTTCTCTGTAGGGCTGCACACTGGAGAGGTGCGCACCGCAAGGGCCCTGATAGATAGAGATGCACTCAAACAGAGTCTCGTGATGGCTGTTCAGGACCATGGCCAGCCCCCTCTCTCGGCCACAGTCACACTTACAATAGCTGTGGCAGACAGCATCCCCGAGGTCCTGGCAGACTTGGGCAGCATTGAAACACCTGCTGATCCAGATAATTCAGACATCACACTCTACCTGGTAGTGGCAGTAGCCGCTGTCTCCTGTGTTTTCCTGGCCTTTGTCATAGTGCTGTTGACACTCAGGCTGCATCGCTGGCACTCTTCCCGCCAGCTTCAGACTGCTGGAGACAAGCTGGCAGGTGTACCCACCTCGCACTTCATGGGTGTGGATGGAGTGCACGCTTTCCTGCAGACTTATTCCCATGAAGTCTCCCTCACCGCAGACTCACGGCAGAGCCACCTGATCTTCCCTCAGCCCAACTATGCAGACACGCTCATCAGCCAAGAGAGCTGTGAGAAAAAGGATTTTCTATCAGCACCTCAATCTCTACTTGATGAAAAAGGAGATAAAACATTTCAGGTAAACATATTTTCAGAACTTGCTTATTAGGTATTTTGCTTGAAAAAAAATTAGCCAATTATTGAGTTGTCTGCACTGTTACTATACCCATTTTATCCATATTTCCTTGAGGATGTATTTATTTTTTAGTAAATGAGTCCTGGAAAATTATTCCTAGGTAATTTCACGTGTTCACAGGCTGTAAGACAGAGTAGAAGCCAATCGAGTAATTGGTGAAAACCAGTCGTTAAGAGGTGATGGTGGTATTTAGGTAATCAAAAAAAAAAACAAAAAAAAAAAAACACTGCCTCAGAGAACTGGAATATCTGCTTTCTCCCACTTTTCTACCCCTGGACAAATCATCTGCATGAATTAAACAATTATTTCTGTCTTAAAAATGTGGAAGTTAGATTTCATTTTGACTCAATACTCTTCTTTAAAACAAGACTTTGGGCTCATATTTGAATTTTTGTATAAATAATGAACATCTTGGTTAGTTCTTTCTCACTTGGTCTTAATATTTTTCTTTTCATTTGTCAGTGAAGTTCTTTATTTTCCTAATTTGCATGTCCTTACCTATTAAAATGGAAATTTAGAAATATAGTTTTATTTTCTTTTGGTACTACAGATTGAACTGTGGACTTCTTAGCATTCTCTCTATCATTAGGTACACACCAAGCCCAGAAATAAACATTCTTTATAGTGTTTCAGAAAGGCACATCATGGTAGCTCTGCTTGGTATAAGTCTCATGGACCTCTAAAGCAGCTATGTATTCCTTTAATAACTGGTTTATCATTTGCTCTATAATAAACTGGTAAAGTGACAATACACAGGTTTCCCTTTGCTAATACTTTTTGTCTCATATCTAGAAACCATGTTGCCTTTTATCTTTAAAAATAGTTTATATCTTCAATATAACTTTTCTTAAAGAAGGGATTCAGAGACTGCATAGTACAATTGCCCCTAAAGATCTTTGTACATCCATCTTCTCAAAGTTTCCTACTTATAGTAGCTGCTAAAGAATGTTCCAAATCCCTCACCCAATCCAAGATCCTCCCACAATTACATTTTTCTTCCACATTCTCCTTCCTATGTTGGATTTTAGTATGTGGGTAATATTTTAATAACAGAAGACAATGAACACACTAATATTCTCTGTGTTGGAATCATTTCTTATTTTGATCTGGAAGTAATAATGTACTAATTGAGTCTTGTATTTAATGGTATTTAAGATACTGTGGTTCCTTTTCATATTTAAGAGGATCTGTTAAGGGAAAGTTTGAGAAAATGTATGCCATTGTGCTTATTAATATTACACAAAATTATGTATGAGGTAAAATTGGAACATACTATGGAATAGTATATTAAAATATAGTTGCTTGTAAGTAAATAATAAATTATGAACAGAGGAAAATTAAAGGCACAGTTCCTGCCAGGCATTGTGTGCATACCTATACTTTTAGCTACTCAGGAGGCTGAAGCAGGAGGATCGCAAATTCAAGAAGAAGTGAAACCCAAGCTCAAAATCAATAAATAGATAAAAATGGTTGGGAATATAGTCCAGTGATTGAATGCTTGCCTAGCTTGTGTGAGACCCTGAGTTCAATACCCAGTACTGCAAGAGAGAGAGAGAGAGAGAGAGAGAGAGAGAGAGAGAAGAGAGATCCTTTTAGCACATGCGGTGACTCCATAAGAACAAATGTCTATGGGGCTGGGGCTGTAGCTCAGTGGTGGTGCACTTGCATAGCATGTGTGAGGCACTGGGTTCAATCCTTAGCACCGCATAAAAATAAACAAATAAAATAAAGGCATGCTGTCCATCTACAACTACAAAAAAATTTAAAAGAACAAATGTCTAATGGATAGACATTCCATGTATCATGATTGAAATGACATATATGTTTTATTTGTACTGTGCATGAAGAGGAAAACATATAGGGAAAGGAATTCTAGAACATAAAATAAAAGTTGATATCTACCAGCTTCAGTTGTGGTTTTAAAAAAATCCTCATATTCTAGAGGTAGGCAAAGTGATGTTCTTTCAGTACCCTGAAGGGCTGTGATTTCTCTCTAACATCTAGACATTGCCATGCTATTCTCTCACATGAAGGCCTTTTCCCTGATCCACTCCTCTCATGTTTCCCAAGAAGGCCTTTGCTAACTTCCAAAGCCAGTTGGAGGCCATTTCATCCCCTTGACTTTCCCCATCATAGTAGTTATCTCAGTGCACTGTGATTTCCTGTTTGCTTTTACATCCTCATAAATTCTGTGATGGAAGTGCTTGTATCTATATTGTTCACCTTCAGTACCTCAACAACTATATTGTCAGACACCCCATTGTGTGTTTGTGCAATGAAGAGGCTGAATCACAAATATTAAAACTAATATGCTGAGTTATTAACAAACTTCAAGAAATGTAATCTATAAATACGGCTCACGTTTATTGTGGTTCTTAAACTGAACATTTGGAATCAGTAACTCCACCAGGTTTGAAGCAAATAGGGTGGAGTTAAGGTTGATGCGTGGCTTCCAAAAGAAAGTCTCTTGAACCTTTAATACATATCAATTCAATTATATAGTCAACACCAGTCCCCTTCCCTCTGATAAAAGGATCTTCAAATACTGAGAACCAAAAATAATAACTTCTGTTTGTCTGAGAGTGTGCACTAAACGGTCAGGCCTCTGGGTGTCGCTGTTGACTACTCAAGAAGGAAAAAACGTAACTGGAGAGCTAGTCCACCATTTCCTGGATCCTAAAACGCAAAGAACCAGCAAATCCGACTCAGAAGATTCGGAACTCTACCAAGCTCATCCCATTAATCAACCATCTCTGTGGCCTATGAATTAAACCCATGGACTTAATTCCCTGAGGAAATAAGATTGGAGTCCATCGCGGGAAATTGGAACAGAATTCAGAGAAAAAAATATTCACCAAAAAGGAAATGACCAATTGCTTGAAATTTCGCGATGGCAGAGAACTGGCTTTGCTGTGCGTGCTCCTGTGGACTCTGTGTGGGACAGGATCTGGGCAGATCCGCTACACGGTGCTGGAGGAGCTGGAAAAGGGCTCTTTTGTGGGTAACGTCGCCAAAGACCTGGGGTTGGAGCCCCGGGAGCTGGCGGAGCGCGGAGTCCGCATCGTCTCCCGAGGTAGGACGCAGCTTTTCTCTTTGAACCTGCGAAGCGGCAGCTTGGTCACAAAGGAAAGGATAGATCGGGAGGAGCTCTGCGCTCAGAGCGCACGGTGTGTGGTAAAATTTAATATCCTGATTGAGGATAAGTTGAAAATTTTTGAAGTAGAAGTAGAAATTAAAGATATTAATGATAATGCTCCTAACTTTCTAACAGAGGAATTAGAAATAAAAATTGGTGAATTAACATTTCCTGGAACCCGATTTCCACTTAAAACTGCATTTGACCCAGATGTAGGCATGAATTCTTTACAGAACTACAAGCTCAGCTCCAATGACTACTTCTCTCTGGCTGTGAATAGTGTCCCTGATGGGACCAAATACCCAGAGTTGGTGCTGGAGCGGGCACTGGACCGTGAGAAAAAGGAAGTACACAAGCTTGAACTGTTTGCCTCTGATGGTGGTGACCCTGTCCACTCTGGCCATTTATGCATCCAAGTGATAGTTTTGGATGCGAATGACAACCCACCAGTGTTTACTCAGTCAGAGTATCATGTAAGTGTCCAGGAGAATGTGCCAGTGGGAACCCAGCTGATCACAGTGAATGCTACAGACCCTGATGAGGGATTCAATGCTCAAGTGTCCTATATTCTAAATAAAATGCCCGGAAAAATTGCTCAGGTTTTTTATCTCAACTCAGTGACTGGAGACATATCAATATTAAGAAGTCTGGACTATGAGGATACTACATTTTATGAAATTAAAATTGAAGCACAAGATGGACCAGGTCTTATTTCAAGAACCAAGATTCTAGTCACAGTTCTAGATGTGAATGACAATGCCCCAGAATTTACAATCACTTCCCTCACAGACTCAGTTCCAGAAGAGGCTACAGCTGGGAGAGAAATTGCTCTTATCAATGTCCATGACCGAGATTCTGGACAGAATGGACAAGTCACAGTTTTTGTCCTGGGAAATCTGCCATTTAATTTAGAAAAATCAATAGACCAGTATTACCGCTTAGTGACAGCCAAATCTCTAGATCGTGAACAAGTGTCTGAATATAATATCACTCTGAGAGCCACAGATGAGGGAAATCCACCTCTGTCCACAGAAGTCCACCTCACTCTTCATGTGGCAGACATCAATGACAACCCACCTGTCTTCACTCATGCTTCCTTTTCTGCCTACATTCCCGAAAACAACCCTAGAGGAGCTTCCATCTTCTCTGTTACTGCTCAGGACCCAGACAGCGACAACAATGCCCGCATCACTTATTCATTGACTGGGGATACCCTCCAAGGGTCACCGTTGTCTTCCTATATCACCATCAACTCTAACACTGGTGTCCTGTATGCACTGCACTCCTTTGATTATGAAGAATTTAGAGATATGCAGCTACTGGTGACAGCCAGCGACAATGGGGATCCTCCACTAAGAAGCAATGTATCCTTGAACCTGTTCGTGCTGGACCAGAATGACAACATCCCTGAAATCCTGTACCCCTCCCTCCCTACAGATAGCTCCACTGGTGTGGAGCTGACGCCCCGCTCTGCAGAGCCTGGATACCTGGTGACCAAAGTGGTGGCAGTGGACAGAGATTCGGGCCAGAATGCCTGGCTGTCCTATCGCCTGCTCAAGGCCAGTGAGCCAGGGCTCTTTGTGGTGGGGCTGCACACTGGAGAGGTACGTACAGCAAGAGCCCTACTGGATAGGGATGCTCTCAAGCAGAGTCTTGTAGTGATTGTGCAGGATCATGGCCAGCCTTCTCTTTCAGCCACAGTCACACTCACAATAGTAGTGGCAGACAGCATCTCTGATGTCCTGGCAGACCTGGGCAGCATCAGGACCACCACCAGTCCTGATGATTCAGACCTTACATTCTACCTGGTGGTGTCAGTGGCTACCGTCTCCTGTGTCTTCCTTGCCTTTGTCATCATGCTGCTGGTGCTCAGACTTTGGCGCTGGCGCTCATCACACCTACTCCAGGCTTCAGGAGATGGGCTGGTGAGCATGCCTACTTCACACTTTGTGGGTGTGGATAGAGTGCATGCTTTACTGCAGACATATTCCCAAGAGGTCTCCCTCACCACAGACTCAAGGAAAAGTCAACTTATCTTCCCCCAACCCAACTATGCAGACACACTCATCAGCCAGGAGAGCTGTGAGAAAGGCGAGCCTCTCCTGGTATCCCAAGATTTGCTTGAAGCCAAAGGAGACTCCAAGCTACTTGTGGTGAGTTATTTCTTTCTTTGAATAGTATGAAGAACAATTATGCCAACGTTTTAACACACATTTATTTGAGAAATAAATCAATGAGGTAGTCATTAGTTCTGTTGTCTAAATATTTGTCCTTTTCTTCTTCTGAGTCTATGGGATGGGTATGGGAGGATTATGACTAAGTAGGTCTAGGTGATTAGTTTTGGCTAATATTCTGTGAGTGGCAATACCATATGTCACTTCTTGGAGGAAGCTCTAATTGCCATTGTCAGAATATCCAGATCACTAAGCTACACTTTGAAACTTTAGCTGCAAGAACTAGGGGTGAAACTCAGTGGGAGAATGTTTGCCTAGTGTGGCCTAAGCCTTGGGTTCAATTCCCAGCACTGGAAGAAGAAAAGGAAAAGGAAAAGGAATGACAGAGGGAGGGAGGGAGGGAGGGAGGGAGGGAGGGAGGGAGGGAGGAAGGAAGGAAGGAAGGAAGGAAGGAAGGAAGGAAGGAAGGAAGGAAGGAAATGAAATGAAATTATGGCTGGTTCTTCTACCTGTGTCCTAATATTGATCTATATTGATCTGGTCCTTATACTTGTGGTAAACAGGCCTTATGATAGGAATCAAATCCAGGGCTTTGGCTCTTCCAAAACACATACTCTAATACTTAATTAAACCCTTTTTTACATTTTGTATTATTATTTATTTATTTCCATTCTGAAGATTGAACCCCAGGACCTTTCACACACTAAGCAAATGCTCTACCACTGAGTACACATTATTGTTGCCTGGGCTGGCCTTGAACTTGAGATCCTCCTGCCTTAGCCTCCTGAGTAATAGCCACTTTTTACATTTTAAAATCACTGTGATCTGAAGTGTGTCATTCCTATCAACAAAACCTATCCTGACTCACACAAACAAATTAAAAATTTTATAAATACAAACAAGTTAAGATATGTATATATAAAACTTAAAATTATGTTTGACTTCTTCCAAACCATATCACACTCTTTTTCACCTCAAGTATTCAAGGATGTGTGTGTGTGTATGTATGTGTGTATATATATATATATATATATATATATATATATATATATATATATATATATATATATATATATAGCGAGGGACTCATATTGATTCCAGACTTTTGCTTGAAGGTAAAAAGTTTCACCTAATTTGAGGCCTAAATTGTTATGAGCCTCAGAATAATATTTTTCCTCATTGAGAAGGGCTTTAAAAAGCAAAGATATGTTTCAGTCTCTGCAAGAGACTTCCAGACCATCCATTTCAATAATGGATTAGGAGTGCTAATCATGCTGTACAACTCTGTTGAGCCAAAAATCGTTGATGCATTTTGAAATTTATGAAATTTTTTCACTCATGTTATCATAAGTGGGTATTCAAAACTGGACCAAAATATATTTACTTAGATCTCAAAGGACAAATCTCTCCCTCAGCATATTAGGAAAAGCATATTAGGTGATTAGTTCGTGTGAGACAACAGAGCCTGAAGAAAATATCTTTAAGCAGAGAAAGGTATATTCTCACTCAGATATTCAAACACATCACAGAATTAACAAGTCACTAACCTTGGCATCTTTTTAGGGAACATCTTTATAGTAAGGATAAAAAATATTTAGTGGCTATTTCCAGGGGAAATTTATAGGCTCAAAGAGAATTTTCTACAAATTTCATATGAAGCATAGCCTACTATGAAGCATAGTGTATTTTCAGGTGTATCCTGAAAATACACTGAGCATATGAATTTCCTTACTTGTGTGTAGACAATGAAAAAGTCTCCGACACACTATTTTCAATAGAAAGGATTTTTTGAAGGACAGGCAAAATTCACTAGAAAGAAAAGGAGGAAAATACATTATAAAAGGAACAGATTATATAAAGGCATGAACTAGAGAAAACTTGTGTTAGGAAAGCAGATAATAGTCTATTTTGACTGGAGTATTAGATGAGCACTGCAAAATAGTAGAATAACTGTTTAGTTGGCATCTTAATCCATTGTTTGTTGCTGTAACAAAATACCTGAGACTGGGAAATTTATAAAAACAGATATTTGTTTAGTTGATGGTTCCAGAGTCTAGGATATCCAAGAGAATGGTGCCATCATCTGCTTAGCATCTGATGAGAGCCTTCTTATAGGGTAATGACATGGCAGAGGTCATCAATTCACAGAGGTAGGTGCTTTTGTCATAAAGTCACTCATGTGATAACCTAATAATCCATTCATGACTCAATCACCACTCAGAGATCCAACCTCAAAATAAAATTAACAGTTGGATTTGGGAATTACATTTCTAACACATAAAATTTGTGGAACACCTTCAAATTATAGCAGCATCTAAGTTGATAATGTATTTGAAATAAAGGGATTTGCTTCTCTGAATTATGCAGGACCAGGATAAATTCTAAAATAGAGTATCTAAGAATCTTCAGTATCTATCCAGGAATTACCAGTGATCAAGTCAAATCCATTTTATTCATTAATGGTGTAAACTGATGAGCCAAGAATTGCAGTTGCACATGCATTGATATATATGAAAATACTGGTCTCATAAAAACATATATGGCTTGGGCTGGGGATGTGGCTCAAGGAGTAGTGTGCTCACCTGGCATGCATGTGGCCCGGGTTCAATCCTCAGCACCACATACAAACAAAGATGTTGTGTCCGCTGAAAACTAAAAAAATAAATAAATATTTAAAAAATTCTCTCTCTCTCTCTCTCTCTCTCTCTCTCTCTCTCTCTCTCTCTCTCTCTCTTTAAAAAAAAGCATATATGGCTTATACAAGAATGATTATTGTAAAAGCATGTGTGTGCCCAAATATTAACTGGTCCCTTTAATAAAATATCAGGTTCTTGTCTACTTTACTAGGAATGTTATATTTTAAAAATAAGAAAAATACATTAAAATAATTCTAGAACCTTTGAACCTTTACTCCTTTTTTTTCCCCCAAAACCTAGTCTTTGAAAAAGTGTTACTAGACTAATGGAGTATATATGGAGAAATTAAGATACTAAATAAGAGAAGTTATTCCTATGAATTTGAAGAAAGGTAAGGATCATAGTCCACTAAAAATGTATATTAAATCCTTTAACTTGTTTGGATACACCAGTCATGTCTGAGTTCATAAATACCATATAGTAAAATCACTGAAGATATTTTTACACCCAAAAACGGGGGGAGGGGAATGATTTATGCCTTTCAAAGCAAAAAAAAGAAGACTGTAAAATGATGAAGACATTTGTGAGATTGTGAAAAACAAGAAAATTTAAAGGAAAATATGAATATTTAGTTTTTTCAAGCAAATTAAAAGACAAGGCATATAGAGGGGGAAATGTACTCTGAGGATAAATAGCTGGGCGATACGCAGTTATCCAAAATGACCTCCAGGCGCCGCTGTCGACCAAAGGGAAGAGAACAGTTCTAATTTCTGCAGGAGAGTCAAGCCAGTGCTTTCCGTTTTATTCAGCGCATATCAGAAAGCAGTCGCTGCTCCAGTGCACTCTCAAGAGCCCAGTAAATGGTCTTATCTTCGAATCACGAAAGTCTAGGGTGCTGTCATTGCCTTTTAAAAATATATCCCAGAGAAACCTTGAAAAGAAGCTTCCTGGAGAGATCAAGAAATGCAGAGGAATGCCAGAGAAACTGATACAATGCGAAGTCAGGTACTGTTTCCCTTCCTGCTGTCTTTGTTCTGCGGGGCCATCTCCCAGCCCATTCGATACTCAATTCCAGAGGAGCTGGCCAAGGGCTCTCGAGTGGGGAACCTCGCCAAGGATCTGGGGCTCAGTGTCCAGGAGTTGCCAGCTCGAAAACTGCGGGTTAGTGCAGAGGATTATTTCAGTGTTAGTGCAGAGAGTGGGGACTTGTTAGTGAGCGGCAGGATAGATAGAGAGAAGATTTGCGGGAGAAAATCTGAGTGTGCACTGGAATTCGAATCAGTCATTGAGAACCCAATGAATATTTTCCACGTGATTATTGATATCCAAGATATTAATGACAATGCACCATGTTTCATTGCAAAAGAGATTGAATTAGAAATTTGTGAGTCAGCATTACCAGGGGTAAAATTCCCTCTGGATTCTGCACAAGATGCAGATGTAGAAAGTAACTCACTGAAGATATATACTATCAGCTCCAATGAATACTTCTCTTTGTCGACAAAAGAAAGTCCGGATGAAAGTAAATATCCAGAATTGTTGCTGGAAAAACCTCTAGACAGGGAACATCAGAACTCCCATCGCTTAATCCTAACCGCCATCGATGGTGGGGAACCGCCTCTAAGCAGCACCACCCAGATTCGGATCAAAGTCACTGACGCCAACGATAATGCTCCGGTGTTCAGCCAGGACATATACAGAGTTAGTCTCAAAGAAAATGTGCCCCAGGGAACTTCCGTGCTGCGAGTGATGGCCACAGATCAGGACGAAGGCATTAATGCAGAGATCACCTATGCCTTCCTCAATGCTCCTACAAGTGCTAGCCTCATTTTCCATCTCAATCCAAATACGGGCGATATCACAACTAACGGTACATTGGACTTTGAAGAAAGAAATAGATACGTGTTGGGTGTGGAAGCCAAGGATGGAGGGGTGCACACAGCTCATTGTAATGTTCAGATTGAAGTTGTTGATGAAAATGACAATGCCCCAGAGGTGACATTTATGTCCTTTTCTAACCAGATTCCAGAGGACTCAAACCTTGGAACCATAATAGCCCTCATTAGGGTGCGAGACCGGGATTCTGGGCAAAATGGTCTGGTGACCTGCTATATTCAGGAAGAGGTTCCCTTTAAATTAGAATCCACTTCCAAGAATTATTACAAGCTGGTAATTGACAGGGCCCTAAACCGGGAAGAGACCGCAGAGTACAATGTTACCATCACAGCCAACGACAGGGGCAAGCCATCCCTTTTCTCCACAGCAAGCGTCACCCTCTACATCGCGGACATCAATGACAATGCGCCGGTTTTCCAGCAGGCTTCCTACACGGTCCATATAGCTGAGAACAACCCACCTGGAGCCTCCATCGCTCAGGTCAGTGCCTACGACCCGGACTTGGGCACCAATGGCCAAGTCTCCTACTCCATCATGGCCAGCGACCTGGAGCCTCAGGTACTGTCGTCCTATGTGTCCGTGAGCGCACATAGTGGGGTGGTGTTCGCGCAGCGAGCCTTCGACCACGAGCAGCTACGCGTCTTCCAGCTGACGCTGCAAGCGCGAGACCATGGCTCACCAGCTCTCAGCGCCAACGTGAGCCTGCGCGTGTTGGTAGGAGACCGCAACGACAACGCGCCACGGGTGCTCTACCCCGCGCTCGCTCCCGATGGCTCAGCGCTCTTCGACACTGTGCCGCGCGCCGCGGAGCCCGGCTACCTGGTCACCAAGGTGGTGGCGGTGGACGCGGACTCGGGACACAATGCCTGGCTATCCTACCACGTGCTGCAGGCCAGCGATCCCGGACTCTTCAGCCTGGGGCTGCGCACTGGAGAGGTGCGCACAGCGCGTGCCTTGGGCGACAGGGATTCGACTCGCCAGCGCCTACTGGTTGCTGTGCGTGATGGTGGACAGCCACCCCTTTCCGCCACTGCCACGCTGCACCTGATCTTCGCGGATAGCCTGCAAGAGGTCTTGCCAGACCTCAGCGATGACCCTCTGCCCACTGACCCCCAGTCTGAGCTGCAGTTTTACCTGGTGTTGGCCTTGGCCTTGATTTCTGTGCTGTTCCTTCTGGCGGTGATTCTAGCTATTGCTCTGCGCCTGAGACACTCCTTCAGTTCTGCTTCCTGGGGTTGTTTTCAGTCTGGTCTCAGCTCCAAGTCTGGACCTGTGGTTCCCTCCAACTACAGCGAGGGGACTATGCCCTATTCCTACAATCTATGCGTTGCCTCGCATTCTGCAAATACAGAGTTTAATTTTCTTAACATAACACCGGAAGTGGCTCCTCCTCAGGATCTTCTATGTGATAACCCTTCTATAGCTGGTTGTGCCAATAATGAAGACCTTAAACTCTCCTATGATTCTTCTTTTTCCTCTCAGGTAAGTTTCCGTAAACCTGTCTACATTTTTATATACTGTATTTGCTTCTCCATTGTGCATAATTAATTTTGGCCAATTTTCATGGTTCTGGTGATGGTATCACAAGAGGAGATTGTCTGCAGAATATGAGGCATAGACGAAAAGATAGAGATGAGTTCTTTCATTGTGTAAAATTACCTGAGTACTAATTTTCAGTCTTTATTGTTGGCATTTCTCTGCGGTTGGCAACTCTTGCTAGGGAGCTGTTTCCTATATATCAACACCCTTAGTAATAACAGTGCACTTTCTTAGTTAATCTTTGAAACTATTCTTAAGTTTATGCTTAACCTTTATTAATAGGTCTACAGATCTTTCTGCCCGAATTAAAGTTTACCTTCATCTTCATCAACTACATTCTAGTTGTTTACCTTTTTGCTGAAACATTTGTTTAATGCAGCCTTCCAATAATTAAGCTTGTAATTAGCACTTGTATTATCACAAGTAGTAAACACTGTCATATTTTACATTTGAATCACTAACTTTGGATCAATATTATTCCCACTAACACTTTCACTCTAGGATATTTCATCATTTTCTTAACTATTCTTTGTTTTAATGCTGCTTATACTTTTATACTTTATTACTATTATAAGAAGGAATGTGAATGACATTTATTTATAAAGCATTTTCTCTATTCTTATTATTTATTTAATATAAATTTTTAAGAATTGAGTCAAATTTATAAGTAGTTATAGATTTTTATGCATATAATCAAATTTATTTCCAAAACATCTCATTTTAATCTCCTACTTCTCATTAACTTAAGGACTGTGAAAAATACCTTTAATCTACTCACTCAAAGTCTGAAGATTTTAAGATTCTGTATAGTTAATAGAATTTTGTGTCTCATTAAAATATAACAATTCTCTATTTTTCTGGTGCTGGGAATCAAACCCAGATCTTTATTCATTCTAGGCAAGTGCTTGACCATGGAGTACATTCCCAATGCTCCCAATTTGAGTCATTTTTATGTGCTAATTTTGAAGTGAGAATAACCTCAAAGAATGGTGACATTTTATCTCAAGTTACTCAATAAAACTATAAAATATACAATAATAGTTCATATGTAACTACTAAAGTATTACCTTTGCTGGTTATTTTTAAGATCAAGGCTATAAGAAACAGAAATGATGGTCAAATAATACCATTGGTAATGATAAAATAAGACTACTGGATGTCTTATACAAAAAAATCACTGAACTATTATCTTTTCTTTACAGTAAAGTTTAACTTTTCTTTTTACTCCTCTTGTTTTTTCTAACATCAGGGTTATTGACCCCTTATTTGAGGCTTTACTTTGCATGAGTAATTCATTCACAAAACACTGAAAAATATTTGTTGGGTGTTTACTCTATGCAAGTTGCTGTTCTGAAGGTTGAGGACACACTGTGAACAGGACAGTCACAAGCATACTTGTGGCCTAGAAGCTCCTGTATACAAAATTAACAAGCAAATTCTCTTTTAAAACATAGAATCAGGGGCTGGGGCTGTAGCTCAATGGTAGAGCACTTGCCTAGCACATGTGAGGCACTGGATTCAATTCTAATATAATTGGATAAATAAAGATCCATCGACAACTAAAAAAAATATTTTTTTAAAAAATCATAGAATCATTTTTGACCAGCCCCTTTGCACAGGAATAAGACTGTCTCTTGAACAACAGGAATTTTCTTGTAAAGGAATTGAAAAGTTGCCCCGATTTGAAAGGTTGAACTCAAGTGAGGAAACTTGGTTCCACATAGTTAGGGACTACAGCTGGATCTCCAAGTTCTGGGGCCACTGTCTTTTCATCTATAGCTTTCCTCCACTTTTCAAATCCACCCTTGTTCCTGGGAGAAATGAACATGTCCCTCACACAATACACTGTCCTGAAAATGGACTACAGGGATGAAGAATGCGAAAACTAAGAAGAGGTAAAAGCATTCTTTGCCCTCAAACTCAACACATTATTTCTCTAAGAAAATAAATAACTTTATAAATCTTATTGTAGAGGAAGCTTTGGGTTATTCCTGGATTTTAATTGCAAATTAAACAACCGGAATTTGGCTTTTATTCTCCCTGGGAGAAATAGGAATGGAAAAGGTGTATAAAAGTGGATACTTTTATCTGGAATAAATTGCAATAACAGGTTAGGACTCTGAGTGTCGCTGTTCAACAATCGGGGGGGAAAGACAGAATTTAATTGGAACAAGATTTCCGCAGTACAAAGAACTGGTTCTGGGGCTGTAGGGTAGCTTCAGACTGGACCCTCCAGAACTCCAGCATCCAAGGTGGAAGTGCATTATCTTAGAACCAACAGATCGTAGGACTGTCAGGCCTCCAAGAGAGAATACCCAAGCCGGGGCAATTCCGCAGCGGGGCTGTAATGGCGGCTAACCTTTATCCACCAGACTCCAGCGGACTGATTTGTATCTGCATTCTCCTGGGGGCCCTGTGGCAAATACCGGCGGAACAGATCCGCTACTCGGTGCCTGAGGAGCTGGAGAAAGGCTCTGCGGTGGGCCACATTGCCAAGGACCTGGGGCTGGAGCCTCGGAAGCTCACGGAGCGCGGAGTCCGCGTCGTCTCCAGAGGTAAAACTCAGCTCTTTGCTCTGAACCCGAGAAGCGGCAGCTTGGTCACCGCTGGCAGGATAGACCGGGAGCAGCTCTGTGACAGATCTCCAAAGTGTATGGCAAACCTGGAAATTTTCCTAGAGGACAAAGCAAAGATTTTTGGAATAGAAGTGGAAATAATCGATGTTAATGATAACTCGCCCACCTTTGGAACAGAGCAGAGGGAAATAAAAGTTGCTGAAAATGAAAATCCTGGAGCACGATTTCCTCTGCCTGAGGCTTTTGATCCGGATGTGGGAGTAAATTCCTTGCAAGGTTATCAGCTCAGCTCGAATGTTCACTTCTCTCTGGATGTGCAAAGTGGGGCAGATGGAATTAAGTACCCGGAGTTGGTGCTGGAGCAGGCCCTAGATCGCGAGGAAGAGGCGGTTCTCCACCTCGTTCTTACTGCCTTTGACGGAGGTGACCCAATCCGCTCTGGTACTGCCAGTATTCATGTAATACTTTTGGACATCAATGATAATGCTCCTGTATTCACTCAACCGGAGTACCACATAAGTGTTCAGGAGAACTTGCCTGTGGGTACCCGCCTACTCACCATAAAAGCCACTGATCCTGATGAAGGAACCAACGGGGAAGTGACTTATTCTTTCCGAAACGTAAGAGACAAAATATCCCAGCTATTTCAGTTGAATTCTCTGACAGGGGACATAATAATATTGGGGGATCTAGATTATGAGGACTCTGGATTTTATGACATAGATGTAGAAGCTCATGATGGACCTGGTCTCCGAGCCAGAAGTAAGGTACTGGTGACCGTTTTGGACGTAAATGACAATGCTCCAGAAGTCACGGTTACCTCTCTCACCAGCTCAATCCAAGAAACCTCTTCTCCAGGTACAGTAATTGCAGTTTTCAATGTGCATGATGGTGACTCAGGAGAGAATGGATTTGTCACTTGTTCTATTCTGGATAATCTGCCATTCAGGCTTGAAAAGACCTATGGAAATTACTATCAACTCTTGATACATAGAACTCTGGACAGGGAAGAAGTTTCAGAATATAACATTACGATAACTGCCACTGACCAGGGAAGTCCTCCTCTGTCTACAGAGACTCATATCTCACTGCAGGTGATGGACATCAATGATAATCCACCCACCTTCACACATGCATCCTATTCTGCCTACATTCTGGAAAACAACCCCAGAGGAGCATCCATCTTATCCATGACAGCCCAGGACCCTGACAGTGGTGAGAATGCCCATGTCACCTACTCTCTGGCAGAGGACACCATCCAGGAGAAAACTTTGTCCTCCTATGTCTCCATCAACTCCAACACTGGTGTCCTGTATGCACTGTGCTCCTTTGATTATGAGCAGCTCCAACACTTGAAGCTACTGGTGACAGCCAGGGACAGTGGGAACCCTCCACTCAGCAGCAATGTATCTCTGAGCCTGTTTGTGCTGGATCAGAATGACAACATTCCTGAAATCCTGTATCCTGCCCTCCCCACTGATGGTTCTACTGGTGTGGAGCTGGCTCCCCGTTCAGCAGAGCCTGGATATCTGGTGACCAAAGTGGTGGCAGTGGACAGAGACTCAGGACAGAATGCCTGGCTGTCCTACCGCTTGCTCAAGGCCAGTGAACCAGGGCTCTTCTCAGTGGGGCTGCATACTGGTGAGGTGCGCACAGCACGGGCCCTGCTGGATAGAGATGTGCTGAAGCAGAGTCTTGTGGTGACTGTCCAGGACCATGGCCAGCCCCCTCTGTCAGCCTCTGTCACACTCACCATAGCTGTGGCTGACAGCATCCCTGATGTCCTGGCAGATCTGGGCAGCATCAGGACTACCGACCCTGATGGTTCAGACCTCACCCTCTACTTGGTGGTGGCAGTGGCTGCTGTCTCCTGTGTCTTCCTTGCCTTTGTCATTTTGCTGTTGGCACTCAGGCTACGACGCTGGCACATGAATCGCCTACTTCATGCTGCAAGTAGCAGGTTTGGTGAAGTGTCTGTACCACAATTTGTAGGCATGGATGGGATGCAGGCATTCCTTCAGACCTATTCCCATGAGGTCTCCCTCACTGCAGACTCCAGGAAGAGCCACCTGATATTCCCTCAGCCCAACTATGCAGACACGCTCATCAGCCAGGAGAGTTGTGAGAAAAATGAGCCTCTTCTAGTTCCACAGGATTTAGGTGAAACTAAAGGAGACCCCAATCTTCTTCAGGTGAGTCAATCCTATAATCCATCCTAACACACTGAAACATAGGCACAGAGTTTTGTAAATGTCTCCAATTATGTTAAGATATGTAATATACTAAATAAAGGCACCTCTTTATTAATATTTTGTTATTTTTAAAATAACAAATAATAATGTAAATAACATTTACTAAACAAAGGAACTATTCATTCATTTTTTTCTTTCTTTTCTTTTTGGAAATGGTGAGGATTGAATCCAGGTCCTTGGGTATGCTAGGCAAGCACTACATTACCAAGCTACCTCCCCAGCTGTGATCATTTATTATGTATTCTCTTTAGTCTTCATTCAGTAGGAATGATTTAATTTTATACCTATAAACCACTTATCTATTTGTTTGTTTATTTACTTATTTGGTACTGGGAATTGAACTCAGGGGCAATTAACCACTGAGTCACATTCCCCAGCCCTTTTTTGTATTTTATTTAGAGGCAGGTTCTCACTAAGTAGCTTAGGGCTTTGCACACTTGCTTGAGGCTGGCTTTGAACTCTAGATCCTCCTGCCTCAGCCTCCCAAGGCGCTAGGATTACAGGTGTGCACCACCACGCCCATCTCCACTCACTCTTTTAAATGCTGCTTTCTCATATGCATTACTAAAAGGATAGATAAGACTTGTGAAATAGAAGTCGATTCTATAAATTTATATTTATAACATTCTTTCTCATGATGCTAATGTTGAATGTGGACTGCATATTTTTAAAATTTCCTCTTTTTGCATTCTACCATGCTTTGCTTAAAGCTTACTTTTCTTTCTTTTTTCATTTTAATCAGACAGTGGCAATTTATAAATAATGGGGGAAATTCTTAACTTTTAGAAATAATTTTAACAGTGATATTGTCTCAATGGAATGGTATATTTCATATTTTGCTGTTACCTGATCTGAGATGAAGCAGAAATGACTTTGTGTGATTCCTTTGGTGCACTTCCATGATTAACAAAAATATTGCCCATTCTATTTCACTCATATTTAAGTAGAGTGCAGGAGAAATTTGTTTGTTTGTTGTTTTTTTTTTTTTTTTTTTTTTTTTTGTGTGTGTGTGTGGTGCTGGGTATGAACCCAGGGCCTTGGGCATGCTAGGCAAGTGCTCAATTACTAAGCTACACTGCCAGCCCTGTAGGAGTTAATTTTTAACATCTTCTAAATTACTTATCATAACACCAGTGTTGAGTCCCACCTTGATTTCTAAGGAAAGCATAACTTTTTGAAGTCTTTCCCCAACCCCATCAGTTAAACCTCTTACAAAGGCTGTGTGACTTGGATTCTGAATTGTATTATTTATGCTGCTTAGTAAATTGACTTCATCCCTATCTATCCTTATTCCTACAAACTATTCTCAAATAGTTCTATCACTATGTGGCACTGGAATGGACTGATATAGGATAAAATTTTTTGTGTGTAACTGATATACAAAACTTTTGTTCCTTTTGCTTTCATATAGTTCTGTGGGTTAGTTCACAATTCATGAATGCCTATGCCTGAGCAATTTAGGACTTTTTGATATCTGGAAGTTGTAGCAAGTCTGTGGATTATGGCTTATCCCAATTTGAGAAGGAGTGTTGTAATTTCTATGTAGTTTTGTATTCATGGGAAGCTGTGGTACAATAAAATAAGTTGTAATGAGATATTCGACAATTAGCTGGCTTGGAGAGAAGAAAGAGGAAATAAGTGAATATTTCACGTATAATTTGATAATGATCAATTTATCTAAAACTGGATCAAATATATTCAGATGTTGGCATTAAGAATATGTTCCAGGGCTGGGGTTGTGGCTCAGTGGTAGAGTACTTGCCTAGTACTCCTGAGGCACTAGGTTTGGTCCCCAGCACCCACTTAAAAAAAAACCTAAATAAACAAAATTAAGTTATTGTGTCAATCTTCAATTAAAAATATTTTTTAAATATGTTTCAGAATCAAACTGATACATATTTCAATGCCTGTGAAAGCCATAGATAATTTATAACCTAATATCAATGGAAAATATGTTTTTGTTTGAATAGGCACTATGTTCCTCTTAGAAAATAATAATTCTGATTTTAAAATTCTTGTATATTTATACAGTGGGCAACTAGATAGCTATAAAGATAAATGAGAAGCCTCTGTGTACTTGTATGAGATGATCCTCAAGATATGATGAGTCCCCCATACTAAACATATTTAAATATATAAATATAAATAGCTATATATATAAACAAGGTAAAAATTATGGTATGTTGTATGCTCATATTTGTGTAAAAGGAGGGATAACATTTATTAAAATTTGCACTATGTGGAACATGTCTCTGAAGGATACACATGACACATTATACTTATTTCACTTGAGAGAAAATGTTACACAATACAGGGATTGGAGTAAGAACATATGCAATATGTACCTTCAGAATTTGGAACAATATAATAAATTGTCTATTTAAATACAAATAAATACTCCATAATTTTAAAAAAGAAAAGGGAAAAAACTTCAAACGTTTACAAGCCATTAGTGCAGTTCCCCCGGAAAACCTCTGGGCGTCGCTGCAAGTCAAAAGAAGAGAAAGATCGTATAGGAAGACGCGTTTGGGAGACTCAGAGGGTAACTTCCTGCTCAAACCAAACACATAGAAGAGGTCCGTACAAATTCGGATACAGAAAACAAAAGCAGGAAAAGTGACCATCCAAGCCATCCAAGGGAGGGCTTGTTCCTCCTACCTCAAAGAATCAGGGCGGCGGACGGAGACGCACGATGACGCCAAGCGCCCGGAGGAGCAGGCTGGCGCTGTTGCTTCAGGTACTGTTGCCTTTCTTGCTGTCTTTGTTCTGCCGGGCTCTCCCAGACCAAATCCACTACTCGATTCCGGAAGAGCTGGATAAGAACACAGTGGTAGGAAACCTCGCCAAGGATCTGGGGCTCAGTGTCCAGGATTTGCCAGCCCGGAAACTGAGGATTAGCGCAGAAAAGGAATATTTCACTTTAAACCCACTGAGTGGGGACTTAACTGTGCGTGACAGAATAGACCGAGAGCAAATTTGCGGGAAGCAGCCTCAGTGTATTCTGGATTTCGATACTGTCGCTGAAAACCCATTTAATATTTATCACGTAGCAGTCATTGTGCAGGATATAAATGACAACACTCCATTATTCAAACAGAGTAAAATTGACTTAAAAATTGGAGAATCCACCAAACCAGGTACAACATTTCCATTAGACCCAGCTCTGGACTCAGATACTGGTCCTAATTCACTGCAAAGATACCACCTTAATGACAATGAATACTTTGATCTCGCAGAAAAACAGGCTCCAGATGGACGTAAATATCCTGAGTTGATTTTGAAACAGTCTCTGGACAGGGAAGAGCACAATTTTCATCAGCTGGTTCTCACAGCTGTGGATGGGGGGGAACCACCTCAAAGTGGTACCACCCAGATCCAAATTCAAGTCACTGATGCCAACGATAACCCTCCAGTGTTCAGCCAGGATGTATACAGGGTCACCCTGCGGGAGAATGTCCCCCCAGGCTTCTCAGTGCTTCGAGTGATGGCCACTGACCAAGATGAGGGTGTCAATGCAGAGGTCACCTATTCCTTTCATAATGTGGATGAACAAGTGGAACATTTTTTCAACTTAGACAAAAGAACAGGAGAAATCACAACAAAGGATAATTTGGATTTTGAAATTGCTAACAGTTACACTCTGAGTATAGAAGCAAAAGATCCTGGAGATCTAGCATCCCATTGCAGTATCCAAGTTGAAATTCTCGATGAGAATGATTGTGCACCTGAAGTGATTGTGACTTCAGTCTTTGCTCCCCTGCCAGAAGATTCACCACCAGGAACAGTGATTGCCTTGATAAAAACGAGAGACAGAGACTCAGGAGACAATGGAGAAGTTTACTGTGAAATTCGGGGACATTCAGAGTTTATATTGAAATCTTCCTTGAAGAACTACTACAAGCTAATGACAGACCGGGTTCTAGACCGGGAGGAGATCCCAGAATACAACATCACCATCACAGCCACCGACAGGGGCAAGCCACCTCTCTCCTCCACGATAAAGATCACCCTGCACATCTCAGATGTCAATGATAATGCGCCAGTTTTCCAACAGAGCTCCTACGTGGCCCATGTGGCTGAGAACAATCCACCTGGAGCCTCCATCACTCAGGTCAGTGCCTATGATCCGGACTTGGGCCCCAATGGTCAAGTCTCCTACTCCATCATGGCCAGCGACCTGGAGCCTCAGGTACTGTCGTCCTATGTGTCCGTGAGCGCACATAGTGGGGTGGTGTTCGCGCAGCGAACCTTCGACCACGAGCAGCTACGCGTCTTCCAGCTGACGCTGCAAGCGCGAGACCATGGCTCACCAGCTCTCAGCGCCAACGTGAGCCTGCGCGTGTTGGTAGGAGACCGCAACGACAACGCGCCACGGGTGCTCTACCCCGCGCTCGCTCCCGATGGCTCAGCGCTCTTCGACACTGTGCCGCGCGCCGCGGAGCCCGGCTACCTGGTCACCAAGGTGGTGGCGGTGGACGCGGACTCGGGACACAATGCCTGGCTATCCTACCACGTGCTGCAGGCCAGCGATCCCGGACTCTTCAGCCTGGGGCTGCGCACTGGAGAGGTGCGCACAGCGCGTGCCTTGGGCGACAGGGATTCGACTCGCCAGCGCCTACTGGTTGCTGTGCGTGATGGTGGACAGCCACCCCTTTCCGCCACTGCCACGCTGCACCTGATCTTCGCGGATAGCCTGCAAGAGGTCTTGCCAGACCTCAGCGATGACCCTCTGCCCACTGACCCCCAGTCTGAGCTGCAGTTTTACCTGGTGTTGGCCTTGGCCTTGATTTCTGTGCTGTTCCTTCTGGCGGTGATTCTAGCTATTGCTCTGCGCCTGAGACACTACTTCAGTTCTGCTGCCTGGGGTTGCTTTGAACCAGGTTTGAGCTTCAAGTCTGGGCCTGGGGTTCTCCCCAATCACAGTGAAGGAACATTGCCCTATTCTTACAATGTGTGTGTTGCCTCACAATCAGCTAAAACAGAGTTTAATTTTCTCAATGTGACACCAGAAATGGCTCCTCCTGAGGATCTACTCTGTGAAGATGCCTCTTGGGTACCATGTACAAATCATGGCAACACTAATGTTCCCTTTGCCTCAGATACTACTTTAAAGGTGAGCTTTGACTCATTTATTTTCACTTGGGGCCTTCGTATTTCTTTTAAAAACATGTAACTGGGATGAGACACTTTGTTGCATGTTTTATTGTCTTGTGAGTCATATTTGGTCAATGTTCTTCCTTAATTATCTTAATCTTTTCTAACTAAACATTAAATATTGGTTTTCTATCTGAAGTAGGAAGTTTATTTGTCTGTAATTACAAGTGTTTACCACAAGAGATACTCTTTTTCTTCCTGTCTTTATATTCCTTTCATCTAAAGGTTGATTACTATTGGGAATTTAAGCAATTGCTTTTACCTTCATGGTAAAGTTTAGCTTTATTTTCTCTTGAATTTATAGCACTTAAGACGTAAGAGATTACTCAACTTAATAGTTTATGGAAATGGTGGGGGAGCTACCCAGGTCATGGCTTGCTAACAACAGAAAATGCACAAAACATTGTTCCATTGATTTGAAATCAACACTATTTAAATGTCTTAGCAAGCTGAGTGTCCTGGTATCTCAGATTTTTTTTTCAGCGCTAGGGATCAAACCCAGGGCCAATATATTAGGCAAATGCTCCATCACTGAGCTACATCACTAAACCCCAGATGAATTCTTAAAGGATGAACAGTGTTCAAAGGCTGAAGTATCTATTATTAAGAGTGCATTTTAATAAATGTGAGAAATCATCCTCTTTCCTGCATATTAATAAATTGTTCCTGATAAAAATTATACATTGAAGAAATTTCTGAAACCTATGTTTATGTCATCTTCTACCAAATACTACTTCAAACTTTATGACTTTTAATTTTAACATTATAGATGTAGAACATCTCATTTAAAAAATTTTTCTATCAAGGTGCCATTAAGTAAAAAATGCTTTTCTCACTTGACAGACTCTTTGAAAGCCAAAAAATATCTATTTTCCCAACCATAATTTTTTTATATGTTATCATGCAAAAGTAATAACACTAAATATCTGTCTCAACATGAAAACACCTCTGCGCAGTAAATATCTAGGTACACTTTTCTATATGAATGATAAACTAAAGCCCTGTACTCCACAGTCATTATATTGATTTCTACCAAAAGCTTATCACTATACAGTGTCTCACTATGCATATTTGAATAATGTAATAGGAAAATATAATTAATGCACAGTTAATCCAGCATAAACTCAATGTAGCTGCCATATTCTTAGATTAAAAATCTATAAACTTTCTCAAAGACTTCACAAGTAACAGAGGCCTATACTTTTCTGCATATGACACTTAATAGAATTTTCAAATCAGTAGGCCTCTTTGAGAAGGCCTCCCGGGTTTGTTTTCTTGGCATTCTTACGTACAAATGTGAAGGTTTTCCTAAGTGTATCCCAAAAAAATTTAAAATTGGCAAAGGTAAGAATTTAAGTATTTTAATTAAAGAAACTCAAGTGGTAAATAAATGATAGAGGTTCAATGGTACATAAAATAAAACTTCTAAGAAAGTAAAAAAGAATATAATAATTGGTCTCAGCGGTTTGTGAAACTGTTTCAGATTTGAAACTTGATTAAATATAAACAATGTCAACAATACATTAAGGATATGCAAAATTATTGGAAATAAAAATATAACTAAAGTCATGGGAAATAAAAATAGAATTGGTGTAGTAACTGATTAGGACTCTGAGCGTCGCTGTTCACCAAAGTGGGAAAGAATCTGTCACAGAAGCAACTGGACTCTCAGCTTCTTCCATACTAAACACGACTAGGCAAGCTTCTGGGAACTGCCGCCCGTCCCAATTCCGCCAAAGAATATGCTCTCCTCGATTTTAAAGAAATAAGGAAACAGCAGGCTGAACCAGGACTAACAGAATTGAGGGAAGAGAAAGCAATGGCGAATCTACTGAGGCGCTGGGGCTGCGGAGACCTGCTTTTGTCCTTCATGCTTCTGGGAACGCTGTGCCAGCCAGGGTCCGGGCAGATCCGCTACTCGGTGCCCGAGGAATTAGAGAAAGGCTCCTTCGTGGGCAATATCGCCGAGGACCTGGGTCTACAACCGCAGGAGCTGGTGGAGCACGGAGTCCGCATCGTCTCCAGAGGTAGGACGCAGCTTTTCTCTCTGAACCCGCGAAGCGGCAGCTTGGTCACAGGGGAAAGGATAGATCGGGAGGAGCTCTGCGCTCAGAGCGCGCGATGTCTGGTGAACTTTAACATCTTGGTTGAGAATAAAATGAAAATTTATGGAGTAGAGGTGGAAATAGTTGATATTAATGATAACTTTCCTAGATTCCGGGAGGAGGAACTAAAAGTAAAAGTTAATGAAAACGCAGCTGTGGGAACTCGCTTAGTGCTTCCCTTCGCACGAGATGCGGATGTGGGTGTGAACTCCCTCCAGAGTTACCAGCTGAGCACCAATCTTCACTTCTCCCTGGACGTGAAGAGCGGAACTGACGGGCAAAATTACCCTGAGTTAGTGTTGGAAAGGCCCCTGGACCGCGAGAAAGAGGCGATTCACGAACTCCTTCTCACAGCCTTAGATGGCGGAGACCCAGTACTCTCTAGCACCACGCGGATCCGCGTGGCAGTCCTGGACGCAAATGATAACGCGCCCCTCTTCACCCGATCCGAATATAGAGTGAGTGTTCCAGAGAGCATACCTGTGGGAACTCAGCTACTGACTCTGACCGCCACAGATGCAGATGAGGGAATAAATGGGAAAGTGACCTACTCTTTTCGCAATGAAGAAGACAAAATTTCGGAGACGTTCCAACTTGATTCCACTCTGGGGGAAATCTCAACTATTCAATCCCTGGACTATGAAGAATCCAGATTCTACCTCATGGAAGTGGTAGCTCAAGATGGAGGTGCTCTTCTTGCTAGTGCTAAGGTGCTGATCACAGTACAAGATGTGAATGACAATGCCCCAGAAGTGATACTCACTACTTTTAGCAGTTCTGTTTCTGAAGACTGTCTTCCTGGGACCATAATCGCACTGTTTAGCATACATGATGTTGATTCTGGGGAGAATGGTGAGACTTCATGTTCTATTCCGAAGAACTTGCCTTTCAAATTAGAAAGGTCAGTTGATAATTACTATCACCTATTAACAACAAGAACTCTGGACAGAGAAGAGACTTCAGATTATAATATCACAGTAACTGTTACCGACCATGGCACCCCACCCCTGTCTACAGAAAATCAAATTTCCCTGAAAGTAGCAGACATCAATGACAACCCACCTACCTTCTCTCAGGCCTCCTACTCTACTTCAATCCCAGAGAACAACCCCAGAGGAGTTTCTATCTTCTCTGTGACAGCCCATGACCCTGACAGTGGTGATAATGCTAGGATCACTTACTCCCTGGCAGAATATACATTACAGGGAGTGCCTCTATCCTCCTATGTCTCCATGAACTCAGACACTGGTGTCCTGTATGCACTACGTTCCTTTGACTATGAGCAGTTAAGAGACTTGCAGCTACTGGTGAAAGCCAGTGACAGTGGGAACCCTCCACTCAGCAGCAACGTGTCACTGAACTTATTTGTGCTGGATCAGAATGACAACATCCCTGAGATCCTGTACCCCACCATTCCTACTGATGGTTCCACTGGTGTAGAGCTGGCACCCCGCTCTGCAGAGCCTGGATACCTGGTGACCAAGGTGGTGGCAGTGGACAGAGACTCAGGACAGAATGCCTGGCTGTCCTACCGCCTGCTCAAGGCCAGCGAACCAGGGCTCTTCTCAGTGGGGCTGCACAATGGTGAGGTGCGCACAGCACGGACGCTACTGGATAGAGATGCTCTCAAGCAGAGCCTCCTGGTGATTGTTCAGGACCATGGCCAGCCCCCTCTCTCGGCCACTGTCACACTCACAGTGGCCATGGCTGACAGTATCCCTGATGTTCTGGCCAATCTGGGTAGCATCAAGCCCCCTTCCTACTCTGATGATTCAGAGCTTACACTCTACCTTGTGGTAGCAGTGGCTGCAGTCTCTTGTGTCTTCCTGGCCTTTGTCATTGTGATGCTGGCGCTTAGACTAAGACGCTGGCACTCATCACGCCTGCTCCAGGTTTCCAGAGGCAGGTTGGCAGGCATGCCCACCTCCCACATTGTGGGCATGGATGGGGTGCAGGCTTTCCTGCAGACCTATTCCCATGAGATCTCCCTCACTGCAGACTCCAGGAAGAGCCACCTGATCTTTCCCCAACCCAACTACGCAGACACTCTCATTAGTGAACAGAGTTGTGAGAAAAGTGAACCTCTTATGGTGTCTGATAAGGCAAATGCAAACAAAGAAGAACCAGGAGTTGCTCAGGTTAGTTCTTTCTTACAGTAAGAATGCCTGGAGCATTTTCTTCCTTTGTTTTCTCAATCATTTTTCTGCCACATTCAAAATCAGCTAATTATGTAGTGAATCCTTATTTGCTTTATTGCAGATTAACTTTATTTTAATTGATAATTGATGCTTTTTCCATTTATTTTCAAATTGCTTTGGACTTATTGTTTTTTCTCAATCTGTGCTTATTTTGGAAAATCTGATTAACAGTAGACTTAAGTGAAGTGCCGATCTTAAAATAAAGTGGTAAATATAATACTTTACTCAAAGATTTTGTTAGTTCAGAACAGCTATTCTGTTGATAGTAGAGTTGTTCTATGAATTCAAGTAGTTAGACATATTGTACTCTTTTGAATATTTGCCTAGACACTATTAGTGAACATGTTTTGGAAAGATATCTATAGGATTTGTATTTTAGTATATTTGAAGTTTACATAAGGAAATGGCTTACAGTACTTGCATAAATCAGTGGACAAGTACAGAAACCTTCTGCACAATATCAGAAATGTAGGATTAATTTATAGTGATGATCATGTCTGTAGCATTCTGAAATCAGAAAAGTTTTGGTTAACCCATGTAATTATTGGATATGCACATTTGTTGAGAGAAAAAAACGGTGAGAAGAAACTTTAGAATTGTAATTCATTCTGTGATATGGGTTACAGTCTCAAGAAAGAGATTCTGCTACATTCAACAAGTGTAAATATATCATACACTTGGCATCACTCGTTACAGGTAGTCACTTAACAGAATCAATATCTGCTAAAATGATTGTATTTCTGTATTGGAGGATAATTCTGCTTTATTACAAGAGTCTAAGGTTTGTATTTGAAAATCAATGCAACATAAGAATGGCTTGAAATTATAAAGTTAATTTCTGAGGACTGTGTTTACTTTAAATTAATAGATTTTTCTTAGTTAAAATGCTAGTCTGAGTTTCAAATTCATGAATTCGGGTCATGGAAGGGAAGAACTACTTAATTTGATTGATTTTCTGCCTCTTTGCTGAAAATGATTTTCAGATACTTCTTACTAAAAGATTTTAAATCATTCAAATTTTATACATTTGACACTTTGAACATCAGTGGCAAATTATTAATAAATGGGAGGAAATGGCAGTTGAATATTATTAGGGGAATATAGACTATGTTACTCAGTCATGTGATTTATTGACACATTTAGAAAAACAGAACCACTTGATTTTTATTTTTAAATATTTATTTAGATGACATCCAATTATATATATGTATACACACACACACACACACACACACACACACACACACATATATATATATATATATATATATATATATATATGGAAAATCCTAACCTCAATGTAAAATATGCAAAATCACTTAATAGTTAATGCATCCAAAAAATTACAGAAGAATCAGTATGATAGATGCTGACCTCACTTGCTCCTATATGGAAAATCACTTTTCCATTACTGTTTAAAGAAAAAGTTATAGGTTTGGGTATGTATCCTGAGATAACTTTTGTATGCAATGGACAAACATCTTTTAAACCTCTCTAAACTACCAATAGACTTGCATTTTAAATGCTTGCTGCACACACTGTCAGTATATGTATTATACTACTTTCAAATATTTGAATCTTTAGTTTTATTGTGCTCTGAAGAGATAAATTTCCTGTACTAATGTTCATAGAATGGTGGAAAGTCATTTTGCTTGGCTGTTTTGAAGCAGTCTTGATTCAGTATATATTTTTAGTGGTTTGGGGATCAAATGCAAAGTCTTGCTCCTGCTAGGCAAGAACTCATTCTACCACTGAGTTACACTCCTAACTCCTCATTAATTTTTTATGTTTGTATAAAGATGCCAGTGAATGGTTATGCAATGAGCAGTTTAACATGCTTTAAAGTTTTTCCCTTGTAAGCTGACTTCATATTGCTGCACACCTTCCAAGTTTTAGAGTAACAGTATAATATGTAGATTAGAGACACTTTCTTTATGAAGACCTTCTAGTTTGGAAATGGAGTTAAAACTGTAAGACACCTGTCACAACACAGAAATTAACATTCTTATTGACAAAGGAAGAATGTTAATGAAAAATGTTGAGATCATCATACAATAACCTTGAAGTATGAGGACTCATACTTCATCTCCCAAAATCCAAATAATTCTCCATCGTTAAGCTACTTGGAAAGAAACAGTACAATTGAGGACAGTTATAATGTAGTATTGAAAAACATCACTTGTGAAAGAGTTTTTCAATCATACTCTTTTAATTAAAAGTAGACATGTGAACACTAGGAAAAGAGACTCTTGCTTCTTAATCTATTCCTACTTTATAAAAATAATCAGCCTCTTGCTTACCTATCAGTTCTTTTGGGGGTAAAATAATAAAGGAAATATTTTTCAGAAAGTGAAATATAGTACAAAATTAAGAGCTCTGAAGTTTATTCCTTGAAATAATAAAACACATCAAGTTGATACTTCAAGAATTTTTATACTACATTTTCTGCAGTCACCAACACTTTCTTTTATGTGCTTTTCTATTTGCTATTTTATTGAGTTCTCAGTTCTACTAAGAATAGGGAATATGTTATTGTGTCCATTTTATAAATATGGAAGCTAAAAATATGATGATGGTAATAATAACTTGAACAAGTTTATCTCTGTTTTCTGATGAGTAAAACATCTTTCATTTGGGTGGATGAAGTTCAAGTTCAGAGAAATGACAGCCAGATTAAATATTTAAAATATTCAAGTGTAGTCTCTCATCAACTGCCTGCCATGAAGATACCCATCAGAGAACCATCACAAAGACAAAGCAAGTGGTCATTCATCTAAATTCTTGGGATCCTTTAGTGATCTCCTCTCCTAGGAATTAGAAGAGAATGGATGGGAAACCACTCCAGTCCAAGGTGCCTGGCAAGACCAAGGCAAATGCCATTTCTCTTCCTGTTGTCTTTGTACAGCCAGGAGCTTTCAGAGCAGATTCACTACTTTATTCCTGAAGAGCTTTCCAGGAGCTTGCTGGTGGAGAACCTTGCAAAAGATCTGGGGTTGGCATGGTGGGGTACCTACTCAGAACTTGAGGATTAATGCAGAAAAGAAATTCTTTACCATGAACACAGAGAATGGGGACTTACTTGTGAGGATGGTATAGACTAAGCAGATTTGAGGCAAGAATTCAACATGTGTTCTGGAATTTGAAATGGTTGCTGAAAAGCCTTTGAACTTTTTTCATATAACTGTGCTGATCAAGGACATCAATGACAACCCACTGACCTTTAGCAGAAATATCACTGAGGTGGAAATTAGCAAACTGGCAATAACAGGAGCTACATTTTCCCTGGAATCTGTACAAGATGCTGATGCAGGTGTCAAGTCCTTGTAGCAGTTAGTACTGCTACAAAGTAGTCCTCAGCCCTGATCTCCACTTTTCTGTAATTCAAAAGGAGAACCCATATGGTAGTAGTTACCCAGAGCTGGTGCTTAAAGCACCCCTCGACAGATGAAAGCTGTTCTTCCACCACCTGGTCCTCATGGCTATAGACAGAGGAGAGCCCTCCAGAAGCAGCACCACCCAGATCAGGGTAATTGTTGCAGATGCAAATGATAATCCCCCAGCGTTTACTCAGGATATGTACAGGATCAGGGTTCAAGAGAACCTACCTGCTGGATTCTCCTTGCTAAGTGTTGGCCACTGATCCAGATGATAGTGACAATACCAAGATCACCTACTCCTTTATCAATGTTGGTAAAGTCCTGAGAAAACTGTTGTAAGTTGGATGATAAAATAGGAGAACTCACCACTGCTGGAGGATTGGACTTTGAAGACAGAGCTACATACTTTGGTAGAAACAAAAGATGGTGAAAGTCACAGTGCACAGAGTAAGATACAAATAGATATTTTGGATAAAAACAACAATGCTCTGGAGATTACCCTGGCTTCTGAATCCCAACATATAGAAAAGGATGCTGAGTTGGGGCCTACTGTTGCTCTAATCAAGATATGTGATCTAGATTCTGGATTTAATGGGGGAAATCCTGTGCAACTTAAAAGGGAAATTTTCATTTAAAATAGTTTAAGATAAAAACGTACACATGGGTTGGTGACAGATAGTGCCCTGGACAGGGAGGAAATCCCAGAGTACAATGTTATTATTATAACCACCTACAAAGGCAACTCACTCCCCTCCTCAGGCACAAGTTTTACCCTGTACATCACTGACATCAACAATAACACCACAATTTTCTACCAGGCCTCCTATGTAGTCTATATAGCAGAAAACAACCCTCCTGGAGCCCCCATTGCTTAAATTAGCACCTTCGACACAGACCTGGAGCCCAATGGCCAAGTCCCCTACTCTGTTATGGCCAACGACCTGGAGCCTCAAGCATTATAATGCTGCATGCAGGGAGCCTTCTACCAGGAGCAGCTTCGTTCCTTTGAGCTGACTCTGCAGGCCTGTGCGTGTTGATAGGCGACCACAATGATAATGTTTCACAGGTGCGCTAATCCGTGCTAGCGCCCAATGACACTGTTCCTTGAGCCATTGAGCCCGGCTACCTGGTCATCAGGTAGTGGACACTGATTGAGGACACAATGCCTGGCTATCCTATCATGTGTTGCAGGCCACACCTGCAAGTTTAAATTGCAAATTACATCATCCAACCACAAAGCAGATCAGACACCATAAGTATGCAGAAATTCCATCCAGAAATGATTCGCTACTGGACTCCGCTCATTTAAGGACCTTGATCTCTGTTTCTGAGGAATGCAAAGTGATCTGTCGCTGTTTTTCCTACTCATATTCCCAAAGAAGTTCATAAAGCTAGTTATGGCAGCTCTGCGGAGGTGCCAGCATCTGTGGTGGCTGTTTGGAGCCAGAACTGCACAGATCCACTACTCTATTCCTGAGGAGCTAGAGAAGGGTTCCTTCATCAGCAACATCATCAAGGACTTGGAACTGGAGCCCCAAGAGCTCATGGAGAGCGGAGTCTTCATCGTCTCCAGGAGTAGGATGCAGCCTTTCTCTCTGAACCCGCGAAGCCGCAGCTTGGTCACCGCAGGCAGGATAGACCGGGATGAGCTCTGCACTCAGCGCGTGTGGTGTCTAATAAATTTTAACATTCTTATCAAAGATAAGAATGTTATCTTTATCCAGTGGAAGTGGAAATAGTGGACATTAATGACAATGCTCCCCAATCTTTAAGGGAAGAATTGGAAGTGAAAATTTCTTGAAAACGCAATTCCGTCTTCTCGCTTTTGACTAATGGAGGTCTATCCTGATATGAGAATAACTCACTTCAGAACTTCAAGCAGTAACAGATTCTTTTCAGTGGATGTGTAAAACCAAGCTCATGGGCCCAAGTACCCAGAGCTGGTGCTGGAGTGTGCCCTGGACTGCTAGAGAGAAGCCATTCACCACCTGAACCTTACTGCCATGGATGGTGGTAACCCTGTCTGTTCAGGTATGGCACGAATTGTGTTAACTGTCCTAGATGGGAATGACAATGCTCCAGTGTTTATTCAGCCCATCTACCGCATGAGTGTTCCTGAATATCTGCCTGTGTTGTCCGTAAATGCCACAGACCAGGATGAAGGAATCCATGCCCAAATTGCATATTCCTTTGTGAAGATCACAGAGAGGATCACACAAATTTTCTGCTTGAATGTTTTAACTGAAGAAATTTCAACTTCTGCAACTCTAGACTATGAGGACTCTAGCTTTTATGAGCTGGATGTTGAAGCCCAGGATCAGTCAGGTCTTCAAGACTGAGCAAAAGTCTTAATTACCATCTTGGATGTGAATGATAATGTACCAAAAGTGGTTGTTATGTCTGGAAGCAGAACAGTCACTGAAAAGGTACCTCCAGGAACAGTAATTACTCTTTTTCAAGTGTATGATCGAGATTCTAGACTAAATGGCTTGGTAACATGTTCCATTGTACAAAGTCTCCCTTTTGACTTGGAAAAATCAGTAGATGATTATTATGGATTAGTGACAAGTGCAGTTCTAGACTAGGAACAGGTGTCCTTGTACAACATCACTGTGATAGCTACAGACAAAGGAATACTGCCTCTGTCTACAGAAAAGCTCATTTCTTTACATGTGGTAGAGACTAATGACACTCACCCATTTTCTCCCATTCATCCTACTCTATGTCACTGAGATGCTTCCAGTCCCAGAGGTGCTTCCATCTTCTCTGTGAATGCACTGGACCCTGACAGTGAAGAGAATGCCCAAGTTGCTTACTCCCTACCTGAGGATATACTCCAGGGGACACCTCTGTCTTCCTACCTCTCCATCAACTCCAATACTTGTGTCGTGTATGCACTGTGCTCCTCTGACTATGAACAGTCTAGAGACATCCAGGTACTGGTGATAGCCAGTAACAATGGGAACCCGTCACTCAGTAGCAATGCATCACTGAGCCTGCTGGTGCTGGATCAGAATGACAATGTGCCTGAGATCTTGTACCCTCCCCTCCCCACTGACAGTTCCACTGGGGTGGAGCTGGCTCCCTGCTCCGCAAAGCCTGGTTATCTAGTGGTGGCAGTGGACAGAGATTCAGGTCAGAATTCCTGGCTGTCCTGCTGCCTGCTCAAGGCCAGTGACCCAGGGCTATTCTCAGTGGAACTACACACAGGTGAGGTGCGAACAGCAGGGTCCCAGCTAGACAGAGAGTCACTCAAGCAGAGTCATATGGTGGAAATCCAGGACCACAGCCAGCCCCCTCTTTCAGCCACTGTCACACTCATGGTGGTGGTGGCCAACAGCATCCCTGATGTTCTGGCTGATTTGAGCCATTTCAATCCCCCGCATGACTTTGATGCCTCAGACCTCACACTCTATCTAGTGTGGCAGTGGCTACTGTTTCCTGCATTTTCTTTGCCTTTATTATGGTGTTGCTGGTGCTTAGACTGCAAAGATGGCACAAATCAAGCTTTCTGAAATCTGCAAATGGGGGTTTGCCAAGTGTGCCCTCCCCACACTTTGTGGGTATGAATGGGATGCAGGCTTTCCTGCAGACATATTCCGATGAGGTCTTGCTCACCTTGAATTCAAGAAGCCACGTCATCTTCCCCCAGCCCAACTATGCTCACATGCTTGTCAGCCAGGAGGGTTGTGAGAAAAATGAGCTTCTTTTGATATAGGAAGATTCAGGGTTTTGTAAAGAGGAAGACTCCCTTGTTCAGATGAGGTTATATTTTTTTATTTAAAAAAAAAAAACAGAAAATTTTAAAATTCTTTGATCCATGCTAAGTTTTCTTAGTCTTTTGCAGCAAACTATGTAATTCTGATTTTTTATATAAATCAACCTCTTTTTAATCTTGTTTTTTTTAATTTGACTTTAAAAACAATTTAGTTTATTTTTTAACCTTTCTTTTATATGAAAGCTTTGATTTTGTACATCTCATATCTTAGACATTTGTGAAATCCTTTCTTTTTCTAATATTAAAAAAACTGAATTACTGCCTCTGTTAAATAAGACTAAGATCTTAGTAGCCAGGAGCAGTGGAGCACACCTATAATTCTAGTAACTCAGGAGGCTGAGGCAGGAAGATCACAAGTTCGAGACCAGCCTCAGCAACTTAGCAAAGGTCTAAGCAACTTAGTGAGACCCTGTCACAAAATAAAAGATAAAAAGGGCTGGGGATGTATCTCAGTGGTAAAGTGCCCCAGGTTCAATTCCCAGTATCCCCCCCAAAAAAAAGGTCTTTGTATTTCCTCAATGTTACTAAATAATTGTAAATAAACATTGGGGGTCTGAGAGTATAGTATATAGATTAGCCTACCTTGCACAAAGCCTTGGGTCCAAATTCTACCACTGCAAAACACACACACACACACACACAGAGAGACACTACACATTGAATTGATCTTCTAAATAAGATGATAAAAGTAATACATCTTTTTATAAATCAATAGTGATATTTGCATTTCTGCAATTATTATACAATTGTTTATTTCAAGTTTCCAATTGTATATGGCTAACCAAGAGATTACATATATTTTCAAATCTGATTTGTTTAGACATTTGTGATATGATCCCTTGATGTGTTTTATCAAAATTTAAGAGTAAAGCTGGCCAGGTGTGGTGGCCTACACCTGTAATCCCAGTGGCTTGAGAGGTTGAATCAGGAGGATCATGAGTTCAAAGCCAGCCTCAGCAACTTAAAGAGGCAATTGTAAGACCCTGTCTCTAAATAAAATATTAAAAAGGGCTGGGGATGTGGCTCAGTAGTTAAACCCATCAGAGTTCAATCCCTGGTGCAAAAAAAAATATTAAGAGTAAATTATAATTTTAAACAAATGGAATCTTGGACATTAGTCATGTGATTCAGATGGTCTCATACAAATATGATTATTTATTTTTTTTTTACACTTTGAGAATATGAATGGTGTTTTACTGTATCACCAGTTTTGGGTGATTTTACTGCATCTTGAATATCTGTCATTATAGGTAAAGCTAGCTAACTGGGTTTCATGGATAGTAGACTGGTTTATTTTATTCTTTTACCTGAGTTACCTGTTATCATTTTATTTAAACAAAACATTTCACTAATCAAAAAAAAATAGATCCTACTCTCACAATAGTCATTTATTCATGTAGTCAGTCAGTCATGATACATATATAAAGTGACCACTTGATAAATGCTCGGGAATCATGAAATTTGCTAAGTAAGACTCTTTGAACTACCAAATAAATCACCAATACTAAGATAGGCTGTCAGAGATTTTGAGCATATATTGAATTTTCAAGCATAGGGGGATGTGTCTATCAAATTATTGATCACTTTTATCATCTGTGAAAAACATTCCAGTCTGATCAAACTTATGTTGAGATGATATATTTTTTAAAGTAAGGAAGTAAAACTCAGTAGGAATCATGAGAAAATACAACTTTGCTTGGCAATAAACTAATCAGAATTCTAACTAAATAAATGGTTCTTCAATAGAAAAAAATCTCATAAAAGAAAGAAGATAATTAATTCAATGTCTGGAAAATCAAGTAGACTTTCCATTGAAATTTTAAATGCAAGTTAAAAAAAAGCAAATGTCAGAATGCTTCTCAATAGCTATCTATAACGTACTGACTTTAAAACTATAAAATTATTTTGATTTGATCTATTGAGCTTATGTTACATTTTATTAAACACATTTTGATTGTCTAGGATTGTCTAGTAGAGATCTTTAATATTTAATTTTATGTTGTGGAATACTTTAGAAAACTTGAATACTGGAGATAATGAAGTCATTTTTAGGAAATATATATATATATATATATATATATATACACACACACATACATATACATATATATATACACACATTTATAGGTATATATGAATATGCACACATATATACACATATATCAAACGTTTACTTTTTTAGCTGCAATGACTGATTTTTCTCTACGTTCCATAAAGTGTGAGTGCCTAAAAAGTAACTTCAAAGTTGCAACACAAAAGAGTCAAAAAATTATATGAGATTAATAAATACCCATCCATAAACATTATTGCATTAATCAGTGTCTTAAAATGAATTTTTAAAGTATATCAGAGATATTAGGATTGAAGAAACAATAGGGATATTTTTGAGGGGTGAAACTATTTTCTGTAAAACCAGTTTATTTTGCTTCAATATGATGCAATAACTTAGTAAGGACTCTGAGCGCCGCTGTTCACCAACCAGGGGAAAAATGGTGTGATGAAATCCGACAGGAACCACCGAGTTTACAGCACATACAAAAAAAATCCGGCAGTTTCAGACAAGCCCTCTTTCAAGCTGCGCCATAGTCAAGCCTCTGTACAGCTGAGTTCTGGGTCTCCCTTCCGAATACAGAGGAGTCCACTCAGAAACATCTGCATTCAGCAGGACATCCCGACTCTGCTCAGGGTCTAAGCAAGATCAGCAGGACAACAATGGCGGCTCGGCAGAGGGGCGAGAACTACAAAGGATTCGTCCTCCTTTCCATACTCCTGGGGACATGGTGGGAAGCCTGGGCAGGACAAATTCTCTACTCCGTGACAGAAGAGACAGATGAAGGGTCTTTTGTGGGTCATATAGCAAAGGACCTGGGTCTGGAACCCCAGGAGCTGGCGGGGCGCGGAGTCCGCATCGTCTCCAAAGGTAGGAGGCAGCTTTTCTCTTTGAACCCGCGAAGTGGCAGCTTGGTCACCGCAGGCAGGATAGACCGGGAGGAGCTCTGCGCCCAGAGCGCGCGGTGTCTGGTGAGTTTTAACATCCTTGTTGAGGATGAAATGAAACTTTACCCTATAGAAGTGGAAATATTTGATGTTAATGACAATGCTCCTAGATTCTTGATGGAAGAAATAAACGTAAAAATAATGGAGAATACAGTTCCTGGGATGCGGTTTCCGCTAAATGAGGCTGGAGATCCAGATGTGGGCACGAACTCCCTCCAGAAATACCAGCTCAGCCCCAATCGCCACTTCTCCCTGGTTGTGCAAAATGGAGACGATGGAAATAAATACCCAGAATTGGTGCTGGAGCAGGTGCTGGACAGAGAGGAAGAAATGACTCACCACCTGGTCCTCACAGCCTATGATGGTGGAGACCCACCCTTATCTGGCATCCTGAATATCCAAGTGACAGTAGTGGATGTGAATGATCACACACCAGTCTTCTCTCTACCCCAGTACCAAGTGGCTGTACCTGAGAATGTACCAGTGGGCACAAGACTTCTCACAGTAAATGCAATCGACCCAGATGAGGGAGTCAACGGGGAAGTGACATATTCTTTTCGAAAAATAACTCCAAAACTTCTACAAATATTCCATCTGAACTCCCTTACAGGAGAATTATCAACTTTAGAAAGCCTGGATTATGAAGAATCTAGCTTCTATGAAATTGAAGTTCAGGCTCAGGATGGTCCTGGTAGTCTGACAAAAGCTAAAGTATTAATCACAATTTTAGATGTAAATGACAATGCTCCCGAAGTGACTTTCATGTCCATAAGCAACTCAATCCCTGAGGACACACCTCCTGGGACAGTAATTGCTCTTTTCTACCTCCAAGACAGAGATTCTGGAAAGAATGGAGAGGTGACTTGCACTCTTCCAGAAAATCTGCCTTTTAAGTTAGAAATATCAATTGATAATTATTATAGATTGGTCACAGCAGAAAACCTGGACCGGGAAAAACTCTCTTTGTACAACATCACACTGAAAGCCATAGATGGTGGGACTCCTCCTCTGTCCACAGAAACACACATCTCCATACATGTGGCAGACACCAATGACAACCCACCTACATTCTCTCACTCCTCTTACTCCATCTACATCCCTGAGAATAACCCCAGAGGTGCCTCCATCTTCTCAGTGACTGCACATGACCCTGATAGCGACAAGAATGCCCAGATCACTTATTCCTTGGATGAGGACGCCACCCAGGAGACATCAGTGTCCTCCTACATCTCCATCAACTCTGACACTGGTGTCCTGTATGCACTTCAATCCTTTGACTATGAGCAGTTTCGCAACCTACAACTGAGAGTGACTGCACATGACAGTGGGGACCCACCTCTCAGCAGCAAGGTTTCATTGAACCTGTTTGTCCTGGACCAGAATGACAATGTGCCGGAGATTCTGTATCCCACTCTCCCCACAGATTGGTCCACTGGGGTGGAGTTGGCTCCCCGCTCTGCAGAGCCTGGTTATCTAGTGACCAAGTTGGTGGCAGTGGACAAAGATTCAGGCCAGAATGCTTGGCTGTCCTACCGCCTGCTCAAGGCCAGTGATCCAGGGCTTTTCTCTGTGGGGCTGCATACTGGTGAGGTACGCACAGCACGTGCCCTTCTGGACAGAGACACACTCAGACAGAGCCTGGTTGTGGCTGTCCAGGACCATGGCCAACCACCTCTCTCAGCCACTGTCACATTCACTGTGGCTGTGGCTGACAGCATACCAGATGTCCTGTCCGAATTTGGCAGCAATGGGATGCTTATGGACCCTAGTGATTCAGATCTTACACTCTACTTGGTGGTGGCAGTGGCCACTGTCTCCTGTGTTTTCCTTGTCTTTGTTATTGTGCTGCTTTTACTCAGACTGCAGCGCTGGCACAAGTCACGCTTGCTCCAGGGCACAGGTGGTGGGTTGGAGGATTTGCCTGCCTCACACTTCGTGGGCATGGATGGGGTGCGCACTTTCCTGCAGACCTATTCCCATGAGATCTCCCTCACATCAGATTCTCGGAAGAGCCACATTATCTTTCCCCAGCCCAATTACGTGGACACACTCATCAGCCAGGAAAGCTGTGAGAAAAATGATTCTTTGTTAACATCCATAGATTTTCATGAATGTCAGAGTGAAGTACCAAGGAATCAGGTGAGTTCAGTTCTTCCTTTATCTTTATTTCCATGACCATTATGTTTTCCAAGAAATGTTCCTATTATTTGTAAAACAAGTATTTTGAAGATAAGGGTTAAGAAAGCTTGAAGGAGGTAAAAAGTTTACTGGTTTATTTAATTGTTGATAATTTAATATAGAACACAAAGGTTATGGTACCTAATTTGAAAGGTAGTGAAAGCCTTTTGTACAAGATTATTAATAAGTAAGCTGTTGTATTTTTACCTTTCACTTATTTTCCACTTGGTTTTCTTGCAAGCATATTTAATTTTTTTCAGTGCTGAGAATTAAACTTGCCTCGCTCATGTTAGGCAAGTGCTGCACTACTGAGTTACATCCCCAGCCCCACCACTTGTTTTTCTTTTTTCTTTTCTTGTTTCTTTAGCAATACAAATTTGTTTATTGGTTCTTTGTAGTTATACCTGAAAGCAGATCCATTTTTATATGATTATGCAAGCATGGAATATATTGTATTCTAGTTAGAATCCAATTTGTATGGATGTCCATGATGGTGGGATCCACTGTGTTGTTTTCATGTATGTACATGGGAAAATAATGTCAGACTCATTCTACTGTATTTCCTTTTCCTATCCCCTTCCATGCCTTCTGTCTCCCACTGTGTAATCTACTGAACTTCTGTTCATCCCCTCACTCCTGTATTGTTGTGGGTTAGCTTCTACATATCAGAGAAAACATTCAACCTTTGGGTTTTTTTGGAGATTGGCTTATTTTACTTAGCATTATAGTTTCCAGATCCATTGATTTTCTGGCAAATGTCATAAATCATCTTTCTTTATGGTTGAATAATAATTCATTGTGCATACATACCACAATTTATTCATTCATCTGTTGAAGGGCACCTAGGTTGATTCCATAGCTTAGCTATTATGAATTGAGTCGCTATAAACATTGATGTGATTACATCACTGTAGTATGCTGATTTTAAATCCTTTGAATATATATATATACAGGAGTGGGATAACTGGGTCAAATGGTGGTTCCATTCCATGTTTTCTGAGGAATCTCTATACTGTTTTCCAGAGTGGTTGCACCAATATGCAGTACCACCAGCTTCTTAACTCATGTGTTTTATAAAAGAGAATGAATTATTGAGTCTTTCTCTGTGTGCTAGGTTAGGAAGAGCAAAACATACTTCAGCTGCCTTCTCAGGATTCTCTTTATGATTTGAGTCTCTAAAAGGTTATTAAGGATTTTCCAGTCTGGAACTTTTTTCTGTGTTCTTCTTCCACTTCCATGTACCTTAGCTTGGTGGCCTTAAAAATTGTGATGGCTTTCTTATCTATTTTAAAGTATCTAAGAAAGCTAGGATGCTACTAGAAAGTGAGATTGACACTTAAAGAATAAAATGTGTCAACTTTCATTAACATCTGTATAAAAGACACAGTGTCTAATGCCATACTAAAGGTCATTGGACAAAACCAATAAAATGTCAAACAAAATATTTCAATTTGTAACTGGCATTTATGAAATGGCACTTGCATGCTTTAACATAGAATTCCAAGGTACCATTTTAGTGGTATATCCATGTGGAGAATTCTGAAGGCTCCACAAGTGGGAGATTGGAGAAGCTGGCTCTACAAAACAACCATCTCTTGCACTCAAACTCTAGAATAGTAGTCATTTTTATTTATTGGGTATGCTGAAAATTTCAACTAGAAACAACCCAATCTGGGACTACTTCGATATTCTTTTGTATAGCGTTTTCATGAAGTTTAATACTTCAGATGATGATCATCTGTAAGAAGTGGATAATAAGATAATCTCAATTCCTGGGATCTTTCCAGTGTTAATTTAAAGGATATTTTTCCAGTGTTGTATTTGGTAGCATTTTCCATATAAGAAATAGTGCAATGGCATGAGAGATATTTCACTCATTCTGCAGGGTTCAGATGTGCAATCACTTTACAAAAGAACACTACTGATACTGTGTGAGAAAATGTCATCTGGCAGAAATATGATTATCATGCCAGATAAAGAAAATTTCCTGATCAAAATTAGATAGATGTTTAAAATTATTTTTACATAAAGGGGAGAAATTATCACTAAATTCACAGAGCCATTGCAAGCAAACTTTCCAAGGATCTAGAAATTCTGAGATCATCATCAGGTATAAAATAAGTTCAGGGTGGAGACCAGTGTTAGAGTACAAAAGACCTCAGTAATTTCATGTTGCAAGGCAAAATATTATTTCTGAGGTCTGCGGATGTATCTTAGTGGTGAGGGCTTGCCTAGCACACATGAGGCCCTGGGTCAATTCCTGGTGTCACAAAAATATGTATATATTATTTCTTTGGTGTCTTTGAATATTGACATTATATTTTGTGACCTAGAGAATGATTGCATAATAGGAAAGGAATAGACTAACATTCAGACAACCTCATTTCTTTTCCTGAGATAGTGGGAATGAGAATCAGGTAATATTTCTGAAAGGAAATCACTGAAACTCTTTTAGATAAAGAGATGTATTTGGAGATAAGTACGAATTGCATCTTCTTTAAAACAAATCTCAGCATTATTAATGTTCTTTGGAGAAAAAAAAACACCAAATTAACCATCTTGAAGAAAGTAGAAAAGTGGGTTGAAACCTTAGGAGCAAAAAAGGGGGACATTATCCACTATATTACAAATGGCTAAGTGTGTAAAACAACTGTACTCTATGATGGCTTATGCCAAGTTTGTTGCAGTCATCTTTGTATCACTAAATACATATTTGAATATTGTGGAATGTAGGAGCCTCAGAAAAATATTTATGTACTAAATATACGTGATTTTCCTAAAAGCCTGAAAAGATGAGATAAAGCGTGTCTGAAATTATGGTTTAAAACATTATTAAATATATACACGAACCTACATAGTTTCAGTTGGACACAATGGTCCTACACAATGGTTAAACTGAAACAGTACAGGCTGCAGTTTCGTCCTGTGGACTCTGGGCGCCGCTGTTGTCCAAAGAGGAGCTTGGAGCTCACCATCTCCTCGCGCAACCGCAGCGCGCTTTCCAGAGCAACTCTGTGTGACTCTTCAATGCCAGCCATTACACCGCTACTTCCCACGGAAAAAGAAGAGTATTTTTTTCTGGACTGGATCTGGAACTAAGTCCTTTCGGAGCTCCGAATATCTGCAATACGGAGGTCATTCGTACTCCAGAGTCTCCTGACTGGTGAGCAAGCAGAGGGGAGCAAGAGGGATGGGGAGCGGCGCTGCGGAGAGGGGCCAGACTCACAGGCGGCCAGTGCTCCTTCCCTTCCTACTGTCTTTGTTCTGCCAGGCGCTCTCTGAGCAGATCCGCTACAGGATTCCCGAAGAAATGCCCATGGGTTCGGTAGTGGGGAACCTCGCCAAGGACCTAGGGTTCCGTGTCCTGGAGTTACCGACTCGAAAACTGCGTATCAGTTCAGAGAAGTCTTACTTCACTGTGAGCTCAGAGACAGGGGAACTGCTTGTGAGCGGCAGGCTAGACAGGGAGCAGATATGCGGGAGGCAGCCAGTTTGTGCTCTGGATTTTGAGGCTGTTGCTGAAAATCCACTGAACTTTTACCACGTGAGCGTGGAGATTGAGGACATTAATGACCACGCGCCAAAATTTGCGCATGTTTTCTTTGATCTGCAAATAAGTGAGTCTGCTCAGCCAGGCACACGATTTATATTAGGATCGGCCCACGATGCAGACATAGGTACCAATGCACTACAGAATTACCAACTTAGTCCCAATGAATATTTCTCACTCTTGAGTAAAGAGAAATCAGATGGCAGTAAATACCCGGAGATGGTATTGAAGACACCTTTAGACCGGGAAAAGCAGAAATCCTACCGCTTGACATTGACTGCTTTGGACCTGGGGGAGCCACCTCTCAGCAGCACTGCACAGATACAAGTCCTAGTGACTGATGCCAATGATAACCCTCCAGTGTTCAGCCAAGAGATATATAGGGTGAGCCTCCCAGAAAACGTACGTCCAGGAACCACTGTGCTTCAGGTGACTGCTACCGACCAGGATGAAGGTGTCAATGCCGAAATCACTTTCTCTTTCAGCGAAGCTGGCCTGAGACCTGAGTTTGACCTGAATTCTAATACTGGAGAGATTATTATTCTAAATACATTAGATTTTGAAGAGATCAAAGAGTATTCTTTTGTTTTGGAAGCAAAGGATGGTGGAGGAATGATTGCACAATGTACAGTGGAGATAGAAGTCCTAGATGAAAATGACAATGTCCCAGAAGTGATATTCCAATCGCTACCCAACCTAATTATGGAGGACTCTGAGCTAGGTACACTCGTTGCTTTGCTGAAAATCCGTGACAAGGATTCTGGTCACAATGGAGAAGTTATTTGTAAATTAGAAGGTGATACTCCATTTAAAATACTCACTTCGTCAAGAAATACATATAAGTTAGTGACGGAAAGGGTTCTAGACCGCGAGAAGAACCCAGAGTACAACGTAACCATCACAGCCACTGACCGGGGTAAGCCGCCTCTCTCTTCCAGCTCAAGTATCACCCTGCACATTGGTGATGTAAACGACAACGCTCCAGTTTTCCAACAGACCTCCTATGTAGTCTACATAGCAGAAAACAACCCTCCTGGAGCCTCCATCGCTCAAGTCAGCGCCTCCGACCCAGATCTGGGGCCCAACGGCCAAGTCTCCTACTCCATCGCGGCCAGCGACCTGGAGCCTCGGGCATTGTTATCCTACGTGTCTGTGAGCGAACAGAGCGGCGTGGTGTTCGCACAGCGAGCCTTCGACCACGAGCAGCTGCGTTCTTTTGAGCTGATTCTGCAGGCTCGTGACCATGGTTCGCCCGCGCTCAGCGCCAACGTGAGCCTGCGCGTGTTGGTAGGCGACCGCAACGACAACGCGCCGCGGGTGCTCTACCCCGCGCTGGCGCCCGATGGCTCAGCGCTCTTCGACACTGTGCCGCGCGCCTCGGAGCCCGGCTACCTGGTCACCAAGGTGGTGGCGGTGGACGCTGACTCTGGACACAATGCCTGGTTGTCCTACCACGTGCTGCAGGCCAGCGACCCCGGACTCTTCAGCCTGGGGCTACGCACTGGCGAGGTGCGCACTGCTCGCGCCTTGGGCGAAAGGGACTCAGCCCGCCAGCGCCTGGTGGTCGCTGTGCGTGATGGTGGCCAGCCGCCTCTTTCGGCCACCGCCACGCTGCATCTGGTCTTCGCGGACAGCCTGCAGGAGGTACTGCCAGACCTCAGTGACCGCCCTGTACCCCCTGACCCCCAGGCGGAGCTACAGTTCTACCTGGTGGTGGCCTTGGCCTTGATCTCAGTGCTCTTCCTCCTGGCAGTGATTTTGGCTATTGCCCTGCGCCTGAGGCACTCCTCCAGCCATGAGGCTTGGGGCTGCTTTCAACCTGGAATGTGCACCAAGTCTGGGCCTGTGGTTCAGCCCAACTACAGTGAGGGAACTCTGCCTTATTCCTATAATCTCTGCGTTGCACATATGGGAAAAACAGAGTTTAATTTCCTACAAAGTAGTGATCCACTGAGTTCAGGACAAGATATACTCTGCAGTGAGTCACCAGGAACTTTGTTTTCACTTTGTAATTCCAGTGAGTCAACCTCCCATCAGGTAAGTTTCCATTGATCATGACCTAGTATTCATTTTCTACCCAATTCTCCATGTTCACAGGAAAATACACAATTTTCTATCTTGTGAGATAGTTGTAGTGAGAGGCAGGGGTGAACTAAATAAGACAACATTTGCCTAACATTCAGGCCTTTGATTCAATCTCTAGTACAGCCAAAAAATAAATAAATAAAAAGTGTGGTCAGTTAAAAAGCTTTCATTCAGTTCTTCAAAGGATGAGTGAAGCAGGAGTAATTATATAGCTTATAGGTGTGTCTTACCAAGCTAGGGTTTACAAAGCAGTCAATGTGTGGTTTAACTACCAAGTGAAAACCTTAGACAAGTATTAACTTATTAACTCTCCCCTAAGAAGTTAATAGGATTTATCCATAAGTTTTTCTTCCTGTAAGTTAAAATTGTATACAATGAATACATTTTTAACTTGGAAATGCTATAATATAAAAATAGTCATTTTAAAAAATCCTTAAAGCAAAAGATTTTCATCCAAAACTAGATTTTTATTCAATATTTTATCTATGGTTTCCTTTCCTATGGCATCTGCTGTTTTATTTCTTATGTTTACTTTCTTCTGGAATAAGGAGTCAATCTGGGCTTTTATTCCAAGGACCCCTTTTATGTAGTGTGTATGTGGTGTGTGTGTGTGTGTGTGTGTGTGTGTGTAACCATTTACTTAGCAGAAGATTCATTATGCTTATCAAAAGTTTGAAAGCGGCATAGGGTTTTCAGGGCCAGTCTGCATTGAAGCCCATTTAGTAGTTTCCATCAAAGAAAAGGCAAACAATGCTTTGCCTCTGTTATTCCTCTCTTATACACTTCTAATACATAATGCTAAACTGTCTTTTTCAGCCCTAAACTAACTTGCCCAATGATCTTCTAATCATTCTAGTACATTTTGAATAGGAGTAGCTTTGAATGCTTCAAATTTTTAGACAATGTGCCAATCTGATGTAAATATTAAAATATATAGGAATGATCATAGTACATTGTCTCAACTATTTGTTAGGTATTCTTTAGCAACTGCATTATTTAATAGCTACTTTTAAAAATACTGAAGGAAAGAGAATTTTTGTAGTAGCACTTATTGTTTGACTTCTTAGTGATAATTACGTGTTTCTTACTTTCTATTGTTGTTTTTATAAAACAAGCTAAAACCAACTTTGGAATATTTGTCTACCTTAAAAATTAGTCTGCTTTAAAATACAATCATCTCTCTTTGGTTAAAGAGATGGAATGGAGATTTGCTTTTGGTTGTATATTCATTTGTACTTTTCAAGTATTTCCTATTCAATTAAAATATAAAGATTAAAGATTAAAAATAAATATTTTAAATGAAACAGTAAGACAATATAATCTCTGATAAAATATGAATTGCAAAAGGATTTCCTGATAAAGTTTCACAATGTTAATTTGAAAACAAGTATCAATGTGTAATCAAAATAGCATTTAGAAAGAAAACTTAAAAGCAACAACTCTCTAGGAAGCTAGAATAATGATTAATTTTATACCAAATAAAACAACTTCTGAATCAATCTTCAATAGGTCTGTTTGAGTCTAAAAATTAAGTCATTTTCAGTGAACAACTGAAGTTGTCACTTATTGGATAACATATATTGAAGAAACTTACAGTAAAGCTTAAGACACAATGTGAACAATTGTTGTATTTCTTTTAAGAGGAGCAAATATATTCCACAAAAGTGAGTAATTTAATATAAGGCTATTCCAAAAATCAATCATTTAATGCTTTCTAAAACCTTCACCCCCACTTTCTCCTACCTCTTTGACAATCTCTTTTAAAATATGCATTTAGAGACAAATTAACTAAATTCAAAACAAAGTATAAAAAGCAACTAGTATTTTTTTCCCCTCACTATTACATATCTAAGTAATCTGTATCTAAGTGCAGTAACTGCTTAGGACTCCAAGCGCCGCTGTTCACTTACTGGGAGAGAATTGTAACCGGAAGGCCATCTGATGTTCCGTGCTCACACATCACAAAGACTGGCAGCTCCCAAAACCAACTGCTGGGCTGCAGCGAAATTCAGTCCTAAATTTAGGGCTTCCCTAAATTTTCTGTAACATTAAGATCTCCACGACTTCCCCAAAAAGGTAAACAAGACACATATGCCCCGGGAATATTCTGAAAGGATCCTGTAGCGAAAGAACAATGGCGATTCCAAAGAATCACCAAGGACGTGGCGAGCTGGTCCTGCTGTGCACACTCCTGGCGATATTGTGGGAGCTCGGGACAGCACTGATTAGCTACTCGGTTCCAGAAGAGGTGGACAAAGGCATCTTGGTGGGCAACATCTCCAAGGACCTGAGACTGGAACCCTGGGAACTGGCAGATCGCGGAGTCCGAATTGTCTCCAGAGGTAGGACGCAGCTTTTCTCTCTGAATCCACAAAGCGGCAGCCTAATCACTGCGGGCAGAATAGACCGGGAGGAGCTCTGCGCCCAGAGCGCACGGTGTCTTGTAAATATTAACATCCTCGTTGAGGATGGAGGAGAACTCTTTGGGGTAGAAATAGAAATAACTGATATTAACGATAATAACCCAAAATTCCATGTTGACGATCTGGAAGTAAAAATTAATGAAATCGCTGCTCCTGGAGCTCGGTACCCACTCCCAGAAGCCATTGACCCGGATGTGGGCGTGAACTCCCTGCAGAGCTACCAGCTCACCCCCAGTCACCACTTCTCCCTGGACGTGCAAACGCGAGACGATGGAACCTTAAACCCGGAGCTGGTGCTGGAGCACACTCTGGACCGAGAGGAAGAGGCTGTTCACCACCTGGTCCTCACCGCCTCGGATGGCGGCGACCCACGTCGCTCTAGCACAGTGCGCATCCAGGTGACAGTGCTGGATACAAACGACAATGCCCCAGTGTTTGCTCAACCGATTTACAGAGCCAAAGTCCTTGAGAACGTGCCACCAGGCACCCTATTGCTTACAGTAAGAGCTAGCGACCCGGATGAGGGAGCCAACGGAAAAGTGGCATATAAATTCCGGAAAATCAATGAAAAACAATCTCCCATATTCCAGCTTAATGAAAATACTGGGGAGATATTTGTAGCAAAAAGTCTAGATTATGAAGAATGTTCATTTTATGAAATGGAAATACAGGCTGAAGATGTGGGAGCACTTCTCGGGAGGACCAAAGTGCTAATTATGGTGGAAGATGTAAATGATAATAGACCCGAAGTGATCATCACGTCTTTGTTTAACCCAGTATTGGAAAATTCTCTTCCTGGTACGGTAATTGCCTTCTTGAATGTGCATGACCAAGACTCTGGAAAGAATGGGCAAGTTGTTTGTTACACACATGATAATTTACCTTTTAAATTAGAAAAGTCAATAGATAATTATTATAGATTGGTTACGTGGAAATATTTGGACCGAGAAAAAGAGTCTACTTACAATATCACAGTGACAGCATCAGACCTAGGATCCCCACCTCTGTCTACTGAAACTTATATCACCCTGACTGTGGCAGACACCAACGACAATGCACCCATTTTCCCTCATGCCTCCTACTCAGCTTATATTCCAGAGAACAATCTGAAAGGAGCCTCTATTTTCTCATTGACTGCACATGACCCTGACAGCCAGGAAAATGCACAGGTCACTTATTCTGTGACTGAAGACACCATCCAGGGAGCACCCTTGTCCTCCTATGTCTCCATCAACTCCAACACTGGTGTCCTGTATGCATTGCGCTCCTTTGATTATGAGCAGATCCAAGACTTGCAGTTACTGGTAATTGCCAGTGACAGTGGAGACCCATCACTTAGCAGCAATGTGTCACTAAGCCTATATGTGCTAGACCAGAATGACAACGTGCCTGAGATCCTGTACCCAACCCTCCCCACTGATGGCTCCACTGGTGTGGAGCTGGCTCCCCGCTCAGCAGAGCCTGGATATCTGGTGACCAAAGTGGTGGCAGTGGACAGAGACTCAGGACAGAATGCCTGGCTGTCCTACCGCCTGCTCAAGGCCAGTGAGCCAGGACTCTTCTCAGTGGGGCTGCACACTGGTGAGGTGCGCACAGCAAGAGTCCTGCTGGATAGAGATGCATTCAAGCAGAGTCTCATAGTAACTGTCCAGGACCATGGCCAGCCTCCCCTCTCAGCCACAGTCACACTTACTGTGGCAGTGGCCAACAGCATCCCTGAAGTCTTGGCAGACTTGAGCAGCATCAGGACGCCTGGGGTCTCAGATGATTCAGACCTCACACTCCACCTGGTGGTGGCAGTGGCTGTTGTCTCCTGTGTCTTCCTTGCTTTTGTCATTGTGCTGCTGGCACTCAGACTTCAGCGTTGGCAAAAGTCTCGAATGCTCCAGGCCTCTGGAGGTGGACTGACAGGTGTGCACCCCTCACAATTTGTGGGCATTGATGGGACACAAGCTTTTCTTCAGACCTATTCCCACAAGGTCTCCCTCACTGCAGGCTCTCAAACAAGCCATGTTATCTTTCCTCAGCCTAACTATGCAGATATGCTCATTAGCCAAGAGAGCTATGAGAAAAATGATTCTTTGTTAACATCCATAGATTTTCATGAGTGTAAAGATGAAGTTGCTCAGGTGAGTTCAGTTCTTTTTTTACTTTTATATTTCAAAAGAATTTTATTTTATCTAAATGTATGCATTTTGAGATGTTTTGAAGATGGTTGAAGGTAATTTTTAAGGCATGCCACCAAGTTTGGGGTATGTGGTGATATTACAAAATTGAACTCTGAGGCTTGGATATGGATTAGTGGTAGAGTATTTGTCTAGCCTCTATGAGGCCTCAGGTTCTTCATTCCCAACATCACACACACACACACACACACACAAAATTGAACTTGAACGTCATAGGTTGTTTCATTTGCTTTCAATTGTTCAACCTTCATTTGCTTTCAATTGTTCAATCTTTTTATTCCTTTCACTATATTACTCCTATTATCACTCATTCAGTTAAGAATTAGTTAGCCACCTACACACAGTTAATATATTCTAAGATATATTATATATAATGATTGTCTTTAGCCTATACCTAGACTCTTGAATATTTATTCACTTTAAATATCTTTTGAACTCTGATTCTGCATCTGGGCCCATCAAAGCTTTACTACTTCTTACTGTATTTAAAACATAAACACATCTGACAGGGTAGATCTTGGTGGGAGGTAAGACTGATTCATAAATGTTAAGTGTTTGGTAATAGTCACCCTTTCCTGAGTCTATACCAATGGAAATATGGAATCTAAAGCCTGGGATGAGCCTTTTCCAAAAGTGAAAGAACAAAAAGTGAAAGCATCAAAATCAAATCTGAAATAAAACATTCCTTTAAACTACAGAGAGTGGATTTTGTAAAATACAGAAGAACATATTTCAATAGAGTTCCAAAGAGCTTTTTAGGTTGTATTTCCATATAAAATGATGGAAATTTTTAAAAATTTTAAAAACAAAACTTTCTTGTACACAAATTAAAAATGATTCCATCTGGACTAAACATCTTCTATATTCCTTCTTATAGCATCCAAAAAAAAAAAAAAAAAACACCTATGCCCTGATTTGATCAAAAGATGTAGATGTGATGAATCTTTTTTTTTTTTTTTTGAAGTGCTGGAGATTAAACCAGATCCTTGTACATGCTACAAAAGAGCTCTACATCCCCAGCCCAAGATAAATCTTTTGTTATTGTTATTTAAAAAGCTATTTTCCTATGGTTATGCAGCGTTCCATCCTGTGTCACATATATATCAAGGTGGGAGTTAACTTCCTACTCTCTGTAGCATCTGGGTCCACAGTGATTTCATGAGACAACTATATTACTGACATTTTGCAATTTAATAGAGGGTAAGGAAAGTTGTCCTTATAGAAAAAAACCTTTGCTTTCCTTAAAGATGTTGTTTTAAAACATTGAACAAAGGGAGTAAAAGGTTAGAAAAATGTCACTAATTTCAGTAAATTTATGTAAATAAACTTACCATGAATTAAATTTCTCCAATTCTGAAATAATTACTTTAGTATAATGCAGGTACATAGATAGGGAAATAATGCAGTCTGTTAGAATATCCCTTTGTGACTTTATAATGCAGAATAGTTCCCTCAGTAAATTTTAATAATGAATTAATGGCCCATCCAAGTGGTGCATGCCTGCAATCCCAGTTGCTCAGGAGGCTGAGGCAAAAGGCCTGCAAGTTTGAGGCCAGCCTCGGCAAATTAGTAAGACTTTGTCTCAAAATAAAAAATAAAAATAGGGGTGGGGTTGTGGCTCAGAGGTAGAGTGCTCACCTAGCATGTGTGAGGAACTGGGTTTGATCCTTAGCATCACATAAAAATAAAATAGAGATTGTGTCCACCTATAATTAAAAAATAAATGTTTTAAAAATAAAAATAGCTGGATGTAGCTCAGTGATAGAGGATCCCTGAGTTTAATCTCTAGTGCCCCCCAAAACAAATGAATCACAACTTTGCAAAATTAGTTTTCAAAAGTATTGCTATTCCTGAATATATATATATATATATATATATATATATATATAAAATATGAAACAGTACCAATTGCCTAAAATGGAGAATCATGGGAATCGATGCAAGAAGAAAAAAAATAGTTTCAACATATTATAGCTACAAAAGAAAAATGAATTTGTAAAATCAGTAGACTTTAAAGTCTGAGGGCAAGATCCCTGCCTTATTCATTATTGTATTGTAACTCACAAGGGCAATACTTGGCTTTAGATAAGAATTCAATATATGTGGAATGATCTAAGAATGGAGATATACAATGTGCTGCTTCCAACCATTTGAAAACAAGAGGAAAGATACTTGAAAGAGGGCTTTACAATATGTGGTAAATATATTGACATAAATGGCTGGGGTTGTGGCTCAGTGGTAGAGCGCCTGCCTAGCACGTGTGGGTTAGATCCTCGGCACCACATAAAAATAAATAAACAAAATAAAAATATTATATGTGTGTATACGTATATATACATAAAAAATGGCTTATTTAGACAGACTACTGGTTAAACTGAAACAGCACAGGCTGCAGTTTCACCCTGTGGACTCTGGGCGCCGCTGTTGTCCAAAGAGGAGAGCTTGGAGCTCACCATCTCCTCGCGCAACCGCAGCGCGCTTTCCAGAGCAGCTCTATGTGACTCTTCAGTGCCAGCCATTACACCGCTACTTCCCACGGAAAAAGAAGAGTATTTTTTTCTGGACTGGATCTGGAACTAAGTCCTTTCGGAGCTCCGAATATCTGCATTACGGAGATCATTCGTACTCCAGAGTCTCCTGACTGGTGAGCAAGCAGAGGGGAGCAAGAGGGATGGGGAGCGGCACTGCGGAGAGGGGCCAGACTCACAGGCGGCCAGTGCTCCTTCCCTTCCTACTGTCTTTGTTCTGCCGGGCGCTCTCTGAGCAGATCCGCTACAGGATTCCCGAGGAAATGCCCATGGGCTCGGTAGTGGGAAACCTCGCCAAGGACCTAGGGTTCCATGTCCTGGAGTTACCGACTCGAAAACTGCATATCAGTTCAGAGAAGTCTTACTTCACTGTGAGCTCAGAGACAGGGGAACTGCTTGTGAGCGGCAGGCTAGACAGGGAGCAGATATGCGGGAGGCAGCCAGTTTGTGCTCTGGATTTTGAGGCTGTTGCTGAAAATCTATTGAACTTTTACCACGTGAGTGTGGAGATCGAGGACATTAATGATCACGCGCCAAAATTTGCGTATGTTTTCTTTGATCTGCAAATAAGTGAGTCTGCTCAGCCAGGCACACGATTTATATTAGAAGTAGCAGAAGATGCAGATATTGCATTAAACTCTCTACAGAATTATAAACTCTCTCCAAGTCCTAATTTCTCACTGATAAATAAAGAGAAACAAGATGGTAGTAAATACCCGGAAATGATATTGGAGAAAACCTTAGACCGGGAACAACAGAGTTTCCATCGTTTAATCCTGACTGCCTTGGACGGTGGAAATCCACCCCTAAGTGGCACCACTGAACTACGGATTCAGGTCACTGATGCCAATGACAATCCCCCTGTATTCAACCAAGAAGTGTACAGAGTCAGCCTTCGGGAAAATGTGCCTCCAGGCACCGCTGTACTGCAAGTGTCAGCCATCGACCAGGATGAGGGAATCAACTCAGAAATTACTTATTCTTTCTACAGAACTGGGCAAGTCTTTAGTATAAATTCAAAGAGTGGGGAAATTACGACTCAAAAGGTACTGGATTTTGAAGACACTAAAGAATATTCTCTCTTAGTAGAAGGGCGGGATGGTGGAGGACTGGTCTCACAATGTACTGTTGAAATTAACATTCAAGATGAAAATGACAATAGCCCAGAAGTTACATTTCATTCTCTGCTTGAAATGATTTTAGAAAATGCAGTACCTGGAACACTAATTGCTTTGATCAAAATCCATGATCAAGATTCTGGGGAAAATGGGGAGGTTAATTGTCGATTAGAAGGTGAAGTCCCATTTAAAATAATCTCTTCATCTAAAAATTCTTATAAGTTGGTAACGGACAGGAACTTGGACCGAGAGCTGACCCCGGAGTACAATGTCACCATCACTGCCATTGACAGGGGCAAACCGCCCCTTTCCTCCAGCATATTGGTCACTTTAAACATTGGAGACGTCAATGATAATGCTCCAATTTTCCACCAGGCCTCCTATGTAGTCTATGTAGCAGAAAACAACCCTCCTGGAGCCTCCATCGCTCAAGTCAGCGCCTCCGACCCAGACTTGGGGCCCAACGGCCAAGTCTCCTACTCCATCGCGGCCAGTGACCTGGAGCCTCGGGCATTGTTATCCTACGTGTCTGTGAGCGAACAGAGCGGCGTGGTGTTCGCACAGCGAGCCTTCGACCACGAGCAGCTGCGATCCTTTGAGCTGATTCTGCAGGCTCGTGACCATGGTTCGCCCGCGCTCAGCGCCAACGTGAGCCTGCGCGTGTTGGTAGGCGACCGCAACGACAACGCGCCGCGGGTGCTCTACCCCGCGCTGGCGCCCGATGGCTCAGCGCTCTTCGACACTGTGCCGCGCGCCGCGGAGCCCGGCTACCTGGTCACCAAGGTGGTGGCGGTGGACGCTGACTCTGGACACAATGCCTGGTTGTCCTACCACGTGCTGCAGGCCAGCGACCCCGGACTCTTCAGCCTGGGGCTACGCACTGGCGAGGTGCGCACTGCTCGCGCCTTGGGCGACAGGGACGCAGCCCGCCAGCGCCTGTTGGTCGCTGTGCGTGATGGTGGCCAGCCGCCTCTTTCGGCCACCGCCACGCTGCATCTGGTCTTCGCGGACAGCCTGCAGGAGGCACTGCCAGACCTCAGTGACCGCCCTTTGCCCCCTGACCCGCAGGCGGAGCTACAGTTCTACCTGGTGGTGGCCTTGGCCTTGATCTCAGTGCTCTTCCTCCTGGCAGTGATTTTGGCTATTGCCCTGCGCCTGAGGCACTCCTCCAGCAATGAGTCTTGGGGCTGCTTTCAACCTGGAATGTGCGCCAAGCCTGGACCTGTGATTCAGCCCAACTATAGTGAGGGAACTCTGCCTTACTCCTATAATCTCTGCGTTGCACATACGGGAAAGACAGAGTTTAATTTCCTACAAAGTAATGATCCACTGAGTTTAGGACAAAACATACTCTGTAGTGAGTCACCAGGAACTTTGTTTCCACTTTGTAATTCCAGTGAGTCAACTTGCCATCCTGAAGCTCTAGCACCGGTGAGTTCCATTTAAGTTTTTAAAACTTTTCATCATCCATCCATTTTCTGTATTAACATGGAAATACTGTATATTTTCAGATCTATTGAGTTGTCTTTGGAAGTTATAATTTCTGTTCCTCAAAGAAATTGTGAAGAATTGAATTATGGGTGGTTGAGTTATGAGTGCTTATAAAATATAATACAGATTCCAGGGAATATTAAAAGGTTACAGGATTTACAAAGTATGAGAGTGAGCTCTTAATAATTTGGCAAAAAGATTGGACATAGTTTCTCACTTCTGTCAAAGCTAATAATGTTTACCCATTGATTGTCATCCTTTAGCATATATTTAAATATTATGTAAATATGAAATTTAGAGTAGAAAATCATTTAATTCATTCTTTTTTTCTAAATTTTTTTAGTTGTAGATGGACACAACATCTTTATTTTATTTATTTATTTGTTTGTTTATTTATTTATGTGGTGCTGGGGATCAAACCCAGTGCCTCATCCCTGCGAGGCAATTGCTCTACCTCTGAGCCACAACCACAGACCCTAATTCATTCTTTAAAGACACAGCTAATGATATCTTCCTTTGCCAAGTTTACTGAAAGATTCCATTCCTTTGTATTGTTTATTTCTCATGTCTAGTTCCTTTATATTTATGGTTCTTTGACTTCACATTAAATGCATGAAAAATGCTACATGTGTTTGTGTGTATGAAAGAGACTCACTTAAATCATAAGCTCCAAGTCATTAAATTCTTTCAGATTTTGTTGGATGCAAAATCCTAAGGAAAAAAAATGTACTTCCTTGTTAGAGTACTTGCCTAGCATACATGAGGCCCTGGGTTTGATTCCCAGCACCACAAAAAGAAAAAGAAAAAAAAGTGTAATGTCTAGATGGAGGATGGAAATGGAAACTGGCTCTATCCTATGTGTTCGTTTGAATCTTCCAAATGCCATATCTGTATATGTATCATGTATTCACATAGAAAGCTAAACTTTTTTGAAATAGAAGAAAAGTTTGAATAATCGCAAAAATGTGGATCTTAAAAACCACAGTCCTGGGGCTGGGGATATGGCTCAAGCAGTAGTGCGTTCGCCTGGCATGCCTGCGGCTGGGGTTCGATCCTCAGCACCACATACAAAGATGTGCCCGCCGAAAACCTAAAAAATAAATATTAAAAAAAACACAATCCTATTAAACTTTAGCAATATTAGGGAAAAAATCTATAATTATTGCCTAGTGAAAATTATTTTTATGCTGGGTATGGTTTTTCATACCTGTGATCACAGGTAGTCAGCAAGCTGAGCCATAGAATCACAAATACAAGGTCAACCTTAGCAACTTAGCACTATCTTGTCTCAAAATAACAAATAACCAGGGTAAATAAATGATTTGATATGAAAAAAATAAAAGGGGCTGGAGATGTAGCTCAGTGGTAAAAGCATCTCTGGGTTCAATCCTCAGTACCACCCCCCCAAAAAAAAAATGTTTTCATGACACAAGTTTTAGAAGAAGCTTTTCTTCAGGAACTTTACCATCAACCTAAATTAACTTTATAAAATAATTTCAATGTGATTAATCAGTTCATATATATTCATTCAATATAATGATATGATATACATCTATAAATAGATAACACAAGTTTAAAATTAAGAAAAATATGAATATATGAACATATTTCCAAAGAGAACTACATATCATTACTTCTGCAGACTAACAGATATATAGAAAATAAATTAAGAATCATAAAAAATAAACTACAAGAATTTACATATCTATATTGTGTGTAGAATTCTACCAAAAACAAAGAAAGTTAGGTTGATACTAATATTTTTTAAAAGCTGGTGATTTTATACTTAATGAAATTTCATTCCATTTCATTTACAACTCAAATAACACAAATGGTAATGCTTTTCAAATGTGAATGCTAGAAACAATTTCAAAAGTCCAAAATCAAATGAGAAAAGAGAATTCTTAGACTATGATTAAATTTTGCATATCTCGCGGTGCCCGGGGGCACACGCCTGCAGTCCTAGATACTCTGGAAGCTAAGGCAGCAGTATCACATGAGCCCAAAAGGAATTCAAGACCAGTCTGAGCAATACGGCAAGAACATATCTCAAAAATAAAGGAATATTTTAAAGTTGAATATCTCGGTGTAGTAACGAGTTAGGACTCTGAGCGCCGCTGTTCGCCAACTTTGGAAACTCCGCTCCTTTCAGATCTTTACACAAAGCCCCGCCTATCCCACAAACTGGCTCCCGAGCTGCAACGAAACTCAATCTCTTATTTCGGGGGCACTCCGGCATTCTCCTGAGGAAAAAGATCACCAGATGGTGGAGGAGGAAGAGAAGAATCTAATGCGTCAGTGTACACGGTAAGCATTCTGAGAGAATTCAGTAGCAAGGCAACAATGGCAGCTCCAACCAAACGCCAGCCTTGCAGAAGACTGGTCCTGCTGTGCGTGCTCCTGAGGACGCTGTGGGAGGCCAGGGCCAGTCAAATCCGCTACTCGGTGCCCGAGGAAAGAGAAAAGGGCTATAATGTGGGGAATATCTCCAAGGACTTGGGACTGGAAACCCGGGAGCTGGCAGATCGCGGAGTCCGAATTGTCTCCAGAGGTAGGACGCAGCTTTTCTCTTTGAATCCACAAAGCGGCAGCTTAATCACTGCGGGCAGGATAGACCGGGAGGAGCTCTGCGCCCAGAGCGCACGGTGTCTGGTGCACTTTAAAGTCTTGGTTGAAGACAGCGTAAAACTTTACGGAATAGAAATAGAAGTGCGTGATATCAACGACAATGCACCAAAATTTGAGGCTGAAAATCTGGAAGTAAAAATTAATGAACTTGCTGCTCCTGGAGCTCGGTACCCACTCCCAGAAGCCATTGACCCGGATGTGGGCGTGAACTCCCTGCAGAGCTACCAGCTCACCCCCAGTCACCACTTCTCCCTGGACGTGCAAACTCGAGACGATGGAACCTTAAACCCGGAGCTGGTGCTGGAGCACACTCTGGACCGAGAGGAAGAGGCTGTTCACCACCTGGTCCTCACCGCCTCGGATGGCGGCGACCCACGTCGCTCTAGCACAGTGCGCATCCAGGTGACAGTGCTGGATACAAACGACAATGCCCCAGTGTTTGCTCAACCGATTTACAGAGCCAAAGTCCTTGAGAACGTGCCACCAGGCACCCTATTGCTTACAGTAAGAGCTAGCGACCCGGATGAGGGAGCCAACGGAAAAGTGACATATAAATTCCGGAAAATCAATGAAAAACAATCTCCCATATTCCAGCTTAATGAAAATACTGGGGAAATATTTGTAGCAAAAAGTCTAGATTATGAAGAATGTTCATTTTATGAAATGGAAATACAGGCTGAAGATGGTGGTGGATTGAAAGGGCGAACCAAAGTGCTAATTATGGTGGAAGATGTAAATGACAATAGACCCGAAGTGACCATTACATCTCTATTTAGTCCAGTGAGGGAAGATGCTCTTCAGGGAACAGTTATCGTTCTTTTCAATGCACACGACCAAGATTCTGGGAAGAATGGTCAGGTTTTCTGTTCCATCCAGGAGAATCTGCCTTTTAAATTAGAAAATTCAATAGAAGATTATTACAGGTTGTTGACAGCCCAAATTCTTGATAGAGAAAAAGCCTCTGAGTATAACATCACAGTGACAGCCACAGACAGAGGAATGCCACCCCTATCTACGGAAATTCACATCACCCTGTATGTGACTGATATCAACGACAATCCACCTGCCTTTTCTCAAGCCTCCTATTCTATCTACCTTCCGGAAAACAACCTCAGAGGCACCTCCATCTTCTCAGTAACTGCCCAAGACCCTGATAACAATGAAAATGCTAGGGTTACATACTCCTTGGTGGAGGATACCATCCAGGGAGCTCCTCTCTCTTCCTATGTATCCATTAACTCTGAAACTGGTGTGTTGTATGCACTGAGATCATTTGACTATGAGCAGTTTCGAAATCTTCCAATACAGGTAAGGGCAAGTGACAACGGGAACCCACCACTCAGCAGTAACGCATCACTGAGCCTTTTTGTGCTGGACCAGAATGATAACACCCCTGAGATCCTGTACCCCACCCTCCCCACTGATGGTTCCACTGGGGTAGAGCTGGCACCCCGCTCTGCAGAGCCTGGATACCTTGTGACCAAGGTGGTAGCAGTGGACAGAGACTCAGGACAGAATGCTTGGCTGTCTTACCACCTGCTCAAAGCTAGTGAGGCAGGGCTCTTCTCTGTGGGGCTGCACACAGGTGAGGTGCGTACAGCAAGGGCTCTTCTGGATAGAGATGCTATAAAGCAGAGCCTTGTGGTGGCTGTGCAGGACCATGGCCAGCCACCTCTCTCAGCCACTGTCACATTCACTGTGGCTGTGGCTGAGAGTATCCCCAATATCCTGGCTGACCTGGGCAGCATGGAGATCCCTGCAGATTCCAGAGATTCCGACCTCACGCTCTACCTGGTCGTGGCAGTGGCTGCTGTCTCCTGCGTCTTCCTCACCTTTGTCCTTATTCTGCTGGGGCTCAAGTTTCGGCGATGGCATTCCTTGCATCTGCTACAGGCTGAAAATGGTGGGTTGACTGGTCTGCCCACCTCACACTTTGTGGACGTGGAGGGGGTGCAGGCTTTCCTGCAGACCTGTTCCCAGGAGTTTTCTCTCACAGCTGACTCTAGAAAGAGCCACATTATCTTTCCCCAACCCAACTATGCAGACATGCTCATCAGCCAGGAGAGCTGTGAGAAAAAGGAGACTTTGTGCCATTCACTTGATTCCAAGTTTCCTATAGAAGACACTCCTTTGGTTCCCGTGAGTTGGATTTTTTTTTTTCTTTACTGTCTGTAACTACTTTCTCATTAACTGTTCTTATTTGAGGTAGCACAGATTGATATTAATGTTTCTCACCCTTTATATTTTCACTGAGCATGATTTTGCCCAACCATATAAAGGAGGCATTAATTGGTTGCATCATTGATGTAATTTTCACTTTTTCATAATAATTATCCTAGTATCAAAGAAACCGTTCTTCATGGGGCAGCTGTCATTGGCCTGCAGGGGTGTGGGCTATTGAGGTGATATTGCTTGATTGGTTATAATAGTTCACTACTAATTCTCTAGCTGGATTTCTCTTCCTGAAATTTATTAAGTATTTTCATCTCCAGTGTCCCCATTGTGAAAACCTTATCCCTAAAACCATTTCTACTGTGATACTATGTTGTAAAGGTAAATTAATTAATTTTCTTGGAGGAAACAGCTGAAATCCCAGGTTTACTGCTTCCACTCTTCTTTTTCTATGATGGGAAACCACCCCCATTGAGCTGTTGTTTTTTAGATCATAAGTGTGTAGAGAATGTATTTAAAGATCTTTTCTGAGGAAGATCCAAACTTCAGTTATTTATTTCCAAACCATAACAAAGCATTTTTTTATTCCTTTAATGGTGAAAATTGTGTCATCCTCTATTCTATATACTCAAATAATTTCTTAATGCTATAGAGTCAAATTATGAAGAGTAGTTTGACACTCTTCTTTCCTATAGTATATGCTTGCTCAAGAGAAGTTTCTAACTGAACACAGTGAAATGACCAAGTAAAAGGAATTAAAAAGTATTCTTCAGCTCTATCTAACTTCTGGCTTAATTCTCCAAACTTTAAGACTAGAAGTGAACCTGAATAGGGGATATAAGTTAGAAAAATATTCTCAGAAAATGCTAGGGAGATTCTAGAAATATTTTACTGGGTTTTAGCTATAAGGAAACGAACATATTATTTAGTATAATTTTAAACATAATGTCAACTTTCAAGTAGTAAATCACATTCAGGAGACTATTTGAAAATGAACTTTGAAATGGACTCAAGATTCTATTCTAAATATGTGATCCATAAATACATAGATAACTGCTACTATTTCTATGGAATTAGAGAACCATTTTTGTCTCTGTAATGAATTTTTCAAATTTCTATTGTTTCCTAAGAAGAAAGTAACTAATATGCTAGAAATCCATAACAACATACAGACATTTTAATTATTTCACTTTTTTCCTTCACCTACTAAAGAAAAGTCAAACGTCATTCAGGTCATATTTTTAACCATGGAATAGGAAAATCATCCCCTTAATTTTCTGATAGGCCACAAAGCAACTCTTAGCTAATAAAAAAAAGATATTGACATAATTCCTTGCATCTTATCACATCATAATGGAATGAAATTAGAAATCAACACAACAAAACCCTACAGAAACTATATAAACCCATGGAATTGAACAATACACTTCTGAATAGTGAATGAATGACAGAAGAAATCAAATGAGAAATTAAATTTCCATCTGGGGGTAGCCTTGATATCAAGTGCTCATCAATATTTTAAAATGTGTGTTGTCAGATGTGGTGGTACAGGCCTGTAATCCTATGATTTAGGAGTCTGAGGCAGAAGGATCACAAATTCAAGACCAGCCTCAGCAATTTAGTGAGATGTATCTCAAAATAAAAAATAAAAGGGGCTGGGATGTAGCTCTGTTGTAGAGCACCCCTGGATTCAATCCTTGATACAAAAAATAAAGAAATAAAATGCATGTTTACTTGAGAAAATACAATAACAGATATATTGATATATATATCATGGTAGGTAACTACTCTTCTGTGCCACAAATATGTCACCTGCCTTGTAAAACAGAAGATAAGGCTCACCAGATAGATGACTACTAGGCAGAGAATGGAAAATGCTGAATTCTAGTTTTCTTAAACTAGACTAGTTACTTAAACTAGACTAGTTTTGTTGAAGTAGACTAGTTTTCTTGCACTAGATTAATTCACTTATGATTTATTTCCATCTATAATCTAGTAACAGCTTGAGAACATAATAGGCTGAAAGATAACAATTCTCAAATGTAATGCCTCATCTAGAAGAAATGACGTCTAGAAGAAATGCTAATTGAAATGACGTTTGGGATTTACTTTAGAGTAATTGGGGAGTGAAGTATATATTTACAAAAGATTGGCCTCAATGTTAATCTTTGTTGAAACTGGATGATAGGTATATATGAAAGTCCACAATATAATACATAATACTACCTGTTGTATAAGTTTGAAAGTATTCGGAATAAATTGATTTAAAACACTAAATATGTAAGTATACAATGTAATAGCTGCGTTTTCAAAAAGAAACGCACATATTTTGGAAATAAAGAATTCAAAAGAAGACAGTCTGCAGTTCCAAATGCAGCCTCTGGGCGCCGCTGTCGGCCAGTGCAGAGCAAGCTCCAACGCCCGGGATCCCTCAATCTCTTGCCTGGGATTTCCTGCGCAGCCACCAACACACAGAAGCAACCCCTCTCACTCCTGGAGAATACACGCACAGATTCCCATCCCCGAAACTGGGCTCCGCCTGTCCTGGACCGAATACTCTTCCAGCGTGGTAGATAACTTCCTCTCCCAGCTGCGAAGTGGGGGATCCAGTGAAAAAACACCCGAGTAAGTGAGTGAGTGATGGGAGGGAGCTGCGCGCAGAGGCGACGCGCCGGCCGCGGGCAGGTACTGTTTCCCTGGCTGTTGCCTTTGTTCTATTCGGCACTCGGAGAGCCGATCCGCTACTCCATTCCCGAGGAGCTGGCCAAGGGCTCGGTGGTGGGGAACCTCGCCAAGGATCTGGGGCTCAGTGTCCTGGATGTGTCAGCTCGGAAGCTGCGAGTTAGCGCAGAGAAGCTGCACTTCAATGTAGACGCGCAGAGTGGGGACTTGCTTGTGAAGGACCGAATAGACCGGGAGCAGATATGCAAAGAGAGGAGAAGATGTGAGCTGCAGTTGGAAGCTGTGGTGGAAAATCCTTTAAATATTTTTCATGTCGTTGTGACGATTGAGGATATTAATGACCATGCTCCTCAATTCGATAAAAAGAAAATAGACTTAGAAATTTTTGAGTCTGTATCCACTGGTGCACGGATATCCCTTGACCCTGCCACTGACCCCGATATAAACTTTAACTCAATTAAAGATTATCAGATAAACCCTAATCCTTATTTCTCATTAATAGTTAGAGTTAATTCTGATGGTGGCAAATATCCAGAATTATCTCTGGAGAAACTCCTAGACAGGGAAGAGCAGAGGTTACATCGCTTGATATTGACTGCCTTGGATGGAGGAGACCCGCCGCGAAGTGCCACCGCTCAAATAGAAATCTTTGTAAAGGACACTAATGACAATCCCCCAGTGTTCAGTAAAGATGAATATAGAATCAGTCTTAGTGAAAATCTGCCCCCAGGGTCCTCCGTGTTGCAAGTGACAGCCACTGATGCGGATGAGGGGGTAAATGCAGAAATAAACTACCACTTCCGGAGCACCGCCCAGAGCACAAGACACATGTTCTCATTGGATGAGAAAACAGGTATGATTAAGAATAACCAATCACTGGATTTTGAAGATGTAGAGAGATACACCATGGAAGTGGAAGCAAAGGACGGCGGTGGCCTTTCTACCCAATGTAAAGTAATCATAGAAATCCTAGATGAAAACGACAACAGTCCAGAAATCATCATCACTTCTCTGTCTGATCAGATTTTGGAGGATTCCCCTCCAGGAATGGTTATTGCCCTTTTCAAAACACGGGACCGGGATTTTGGAGGAAATGGAGAAGTCACATGTGATATAGAAAGAGACCTTCCTTTCAAGATCTATTCTTCTTCTAATAACTATTACAAGCTGGTGACTGATGGAGTCCTAGATCGAGAGCAGGATCCAGAATACAATGTCACCATCATCGCCACCGACGGGGGCAAGCCTCCCCTTTCTTCAAGTGTAAATATCACCCTGCACATCATTGACGTCAACGACAACGCTCCGGTTTTCCAGCAGGCGTCTTACGTGGTTCACGTGGCTGAGAACAACCCGCCAGGGGCCTCAATAGCTCAAGTCAGCGCCTCAGATCCCGACTTAGGTCCCAACGGCCAAGTCTCCTACTCCATCGCGGCCAGCGACCTGGAGCCTCGGGCATTGTTATCCTACGTGTCTGTGAGCGAACAGAGCGGCGTGGTGTTCGCACAGCGAGCCTTCGACCACGAGCAGCTGCGTTCTTTTGAGCTGATTCTGCAGGCTCGTGACCATGGTTCGCCCGCGCTCAGCGCCAACGTGAGCCTGCGCGTGTTGGTAGGCGACCGCAACGACAACGCGCCGCGGGTGCTCTACCCCGCGCTGGCGCCCGATGGCTCCGCGCTCTTCGACACCGTGCCGCGCGCCGCGGAGCCCGGCTACCTGATCACCAAGGTGGTGGCGGTGGACGCGGACTCGGGACACAATGCTTGGCTATCCTACCACGTGCTGCAGGCCAGTGATCCCGGACTCTTCAGCCTGGGCCTGCGCACTGGCGAGGTGCGCACGGCTCGCGCCTTGGGCGACAGGGACGCGGCCCGCCAGCGCCTGTTGGTCGCTGTGCGTGATGGTGGCCAGCCGCCTCTTTCGGCCACCGCCACGCTGCATCTGGTCTTCGCGGACAGCCTGCAGGAGGTACTGCCAGACCTCAGTGACCGCCCTGTGCCCCCTGACCCCCAGGCGGAGCTACAGTTCTACCTGGTGGTGGCCTTGGCCTTGATCTCAGTGCTCTTCCTTCTGGCTGTGATTCTGGCCATTGCCCTGCGCCTGCGATCTTCTTTGAGTCCAACTGAGTGGGGTTGTTTTCAGCAAGGTCTCTGCTCCAAGTCCGAACCTAGAGTTCCCTTCAACTACAGCGAAGGAACTTTGCCTTATTCCTACAATCTGTGTGTTGCGCATATGGGAACGACAGAGTTTAATTTCCTAAAAAGTACTTCACCCTTGCATTCCGCCCAAGATGTAGTTGGCGGTAATTCCCCTGGGGCCTTAATTCCAGTTCCTGTTGAGGATAATTTGACTTCACATCCTGAGACTCTAACACCGGTGAGTTTCACATTTGTGTCTTTAATGTCCTAGTTTTTCATTTTCACATCTAGGATCATATTTGAAAAATCTCTAGCTTATATCATCTTATCGTCTCTGTTTACCTTTTGACAATTATATCTTTTAAGACTTATTTGGTTTATAAGTCACTCTATCATATATATATATATATTTCCATCCCCATACTGGAGATAATCTCGTGGAACTCTGATTAGCAAACAGAAGCAGTACTCTTGGCTTGTAACCAAATAAATAACCCATCTATACAAATTTGCTATTTAAAAGTAAATTTTTCCATATTCTGTAATGTTTCAGTGCTTGAAAATATTCAGGTATACATCAAATTTTAGAACAGGTGTTGCTTTTCTGGAACCATTTATTGCAAATAATCTTGTAGGTGACTATTGATGTCTCTCTTCATTTATTCTAATATTTTTTTCCAACTGTAAGCATCTGAGGGACAATAGCCAGCAGATAACTGAACTCTCTAAAATTATATGCAAAGTTATAAATGTCTTCATTTTTCTTGGGAGGACATTCAAAGCTTTGTTCATATTTCTAAGATTTCTATGCCCCCCCAAAAACTTAACTATCATAGAGGGATATTTCTCTTCTACTTTTGGTCCTGCTGTATTTCTTCCATAATTATGGTCTTTAGCTTTTCTTGGAGCCCAAATTGTACTCTTTCTCAATCTCTTTTTTCTTACATTGCAAAATAAAGAAATTTCCAAGGAAGAGCTGGGTATGATGAGGAATGCTTGAAATCCTAGCCAATCAGGAGGCTGAGGCAGGAGGATCACAAATCTGAGGTCAGCCTGGGCAATTTAAAATTGATGATGATAATAATAATAATAATGGGCTGGGAATGTAGCTCAGGGGTGAAGTTCCCTTCAGTTCAATCCCCAGTACTGAAAAAGAATGAGAAGGAAAAAGGAAGGAAAAGAAAAAGAATACATAGAAAGAAATTTCTAAGAAAGCAAATGAAATGCTATTATTACATTTTGGTCTCAGTCTCTGTCTCTGAATTAAGAACTTTGAGGGGGGGGGGGAGACAAAATCTATTCTGAAGAGGTCCATACTTGGGGATGTAGTAACATAAATAACATAAATATCTTTGAGCAACTTGTTTTCTGTATGAAAGAAGTGAGTCACTAAGTTCTTCACATTTGAGGAAAAAAACTGCTGCTGGGTTTGGGGGCATGCACAATTGAAAATATATGAACCACTTTCTTTGGGGTTCCATATGAACTGCCTAAGAGAAGAAATTATTTATACTAACACCAATGCCATTATGAAACGGATCATTTAGCGTAAATATTTATTTGTTAAAAACCTACATAGAGGGCTGGGATGGTGACTCAGTGCTAAAGTGCATGTGTGAAGCACTGGGCTCGATACTGAGCACCACATATAAACAAATGAATAAAATAAAGGTTCATCAACATCTAAAAAATAAAAATAAAAAATAAATAAAAATTTAAAAATCCTATATCAGAGCTGAGTATGTTAACTCACATCTGTAACTCCAGTGATTCGGGAGGCTTATGTAAAAGGATTGCAAGTTTAAAGAGAGTCTGAGCAACTTAGGAAGACCCTGTCTCAAAATAAAATAAAGAGGACTGGAGGTATGGCTCAGTGGTTGAGACTCTCTGAGTTAAATCCCGAGAGAGAGAGAGAGAGAGAGAGAGAGAGAGAGAGAGAGAGAAGAAGGAGGAGGAGGAGGAGGAGGAGGAGGAGGAGGAGGAGGAGGAGGAGGAGGAGGAGGAGGAGAAGGAGAAGAATGTTAGAGTCTTAAACAAGTCAAAATAACACCTGGCATTTTGCCAGGGGAATGTTAAAGTTCCTAAACAAGTCTGGATGGTGCCTGGCAAAATGCCAGAGGGAGTGGTTTGAGAAGTAACAAAAGCGAGCCATTAAGTGTGGAGATTCCTGATTGGTTGACTGCTGTATCTAGTTTATGCTAATTAGATAAGCTGTGTGAAATGTATAAATACTGCTCCTGTCCTGCAATAAACAGCTTCCACTCCTGCTGTATCAACGTACACAAGTTGTTCGTCACCCCCTGGTTATTCTGCTGCAGCCGGACTGCGGCAGAAGAAGAAGAAGAAGAGGAGGAGGAGGAGGAGGAGGAGGAGAAGAAAGAGAAACAAGGAGAATTTTTGGCAACCTCTCACACAGTCTTAAGCTAAACAAATTAACTAAATCTAAAATTTTAAAAATAACTTTCAAAGTCAATTATCTCACAAGAAGTATAATAGTCTTTATATGCATGTGTACTAAACATAATTGAACCATTTAAGTCACAACTTCAAGTAAAATTATAAGATTTTTCTGAATGTAACTGATTTCATAAGACATTAAAAAGCATTATTTACATTTTGAAGTGGGTATATACCTTACATTTTTTAAAAATGGGATAATGTGTTGCAACTATATATTAGCCAAACATCGTATAATATGCTATAGTATTTTCATTCCACTTTATCTCACCCCCATTAAGAAATCTATAAATAGAGATTGATTAAAGATATAAGCGGAGCAGAAATAGAGCACTTGTCTAGTATGTAAATCCTGTGTTCGAGTCCATGGGCGGGGTGGGGGGCAGCGGGAAATGATACCAACAGAAAAACCAAAGAATAAAAGAATCAATATATCCAACAGAGATACAGTAGCGTTTGCTAATATGTACACTAGTGGGTGCAGTAACTTCTTAGGACTCTGAGCGCCGCTGTTCACCTATTTGGAGAGAATCACAGCAAGCACTCAGTCGGTATTCTCACATCGCCAACTGCACAAAGCCCCACAATTCCTACAAACTGGCTCCTGGGCTGCAACAGAAACTCACTCCGGAATTTAAGGTGCGCAGGCTACAGAGAATCCCTGCCGTCACAGAAAGAACAAGGAACCAGTTGAAATATACAGAGGGTCCCGGGAGGACTTCAGGAGAATTTCGTAACCAGAGAACAATGGCTGCTGTGAGGAAGCTCTCCGACCACACCAAGCTGGTCCTCCTCTGCCTTTACCTGCAGATGCCCTGGGAGTCCGGAGCCCGGCAGATCCGCTATTCCGTTCCTGAGGAATTAGAGAAAGGCTCTTTCGTGGGTAACATCTCCAAGGACCTGGGACTGGAGCCCCGGGAGCTAGCGGAGCGCGGAGTCCGCATCGTCTCCAGAGGTAGGACGCAGCTTTTCTCTTTGAACCCGCGAAGCGGCAGCTTGGTCACCGCAGGCAGGATAGACCGGGAGGAACTGTGTGCTCAGAGCGCACGGTGTTTGGTGAATTTTAACATCCTTTTGGAAGATAGGGTGAAACTTTTCGGGATAGAAATAGAAGTAACGGATATCAATGATAATGCCCCAAAATTCCAAGCAGAAAATCTGGACGTAAAGATTAATGAAAACGTCGCTCCAGGAATGTGTTTTCCTCTCCCGGAAGCTATTGATCCGGATGTGGGCGTGAACTCACTGCAGAGCTACCAGCTCAGCCCCAATAAGCATTTCTCACTAGGAGTTCAGAGTCGTGCCAATGGCGTCAAGTACCCAGAGCTGGTGCTGGAGCACGCCCTAGATCGAGAAGAAGAGGCCATTCACCATATGGTTCTCACTGCTTCTGACGGAGGTAACCCTCTCAGATCAGGCACTGTCCTCGTCACTGTGACTGTATTTGATGCAAATGACAACGCACCGGTATTCACTTTGCCAGAGTATCGATTAAATGTTCCAGAGAATTTGCCTGTAGGCACTCAGTTGCTAACGGTCACCGCCACTGACAAGGATGAAGGAGCCAATGGAGAAGTAACCTATTCCTTTCGAAAATTACCTGACATACAATTGTCGAAATTCCAACTAAACAAAAATACTGGGGAAATTAAAATATCTGAAATTTTAGATTATGAAGAAACAAGCTTCTATGAAATAGAAGTACAGGCAGAAGATGGAGGAGCATATATTGCAACTGCAAAAGTGTTGATTACCATAGAAGATATAAATGACAACAGTCCAGAGGTGACCATCACATCTCTGTTTAGTCCAGTGACTGAAGATTCACCTCTAGGAACTGTCATAGCCCTTTTAAACGTGCATGATTTAGATTCTGGGCAGAATGGAGAGGTAACCTGTTCCATCTCAAGTAATCTACCATTTAAGTTAGAAAAGTCTATTGACAGTTATTACAGCTTGGTGACACACAGAGCCCTTGACAGGGAACAGGTATCCTTTTACAACATCACAGTAACAGCCACAGATGGTGGGAGTCCACCTCTGTCAACTGAAACTCACTTTACCCTGCAAGTGGCAGATATCAACGACAACCCACCAACCTTCTCTCACATTTCCTACTTTACCTATATCCCAGAGAACAACCCTATGGGTGCCTCCATCTTTTCAGTGACAGCCCTTGATCCAGACAGCAAAGAGAATGCCCAGGTCATTTACTCTCTGACTGAAGACACCATCCAAGGGGCACCACTATCCTCCTTTGTATCTATTAATTCAGACACTGGCATCCTGTATGCACTACGATCCTTTGACTATGAGCAATTTCGTGAGCTGAAGATGCAAGTGATTGCCAGTGACAGTGGGAACCCACCACTCAGCAGCAATGTGTCTCTGAGCCTATTCGTGCTGGACATGAATGACAATACTCCTGAGATCCTGTACCCTACCCTTCCCACTGATGGCTCCACTGGGGTAGAGCTGGCACCCCGCTCTGCAGAGCCTGGATACCTAGTGACCAAAGTGGTGGCAGTGGACAGAGACTCAGGACAGAATGCCTGGCTGTCCTACCGCCTGCTCAAGGCCAGTGAGCCAGGGCTTTTTGTGGTGGGGCTGCATACTGGTGAGGTGCGCACAGCAAGGGCCCTGCTAGACAGAGATGCTCTCAAGCAGAGCCTTGTGGTGGTTGTGCAGGACCATGGCCAGCCACCACTCTCATCCACCATCACCCTCACTGTGGCTGTAGCTGACAGCATTCCAGATGTTTTGGCTGACTTAAGCAGCCTTGAACCCCCACATGACCATGATGCTTCAGGCCTTACTCTCTACCTGGTGGTGGCCTTAGCTGCTGTCTCCTGTCTTTTTCTCACCTTCATCATCCTGCTGCTGGCACTCAGACTTTGGCGTTGGCACAAGTCTCACCTGCTCCAGACGGCAGGTGGAGGGTTAGCAGGTGTGCATACCTCTCACTTTGTGGATGTGGATGGGGTGCGCACTTTCCTGCAGACCTATTCCCATGAGGTCTCCCTGACTGCAGACTCACGGAAGAGCCACATTATCTTTCCCCAGCCCAACTATGCAGACACGCTTATCAGCCAGGAGAGCTGTGAGAAAAAGGATCCTTTGTCTTTGTTAGATGATTCAAAGTTTCCTATAGAAGATACTCCTTTGGTTCCAGTGAGTTCTATTTTTACTTTTGCTTTCCTTTAAGCAATTATGATTGGTTTTACCTTTAGGTTTTCAGTACAGTGATGTAAAATTTAAATCTTTATTTTAATTACTTTTCTCTCAGATTCAGTGACACTGGTCTCTTGCTAAAACATTAAAAGTAGAATTTGATGAGTAAGACTCATCAGCAAAGACTCAAAGTGTCATAAGTTTGTTATGATTAGCTTTGCAGGAACTTAAATTTTATAGTGTTGTTGAGTATAATACTGAAAATTTCTAAGACAGACTTCTATACAAAATGCTTTTCAATTTGTGTGTTTTCCTCAGTGGACAGAAGCTGAAAACCTGGCTCTTTAGACAACTCAAGCTCTTGATTTGTATGCAGGTCTGGTAAAAATAGGTAAATGTCAGAAACAAATGCATTACCCTAACTGGAAACACAAGCCAAGCCCAAGGTTATTCAGCATTGTTCTTCTCAGGGAGAAGGACAATGTGCCTTTGCAATTATGTTTTCCAAACTATACTTGTAGTAACAGTTATAGTTGAATACAGTCCTTAAAGATTTAAAGTTTTCTTAATATTCAGTTAAAATTCATAACAATGTGTGTTTAGGTTTTTCCAACTAAAATCAAACCTGTTAAGACTTTGGCATCTTTTTGCATTTGATTCTCTAATTTCATGTTGCTGTGTGGAAGATATACCTCTTAATTTGACTCTCCTTACTCAAGAGGGATTCTAAAGAGTCTATAGTGGGTTAAATAGAGAAGAGTTGTGGTTCTATTCTCTTTTCTTTTTAAAATTAGACATCCCAATCATTAAGGGTAAAACTAAATATGGTTTGAGGAGAGATAAATTTGTACATGTTCCCAAGAACAGGAGTAAAAGCTATGTTGACAAGGGTATTTCATTAACAAGGTAGGACTTGTTAATGTAGAGGAAGTTAAACATACCTGAAACTCTGAAACAAATTCAGAGTCAAAATAAGAGTAAAGAAAGAAATGTCATTTTTTTTCAGGATACCAGAAAATAAGCAAAGAAGTACACAAAATTCTTCCAAACAAATGATCAGGGGCTGGGGATGTGGCTCAAGCAGTAGCGCGCTCGCCTGGCATGCGTGCGGCCCGGGTTCGATCCTCAGCACCACATACAAACAAAGATGTTGTGTCCGCCGAGAACTAAAATAAATAAATAAATAAATATTTAAAAAAAAAAAAAAAAAAAAAAAAAAAAAAAAAAAAAAAAAAAAAAACAAATGATCAGTGGATGAATTAATTAGCACATTTAAATCAGTGATATAAGCTGGGTGTGATAATACATGCCTCTAATCCCAGTGACTCCGGAGATTGAGGGATAAAGGCCAGCCTCAGCAATTTAGTGAGACCCTAAGCAACTTAGTATCTATCTCAAAAATAAATAAATGAATAGGACTGGGATGTAGCTCAGGGTATAGCACTCCTGGTTTCAACCCCAACTATAAAACAAAACAAAGATAATGATGTATTTTGTTTACTCTCTTTAATTACTAATACTCTGCTAACTTGATGTCATAAAAATCAGAATGTTCTAAAATGTCTCAACTATTTATGAGACCATGACTTTTTTGTGTCAATCAGCATTTGGTTAATTATAGGTCTGTGGGAAGCTGAGCACACTCTCTAGGGTAATAATTATTAACTGTGAAATCATTGAAACTATTAAGTTTCTGTCCATGGGAGTCAAATTACTATGCATCCATCTAAGTAATTCTACCATTTTGAAAAAATACAGGTTGAAAATACATTTTTGACATTGTATCTATTATAAGCAAAATTTTTTAATATAATTATTTTTAAAGCAATACAGAATATCCTAGATGATTGCCAATGGTTACATTCTAATATCTAAATGTGGAAGGAAGGGTTATTAGTTTCTGACTGAATAAAGGCTAGGATTAAAGACAAAAACTTTTTGCTTATCTTCAGTACTTCCCATTTTATCGGTAATTATTCTTAAAAAGAGCAACAGTAATTATCTCTGAATGGTGGAATTCAGTGGCAATGGGCCATGGGATAGAAGACCTATAGACCTCCTGTAGACCTTCACTCTATATTCCTTTAAAACTCAAAATAAATTTTAATACATAAAGAGACATGTGCTTATGATGACGTAAAAAGTCTTTGTGGTGAAAATGGATTCACCAAGGAATGAGATTCAAATATTTTGGTTATAAACTTTGAAAAATCGAAGATTCCCTAATAGAAAAGCCAGGCTGCAGTTCCACACGTAGCCTCTGGGCGCCGCTGTCGGCCAGTGCAGAGCAAGCTCCAACGCCCGGGATCCCTCAGTCTCTTGCCTGGGATTTCCTGCGCAGCCACCAACACACAGAAGGAAACCCTCTGACTCCTGGAGAATACACGCACAGATTCCCATCCCCGAAACTGGGCTCCGCCTGTCCTGGACCGAATACTCTTCCAGCGTGGTAGATAACTTCCTCTCCCAGCTGCGAAGTGGGGGATCCAGTGAAAAAACACCCGAGTAAGTGAGTGAGTGATGGGAGGGAGCTGCGCGCAGAGGCGACGCGCCGGCCGCGGGCAGGTACTGTTTCCCTGGCTGTTGCCTTTGTTCTATTCGGCACTCGGAGAGCCGATCCGCTACTCCATTCCCGAGGAGCTGGCCAAGGGCTCGGTGGTGGGGAACCTCGCCAAGGATCTGGGGCTCAGTGTCCTGGATGTGTCAGCTCGGAAGCTGCGAGTTAGCGCAGAGAAGCTGCACTTCAATGTAGACGCGCAGAGTGGGGACTTGCTTGTGAAGGACCGAATAGACCGGGAGCAGATATGCAAAGAGAGGAGAAGATGTGAGCTGCAGTTGGAAGCTGTGGTGGAAAATCCTTTAAATATTTTTCATGTCGTTGTGACGATTGAGGATATTAATGACCATGCTCCTCAATTCCTAAAAGATGAAATAATCTTAGAAATAAGTGAATCAGTCAGCCCGGGAATGGGAACAATTCTTGAGTCTGCAAAAGATCCTGATATTGGTATGAATTCACTGAGCAAATATCAACTGGGTCCGAATGAGTATTTCTCATTAGTGGTGAAAGATAATCCTGATGGCGACAAATATCCAGAATTGTTATTGCAGAAGACCCTGGACCGAGAAACACAAAGCACTCACCACCTGGTGCTGACAGCCTTAGACGGTGGGAACCCACCCCTAAGTGGTACTATTCAGATTAGAATCATAGTGGTAGATGCCAATGATAACCCTCCTGTGTTTAGCCAGGACGTTTATAGGGTCAGCCTCCGGGAAGACGTGCCTCCAGGCACCTCAGTTCTAAGGGTGATGGCCACTGATCGGGATGAGGGCATCAATGCAGAGTTCACCTACTCTTTCCTTGGAGTGGCTGACAAAGCCCAAAGTGTGTTCTATCTGGATTCCAGTACTGGAAACATTATAACTCACCAGCCCTTGGATTTTGAAGAAGTAGAAAGATACACAATGAATGTAGAAGTAAAGGACCGTGGATCTCTCTCTACACAATGTAAAATAATCATAGAGGTTCTAGATGAAAATGACAACAGCCCAGAAATAATAATCACTTCTTTATCTGATCAGATTTTGGAGAATTCCCCTCGTGGAATGGTTGTGGCCCTCTTCAAAACACGGGACCGAGATTCGGGGGAAAACGCAGAAGTCACTTGTAGTTTAAGTAGAAACGGTCCGTTTAAGATACGTTCTTCTTCCAACAATTACTACAAGTTAGTAACAGATGGGGCCCTGGACCGGGAGCAGACCCCAGCATACAACCTTACCATCACAGCCACTGACAAAGGCAAGCCACCCCTCTCGTCCGACATAACCTTCACCCTGCACATCACTGATGTGAATGACAACGCTCCCATTTTCCAAAAGTCCACCTACCTGGTCCATGTACCAGAAAACAACCAGCCCGGGGCCTCCATAACCCAGGTCGGAGCGTGGGATCCAGATCTGGGACCCAATGGCCAAGTCTCCTACTCTATTATTGCCAGCGACCTGGAACCCAAAACATTGTCGTCCTATGTGTCGGTGAACGTGCAGAGCGGCGTGGTGTTCGCGCAGCGCTCCTTTGACCACGAGCAGCTGAGAGCCTTCGAGCTGACGATACAGGCGCGAGACCAGGGCTTGACGGCTCTCAGCACCAACGTGAGTCTGCGCGTGTTGGTGGACGACCGCAATGACAACGCTCCCCGAGTATTGTACCCGGCGCTGGGGCCCGACGGTTCCGCGCTGTTCGATACGGTTCCTCGAGCCGCACAGCCCGATTACTTGGTCACCAAAGTGGTGGCGGTTGACGCTGACGCAGGTCACAATGCTTGGCTCTCTTACCATTTATTGCAGGCGACGGATCCCGGACTTTTCAGCCTGGGACTACGCACGGGCGAGGTGCGCACTGTGCGTCCCCTGAACGACAAAGATGCTTCCCGCCACCGCCTGCTAGTCGCTGTGCGTGATGGTGGACAGCCGCCCCTCTCAGCGACCGCCACGCTGCTCTTAATCTTCGCTGATAGCCTACAGGAGGCTTTGCCGGACATCGCAGACCACCCTATTCCCTCTGATCCTCAGGCAGAGCTGCAGTTTTACCTGGTTGTTGCTTTGGCCTTGATCTCGGTGCTTTTCCTTCTTGCAGTGATTCTGGCTATTTCTTTGCGTTTGAGGCAGTATTCCAACCCTGTAGCCAGAGGCTGCTTTGGATCAGTTTTCTGCTCAAAGTCTGGACCTGTGCTGCCCCCCAATTACAGCGATGGAACGTTGCCCTATGCCTGTAATATGCGTGGGCACGGGGATCAAACTAACCCGGAATTTAATTTTCTTACTTCTGTTAATAATTTTCCTGCGGTACAAGATATTCTCAACAAAGATAGCTCTTCAGTGTTATTGGCTAGCATTTTACCTCCTGGTGTTGAAGCAGAGAAGAACACGCTTGACCAGGTATTTAAAATGACGCTTTTTATATTTCAATATGCCAGTGTAACACAATATAGTACTATTTCATGATTTTAGATAATATTTTGGTGAAGGTCTTAAGATAAATCTAGGTCAAACCTTTGGGTATTACCGTTAGAAAAAAAAAAGTTTTCAATGCTTCAAAATCCTCCTACCATACAAAGGTATTTTATAGTAAAATTATTGAGGGTTGGGGGTGTCGCTCCCTATGTTCCATTCCCAACACTCCCCACATATAAACAAGAAATCTCAGAGGAAATATTCATGAAAGTACCTTTTAGTTAAGGATATGAAATAGTTATATTTTATCATGGTATTTTAAATATCAACCCTAATGCTGTTTAAATTTTATCAAAAGTTTTATCTTTATTATACTCACAAAAATGGTAAGAATTAGTCATTCATTCTACTTGATAATTTTGTGGGGACCATGCTATCTCCACGTCCACAAATGCCTGCTCCCTTCAGTCAGTAAAATTAATTAGAACGAAGTTTTCAGTCCCGGTAGTATTTGAAATTTTTAAAAATTGAACAAGTTCTTTTAATAATCATTACTTTCATAAGTGCTTTTGGTAAACATTTAGCATCTCATTACATAACTATTTTTTGCGGTTTTAAGCTTCATAAATACGTATGATTCACAGAGGTAAGTGTTAACAATTTCTTCTGGAACCGGCACATCAGTTTTTCTTAGTGGTTGCAATAATAAAAGTGGGCTCTAGGCGCCGCTGTTCACCAATCAGGGAACGGGAGGCTGCGAGCTATTGAGCCCCTTCCCCGACCAAAGCAGAATAAGATGGATACTCACAGATCCTGATGCTGGAAACTTAAAAGCACTTTCCTTCGCTTTCTAATATATTTTGGATGCGGACGGCCTGGGACCTCGTGGACAGACAGGTAAGCTGATTGAGATCAAACCCGCTCTAGACACTACGGATTATCGGCTCGATCCAGGCCATGGCGAATGCGCCCCAGAGCCTGGAACGCAGCGCGCTGGTGCTGCTGTGTATTTTCCTGGGGACGCTGCGGGAATCTGGAGCCGGACACATCCGATACTCTGTGCTAGAAGAGGTGGACAAAGGCTTCTTCGTGGGCAACATCTCCAAGGACCTAGGGTTGGAGCCCCGGGAGCTGACCGACCGCGGAGTCCGCATCGTCTCCCGGGGGAAGACGCAGCTTTTCGCTCTGAATCCGCGAGGTGGCAGCTTGATCACCGCGGGTAGGATAGACCGGGAGGAGCTCTGTGAAACGGTTTCCTCCTGCTTTTTAAATATGGAGATTCTTGTGGAGGACACCCTGAAGATTTATGGAGTGGAGGTAGAAATAATGGATGTTAATGATAATGCTCCTAGCTTTCGGGAAGAGGAAATAGAGATAAAAGTCAGTGAGCACGCAGCTCCTGGATTGAGATTTCCTCTACCTAACGCTAGGGATCCAGATGTGGGAGTGAACTCTCTCCAGAGCTACCAACTCAGCCCTAATAGTTACTTTTCCTTGCAAATGAGAGGAGGAACTGATGGGGCAAAGAATCCGGAACTAGTGCTGGAGCGAGGTCTGGACCGGGAGAAAGAGGCTGCTCACCTCCTCCTCCTCACAGCCTTAGATGGAGGCGATCCCATAAGCAAGGGCTCAGTTCCCATTCGAGTGGTGGTCCTGGATGTAAATGACCACATCCCAAAGTTTACTCAGTCTGTGTATAGAGTGAGTGTTCCTGAAAACCTCAGCTCTGGAACTCGAGTGCTGGTGGTAAATGCAACGGATCCAGATGAGGGTCTCAACGGGGAAGTGATGTATTCGTTCCAGAATACAGAAAGCAAAGCTTCTGAAATATTCCATTTGAATTCTCAAACTGGCGAAGTTCTAGTACAAGGGCCTCTGGATTTTGAAAAATATAGGTTCTATGAGATGGAAATTCAAGGCCAAGATGGTGGCGGTCTCTTGACCACTGCTAAGATGTTCGTTACAGTTTGGGATGTGAATGATAATGCTCCAGAAATAACTATCACCTCTTCTATTGATTCGGTGTTGGAAAATTCGCCTCCAGGAACGGTAATTGCTCTTCTAAATGTGCAAGATCGAGATTCTGGAGAAAATGGTCAGATCTCCTGTTTCATTCCTAACAATCTCCCTTTTAAGTTAGAAAAAACTTATGGAAATTATTACAAGTTAATAACAAACATCGAGCTGGACAGAGAGCAAGTCCAGAGCTATAACATAACATTGACAGCCAAAGACCAAGGAAGTCCATCCCTATCCACAGAAATTCACCTCTTACTCAATGTGGGAGACAAGAACGATAACCCTCCAGTCTTCACTCACTCTTCTTACTCTACCTATGTTTCTGAAAACAATCCTAGAGGATCCTCCATTTTCTCAGTGACCGCTCTTGACCCAGATAGCAAAGAGAATGCCCAGGTCACTTATTCTCTCACAGAAGACATGATCCAAGGAGCACCTCAGTCCTCCTATGTATCTATCAACTCGGATACTGGGGTACTGTATGCATTGCGCTCTTTTGACTATGAGCAGTTCCAAAACCTACAACTGAGAGTGACTGCATGTGATAGTGGGGACCCACCACTCAGCAGCAATGTGTCAGTGAATCTGTTCATACTGGACCAGAATGACAACATTCCTGAGATCTTGTATCCCATCCTCCCCACTGATGGTTCCACTGGGGTGGAGTTAGCACCCCGATCTGCAGAGCCTGGATACCTGGTGACCAAAGTGGTGGCAGTGGACAGAGACTCAGGACAGAATGCCTGGCTGTCCTACCGCCTGCTCAAAACCAGTGAGCCTGGGCTCTTCACTGTGGGGCTGCACACAGGTGAGGTGCGCACTGCCCGGAACCTACTGGACAAAGATGCGCTCAAGCAGAGCCTTGTGGTGGCCGTCCAGGACCATGGTCAACCTCCCCTCTCAGCCACTGTGACACTCACAGTGGCAGTGGCTGACAGCATCCCAGAAGTCCTGGCTGACTTGGGCAGTCTGGAGTCTTCCACCAACCCAGATGAATCAGGCCTCACACTCTACCTAGTTGTGGCCATCACAGCAGTCTCCTGTATCTTCCTCATCTTTGTCATTGTGCTGCTGGCACTCAGACTGAGGCACTGGCATTCCTCACATTTGCTCCAGGGAGCAGGCAGCGGGTTAGGGGGCACGCCCGCCTCTCACTTTGTGGGTATTGAGGGGGTGCATGCCTTCCTACAGACCTATTCCCATGAGGTGTCCCTCACCGCTGACTCTCGGAAGAGCCACTTGATCTTCCCGCAGCCCAACTATGCAGACACGCTCATCAGCCAGGAGAGCTGTGAGAAAAGCGAGCCTCTCTTGATAGCTGAAGACTCAGCTACTGTTTTAGGCAAATATGACCCAACAAACAATCAGGTGAGATTTATTCTACCCAATTGTTAATGCGTTGGTACAAGGGTTTTAAGGGGATTTTTTTTCAGAGCCTATTAAGAAAACTGGGTTTATGGCAGGTGAAAGTTCATACACATTTAGAATATTCATGAGTTCTTGTACTTTACCTTTCATCAGATTTTCCATCATTTTGCACAAAGACTTTGTGGAAGTCATTTTTTTTTAGTACTGGCATATTTTCTTTTTATTTCAAAGGTCTAATTCATCTTGGCTTACTTTATAGTTAAGTTGAATTTTAGTATTATTTTTCTATCATCATTGTCTGTGGCTATCAATGTAAACTGATTAATTCAAATTAAGGATTCACAGTTTTTATTTATTTTCACAGTCTTCCAATTTGACTATGTCTCCATTGATTACAGTTACATTCTATCATTATTTGCTATTACTTCTAATGTCAAAATTAACCATATTGATTCAATAGCTTGTTTCTTCTGTTCTATTCATATGCACACTTATACATGTAACCATTTTTCTAAGCATAAAGCAATTCTATTTTGCTTTTTGATGATTGATAATATATTTAGATTGTATAGACTGTTTCAACTTTGCCTCATTGCTTCATCCTATCAAGATAGATTTGAGTAGGTTTTAATTATTGAATTTGCTTGGGAGAGGAAATGTAGAACTTCTTTTCCTTAAGTTCCAGATATCTTTTTTATTACTATGATGAAGTCAATAGATTGTTCTCAAGAAATAATCAAATCATTGAACTGGTATTATTTCCTTTTGTTCTTTACTGTCTGTGTAGAAAACGTTTTAATGTAGAAAGTTCACATATGATAAAATTTTGATCCAGTGCTTCTCAAAAAGTTATTTTCAAATCTGTTAAAAGATTTATTTTCAGATTTATTTATATAGAATAGTTTCTGAGTTATGTAAGAGATTGAGTAGGTATTTAGACTTTTATAAGAGATTGATTTAGGGGTTAAGCTCTGTGGTTTAGCTCAGCAGTTGAGCATGTGTTTAGCATGCCCAAGGCCCTGGATTCAATCCCAGCACACACAAAGAGACTGATTTAACTGGTATTCTTCTGGGTATTTTTTTGTTCCTTTTCAAACTATCTAGGAAGTATGGGTTCTTGCTTTCTTTCCTTCATAAATTCATTTTGTATTCTATATAATTATACTCAATTACTGTTTGAGAAACAACTTTTTATTGACACTTTGATAGTTATTTAATGATATATATGTTATCTAAAGCAATGCCTAGAAAAACCAAGTATGAAAATGGAGACTTACTTAGGGTATCTGATCACAGGAATCATTTTCATCATCAGTTAAATTCAGCATGCTCACATAATTTCTAGATATTTGTGCATTAATGTTCCCTTTCAAGTTTATGTTTTACATTGAGGAGTTGGCCTTAATATAATTAACTGTTAGTTGAGTACCTAGTGTTTGGGGAAGGGATCAATTGTAGAAAGGGAATTCTTCTGACAGATGCCTAAATTAGTCTTGAAGTCAAGAAAAATGCTGGAGTGTTGTGAGTATCTCAGTCGTTCATTCATTTGGAGAAAAGATTTTTGCCTCGTTCTCTTCTAACATGTGCATTTCCTCTGATTAGAAAAAAGACCAACTGTTAACCTCTTATTACTATATGAGCCTATATCTCTACTGTATAAGCCCATCTCCAAGAAACCTTCTTTGATAATAAACACTGGAAAATAAACACATCCAAAATTCACCAAGTTCCCTATATATCAATCTAATTTACCTGTTGGAATACCAAATCCCATTAAATTTGCAAAGGCTTCTAACTGCTGTTTTCTAAATAGACTCTGAGTGTCGCTGTTGGCCAATTTGCTGCAAGAGCTGGATCCTGAGATGCACCCAGAGTGGTATTCTGCATAGTCACAGAAGCGAGAGTGAAAGGAGAGTGGCCGGGACTTGTGTTTTCTTTTAGGCAAGAATCCGTTGAGATTGGGATACACTCAAACTAGGAGCATTGGGTTTTCTCTGCAGTGGAAATAAATATTTTAAAAGCAATTTGTGAAGCATCTTATCTTAACATCGAGGCTGCAACAACACAAAAAGAAGAATGGAATATAGGGCGAAGAAAAGGAGCAGGACCCTCTATCGGCAAGTACTCTTTCCTTTCCTGCTGCCTTTGTTCTGCGCAGCTCTTGGGAAGCAAATCCACTATTCTATTCCAGAAGAAATGGCCAGGGGCTCCGTGGTGGGGAACCTTGCTGAGGACCTGGGGCTGAATGTTCAGGATTTACTGACCCGCAACCTTAGAATTGGCGCAGAGGAAAAATACTTTACTATAAACACTGAGAATGGGGATATACTTGTGAGTGAAAGAGTAGATCGGGAGTTGCTCTGCTCCCAGAATTCCCTGTGTGTTGTGCCCTTAGAGATTGTAGCAGAAAATCCTCTAAATGTTTTTCACATAAACGTGATGATAGAGGATATAAATGATAATCCACCCAACTTCCCCCAGAGCAGCATTGTTCTACAAATCAATGAACTTGCAATTCTGGGGACTCGGTTTGGCCTGGAATCTGCTATAGATGCAGATGTAGGACCTCACTCTCTCCAGGATTACCAGCTCAGCTCTAACGAACATTTCTCTTTGATGGTGAAGGGCAAGTTGGAAGACAAAATTGCCCCTGAATTAGTGTTGGAAAAGCCCCTGGATCGGGAACAACAGAGCTCCCATCTCCTGGTCCTGACAGCAGTGGATGGGGGAGACCCAGTCCTGACTGGCACAACTCAAATTCAAATCAAGGTCATTGATGCCAATGATAACCCACCAGTGTTCAGCCAGGATATGTACAAAGTCAGCCTTAAAGAGAACATGCCCCCAGGCACCTCTGTGCTGAAGGTGACAGCCACAGACCAAGATGAGGGCATCAATGCAGAGATCACCTACTCCTTCAAATCGCTAGGACATAATATTGGAAATAAGTTTATGCTAGACCATCAAAATGGAGAAATTATATCCAAAGACCCTATAGACTTTGAAATCAGTAGCCATTATACCATAAGCATAGAAGCCAAGGACGGTGGAGGCATGGCCACAGAATGTAAAATTATACTAGAAATTCTAGATGAGAATGACAATGCTCCAGATGTGGTTTTTACGTCAGTGTCCAGTTCCATAACCGAGGACACAAAGCCAGGCACCGTGATTGCTCTGTTCAAAACACATGACAAAGATTCAGGAGAAAATGGGGAAGTCACATGCCTCATAAAAGAAAAACTTCCTTTTAGAATTGAATCTTCTGCCAATAATTACTACAAACTTGTAACAGATGGGACCCTGGACCGGGAGAAGACCCCAGAGTACAATGTCACCATCACTGCTACAGACAAGGGCAAACCGCCCCTTTCCTCCAGCACAAGTATCACCCTACACATTGGCGACGTCAACGACAATGCTCCAGTTTTTCAGCAGGCCTCCTACATGGTGCACGTGGCTGAAAACAACCCTCCAGGATCTTCCATCGCTCAAGTCAGTGCCTCCGACCCAGATTTGGGGTCCAACGGCCAAGTCTCCTACTCCATCGCGGCCAGCGATCTGGAGCCTCGGGCATTGTCATCCTACGTGTCTGTGAGCCAACAGAGCGGCGTGGTGTTCGCACAGCGAGCCTTCGACCACGAGCAGCTGCGTTCCTTTGAACTGACGCTTCAGGCTCGTGACCACGGCTCGCCCGCGCTCAGCGCCAACGTGAGCCTGCGCGTGTTGGTAGGCGACCGCAACGACAACGCGCCGCGGGTGCTCTACCCCGCGCTCGCTCCCGACGGCTCTGCGCTCTTCCACACTGTGCCGCGTGCCGCGGAGCCGGGCTACCTGGTCACCAAGGTGGTGGCGGTGGACGCGGACTCGGGACACAATGCCTGGTTGTCCTACCACGTGCTGCAGGCCAGCGATCCTGGACTCTTCAGCCTGGGACTGCGCACTGGCGAGGTGCGCACAGCTCGCGCCTTGAGCGACAAGGACGCGACTCGCCAGCGCCTGCTGGTCGCTGTGCGTGATGGTGGACAGCCACCTCTTTCGGCAACAGCCACTCTGCTCCTGGTCTTTGCTGACAGCCTGCAGGAGGCACTGCCAGACCTCAGTGACCCCCCTGTGCCCTCAGACCCCCAAGACGAGTTGCAGTTTTACCTGGTGGTGGCCTTGGGCTTGATCTCAGTGCTCTTCCTCCTGGCAGTGATTCTGGCTGTTGCCTTGCGCCTGGGTCACTCCTCCAGTTCTGCTTCCTGGGGTTGCTTTCACTATGATCTCTGTTCTCAGACTAGGCCAAGCGTTTCTCTCAACTACAATGAGGGAACTTGGCCTTATTCATACAATATGTACGTTGCTTCGGATTCCCGCAAAACAGAGTTTAATTTTCTCACTATGACGCCAGAAATGTTCCCCCAACAAGATCTTTCTAATGAAGCTTCTTTGGCAGTAAGTGTCACTGTGGAGAATAACAAGATAAAATTTGACTCTGTTGCTCCTACTCACGTGAGTTTCAATGAGTCCTTTATTTGTATGTGGTTTGGTTTAATTTTCAAACCAATATTTTGGCAAGAAAATCTTAAGCAGGTAATTGCTTCAAGTTTGTTTGCTCACTCTCAATATTGTGGATTACTTAACCTTCCAGCATTTTGGAATATTTTATTCACACACACCAAAAATAACCAAAACAAAACAAACTCTGTAAGAAGTAAGCATTATGATGCTACTGCCATGTAAATATTTTAAATTGAACTATAATTATTGTTCTTTCCTGTTTTTGTTTGTTTGGTACTGGTAATTTAACCCAGGGTGCTTTACAACTGAGCTACATCCTTGATCCTTTTTAAAATTTTGAGACAGGGTCTCCCTAAATTGCTTAGGACTTAGCTAAGTTGCTGAGCTTTGCCACAAAAATGCCGTTTTCCTCCTTCAGCCTCCCAAGTCACTGAAATTATAGGCATGTGCCACTGTAGGTGTTTCTTGAGCGATCAATATCTTGAGGATATAAGGCTTTTTCTTTATTAACTATAAATTGAGAGGAAACACATAAGGTTTTTTTTACAGAAATAAAGACAGTAATAATTGATAGTAATATTCAGGTATATCAAAATATTATTTGATAATAATATTCATATATATATATATATATATATATATATATACACATATTTACTAGGGGTTCTTGGAATTTCACTAAGTAGTCAGTTTTATGTCTGATCTTCCTTTACAGGTAACTCTAAATTCCCTCCCAACATTTACTTATTTAAAATTCCTGAGGATTGAACCTAGGGCCTCACACATGCTGGACAAGGGCTCTACCACTGAGCTACATCCCCAGCCCTCCAATTTTTAAGATATTATTTTGTGACTACCAAGGACTGGATTGTAGTTCAGTTGTAGAGTGCCTGAGGCCCAGGGTTCAATCCTAGTACCTTTCCAAAAGCGCTTATCCTCAGAATGTAAATATTTACATTCATAAAAACATAGTAGCCAGTTATTTCTTAGGAGGATTTTTTTTCCTGTATTTTGATGTGTTTCCAAATGTAATACTGGTAATTCTCAATAACTGGAAATAGGTCAGTTACCCAGTAAAAGGTAAGTTTATAACATTCTTTGGATTACTAATTTTCTTTTAATAAGATTTTCTGAACACAAAACATTCTTTTGAAATATAATGTATTATTTTAAAATTTTTATTAGTTATCGATTAACCTTTATTTATTTATTTGTTTATATGTGCTGCTGAGAATCAAACCCAGTGCCTCACACATGGTAGGCAAGGGCTCTACCACTGAGCCACAACCCCAGCCCCTATAATGTATTATTAGAATTGTAGAGTATTAGCTTTATTTCCAGTTAGTGCAAGTTGAAACACTTCCATTTAATTCTGAAAGAGTTGATACATGTTCACCTGACTTCTTCCAGGTATGTTTCTGATAATGTGTTCAATTTCTCATTATTAATTTTCCCTACAATCATGGAAATTTGATTTTAAGTGTTATATGCCAAACTGTTAAAGTAGTGCTTCCATTTAGGCACACCAAATAATCTACTGAAAAAAAAATGCCCCACATTATAGCTGAATCTGAAAGTTTAAATTATTTTATTACAAAAACTATCAAAACAGGAAGTTCCTAGGGAGCCTCCTCCCATAATAGATGTGTTGAGGGGTGTGGATCTCAAAGCAAGTGCACTAAAATCATGAGATTAAAATTACTTTTATGGAAACTTCAAAGTCTCTTAAAAGTGATTGGAAAAAATGGAAAACAATCTTAAAGTGGTTCTATATGGAAAATGTTAAGGAAATTAAAATAACCTCGCTAAAGTTTCTACTTAAAGAAATACTATTGGTTTAGTAGGCTCCATTCCTATCCTTATTTGACGAACAGTAGATGGAGCTATTTGAGGTATAAAAATGAAAAATCCTTTCCCGGGAATTCAAGATTGTGCAGTAATTGGTTAGGACTCTGAGCGCCGCTGTTCACCAATCAGGGAGAGAAAAGCAGAGATCCTGTTCGCCTTGCATGCGCCAAAAACACAAGCACAGATAGATTGAAACAGACCATCTTTGTGAAGAAACTGAACGCAGGAGCTCACACCACCCGCTCGCCTCAACTATCCGGCGACAGGAGAGCTGATCCTGACTTCGGTGTCAAGGGTAGAATTAGAAATAATCCTAGAGGAAAGTGACACAATGATTTCTGCAAGACTTCACCGAGATGGCAAGGGGCTGGTCCTGCTGGGAGTTCTCCTAGGGATCCTTTGGGAAGCCGGATGCACCCTGATACGCTATTCAATTCCTGAAGAGCTGGAGAAAGGCTCTAAGGTGGGCGACATCTCCAAGGACCTGGGACTGGAGCCCCGGGAGCTAGCAGAGGGAGGAATCCGCATCGTCTCTGGAGGTAGCACTCAACTTTTCGCTCTGAACCCGCGAAGCGGCAGCTTGGTCACGGCAGGCAGGATAGACCGCGAAGAACTCTGTATGGGAGCCATCAAATGTCAATTAAATCTAGAGATTCTCATAGAGAATAAAGTGAAAATATACGGGGTGGAAGTAGAAGTAAGGGACATTAACGATAACGCTCCCTACTTCCGTGAAAGTGAATTAGAAATAAAAATGAGTGAAAACGCAGCCACTGGAATGCGCTTCCCCCTTCCCCACGCTTGGGATCCAGATGTCGGGAAGAACTCTCTGCAGAGCTACAAGCTCAGTCCGAATCCTCACTTCTCCCTGGAGGTGCAAAACGGAGCAGATGGTAACAAGTATCCGGAATTGGTGCTGGAACACGCCCTAGATCGCGAAGAAAAGGCCACACACCACCTGGTCCTCACGGCTTTGGACGGGGGCGATCCGGTCCGCACCAGCACCGCGCACATCCTCGTGATAGTTGTTGATGTGAACGACAATGCACCAGAGTTTGCTCAGTCCGAGTATCACGTGAGTGTTCCGGAGAATGTGGCCGTGGGCACTCAGCTGCTTCTAGTAAATGCCACTGACCGGGACGAAGGAGCCAATGGGAAAGTGATGTATTCCTTCCGGTATGTGGACGATAAGGCGTCCCAAGTTTTCAAACTAGATAGTAATTTAGGGACGATATCAACAATAGGGGAGTTGAACTATGAGGAATCAGGTGTCTACGAGATGGAAGTGCAAGCAATGGATAATGCAGGATATTCAGCACGAACCAAGGTCCTGATCACAGTTCTGGACGTAAATGACAACGCCCCTGAAATAATCGTCACCTCTCTCACCAACACAATTCCGGAAAACTCTCCCAGAGGGACATTAATTGCCCTTCTAAAAGTAAATGACCAAGACTCTGGGGAAAATGGACAAGTAGTCTGTTTTATCCAAGGGAATTTGCCCTTTAAATTAGAAAAATCTTACGGAAATTACTATAGTTTGGTCACAGACACAGTTTTAGACCGGGAACAGGTTGCTAGCTACAACATCACGGTGACTGCCACTGACAGGGGAAGTCTGCCCCTATCAACTAAAACTCATATCTCCTTGAAGGTAACAGATACAAACGATAACTCGCCAGTCTTCCTTCAGGCCTCCTACTCTGCCTATCTCCCAGAGAACAACCCTAGAAGCGCCTCCATCATCTCCGTGACTGCACACGACCCCGACTGTGATGAGAACGCCCAGGTCACTTATTTCTTGGCTGAGGACAACCTCCAAGGGGCACCCGTGTCCTCCTATGTCTCCATTAACTCAGACACCGGCGTTCTGTACGCATTGCACTCCTTCGACTATGAGCAATTCCAAGAGCTACAGCTGCAAGTAATGGCACGTGATAGTGGGAAACCTCCACTCAGCAGCAACGTGTCTTTGAGCCTCTTCATTCTGGACCAGAATGACAACACTCCTGAGATCTTGTATCCTGCCCTCCCCACTGATGGCTCCACTGGGGTAGAGCTGGCACCCCGATCTGCAGAGCCCGGATACCTAGTGACTAAGGTAGTAGCAGTGGACAAGGACTCAGGCCAGAATGCTTGGCTGTCTTACCGCCTGCTGAAGGCCAGCGAGCCAGGGCTTTTCTCTGTTGGGCTACACACGGGTGAGGTGCGCACCACAAGGACCCTGCTGGATAGAGATGCCCTCAAGCAGAGCCTGGTGGTGGCTGTGCAGGACCACGGCCGGCCCCCTCTCTCGGCCACTGTCACGCTCACAGTGGTGGTGGCCAACAGCATCCCTGATGTCCTCGCAGATCTGGGCACCCTAGTGTCACCTGCCAACTCTGAAACCTCAGGCCTCACACTTTACCTGGTGGTGGCAGTGGCTGCAGTGTCCTTTGTCTTCCTGGCCTTTGTTATTGTGTTGCTGGCGCTCAGGCTGAGGCAATGGCACTCCTTGCGCCAGCTCCAGGCTGCAGAAAATGGATTGGCTGGCTTACCCGCCTCTCACTTTGTGGGCGTGGACGGGGTGCGTGCTTTTCTACAGACCTATTCGCATGAGGTCTCCCTCACTGCCGACTCTCGGAAAAGCCATTTGATCTTTCCGCAGCCCAACTACGCAGACACACTCATCAGTCAGGAGAGCTGTGAGAAAAGTGAGCCTCTTTTGCTGGCAAGTGATTTGGTCTTCTCTAAAGACAATCATGCATTAATTCAGGTGAGTCCATATCATATATTCTCGGAGTTTGAATCAAAATACCTCTTAGTATAGCTGATTCACGTGTATTTAGAATTGATAAAGCAGATGCCAGTAAATTTACGTGCACTTCGCACACGCCCACAACCCAGTTGTTCTGTTTCCTCATGCCTTGTTTATAAATATATGTGTATGTGTATATACGTATATATACAAACATATAATATGTATTTAAACGTTTACATACAAATATGACAATATTATTAATGTACTATTATGTACTATATAAACAATTTATAAAGTATTTAGTTAATATTCTATATAGTTTTCTAGTTTATCAACTGTAATACTCTTCCAGCTTATAATATTTTTCCTATTAGCTATGTAGCAGCTTTGTGTCAAACATTTAAAGTCAATTTATCGGTGAAGAACATAGATTCTTGCTGGGCTTGGTAGCACTTGTCTGTAAACCCATCTACTAGGGAGGCTGAGGCAGGAGGATCTTGAATTCAACAACAGCTTCTACAACATAGCTAGACCTTGTGTAAAATTTTAAAAAGGGTTGGGAATGGATGTAGCTCAGTGGTAGAATTCCCCCCTACATTCAATCCCCAACACCAGAAAGAAAAAGTTTTATATATGTATATATTTTTGTGGTGCTGGACCAGAACATGCTAAGCTCCCTATCACCGAGCTATATCCCCAGCCCCAATAGAATGGCTTTAAAATATATGTGTGTGTGTGTGTGTGTGTGTATTTTAGTTGTGGATGGGCATAGTACATTTTTATGTGGTTCTGAGGATCAAACCAATGCCTCACACATGCCAGTCGAGAGCTCTACTACTGAGCCACAACCCCAGCCCTAGAATACCCTTTAACTAAACTTGAGATTGCTAACATTTATAAAGTACATTTAGTTTCTTTTAAAGGACATTAATTCAAGCTTTGCACAGTGGCAGTATCGTAACCAATGAGGTGTATCTGATGTGTGGTTATTGCTAGTTAATGAACATTAATTTCTGGTTATCAGAGATATATACATTTATACTTTCTTGGTGTCTTAAGTCATTTCAGGTTTTTATTCATTAAATTTCCAAATATGGCAGGTTTATTTCTTATACATTGGAAGTTTTCTCAAATATACAATGTAATTGTCATGAGGAAGAACTGTGAAGATATTTTTACCTCTATTATACATTTCATTATACATAAAAAATACTGTAATAAAGTCACACATTTCTTTTGCTCATTTTACCTGCAACAATCATATTAATGATGACTTTGTGAAGTATTCAGAATTAACAAAATGGCACAGTGATAACTTGAACTATCTTTGCCATCTACTCAGCTGAGAATTTCTTTGAAGAAATTTAGAAAAAAAATTTTTTGGTCCCAGCTACTTGGGAGGCTGAGGCAGGAGGATCTCAATTTCCAAGCAAGCTGGAGAAACTTAGTTAAACCCTCTCTGAAAATAAAAATTAAAAAAAGGTCTGGGGATGTGGGAGAGCACTTACCTAGCATATGCATGGCCCTGCATTTGATGCCCAGCACCACAAAAAATAATAAAATATTTTATTAATAACAAATTATTAATAATAATATAAATATTTAATAATAAAATAATAATAAAAATAAATGTGTTTGGGGCACATTTTTGGTATGATGGGAACTTTGCAGAAATCCCCTTTCTTTCTACATTAAAATTTCTATAACTTTTTATAACATGGAGAGTTTTCTTGAAAGTGCACAGATTCTGTTTCCTGAAAACCTTATGATTAGTGTAGAATATTTAACAGAAATTGGAAGCAAAGATATATTACTCTTGAGAAAGCAAGAAGGGAATACAAAAAGGTTTCTCGCCTTTTAAAGGAGTAGGGAACCAAAACATCCAAATTAACTTTTTTTCTTTTTATTTGTTACCTGTCTACTTTAAAAATACAGTAGTCAATACCTAGGTTTATAAAAGATAAAGAAAGGTAATCAAATGGCTCTAAAATGACGCAGTTTCTTCTACCAAGAGCACATATCTCTTTATGCTTCTTAATAACCAAGAACAACATCAACAACAAAATAGAAGTAATATAGATTGTGTGGTTCCACTTGTGTGCTTTAAAAACAGGAAGCATTTGAGCTTATATAAAAATAGAAAATTTGCTTTTAGTTCCCATAGAAGTTACTAAGTATAATGTTCTATGACTAACACTAAGAGAAATAGATAGCAGTGCATGCACTCTTGCAGAAACTATCAAAATGTTTATCACATGGCAGTTCACATATGATGGGCAACTCAAAATGAAAGCTGTAATTAAAAAACAAAAATTATTTAAGAATCTAGCTAATAAGTTATAATTATGCTGATATCTGTTCACCTAACTTGATTTAAGGACAAATCAGTAAGAGTTAGGACATGAATATTCATGACTCTTAGACCATCTTAAAAATCAGTTTGAGTGGGAAAGTCTTCATTAAGCAGTTGTTTATTAATGAATGATAAACAGTGTCATGAGTTTTTGGATGTAGTATCATAGAAGACAGAGTTTTGCAAATAGGTAACTTCTTCACCTTTGAGAAGTTATTTCATCTCTTTGAGCTTCAGTAAAACAGGGATAATAATATCTAATTTGAAAAATTGTGATCAGGATTAGGGGTAATATATAAATAATCTTATTCATAACTTGTAGTTAATAAACTGTAGCCATTTTTTATGGTTGACAGAAAAATTCATGCTTTCAATGTCAGCATACTTGCCATTCTATTGGGAAAAGTCATAATGAATTATGTGCTTCTCCCAGTAATACAATGGGACAACTGGAGGCTGAATACAAAAGTTTTCTAAAATTTTTTGTGAAGCTGACTTAAAAATCTTAAGTTCCTAGGCATTTTCATCTGAGGCATTTGTGAATCTTAATTTTTTGTCTGAATAGTGTGATCTAAACAAAGGTCCTATCAAACTTCTTATTGTAAAAAAGCAGTTTACAAGACCAACCTTGGCAACTTAGTGAGACAATGTCTCAAAAATTAAAACACACACACAAACAATTTAAAAGAAGAGGGAAAGGCCAGCCATGGTGACACTAACCTGTAATCCTGGGAACGCAGGCTGAAGAAGGAGGAACACAAATTTGAGGCTAGACTCAGTGACTTAGTGAAACACTAAGCAACTTAGTGAGAACCTGTCTCAAATTAAAAATATAAAAAGAGCTAGGGATGTGGTTCAGTGGTAAAGCACCTTGGGTTCAATTCCAGTATACCCCCTACCCCCTGCTGCCTCCCCTCAAAACCAAACAACAACAGCACACCAAAAAAAAAAAAAAAAAAGAAAAGAAAGAAAAGAAAAGAAACAAGAGCTGGGGATATAAATATAGCTCAGTGGAAGAGTACCCAGGGTTTAATCCCCAGTAGTGGGGAAACAAAAAGCAGTTTAACTGGAAAACAGATCACCAAAACCTAAAGTTTGAAGTTATTTAGTTTTGGATGTACAAAACACAATCTTAATTTTAGATCATTTAGGATGGTTGTTGATAATTGATAACTAAAATATTTGTTGATTGCTTTCCAAGACTGGAGTAATGGGTTTCGATGTTTACATTTCTTCTGGTTCCAATAATGAAAGTATATCAAGGACTTTGCTTGTCTTCCTATGTGCTCTGGCAAGGGGTACTCATTCATTAGATTTAATAAGTTAATTGATGTATTTTGCTGTGACTTAAAAGTCTAGGCTCTGCAGGATATTGAAATGTAATCTGTCAGCAAACATTCTTCTACTAATTTCATCCTAAGAGAAATATTGAGGGCTGGGATTGTGGCTCAGTGGTAGAGCGCTCGCCTAGCACGGGCGGGACCCAGGTTTGATCCTCAGCACCACATAAAAATAAAGGCATTGTGTTGTGTCCATCTACACCTAAAAAATAAATATTAAAAAAAGAAATTTTGAATTAGCAACAGCCTAATAACCTTGCTGAAATTATACACTTCATAGATCATTTTTCAATAATGTGGAAATCAAATGATATAATGAGACAATTGTATGCAATTTTGTGAGTGTTAATATTGTTAAATTGTGTATAGTTTCTCAGTAATATGTAACAGTTTAACTCTGATCTGGAATTGGTGATTCTGGTGGAAAATCTACTTTTTCCTCATATAGTTGTGAAGAGATGTTGATCAAGCTTAAAGAGTCTGTATCTTAGGAAAGAGATTCTCTAGTGTTACACTTTGAGTTCATCTTTGGGAACTATACCTAATGGGGGACATGGCTTTAGCATGGCATGCATTTAGAAACCATAATTGAAAATCCTTTAAATGTTTTTCATTTTAACGTAGAGAATCAGGATGTGAATGATAATGCCTTACAGTTTAGCAGGAATATTATTAAGTTAAATATCTCTGAGTTGACCCAACCATGAGCAAGATTTACTATATAATCTTTGGAAGACCCTAAGGTATCAAGCAATTCCTTTCAAAATTCCTACCTTAGCGGCAATTCTATATTTATCTTCAAAGTAAAAGAGACCAACAGCGGAAAGAAATATTATCTTAGACAAGCCACTAAACCAGGAAAACCATAGTACCCATCTCTTAGTGCCAACAGCTTTAGATAGTGGGGACCTTCCATAAATGGCAACACTCAGATCCTGGTAGTCAGTGCCAATGACAACCCCCTGTGTTCAACGAAGACATGTAATGGATGGTCCTTCAGAAGACATGTCCTTGGGCACCTCCATGCTGAGAGTAAGAAGCATCAACCAGGATGTGGGAACTAATACAGAGATCATTTAGGCCTTTGCAGCCCAGAGTACCAATTTCCAATTTGGCCTTGAAAACAAGAGTGGAGAAACAAAAAATTTAAGTACATTGGACTTTGGAGAGATTAAAAAATATTCTTCAGTTTTGGAGGCAAGGAGAGAAGACTGGTGGCTCAATCAGTGTACTGTTGAGACAGAAATTCTAGAAGATAATGACAGTATCCCAGAGGTGACTTTTACTTCTAATTCCACAATGTTTCCAGAAGATTCTGTATCCCAGACAGTAATCTCTCTGTTTAAAACACAAAATCCAGATTTGGGAGAAAATAGGGTGGACATATGTCTGATACAAGAAAATAAATTCACCATTCAGAATTTAATCTTCCTCCAAGATGTAACAGATGGGACCCTTGATCAGGATCAGACTCCACAGTACAATGTCACTCACAACCACTGACAAGAGCAAGCTGCCCCTTTCTTCCAGCACAGGCATTGCTCTATACATCATCAACAAGAGGGCCACTGTATCCAACTAAGCCCCGAATATTTTCCAACTAAGCCCCGTATATTTTACACTTGGCTGAGCACAACCCTCCTCAGAGCTTCCATCGCTCAAATCAGTGCCTCTGATCCTGACTCAGGCACCAAAGGCCATGTTTCCAATTCCTCCCTGGCCAATGACCTGGCACCTTGGGCACTATGGGCCTATATGTCTGTGAGCCAACAGAGCGGGGTGGTGTTTAGGCAGCTAGCCTTCAATCACAAGCAGTTACGCTCTTTTGAGCTGACCTGTAGGTTAAGACCAAGGCTCACCAGCGCTGAACTTGCATCTGTTAGTAGGCAACTACTGCCACAAAGCTCCACTGGTGCTGTACCCTACACTGGCACGCGACAGCTCAGTGCTCTTTGACACTGTGCCTCAAGCTGTGGAGCCCAGCTACCTGGTCTCCAAGCCTGGGGTTCAGAGCCAGCAAGTTGATCAGGATGCCACTGTCTATAGATCTAGTCACCATCTAGACAGTGGACAGCCAGTGCCCTCTTGACACCAACATGCTTCTCACAGTCTTCGCTAACAGCCTGTAGGAAGCATTGCCACACCTCAACAATCTTCCTGCCGAGTTACACTCTGACTCCAAAATTAATTTTTTTTTCTGGTGATTACCTTAGCTTTACTTTCTTTTTCTTTCTTTAATTCTTCCTCAGGGGCATTATTTGTGTTGGTTTTGAAGTGTTGAAGACCCCGAAATGATCCTGTCTTGGATTCCTTCCCCACAGGACTTAGGGGACTGTAGCTTTTTTATTCCATATTCCTGCCAGGTGTGTGCTGCTCCTACTATTCCAGAGATAGTAGATTTCCTTTCTGGAAGCTCTGATCCTCATGACTCAATAGCATCCTCACTGCAGGAAACCTTTGAGGGAAGGGATGATTCTGATTGGGCCAGAATCCACCCTTCAATGTGCAGAATTCTTGATGAAATAAGTTCAGTCACAGGTAGGTTTTCCACCACCATGAAATCTTTTCAGCTAACACAGGAAAGAACATTTCTATCAGCAAAACAAAAAGCCCCCAAATGAGAAATATTTGGCATAATTGAGCTTTAGGGACAATAGTATGGATGACAGGAATGTCAGATGGGCTACAGAATTTTGGGCCTTGTAAGTAGGTAACATGTTGTGATTATATATTTTATATTTGTTTGATTATAATTTCACCTTCATATTCAAATTGTGTTTATACAAAAATAGGAGGCAGGAGGCAAGTCTCACTCAGAATCATTGTTTATCACTTCTTATCCAACACATGGATTTTTCATTTTCTATTTGAGAAAATTCCTCTCATGACGAAAAGACATTTTGACTAATAATGTTAGCCAATTATTTCAATAAATCTAAGAAAAACACTCACAGAAGTTGCTAGACCCAATTTAAAAGTATTGTTCCACAGAAGAACTTCTTGTGACTGAGTGTCCCAGGCTTCTTTTCATGCTGAATCTTGCTTTTCAAAATAAATTATAAACGTTACTAGAAGCTGGGCAGAATTTTTTTCTCCCCACTACATCTATTCCATCATTCCCTGTGATACAAAGGGATTCTCTCCCTATGAGGCTTGGGAAATTAGACCAATTTAAATGGTTTAAGTGAGCTTGGGCTAGCACAGAATACTGGACATGGACTGGTCCTAGTAATCAGGTGATTGTATGAGTTTTCTGGATAACATTGACCTAAACTGGCAGTTTTACAAAATCCTCCAAAATTATAGAATAACACCTGCAAATAAAATTCCCCATTATATAAGCACTTAATTGTTGGTACATTGAAAGCTTGCAATATAAATTATAACAGGAAAAAAAGGAAAATAAAATACTCATATTTGGAAAGCCAAATTGGATATAGTAGGTAACATGAAATGTTGTGAAAGGAGTTGAAATGAGTGAAAGGAGAAATAGTGGTAGGTAGGAAGATGCTTATGTCTGGTTACTCACAGTAGGTTTCTTTATTGTCTTGGATTTTGTGGGCTTTGTTGGTTTTATTATAAAATGATGCCTGGGTTTTGGTCTCTAAAAGGAATTTAGCAAATTACATGATTTTATATCTTCAGCCTGAATCTAGGTGCTTACCCAAAGGGTCTGCTAAACCTTTAAAAGCAAGAAAAGTCAACATGCATCTCAACAAATATGTGTCACTTGCATTCACTGGATTTAGCTTGTGTATTACCTGTTGTAGCAGTATATTAAGAGAGATAGTGACTATCTGGTGAGCAAAGGGCATTTATTTAACAGCTATTGACTCTTCTTTCTGTTTACCTTATTTAAAATGAATTTTCCTTGTAGTATAAAGTAGCAATTTGGTGGGGTGGTGATTAAGGATCTTTTCCATATTTTTCAGTGGTATTTGTTGAGAATATTTTCCTTTTCCATCAATTGCTTTGAAACTCTTGTTGAAAATTATTTCATCAATATATTTACACATATTATCTGTTTTTCTATTATTTTTCAAATACTATGCTTTCTTAATTATTGTAGCTTTATAGTAGCTTTTGAAAAATCAGGTAGGCAAGTCCTCCAACCATTTTATCTTTGTCAATATTGTTTTGACCATTCTTGGTCCTTTGTCTTTCAAATTAAAATCATTTTGTCAGTTTCTAGGAGAATAAACTTGGCAGCATTGAATCTATATCTCTTATTTGGGAAGCAGGGGATCATAATACATAATATTGAGATTTCCCAATCCATGAACATGGTATATTTTTCCATTTAATTGTATGTTTTAAAATTTCTCTCAGCTATGGTTTTAGCTTTTAGTGCAGAGGCCTTTTTAAAAATATTTTTTAACCAATGCATAAAATTGTTTATATTAATATGGTGCTATGTGTTTTTAGATACATAGACTGTGCAATATTTAAATCAGGTTAGAGATATGTATCCTTCAAATATTTATCATTTATAACAAAAACTTTCAAAATCATCTCTTCTAGCTTTTAGAAATATATTGTACATTGCTGTTATCTATATTCACCCAACTATGTAAGAGTACAACAGAATTTCTTGCTCCTGTCTAACTGTAACTTAGTACCCATTGATCAATCTTTCCCTACCCCACTCTCATTCTTTCCAGCTTCTGGTAACCATTATTCTAGTCTCAACTCCTATGAGTTGACCAACTTTTTTAGATTCCAGATACAAGTTAGATGATGCAGATGATGCCTAGCTTGTTTCACTTAACATAATTATTCCCAGTTCCATCTATCTTGTCACAAGTGACAGGATTTCATCTGTTCTATCACTGAATAGTACTTCATTGTGTGTGTGTGTGTGTATGTGTTACATTTTCTTTATCCATTCATTAGTGAATGGACACTTAGATTGCTTCCATTTCTTGACTATAGTGAAAGTTGAAAAAGGGACTTAAATGTCTTTTATTAAATTACCCCTATATCTTTGATGTTTTAATGTTACTGTAAATATTATTGTTTTATATATTATTTTCTGATTGTTCATTGCTAGTTTACAGAAAAAAATTTTTTCATATATTCCAAGTTTTCAAAAATGAGAGGTGCAGAGTGTTCTATTCCCACACTACTACAATCCACAAGAAATTAATTAAAAATAACTATGGGCAAATGTTAGAAAGATCAGTACAGTAAATAATAATAATAATAGTATGAGAGTGGTATAGCCTAACCCACCTCTGTAAGTTTAGGCTTCCAACTTCTGCAGTTGATAGGTTGGGAAAGCCACCCAGAAGTAGTAAACATTGAGGAATGACCAAGTCTGATAGAGGGTGGTTCATTCATTCACTTATATAACAAACATTACTGACCAACTGTCACCTGGAAGGCACTGTTTTAGATGACAAGGATACAGCAATGAACAGGCAGACATGATCCCTGCCTTATTTGGCCCCATTATAATATATGGTCTTTGAAGGCCTGGTAACTGTTATCAAGGGGAAATACAGTAGCACTAAGAGAGCTTATAATGAGCCTAGTCTGGTGGTCAGGGGAGGCTTCTTTCAGTAATAATCTGAAGGTCGAATAGAAGTTAGCCAGTAGATAAGGAGAATTAAAGAAAAGAAATTGTCAGATAGAGGGAATAGCATGTATCAAGGTCCTAAAAACAGGAAAAGTATGACTCAAGCATTTAAAAAGGGGTAAGGAGGCTGGAAATGGAAAATATAGAGATGAGACTAGCAAGGTAGACAGAACCTTGCAAACCACATTAAAGATCTGAATTTTATCCTAAATACCATTATATTTAGGAGTTGTTTTGTTGTTGTTTTGTTTTTATTTAGTTTTGGTTTTGATTTTGATTTTTGTGCCAGGAATTGAACCCAGAGGTGCTTTACTTCTCAGCCACATTCTCAGCCCCAACACCTGCCCTTTACATTTTTTATTTTGAGGCAGAGTTTTGCTAAATTGCTTATGGCCTCACTAAGTTCCTGAGGCTGGCCTCAAACTTGTGATCCTTCTGCCTCAGCGTTCCAACCCTCTGGAATTACAGGCATGCACCACCATGCCCAGATCTCAAGAGATTTTAAAGAAGACAATAACAGAATATGGTTTGAATTTTAAAGATGACTCCAGCTGCTATATGGAAAAATGATTTTAAGGGTTACCAATGGAAATAGGATGACTTGACCAGAGACTATGACAATGTCACTGCCAAGAAATAGTGCTGACTTGGATTAAAAGGGAGGCACTGGATAGAGAAATAGGTGGATATATTGAAGGTATATTTAGAAAATACATTCAGTAAGACTTAATTTTGGAATAAGTGAAATGTAAACTTCATGATGGTAGGGACTATTTTATTATTATATTATTCAGCGTCAGCAAGATCACTGCTGTCAAGATCCTTAATAAAATTGTTGATGACTCAGTAAAGACAATGGATGAGTGATGTCCAGTTTTCCAAATTAATAAACAAAGGGATAAATGTACAATTTGGCGAGATATGGAAGATTAGAGAAGGGTGGATTTAAGATAAATCAAAAGTCAAGTTGTAGGCATGTCCAGTTTGAGATTCTGAGAAACATCCAAGTGTAGATGTTAACTGTGTGGTTGGACATATAATCACATTCCATTAATACCTGATTCCTTCCATTGTGATAATCTATTCAGAATATATATGCATATGTGTATGTATGTATACATATACATATGTGTGTATATAGAGAAAAGAGAGGTTTTAAAAACATTTATTTTTATTATTTCATAAATTTGCTGGATCAGGAATCTGGGAGTGGCTTTGCTGAGTACCTCTACTTCAAAGTCTTTCACAAAGCACTATGATTAAGATGTCAGCCAGAGATGTTGTCTTGGCTGCAGAAGGATCTACTTCTAATCTCTCTTTACAGAGTTATTGGCAAAATCCAGTTCCTGTGGGTTGTTGATTGAAGGAGGACCCCAGTTTCTTTTTTTTAATTGATTTTATTTTTTAAACACATGACAGCAGAATGCATTACAATTCTTATTACACAAATAGAGCACAATTTTTCATGTCTCTGTTTGTATATAAAGTATGTTCACACCAATTCATGTCTTCATACATGTACTTTGGATAATGATGTCCATCACATTACACCATTGTTGCTAACCTCCTGCCCCCCAATCCCCTCCCACCCCTCTGCCCTATCTAGAGTTCCTCTATTCCTCCCATGCTCCCTCTCCCTACCCGACTATGAGTCAGACTCCTTATATCAGAGAAAACATTCAGCATTTGTTTTTTTGGGGATTGGCTAACTTCACTTAGCATTATCTTCTCCAACTCCATCCATTTAACCTGCAAATTCCATGTTTTTATTCTCTTTTATTGCTAAGTAATATTCCATGGTGTATATATGCTACATTTTTAAAATCCATTCATCTACTGAAGGGTATCTAGGTTGGTTCCACAGTTTAGCTATTGTGAATTGTGCTGCCGTGAACATTGATGTGGCTGTGTCCCTGTAGTATGCTGTGTTTTAAATCATTTGGGTATAGACCGAGGAGAGGAATAGCTGGGTCAAATGGTGGTTCCATTCCCAGTTTTCCAAGGAATCTCCATACTGCTTTCCTTATTGGCGGAACCAATTTGCAGTCCCATCAGCAAGACCCCAGTTTCTTATTGGCATTTAGCTAGAGGTCTACCTTAGTTTCTTGCCATGTTTACCTCTCACTAGGGCAGATCAAAACATGACAGCTGGCTTCCGTCAGAGTGAGTAAAGGAAAGATCCAGAGAGGGGAAATATGAGGGAAGTCACAACATTTTATAAACTTAATTTTGAACACAAAATGCCATAACTTTTCCTATATCCAGTTCATTCGAAGCAAAGTCACTAGGTTAGCCCACTCAAGGAGATAGGATTTCCTAAATCTATTAGTAATATTTTTCTTTATTTATTAGTTGGCTTTATAATATAAGGAAGAGCCTTTCCTTCTCTTTCATTTATTCATGTATGGCTTATGTGTTCATGTGTTCTTTCAGTAAGCTAAATTTTATTACAGACATTTACATTTTTATTTTTATTGGTTTTTTTAGTTATACATGACAGTAGAATCCATTATGACCTAATTATACAAGCATGGAATAGATCTTGTTCTAATTTGGACCCCATTCTTGTGAGTATACATAAGAGTGAGATTCACTTAGGTATTTTCATATATGTACCTAGGAAAATTATGTTAGAGTCATTCTTTTGTCTTTCCTACACCTATCTTCCCTCTCTGTCCTTTGTTCCCCTTTGTCTAATCTACTGAACTTCTTTTATTCCCTACCCCCCTTTACTGATGTTTAGCTTCCAAGTATAAGTGAAAACATTTGACCTTTGGTTTGGGGGATTGGCTTATTTCACTTAGCATGATAGTCTCCAAATCTATCCATTTACTGGCAAATGTCATAAAGTCATTCTTCTTTATGGCCAAGTAATATTCCATTGTGTATATATATCACAAATTTTTTATCTACTCATCTGAACCATTTACAATTTTTAATCTCAAATTTTGCCCATCATGATGGGTAAACATCAGGCTAGTTCCTCTGTCCTTTTGCAATACTCATTCATTTTCTTAATTCCTTTCTTGCTTTCTGATGTAAGAAGATATTCTAGACTAATCTTAAACTTTCTCTACTCTAGTCCTGAAAAGAACCATTTATTCCCAAAGCCCTGCTTTTTTCTAGTAGGAAGTAATATTTAGAAAATAAGAACTAGGTGCTATGTGTGTTCACTGCTAATGATTTGTCACTGTTTCTAGGTCTTTTCAGCAGACAGAGCTAGCTAGTAAACACACAAAAAATACAACCATATCTATATCTACACATACCCCTTGAAATCATGAGCTCATACTGATACCTACAATTCAGGTTCTTCTTAGCCTTTCCCCTTTTCATTTTTGTATTTTCCAAAATTATGAATATTTTTACTATTTTGCTCAATACTAAAGTACACAGAAAGTAATTTCAGAATTGCTATACTGATACCAATGAGGAAAACCTGCTGGATATGGTGGCACATGCTTATAATCCCAGAGGCTCTGGAGGTTGAGGCAGGAGAATTGAAGTTTCAAAGCCAGTCTTAGCAACTTAGTGATGCTGTAAGCAACCCAACAAGACCCTATCTCTAAATAAAATATAAAAAGGGCTGGGGATGTGGTTCAATGGTTAAGAACCCTTAGGTTCAATTCCTAGTAGCTCCTCCCCCCTCCCCCCCAAAAAACCCCAAGGACAACAATGTTAAAGATATGATGTAATGGTTGCTTTAAACTGAGGATATATATGGTCAGAGTATTGTGTTGAAAACTAACTTGTCGTATAGCTGTGAAAGTTTATTTGTTTCTGTTATATGGCATTTTAGGGTTTTTCCACATTCCTTGTTGGTTAATATTTTTGAATATTAAGTTAACAGTCAAAACTATTTTTAAAGTATTCAGAAAATTATCACTCTTCCTTTATCCTTTCTTCCTCATAAGTACCACACCTTATAGATAATCAGTTTCCTTAGTTTTTGGTTTAACCCTCTGTATTTCTTTTTGGAAAAAAAAAAAGCACATGTTTTCTTATTTCCCCTTTATTATGCAAAGGTAACAGTCTGGCTTTGAATGGTTCCAATATAAACAAATTTCAGTTACCATAGTTTAAATAGCATCAGTCAGGGCTGGGGATGTGGCTGAAGCGGTAGCACGCTCCCCAGGCGTGCGTGCGGCCCGGGTTCGATCCTCAGTACCACATACAAACAAAGATGTTGGGTCCGCTGAGAACTAACTAACTAACTAAATAAATATTAAAAATTAAAAAAAAAAATAAATAGCATCAGTCTCCTAAAAATAATTTAAATTTTAATTACCATGATATATTAACTCTGAGAAATTGAATAAAATACAAACTTTGTTTTCTAGTCTTTCAGTTCATACGTCACTTTGCAAATAACAGGTGAGCACAATGATCAGTGAAAAATTACATGACCTTTTTCAAAGTCTGTCAATGATTGGTCACTGGGCATCTGCTATTTTAGTCATGCACAGGTAGCAAAGCATGTAGTTGTGATGCCTCCTTGTCTCACAGCAACAAACCACATGACATTTTAGAAAAATATATAGAGGGCTGGGGATGTGGCTCAGGCGGGTAGCGTGCTTGCCTGGCATGCGTGCGGCCCAGGTTCGATCCTCAGCACCACATACAGACAAAGATGTTGTGTCCGCCAAATACTAAAAAATAAATATTAAAAAAATTCTCTCTCTAAAAAAAAGAAAGAAAAATATATAGAGAGAATTGGCCCGCAAAGATAAAAGTGTAAGCCAGGCATGGTGGCACATGCCTATAATACCAGCAACTTGGGAAGTTGAGGCAACAGGATTTCAAGTTCAGTGCCAGCCTCAGCAACTTAGCAAGACCCTGTCTCAAAATAAAAAAAATAAAAAAGGCTGGATGTGTAACTCAGTGACAAAGTGCCCCTGGGTCCAATTCCTAACACTAAAAGAAAAAAAAAATACAGCAAAAGAATAAAATCAATAATACTATCAGTGAAATTTGCATTGAATGCAAATGGAGTTATAGAAGAAACAGCACACGACAGGAATGTTGACACTGCTGTCTTTAAGAATCTGCAGCCAAAAAAGCTTAGTGAAGGTGAACGGGAATGAGAAAAGCAATTGTGTGACAAAAAGGCTGAAGATGTTCCAAAGAAAGTGACACCAGAAAAAAAAATACATTAAGGGGACCCTCAAGAGATTATTTCACAACAATAAAAGCTCAAAGGATAAAGAAAATGCTGGAAGTTAATCCAAACTCAGAAGTAATATGGCAATTTGCCAAGACATAGAAAGGATTATTGCTCTATAAGTTATAGGATGAGAAATCAAAGACTTCTTAAATTCTTCTTGGTATGATTTTTGCAAAGAAATAGAATGCTTTAATTCTAAATGGTCCTAATTTTTAAAATCATGTCATATTAAATCAATATTAGATTTATTGTTCTTCCACATAAATGTACAACCAACACTAAGAGAGTTTTTAATGTTGACACACAAAAAATTTTATATTTTTTAAATATTTATTTTTTTAGTTATAGGTGGACACAATGTCTTTATTTTACTTTATGTGGTGCTGATGGTCGAACCCAGTGCCTCACGCATGTCAGACGAGTGCTCTACCTCTGAGCCACAACCCCAGCCTGACACAAAAAGTTTTAAGGTCAGAAAGCAATAAAATTTTTTTTCCATTCATTACTAAGATTACTTTACGTGTCCTGCTTGCAATTGTTAATTTTTGTTTGTTTGCTTATTTCCTTGAGATGAGTTCTCACTCTATTGCCTAGGCTGGTCTCAAACCTCCTGGGCTCAAGTCATCCTCCCACATCAGCTCCCAAATATCATTATCCGGATTGCAGGTGTATACCACCATACCTGACTATTACATGGGTATTTTTTAATATCCTGCACTACTTGCAAAATGAGACCTGCCATTACCCATTTGTATTTTTGAAACTTATTGGCTTTATTGAAGTAGAATACATTAAAATTTACCTTTTGAAATTATACAGCTCAAGGAACATTGACAAATGTTTACATCTGTGTACCACCATCAAAATCAAAATCTAGAACATTTCTATAACCTTCAAAATATTCCTCATAGCCCTTTGTAATTGATTCCCCATATTTCCAGCTCCAGGCAATGACTGATCTACTTCCTGTCACTACAAATTAGTTTTGCCTCTTCCAGAATTCATCTAAATGAAATCCTATAACATGTGCTCTTTTGTATTCACCATCTTTTGCTCAACAAGTTTTTAAAATTCATCTGTGTTGTTGCATATATCAGCAGCTTTTTCCTTTTGGTTTATGAGCAGTATTGCACTGTGTGGAAGTGTCTCAATGTGTTTATCCGTTCAATTTTTTATCAGTGTTTGAGTCGTTACCAATTTGGTGCTATTGTGAATTAAGGTGATATGAATAATCTTGAACAAGTCCTTTTGTGGACATATGCTTTTTTATTTCTCTTGGTAAATACTTAAAAGCAGAATTGAGCTGGGGATGGCATATATGATACTAGAAACTCAGTTTAATTTGTAAGAAGCTATAAAATTATTTCAAATTGGCACTATAATTTTACATTCCTATTGACAATGTACAAAGAATTTCACTTATATCCTATTGTCAAAAATTTACATTTTATCTATCTTAGTGGGTGTGTAGTACTATTTTATCATGATTTACATTTTTTTAATTGAATCAAGATATTGAGTATCTTTTCATGTCTTTACTGGTTATGTGTATATTTTCTTGAAGTAACTGCTCAAATCTTTTCCTCATCTTTAACTTAGTTGATTGCCTAATCTTAGTAACTCAAGAGGTTAAGGCAGGAGGATGACAAGTTTGAGAACAACCTCAGTAACTTAGCCAGACTTTAACTCAAAATAAAAAATTAAAAGGCATAGAATTACATCTTAGTGGTGGAGCACCTCTAGTTTCAATCCTTAGTAATATGTACTTGTATGTATGTGTGTGTGTATGTATGTATATATATAAACTCTGGATATGAATTCTTTGTCCCATGTGTATTTTATGGATATCCCAGATCATGACATGGCTTTTCATTTTCTTAGTAGTCTTTGGAAGAGGAGAATATGTAATTTTGATAAAGCCTAACTAATTCATTTTTTTCTATTATACTCTGTCTTTCACCCTCCCCCCTTCTTTCTTTCTCTTTCTTTTGGTGTTGGGGGTCAAACCCAGGACCTCACACATGCTAGCTAAGCACTCCACCACTGACTACATCCCCAGCCCCTTATAGTTTATGTGTTATTTAGCTTTCTGTCACTGTGACAAAATACCATTATCTTGATTACTGTAGTGTTGTAATAAAGTCTTATAATCAAGTAGTATATGCTCTCCAACTTTGTTTTCATTTTTAAAATTGTTTTTACCATTCCATATTCCTTAATTTTCATATATTTTGGTATCATTCTGACACCTTCTTTACAAACAAAAAGGACTTCTGGGTATTAATTAGAGTTGCACTGAATCTATAGCTTTAGTTTGGGGAAAAAAATAGCATCATTGAATTTTCAGTCCATGAACATGGTATAGCTCTTTATTTAAGTATAATTTAATTTATCTTAGCAATGTTTTTCTTTTTAGTTTACAGACCTTTGTATTTTGATAAATTATTGCCTAGTATTAAATGCTTTCTGTTATTCTAAGTGTACATTTAAATTTTTTTTTCAATTGATTATTGTTAACATATAGAAATTTAATTAACTTTTTGGACTAACCTTGGATCCTGTGTCCTTGATAAATTGACTTTTAGTTCTAGTAGCTTTTTGTAGAATTCTTAGGATTTTCTGCATACACAAACATGTATACTGCAAATAAATACAGTTTATTTCTTCCTATCAGCCTGTTCTTTCTTTTTCTTGCCCTATTGAATTAGTTAGGACTTCCAGGAAATTTTGAATTGAAATAGTAAGAGTGAATATCTTTACCTCGTTTCTGATTTTTTCTGGGGAAAGTATTCAGTTTTCCACCATTAAATTTTTATAGGTGGATTGGGGGTGTAGCTCAGTGATAGAGCACTTACCTAGCATTCACAAGGCCCTACATTCAGTACACAGTACCACAGGTGTGTGCACACACACACACACACACACACACACACCAGCCAGGCCTGGTGGTACATGCTTGTAATCCCAGCTACTTAGGAGGCTGAGCAAGGAGGATCACAAGTTCAAGGCAACCCTCAGCAACTTAACAAGACTCTTGTCTCAAAATAAAAAAGAAGAGATTTGGGGATATAGCTCAGTGGTAGAGTGCCCATAGGTTCAATCCCCAGTACCACCGTAAACAGCAACAAAAACCCATAGAGGCCTTTTAGCAGACTGAGGAAGTTGATTTCTATTTTGTTGAAAATTTTTTAATAATGAATAAGTGTTCAATTTTATCAAATGCTTTTTCACATCTTCTCTATTTTACTTTGTTAATATAGTAAATTTTACAAATTGATTTTTAAATGTTTAATTAACCTTGCATTTTTTGAATATACTCGATTTTGTCATAAATCCTAGTCCTTCCTTTTTTTATTACTGGATTTCTTATGTTCATATTATGTAAAGGATTTTTACATATATGTTTCTGAAGGATATTGGAACATTGATCTGTAGTGTATTCTTTTTTTCTTTTTACATTTTCACTTTTTTGGGAAGTTATTGGGGATCAAATCCAGAACCTCATGCTTATCATACATACTAGGCAAGGTCTGTACCACTAAACTATAGCCAATCCTGTAATTTACTTCTCTTATAATTTCTTTGGTTTATTAGGTAGAAACTTTGATTTCACTGACTTTTTGCTATTTCTTGCCCATTTTAAAATTAATTTCTATTATCCTCTTAATTATTTCCTTCCTTTACCTACTTTGTTTTTAATTTACTCTTTTCCCTAGCTTCTTAAGGTTGTATGTTAGATTGTTAACTTTATACCCCTAAGTAAATAAACTTAGCTCTGAGCTCTACCTATATTCAGCTAATTTTTTGGATGTTATGATTCCATTGTAATTCAGTTAAATATTGGGTAATGCTCCTTGCAATTTCTTTGATCCATAGTTTTTTGAATTGTGTTGTTTGATTTCCAAATGTTTGAAAATTACCCAAATATATTCTTGTTATCTACATATACTTTAATTTTATTGTGACCCAAGGATATGCATTGTGTGGTTTTATTCTTTTAAATTCATTTTATGGCATAGAATATGGTCAATCTTGATTAATGTTTCCTATATATTTGAAAACTATGTATTCTGCTCTTAACAGTAGAATATAATTTTCAGCTAGATCAAGTCAGATAAAGTTCTTCAGTAGTATTGTATAGCCTTTCTGTATCTTTACTGACTCTCTACTTGTTCTATCAATCATCAAGAGAGGAGAGTTGAAATCTTTAACTACAAATATGGATTTTTCTTTCTTCTTCTGGTTCTCTCAGTTTATGTTTTATATAATGTGTCATATATGAAGGTGTATTATTAATACATACAATTTCTGTTTTTAAAGGGAATTTATTTTATTAGTGTATTATAGTTAAACATAATATTGGTGTTCATATTGACATGAAAGTATGGAATATATTTTTTTCCAATTTATTCCCCAGTACTTTTCCTTTTCCTCCCCTTCTCTCATGCCCTGTTCTTTTTTCTCTACTATTCTTCCTTCTATTTACTTATAGTTTTTATTAGTATAAATTTTTACCTATTTATAGATACACATAAAGGTGAAATTCACTGTGGCATATTCATATATGTACATAGGATAGTTTGATCAATTTAATTCCACCATTCCTCCCATTTCCCATTCTCTCTCTCCCCCCCAATCCCCTTCCTCTATTCCACTGATCTCTCTTCTTATTTCATGCCGATTTCCCCTCCTTTCCCCCCTTATTTTGCTCTTACTTCTGCATATGAGAGAAAACATTTGACCCTTGAGTTTCTGAGTCTGGCTTATTTCACTTAACATGTTCTCCAGTTCCATCATTTACCGGAAAATGCCATAATTTCATTCTTCTTAGTGGCCAAGTCAAACTCCATTATGTATACATACTGCATATTCTTAATTCATTCATCTGTTGATGGGCTCCTAGGCTGTTTCCATAACTTGGGCTGTTGTGAATTGTGCTGCTATAAACATTGATGTGGCTGTATAAATATAGTATGCTGATTTTAAAAAGTCTCTTATTTTAAAGTCACAATATACTCTCAGAAATTTTCAAAAATAATGTAGAGAGGTTTTGGGTATTAATCGCTTAGCTTCCCCCAATAATAATTGCAGTACAATATCAAATCAAAGAAATTGACATTGCTAGAATCTATAGGCTATATTCATATTTCAATAGTTTTTAATATGTGCTTATTTGTGTGTTTATATAATAATTCTATGAAAATTTACCACATATACATATTTTTATAACTGGTACCACAATTAATTATAGGACTGTTCTATCACCAGAAGGAACTTTTTTATCCTACCCTTTCTCCTAATCTCTGGAAATCATTAATCTGTTCATAATCTCTATAATTTTGTAATGTTATATAAATGATGTAACAAGTATGTAACATTTTGAGACTGCATTTTTTTTCACTCAGTATAATGCCCTTAACATCTTTCAAAGTTTCTCTAGATACCAAGAATCTGCTCCTTTTCATTACTGAATAATATTTTATTACTAATCATTCACCTCTCGGAAGATGTTTGAGTAAGGCTGCTATGAACATTGTATACAAGTTTTTGTGGCATAAGTCTTGATTTCTGTGGCATATACATCCAGGAGTGTAATTGCTGTATCATATGACAATGTATGGTTAGCTTTATAGAGACTATCAAACTATTTTCCAAAGGACCCATTTTTCTTTTTTTTTTTTTAATTAGTTACACATGACAGTACAATGATCTTGACAATTCATACATTTGAATCAAATGGGGTATAATTTCTCATTTTTCTGATTGTACAGGTTGCAGAATCACATTGGTCATACAGTCACCTATATGCAAAAGGCAATAATAATGTCTATTTTATTCTGCTGCCCTTCCTATCCCCCCTTCCCCTCCCATTTTTCATTTCCATCAGTAGTGTGCAAGAGATCCATTTTCTGCACATTTCACCAGCATTTGGTATTGTCACTATTTTTTATCTTAGCTTTAAAAATAGATGTATGACATCTCACTGTGGTTTTAATTTGCATATTTACAGTGACTAGTGATGTTGAATATGTTTTCTTAGATTTTTTTGTCATCCATATATCTTTTTCAGTGATAAGTCTGCTTTCTTTCTTTGGCCCACTTTCTAATTGGAATTTTGTGTGTTGGGGGGGGGGGCGGTCCTTGGGTTTGAACCCAAGTCCTCAAGCATGCTAGGAAAGTATCTACTACTGAGCTACATCCCCAGCCATCTAATCAGAATTTTCAAATTGTTATAACTGTTGAGTTTAGGTAGTTCTTTGTATATTTTATTTTAGATATTATTCCTTTGTCAGACGTGGTTTGGAAATACTTTTTTCTAGTCTATGGTTTACCTTTTCATCTTAACCAGGACTTTTTCAGAGCAAAAATTTTAAATTTCAATAGAAGTTTAATGAATTTTTTTCTCTTGTGAATTTATTTCTCTATATATCATGCTTTTTAATGAATGTCAACATTCTGACTGTGTGTGTGTGTGTGTGTGTGTGTGTGTGTTTTGCTGGGGATTGAACCCAGGGCCTTGTGCATGCAAGGCAAGCACTATATGAACTGAGCCATATCCCCAGCCTGATAAATTGGCCTTTTTATCATTTTACCTTTATCCCTGATAGTATATCTTATCTTAAGGCCTACCTTATTCTGATATTAACACTGCCACCTCAGCTTTCTTATAATTAGTTTTTGCAAGAATTATCTTTTTTCACCCTTTATACATGAAGTACATTTTTCTATAGATAGTTGGATGTTGCCTTTAGATTTATTTTGAAAATATCAGATTTTTAATTGTTACATGCAGACCATTTCCATGTAATGTAATATTGATATGATTGGGATTATTGTCTGTCATCTTGCATTTCATTTCCTCCTTATCCCATCCGTTGTTTAGTCCTTTTTTCCATCTTTCCCTGCCTTCTTTCAAATTAGTTGAGTATGATTTAGTATTTTATTCTGTGTCTGCTAATAGTTGATAAGAAGTCCTTTTTAATTCTGTGAGTGATTGTTCTAGGGTTTATGGTTTATGGTATGTAATCTTTAACTTATCACCATCTACTTTAAATAATAGTTTATTCCTTAACATATAATGTGAATACCTTATAACAATTTTTTTAAAATTTTTATTGTTGGTTGTTCAAAACATTACATAGTTCTTGATATATCATATTTCACACTTTGATTCAAGTGGGTTATGAACTCCCATTTTTACCCCTAACAATTTAATTACCTTTTCTTCCTCTGGTATTTTGTGCTACGGTCACACACTTTACTTCTACAAATATTAGAAGCCTATAATATGCTATTATTTAGGCTTTAAATCACAATTATATTTTAAAGAAATTAAAAGTGAAGTCATTTTTGTTGTTGTTGTTCTGGGAATTAGACCCAGTGTGGTTTACCACTGAGCCACATCCCCAATCCCTTTTGGAAAAAAAATTTTTTTTTTGAGACAGGGTCTTTCTAAGTTACTGAAGCCAGCCTTGAACATGAGATCCTCTGTCTTAGCCTACAGATCTCTAGAATTACAGGCATGCACCACTGCACCCAGCAAAATGAACAGTCTTAACATTTAGCCTACATTTTTACCATTTCTTTCACTAATTTCTTGATGTTGATCCAAGTTTGCATCTAGTATCCTTTCTTTTCAGACTAAAGAATTTCCTTTAAAGTTTCTTTCTTTTTTTTTTTTTCTTTTTGGTACCAGGGATTGAACTCAAGGGCACTTGACCACTGAGCCACATCCCAACCCTATTTTGTATTTTATTTAGAGACAGGGTGTCACTGAATTGCTTAGCACCTCATTGTTGCTTAGGCTGGATTGGAATTTGCAATCCTCCTGCCTCAGCCTCCCGAGCCCCAGGGATTACAGATGTATGCCACTGCAGCCCTTTAATATTTCTTATATTGATGGTTTTCTGGTTGCAATGTTCTCAGATTTTTGTTTGTCAAAAAAAAAAATCTTTGGGGCTGAGGCTATGGCTCAGTGGTAGAGTGCTTGCCTAGCACACATGAGGCACTGGGTTCAAACCTCAGCACCACATTAAAAAAAATTAAATAAAGATATTATGTCCACCTACAACTAAAAAGTAAATATAAAAAATCTTAATTTCACCTTAATTTGTTTAATTTTTTGTTGACAAGTAAAAGTTGTGTACATTTCACTTATGATTTCATTTATGATACAACCTGATTTTGATGTGTGTATACATTGTAGAATGGCTAATCAAGCTATTTAATATATATATATTACATACTTTTTCTGTTTGTGGTGAAAACTCCTAAAATTATTTCACTTTCATTTCATAAAGGATAATTTTGCTCAATATAGACTTCTAGGAAGACCTTTTTTTCTTATAATACTTTAATTATGTTGTCTTTTCTCTTCTGCCTTATTTTCTTTCTGATTAGAAATCTGCCATCTTATCTTCTTTCTCTGTATTTGATATTTTTTCCCCTTTGGCTACTTCTAAATTTTTCTCTGTCAATGATTTTCAATAATTTGGTTGTGATGTACCTTGGTGTATTTTTCTTCATTGAGTATTTTGCTTCTTTGGGCTTATAATTTTCTTCAAATTTATGAAATTTAAAGCTATATTTATTTGAAATTTCAGATACACATACTCCTCCCCTGCAAGTATAGGACTCCAAAATCACTTGTTAAACTGCTTGATATTTCTCCTCAGGTCTCTGAGCTTCTGTTCTTGTCTGCCCTCACCCCCAATCATTTTTATCCATGTGTTTCAGTTTGGATGATTCCATTGCTATGTGGTCAAATTTAGTGATCTCTTCAGTATCTAATATGCTGCTAATCTTATCCAATGGTGTTTTCACTTCACTTCACATACTTGATTTTTTTCACTTTTAGGAGTTCCCTTTAATTCTTTCATTTCTCTCCAGGGGCTCTCCTCATTATCATCATATTTTCCTTTACATCTTCAAACACATTTATAATATCTCTTTTGAAGTACTTGTCTTTGGGGCTTGAGGTGTAGCTTAGTGGTAGAGCATGTGTTGGCACTTGCAAGACCCTGGCTTCAATCCCCAGCACAAAAATAAAAATAAAGTCCTTGCCTGCTTATTTTCTCACCTCTCCCATTTCTAGGTATAATTTTCTTTCTGGTTTGGGGTCACAATTTTCGATTGTTTGTATTATAATGTTTTTATTGGATGACAGACATTATTTATTTGTTTAGTACTGGGATTGTACTGTACAATGGGCACTGTACCACTGAGCTACATCCCCAGTCCTCTTTATTTTTTTATTTTGAGACAAAGTTTTGCTGAGATGCCCAGGTTGGCCTCAAACTTGCAATTCTCCTGTCTCATTCCTCCTGAGTAGCTGGGATTACAGTCATGCACTACTGTACGCTGCACAAGGTTTATTCTTAAACTACACTAAGACACATCTATAGTAACTTTTTCTGAAGGGTATGCTAAATTTTTACCTTTTTTATTGCTCTGAGTATTCAGCACGGTCTCTTTATTCTGGCTGAGTGAAATTCAAATGGTCCCAGTCCCATGCTATCTCCAAGAATTCTTCAATGTATAGCTCTCTGGAGTTTGTTGTTTGCCCAGCTTTGAAGGAATACCCATCTGTGAATGCTCAGATTATTATTCAGCCAAAGACTCAAGGAGATCTCATCCAGATTTCTGGAGTTATTTGTGTAGCTTCATTTTCTCAGTATTCTTCTGTTCACAGATTCTGACTGCTTTAGTCTCTTCAAACTCGAATCTGTATCCATCAACTCGACTAAACCTGTTGTTTTTCTTTAAATTCCTCTTTTCTGTCTCATGGTCTGAAAGTTGCTTCAAGGCAAAAAACTGGATATTCTAGTTTAGAGATCTTCATTTACTTTCTTTCTCTCTTGTGTTGTAGTCCTGTACTGACTTTTGAGCCAATGACTAGAAGTATTTTTTCACGTATTTTGATCAGTTTCCTAATTGTTTACAGTGGTATAGCTAGTTCTACAAGGTTAAAAGAAAAAAATTATATATCCTGAAAGTTATTGTTATGGTTTAGATATCAGATGTCCCCCTAAAGCTCATGTGTGAGACAATACAAGAAACTTTAAAGGTAAAATGATTGGGTTATGAGAGCCTTAACCAAGTCAGTGCATTAATCCCCTGATAGGAATTAACTGGGTGGTAACAGAAAGAGACTATAGACTAAAGATAAAATATATAACCCAAAGGCACACACCTCCCATGACCCACATCCTCCATCCATACACTACCTGCCTACAGTCTCTCTCTGCTTCCTGGTGTCATGGCCTGGGCCACTTTCCTCCACCACACTCCTCTGCCATGATGTTCTACCACACCTTGGACCCAGACCAATGGAGCCAACCACTGAGGACCGAGACCTCAGAAACTGTGAGCACCAAATAAACTTTTCCTCCTCTAAAATTGTTCTTATCAGGTGTTTCGGTCGCAGCAGCAAAAAAGCTGACTAAAATAATCATTCTATATCAATATACAGGAATCTTCATTTTTTAAAATAGCTTCATAAAATTCCATTCATCACACACATATGACAATCTGTGATATAACCAGTCTGCATATAATCAGTCTATAATTTGTCATTTAGGCAGTGTCTAGTATTTTTGCAGTTACAAATAATGTTTCAATGAATAACCCAGTGTATATGTGTTTTTGTCATTTTTGAGGCACATATTCAGAATAAAATCCTAATAATGTGATTATAGGGTATATAGGGATATGGCATTTTGATAGATCTATTTCCTTCAATATAGGCTCTACCATTTTGCATTCCTACAAACAAATAAGAATGCCTATTATCTCATAGTCTCATCTATGTGGTGTGTTGTCAAACATTTAAAAACTTTTTGCCAATCTGATTAGTAAAAAAAGAAATCTCAACATAATTTTAATTAGAATCTCTCATGAGGTTGGTTAGGTTTTTATATGTTTAAGAACATACATATACATATATATATGCTCTTAAGCCTATTTAACCTCATGAGAGATTCTAATATCTTATTGGTAGATTATATGTACTAGTGGGATTCATCATGCCATATTTGTAATGCACATAACATAACTTGGTCAATCTCATTACACAGTACCTTCCTTCTATTAGGTTTTTAAGTGTTTTGTCCTAAAATTATAAAATATTGCTTATATATTAGGGATATTATCTCTTTCCAAGATATATAAGTTGCAAATATTTTCTCCTATGTCATTGCCTTTTGATTATGCTTATGCCATTTTTTATGATGCAAAATTTTCCTCCTTTTTTAATATTTATTTTTTAGTTGTAGTTGGACACAATACCCTTATTTCACTTATTTTTTTTTAATGTGGTGCTGAGGATCAAACCCAGGGCCTTGCACGTGCGAGGTGAGAGCTCTACCACTGAGCCACAACCCCAGCCCTCTCCTTTATTTTTATATGATCAAAAAATTGATCTTTTCTGGTATTTTAGTTAGGTTTTGAGTCAGAGTTAGAAAGCCTTTCCCCACATTTAGGTTATAAGAACATTCATCACTGTTTTCATCTAGTACTTATATGACTTTTTGGTTTTTACATTTAAATTCCCAATCTATTTAAAGTTTATTCCTGCATGGGCTGAGGTTTGGATCTAAGTTTATTTTTTCTAAATGGCTATCCATTATCTCAACACTATTTATTAAAAGCTTCATCTTTGTCCCAGTGACATGAGATAGCATCTTTATCATGTACTAAAATTCTATAATGCCAGAAAATTTTAATGATCAGAAAGTTACATTTTTTCTTCTTCAAAGTTATAAGTATATAATGAATTACTTAATTTTAAAAAATAAATAACTTAAACATACAAGGCTACTCATTTGGTGAGAAAATAATAATTTAGATAACAATGTAATAGCAACATGCTGGGACAAAATTAAAGCTAGCAAATTCTATCTCTTTGAGAAGAATTTAGGTCTCTTGGAAGATTTTCATGTGGACAAATTTAGTAATAATTTTGCAGTAGTTTCCTGATCCATTTAAGCTTTGTGATGTAATAAACAGTAAGAGAGTAATGTGATCAAGACTAGAAAATAGCACATGGGAAAAATTATAAACATCTTTTTTCTTAAGTTTTTTACCTCTAAAATCATTGTTGCTCCAAAATATTTTGATGTGATGATTTCTTATTATTCAAAGATTAGATAGGATGGAGAGCTTATAAAACAACTTTTTTTTTCAGTATTGGGAATTGACCCAGGGCCGTGCACATGCTAGGCAAGTACTATCACTGAACCACACCTCTAGCCCTTAAAACTTATTCTTAAAATTCACAGGTCATCTGTTCAAATCAAAGAATTAAAGTGTGAAAAAATATCCATGTAAACTTCAGATAAATATTTAAGGCTAAACCAGATTCTTCACCAAATCCCTGAATCTCCCACCTAAGTATATATTTGTTTGCTAATAAGATTATCTTTATATTCCATTTTTCCTCAGATGATTCCTTCATTTATCCTTAGAATGCTCTTCAAATAGATAAACCAAATTGAAAGATTACTCGATGATATTTAGGATTTTAAAGAGTATTATGTATAATTTTTCTTGAGTTCAATGTTGAATAGGATTTTCTGATATTACTGATCCTATGGGAATAATATCAGGTAATTAGGCAATTACTCAGTGTTAAAAATTAATATCAGGTAATATTTATTGAGGGTTTCCCCTGTTCCAGGCAGGGCCATCTTCATGGGCATGTGACCTGTGCAGTTACACAGGCTCCACACCTGGGGACCCATGCTTGGAAATCACCTGCTCTTGGGTTAATGCTCTACTGTAGCATCTTGAAATTCTTAGTACTTTTTAACAAAAACAAACAAACAAACAAAACTCTCTATTTTTATTCTGCATTAGCCCCACAAATCATATAGCTAGTCTGAGTGCCAAGCACTATTTTTAGCAATAAAAATAAATAATGTAGACTTTTTAAAAGAAGCCTCACGTTTCTACATGTGTGAAATGGATCTTAGAGAGCAAAAGAGGAAGTAAGAATATCAAAGAGAAAGCTCTCACAATGTTTAAGGTGGCTTTGACTCAAGTGGTGGCAGTAGACAGGGAACATAATTGATGGTTTCAAAATATATTTTGGAGGTAGTAAGCATTGACATGGATTGGTGATGAATTGGACATGGGGTTGCAGATGTTTAAAATGATTTCTGAATTTCTGATTGGACTAGAGGATGAGGAAGTTTAGAGAAAACAGATTTTAGGGAATAGTCAAAAGCTGGATTTGACATTATGGTAAATAAAAGAAACTAGATAGAAAAGATTAAATATTTTAGATCTCTCTCTCTTTCTCTCCCTCTCTCCCTCTCTCTCCCTCCCTCCCTCCAACCCCCTCTTTCTTTCTCTTTATTTCTTTCTAACCTGGGGCTCAAACCCAGGGGGCCTTTGCTTTTCCTAGGTAAGTGATCTACCACTGAGCTACATCCCCAACTCCACTTCTTTTTCTAATAAAAGGTATATTTATCTAGAACCATTCAGAATGTCAAGAAAACAGCTACAGCTTTTTTTTCCCCTTCAATTACAGAGTGGTGTTCAGTTAGCAAAACAATTATTCATATAAACTACATCAGAGATAACTAAAGATGGAAGAACTACCATCCCCATATTTAATTAATTTTTGCTGTGTACCAACAAGACCCTGCTTTAAATACCCATGACCATTTACAACCCCCATATTATATCAGGCAAAGTTTATGATAATTGGAAATACCATCCGGACAGGGCAATCAAAAGACACATTCAGCCAAGTGTGGTGGCATATCCCTATAATCCCAAATACTTAGGGGGCTGAGGCCAGCCTCAGCAAGTTAGCAATACCCCATCTATGAATGAATGAATGAATAAACAAACAAACAAACAAATGTCTGGGGATATAGTTCGTAGTAGGGCACCCTTGGGTTCAATCCCTAACACACAACACACACACACACACATAACACATTCAGTAGTGTATTAACTGTACAAAGTAAACATTGCAGAGTTTAAAAACAAATGCTAGCCTCACATTTCACATTTCAAAATTTTTCTCTAAAAGGAGTAAGTTGTGTACAGGGGGCTTAAATGCTTTGTAGATAAGCAAAAAAGTATGATAGAACTAACTTTCATCATCATCTTTCTCTCCTCATCTTCCTTCTCTTAACTTTTTTAAAAAAGTTTTTAGCCTTTATGATCCCCTTTTGTGCAGTATTAGGCTTTTATTTAGCCTGGTATTAAACAATATCCTTTCCACATTTTTCCTTCAACTTAAAGACCTTCTTTTCATAAAGCTGTTCGTCCTCTATCTGCAGCAGTGTTATTCCATATCTTTCCCAGTTTCTTTGCAAGATCTTTAATGGACAGGTCAGGATATTCCTCTTTGATTTTGGGGTGATACTCAGAAAAAATAAGAAGGCTGAAGCTTTTGGGGTATATTGGAAACATTGAACTTCTTCCCCCTCCTTTTAATAGGGAACTAGATTTTCATTTCTCTTTTATACAGGTCTTGTCTACCTTTGCCCTGTCTTCAACATTTCCTTTCTCTTTAGCAGATGTGGTCTTCCACCTAAACATTTTTTAGAAAGTCTGAGAAGTTGACCTAAGCATCTGGGTGCTTCTTGTGCTCTCTCAGCAAGTTTGCACAAAGAACGCATGTGAGGACACTTTGCCTCTCAGCTTCTCAGGATCTCCTCTGCCTATGTGTAGTTATTTTTCCTCAGTGAGGTACAGAGTTGCTTAGTGCCCCTCTGACTCTCACTTGCCCCAGAGCCATCTCTATAGAGTTCAATGTACTGCAATGGCTGTCTGTAATTCCTCTTTAATAAAATTTCTATAAAAGACAAAGCCATGGGGCTGGGAATATAATTCAATTCTACAGTACTTGCCTTGCATGCATGAGGCTTTGATTTGATCCCCAGTGTGCACATGTGTGCACACAAACACACACATACACACACACAGACACACAAAGTGCCTACTGGGCTAAATAACAGGGATACAAGTTGTCACAAAATGCCATAGTCCCTGTACTGGAGTTTGTTTGTGGAAAAGTCAGGCATTATTCTTAAACAAAAAAATAATTATATAATTTTAAATTTACTATGTTCAATGTGAAAAAAAAAAAGGTGTGAGAGAGTTCAACAAAGGATCCTGGTTTTAACTGAGGCCTACTAGAAGACTTCTATTGGGAAATAACATTTGAACTGACCTGAAAATTTTTTTAAATTAGCAAAGCAGAGGAAAAAAGGTGAAAGAAGCTTTCCTGGGAGAAGAACAGTCCATCAGAAGGCTTCCTTAGGTTATGATCATACTGAAAGAAGTGAAATGGAATATGGGGAGGGAAAAGACATGGAAATTTGGATACTATGCAGAGGATTTTTTTTTTTTTCAGAAAATCTCATGTTGTTCAACATCAGCAGGCAGAAGGAACAGGAAAATAAATAAAAGTGAGGTTATCACAGAAAAGCTAACTTATTACATTAATTAGGTTTTATGAGAGATTATACATCATATATATTTTTTTGAGAGAGAGAGGTTTTTTTAATATTTATTTTTCAGTTTTCGGCGGACAAACATCTTTGTATGTGGTGCTGAGGATCGAACCTGGGCCGCACGCATGCCAGGCAAGTGTGCTACCTCTTGAGCCACATCCCCAGCCCCTATACATCATATATTAATGGTCTCATCAATAATGATTCCCATCTATAATCAACATTTCAAAAAATGGAAGTTTGGGGGCTGGGGTTGTGGCTCAGTGGTAGAGCACTAGCCTTGCACATGTGAGGTACTGGGTTCAATCCTCAGCACCACATAAAAATAAGTAAAGATATTGTGTCCATCTACAACTAAAATTTTTTTTAAATGTAAGTTTTATACAAATATATATATAAACAATATGTTGCTTATTCTTTAATTTCTAAATCATACTCATTCACACACTGATTGCCTGAAATATAAATAAACATTATTTTTATGATAAGGCAGAATATCTACATTATCTCAACTATACAAAAAGAAAAACAGGTCCAAAATAGGTTTAAGGGACTTCCTTAGTTAAAACTGCAAAACTAAGTACATTGGGCTGGAGATATAGCTCAGTTGGTAGAGTACCTGCCTCACATGTACAAAGCCCTGGGTTCAAACCCCAGCATCACAAAAAAAAAAAAAAGAATAAAAAGAAAATGAGTATATTTATAAATATATATTTAAATCCCTGCATTTCCATTCCACTTTTCTTTTTGGAGGGATCGTGGGAGCTAAATTTTATATAGATAATATCTGCTCTTATATTTCCATTCATATTAAAGACATCACTACCCTGTCACTCAAGCCAAACCTCCTCTCCTTTACCAGCCCCCCACCTCTAATCATCAAGTGTTAACAAGACATCTTCCTAAATTTCTCTGGAATGGATCTCTTCCTTAGTTTCCTTTTGCAAGTCCATTTCTTCATGAGTCTGTTATGTGAGATTTTAATTGCTCTGTCACAGTTTTCTCTTCTTCAGTCAGTGGTGACAGCTCCAGATCTGTTGCTTTTGTAGTTCTTGTATCATGGTCATAGACTTATTCAAAGTAGCATAAATGCAGCTCTTAGACTCTTTCTGCTCAACAGCAACTTGTTTAAAACGTGCATATAAAGATTGATAGCAGAGACTTCATCGCTGACAATTCCTTTAGCACAGTAACTGGATTTTTCTGGCCTGCTGAATCAGGATGATTTGTCTTGATTTCATATTCCAGCCTATACTGAATGTAATCCAGATCAGAGTCAGCTTTCTGGAACCCAAAACTTGTATACTTCAATGCTCACGGCCATTTCATTCATAACAGTCAAAACATGGAGACCGAAAGTCCAAAATCGTCAGTTCCAGCTTATCGACCTCCGCCTCCATGTTGAAAAGTTCAAGGATTTGGTATTTTATTTCAAGACCAGTACAACCTACTGAGGAGCAGCTGGAAGATTATAGGATCCAATTAAAATTTTAGAACATTCACCTTAGCTACTGTGGAGAATAAGTTCCAGAAGTTTCTACTGGTTTATGAAGAGGTCTTACAAAAATTATGGGCCTTATTATCAATGGGAAAACTGCTTAAATTTTTAAAGCTGTTTTTCACAAGGTACAATGTGCATGCCTTTTAATCCCAGCAACTTGGTAGGTTGAGGCAGGAGGATTACAAGTTTGAAACCAGCCTTAGCAACTTAGTGAGATCCTGTCTCAAAATAAAAAAGGGCTGGGATGTGGCTTAGTGGTTAAGTGCCCCTGGCACTATTTATTTACAGATATCTGTCTTTAAATAAAAAAATAGCAATTTTTCAAAATCCAGATTGTGAATTAATTAATGGTAAATGGAAGAAAAAGAGATTGATAAGTTAGTATAACCCACTGAATAACTCACTAGATTAGTGCGTCTCAAACTTTAAGGTTTTGAAATCACCTAGGTATTTTGTCAAAATGTAAATTCTGCCTCAGTAGGTCTAGAAAGAATATTTCCTCATTTCTAAAAAATTCTCGAAACCTATGCCATTGGTTCTCAAACTGAGAGTAACACATGACTGGGTTATATTTAAAATTTTTATTGGTTCTTTTTAGTTATACCTGACAGTAGAATCCATTTTGACATAATTATACAAACATGGAATATATCTTGTTCTAATTCAGATTCCATGAAATTCTGATATATTCTGTCTTCTAATGCCTATCAGGCTTCGGAGTGGTCTGGCCAATTGTGAACTTACGCATTTGAAATTTGGGGTTTTAGCTGGGCGCAGTGGCATAGGCCTATAATTCTGGCAACTCAGGAAGCTAAAGCAGGGGGATTGTGAGTTTGAGGCCAGCCTCAGCAATTTGTCAAGACACAGCAATTTTGTGATACCATGTCCAAAATAAAGAAATAAAATTTAAAAAGGACTGGGGTGGGGATGTAGCTCAATGGTAAAACATCCCTGGGTACAATCCCCAGTACCAAAAAAAGGGGGGGGGGGCGTGGAGAAGGGTACTTAAGAGATAAATTGAAGTGTTGAGGACATGGGGAAACAGATCACATGGCTTCTCATCAGAAAATATATAAACTTACTACCTATCTGTATATCTAACCTATCTGCCTACTTCTTATTCAAGATTCAGTTACTCTTCGGAAAGCACTATATGCAATCAAGTGATGCCCAAGACAAGTATATAGGAAAAGTATGCGGCTCTAAAACTTTACATTGAGCATCTAGTGGGGTGCTTTGCATCATGAATTGAGGTTAATTCTGTACTAGGCACTTGACCTGTCTTATTAATTTAATAGGATAGGAATCCAGGAACCCTTAGAGGTTTGTTTCTTATCCAAGGCATACAGTTCAACTCTGACTTATTTCATAATTGATTCTCTTATTCATTATCCTGAGAATTGCTATTTTGTTTGGTAACTACAACCCTAAATGTAGAAAATTCAGGGCTCTTTATTCTGTGGCTAAAGCCTTTAGTTTTCTCTAAACAGTTTGTGGAACTTTGCTGTCATTATCTCAACCATTTTATAAAGGTCCTAGATGGTGTACAAACCTAGCTTTTTCTTTCCCACCCCACCCCCCACTCTTTCTTTCTCTCTGTGTGTGTGTGTGTGTGTGTGTGTGTGTGTGTGTGAATATTCACTAGCAATATAACTTCTCCTCGTGGCATAGGAACCCAAGATCTCAAGAAAAGAGTTGATCAAGAGAAATGTTTGAGAGATTGTATTCTAACCAATTGAGATTATGCTCCTTGGCAAAGACAGGGTAGGGAAATTTCACGTTGCTTTCTAGTTAAGAAATGAAAGCTGAATGATGACATCCAGTTTTAAAAGAAATAAAATCTGAATTTTATTTTAAAATTTTATAAGGCAGTGAAACCAAACAGCATTTCTGCTCCTCTTGATTTGCTCTATGAGGAAGTTACAGGGAACTCTACAGTTCATTTAAAAAGAAAACTGATTTTATTTTTCTTGTTTGGTGCTGGGGCTCCAACCAAGGGGCCTCATTCATGAGAGGCAAGCACTCTACCACTGAGCTGTACCCCCAACCTATAAAACTGATTAACATCTCCACAGAAATACTAAATTCCTTTTACAAGTAGGGTCCAGCTATTTATCTGTCCTCTAACCAAGTTTGTTGGCGTCTTTACCCACACAAAGTTGTGTAGATTGTGGTTTGGTTTGATCTCTCTTCTTGTGATCAAAGAAAGAGATAAAAACGTGTTTAGTAGGTTCTGATTTGGCTTGGAGACTCGCAGAAGAGCTAGCTTCACCGTCGCGTGGTTGGCTTTCCAGGCTGTGGTAGGACTTCCCTCAGTACCGATAATACAAGGCGCTCTGGCCGGAAACTCTGGAAGGCCGCCAAAGAAAAGTGAAGTTCCTGGCGCTAGCGCGAGTCTTGCTCCGAGAGCCCCGCGCTAGCGCATTCTTCGTGCAGTTATTGGCTGGGACTCTGTGTGCCGCTGTCGGCCAATGAAGTCGCTGGAGATCTGGCCCCGGCCCGTCCCCTTTCTGCGCCCCGGGATGAGGCAGAGGCTGTACAGCCGGCGAGCAAATCAGCGGCACCCAGAAAGCCATGTCCGACTCGGTGCCTAGCGCCCAAGCGCTAACCCGCTGAAAGTTTCTCAGCGAAATCGCCGGGACGATCTGGAACCCGCTGAGAGGAACTGCTTTTGAGTGAGATGGTCCCAGAGGCCTGGAGGAGCGGACTGGTAAGCACCGGGAGAGTGGTAGGAGTTTTGCTTCTGCTCGGTGCCTTGAACAAGGCTTCCACCATCATTCACTATGAGATCCTGGAGGAAAGAGAAAAGGGTTTCACTGTGGGTAACGTGGTCGCAGACCTTGGTTTGGATCTGGGCAGTCTGTCAGCCCGCAGGCTCCGGGTGGTGTCCGGAGCAAGCCGTAGGTTCTTTGAGGTGAACTGGGAGACCGGAGAGATGTTCGTGAACGACCGTCTGGATCGGGAGGAGCTATGTGGGACACTGCCCTCCTGCACTGTAACTCTGGAGTTGGTGGTGGAGAGCCCTCTGGAGCTGTTCAGCGCGGAAGTGGTGATCCAGGACATCAACGACAACAATCCCGCTTTCCCTACCGGGGAAATGAAATTGGAGATTAGCGAGGCTATGGCGCCAGGGACGCGCTTTCCGCTCGAGAGCGCGCACGATCCCGATGTAGGAAGCAACTCTTTACAAACCTATGAACTGAGCCACAACGAATACTTTGCGCTTCGCGTGCAGACGCGGGAGGACGGAACCAAGTATGCTGAACTGGTGCTGGAGCACTCCCTGGACCGAGAACGAGAGCCAAGCCTCCAGTTGGTGCTGACGGCGTTGGATGGAGGAACCCCAGCTCGCTCCACTAGCCTTCCTATTCGCATCACCGTGCTGGATGCGAATGACAATGCGCCTGCCTTCAATCAGTCCTTGTACAGGGCGCGCGTCCCGGAGGATGCACCCCCTGGCACTCGCGTTGCTCAAGTTCTTGCAACGGATCTGGATGAAGGCCTCAACGGTGAAATCGTTTACTCCTTCGGCAGCCACAACCGCGCTGGCGTGCGGGAACTATTTGCCTTAGACCTTGTAACTGGGGTACTAACAATTAAGGGTCGACTGGACTTCGAAGACACAAAACTCCACGAGATTTACATCCAGGCCAAAGACAAGGGCGCCAATCCCGAAGGAGCACATTGCAAAGTATTGGTAGAGGTTGTGGACGTGAATGACAATGCTCCAGAGATCACAGTCACTTCCGTGTACAGCCCAGTCCCTGAGGATGCCCCCCTGGGGACTGTCATAGCTTTGCTCAGTGTAACTGATCTGGACGCTGGTGAGAACGGGCTGGTGACTTGCGAGGTTCCACCAGGTCTTCCCTTCAGTCTTACTTCTTCCCTCAAGAATTATTTCACTTTAAAAACCAGTGCAGTCCTGGATCGGGAGACAGCTCCAGAATACAACCTCAGCATCACCGCTCGGGATGCGGGATCACCTTCTCTCTCAGCTCTGTCGACAGTGCGGGTTCAAGTGTCCGACGTCAACGACAACCCTCCACAATCTTCCCAATCTTCCTACGACGTTTATGTTGAAGAAAATAATCTTCCTGGGGTTCCAATACTAAACCTAAGCGTCTGGGACCCCGACGCCCCACAGAATGCTCGCCTTTCCTTCTTTCTCTTTGAGCAAGGCGCTGAAACCGGGCTAGTGGGTCATTATTTCACGATAAATCGTGACAGTGGCGTCTTGTCATCTTTAGTGCCCCTGGATTACGAAGATAGGCGGGAGTTTGAATTAACAGCTCATATCAGTGACGGGGGCACCCCGGTCCTGACCACCAACATCAGTGTGAACATCTTTGTTACTGATCGCAATGACAACGCCCCCCAGGTCCTCTACCCGCGGCCTGGCCAGAATTCGGTGGAGATGTTGTCTCGAGGTACCGCTGCAGGCCACGTGGTCTCGCGGGTGGTAGGCTGGGATGCGGATGCAGGGCACAATGCCTGGCTCTCCTACAGCCTCTTGGGAGCCTCCAACCAGAGCCTTTTTGCTGTGGGACTTCACACAGGTCAAGTCAGTACTGCTCGCCCAGTCCAGGACACGGATTCGTCCAGGCAGACCCTCACGGTCTTGATCACAGACAATGGAGAGCCATCGCTATCCACTACCGCTACCCTGACGGTGTCCGTAACCGAGGAATCTCCAGAAGCCAGGGCCGAGTTCCCCTCCGGCTCTGCTCCCCGGGAGCAGAATAAAAACCTCACCTTTTACCTACTTCTTTCTCTAATCTTGGTCTCTGTGGGGTTCGTAGTCACAGTGTTGGGAGTTATCATATTCAAAGTTTACAAGTGGAAGCAGTCTCGGGACCTATACCGAGCCCCAGTGAGCTCCCTGTACCGAACACCAGGGACCTCTTTGCACGCGGACGCCGTGCGGGGAGGTCTGATGCCACCGCACCTTTACCATCAGGTGTACCTCACCACTGACTCGCGCCGCAGCGACCCACTGCTGAAGAAACCTGGGGCTGCCAGCCCGCTGGCCAGCCGCCAGAACACTCTACGAAGTTGCGATCCCGTGTTCTATAGGCAGGTGTTGGGGGCAGAGAGCGCCCCTCCTGGACAGGTAAGGGCTAGCAGGTCATGCCTGAAATGTTTTGTTTTTGTTTCCTGCACCATGTTTGGGAAGGTTTGGATTGGGGCTGTTTTAAACGATGAAGACGCTTTTCTCATTATGTGTACACACTTTCATCTGGTCCTTCCTAGATCAAACTTAGTGCCTTTGGGAGGTAGTCAGCCATTAGAATGTGATTTGTAGTTCCATTTCAGGGTGAAGTTATTTGCCTCCTCTGTGGACCAAATTTACACCCTCAACCCTCAATTACCATCACAACTAAGCAATCTTGCTATTATGCACCTGAGCTATAATCTAAGATCTCAGCACTCCGAATTTAGCTTGGCATCATTTGTTTTGGGAAACACCTGCTGGATACCTCTAACCAGTGGCAGCTGGTAGGAATACAATATACCTCATTCGTCCTTTTCAAATGATTGCTATATCTGCATCAAAACTAAAGTTTCTTTGATAACTTTCATTTGCCAACACAGATCCTCTATCTCATTCTCAGATAATTATCTATGAATGAAATAAAATTCTAGGTATCCTTTAAATTCATTTTAAGCATGCTACTGGAAATAATGGGTGTGTTATTTGCCACATAATTTTATGTTATAACAGTAACGCATGAACACTGTAGGGAATATAGAAAATACAAAAAGAGTAAAATTTAAAAGTAACTATAATCCCCAAACCCAAAGATAATCACTGCTAATTATAAAAGTAATGATTTATTTTGGAAAAAAATCCAGGCAAAAGAAAGAATATAGAGTACAAATGTGCCTCTACTGTTATTCCTACCCCCTCTAGCATTATTTTTCTTAAGTATACATATAATGTGAGAGGTAGATGAACTCATTTCCTTAGAAGGATAAAGCATTCATTCATTCATGCTGGCATGCTGATGACTACAGGGCCTTTGCCTTGGAGAGAAACCTACACAAACTCTCAATTGTGGGAGAACCTCTGTTATTTTGTCATTAAGTGCATTATTTTGTTACTAAGTATAATATTACTATCAAATCTTGAATTTGGCAGTTAGACAAGGCTTTTACCATAGGAGTCCTTGACCAAGTTACTTACTCTCCCCTTTAAGCCTCTTTCTCATGTGCAAAAAATAACATGGGTTTTATAGGACTAAAGCATGATGCACTGTATGTAAAGTGTTTAGCACAGTGCCTGGCATGTCACAGCTATTAAAAAATTACTAGTTATTTCTATTACTACTTTTATTCTTCACCCACTCAAAATTCTTAAACATACTTTTGACATGAGCAAAATGAGGAGAGCCTAAAATAACAAAGTAGAATCATATATGGAAAGGCTAAGAAAGGATGAAAGCCAGATAGAAGCACCTGCTGCTCTTCTGGTCATCCTAAAAACAACTGGCATTTTCCCTAAAACAGTGTTCTCAAACTTGGGTGCACCTTAGGATCAAATAGGGATCTTGTAAAAATTCTAAATCCCAGGTCACATCTCAGACACAATTTCTGGGGGTGGGGCACAGACATTAGTACCTTTTTAGTATTTTCAGGTGATTCTAATGTATGAACACTGAAAACCACTGCCCTAGAATCTGCCAGTTCATTATTTGCATATTTATGAAGCAAAATGTCATTCTGGCATTCACAGAAACAGGAAGCAGCTATATTGAGTTAGTTCCAACTTAAAAAAAATACTCTAATGACATTTCCCAACTTTTGATTATTATATAGGATAGCTCTAGAAGAGCACTATAGGAAAGACATAAGATGATATTTCAGTTATCTAAATAGAAAAATCTCCCTAAGCCACTAGTACCTGGGCCATTGGGTTTCTTTTGGGTGTGACAAAAATTTTTCAGTATCAGATAGTGTTAATGATTGCATCAACTTGCTGTAGTTGAATATACTAAAAACCATCAAATTGGACACTTTGACATTTTTAAAATGTGAACTGTATGGTATGTCAACTATATCTCAAAAAACCTGTTTTAAAAAAGTGTACAGGTGGGGCTGGGAAAGTAACTCAGTGCCTAGCATACAGGAGGCCCTGGCTTTGATTTGCAGCACTACAAAAAAACAAACAAACAAACACAGAAAAACAGAATCTGGAGATGACAGTATCAAATATCTGGCATAAAAATTTGAGTATGTTGTATTAAAGTGTTGTGATGCTCCAATTCTAGTAAAACAGGCTGGGCTTTTTTAAATGTGAAATTGCAAGTATAGTACTATACTAATTGTTTAGCTTCAGACAAGTCTCTTGAGCTCTCAACTACATTTTTATCATCTATAAAGACAATACTTACTTAACAAATATTTAATAAATATTCGTTGAGTTGATAAATGCTAATATTCACCATTTTATTATCACCCCTGTGTGTTAGACTCTGTAAAAGATCAAAGGACACTGTCTGCCCTTATGGTATACAGAATACCACAGGAGACAAACAAGATAAAAGGAAAGAAAATGGGTTCTGAATTACAGAAGAAGCAGTGGCCTCAAAGAGGAAGAAATACCTAAGTCAGCCTGAGAAATCAGGAAAACTTTATAGAGGCAGTCATGATGCTTGAGCCAAGAACTGAAAGATGAGTAGTAGCTTATCAAATAGTAAAGGGGAAATGGGTCAGGAAGGAGCCTTTGCAGGAAATTCCATGTGTGAGATAAGGGTATTTTACTATTGTTGGACTATAAAGCACGTGTGTAAAACAGTCTTTGCAGGCCATGAAGTGAAGCAAGTAGGCAGGAATACCTGAATTACCTTTTAACTGTGCCAAGGGGTTTTCATTTTATTCACTATAGATGATAGTCAATTTGAACTGATACACACACACACACACACACACACACACACACACACACGATGTCATCAGGATCTTCTGTTTGCTTGCTTTAGAGAGATTATTCTGGTAGTCATAAGTGAAATACATTGGAGACATTGGGAAGAGAGACAAAGGCTATTGCAGTACTTGAGAGGATTGATAAATGCTTGAACCAGCACAGTGGCAGGGCAGACTACACTAAAATGACTCCAATAAAATCATCAGAACTTGTTGACTGACATGATATAGGAAGAGAGGGATGGGAATGAGCCAAGAATGACCTCCCCCCCCCCACCCCCTACACAGAAACTCCTTGAATTCTAAGGTAGCTGGGTGAATGATGATGCCACTTACTGAGATAGTGAATTCTGGCATAAACACTTTGGTAGACCAAGATGTTTTACATCTCCATAATTCCCATGGGAAGAGACTTAAGGGGTGAGTGTGTGTGTGTGTGTGTGTGTGTGTGTGTCAGGGCTTGTTTTATTTTGTTTTTATATAAGAATACAGATGCCAGATCCCTTTCTTTGTAACTAGAATGTCAATTGCTGGCCTCACCATAGTAAAAAAATATGTATGTATTCCTGAAAATCAAAGGTTTGGGGGAAATGAGGGGATTGTAAGAACACCGTTTTTTTGTTGTTGTTGTTTGTTTGTTGTTGTTGTTGTTGTTGTTGTTTTCCTGGTTTTGGCTGCCTGTAGTAACCTAGTTAAGAATTTGGATGAATTAACATATATCATGTCCAGATCAAGTTGCATTTTTCTCTGTCTCTGATGCGTTTGCCACTCAGATTACAGTTTGGAGGTACCTACAGTTTAAAATTTATTGTGTTTTTGCTCTTGTGCAAAGGTAGTAGCCAGGCTGCTAGGAGGTCTGGATGACAGAGGGGGTGGGGTGAGATCAAGTCTCCAGCTACAAGAGATCCCCTGGGGCTAAGTGAAAAGCTTGCTCTTTTGAAATGGTCTCTGTTGGTAATTAACAACATATCAAGAACACCACTGGTGTCAAATAAAGAGGATTTGTAGGCACAATGCTGTTGGTGGCTGATCCCAATTATTCAAGAAAGCTGTTGAATTTGTGAACATTAGCATTCTGCCAGGTAATGAGATCTAGTCCTTTATACCTCCCAGACTCTGCTGATTCTTACAGTTTTGGGAAGTCTCCCTCTCCTGGCTTCCACCACCCTGTTCCCATACTGTCCTTGAAATCAATGAATGGTAATTTAGTGTATTACTAGCAAATGTCTGAATAAGAGTGGTTTGTTTTCTGCCGCACCTCCTGTTACAATCAAAAGGTGTGCTGCATAAATTTAATTGGCCACATTAATGTGTAAGCCTTTTTTGCAAAGGAATGGATATGGTTCTGAATAATCTGCAGAGGGGCAGAGTTTTGAGTATATGGCAGTGCTTTTAATTAGCTGTTGTTCTAACACAATCAGATTGGGACAGAAGCTACTCATTTAGGATATTGGTTGATGACAACACTGGCTTGAATAAAGTGACCAATCTCAAATGGCTACTTGCTCAGTGGGCTGCAGGTTGCTAGGGCTCAGGCTGTCGCTGTTTTCCCTGCCGAAAAGGGGCGGGGTGAGTAGGTTGTTGGGGAGGGGGAATACGTATATGTTGTTTGCTTCTCCAAAGAGGTAATGATCCATGAAAGAAATACCTTTGAGCAGGAGGAAGGTGAAAAGATAAGTTGGGGGTTATTTTATTATTTTGTGGGGTTTGGTTGTTTTTTTTTTTTTCTGTTTTTTTTTTTTTTTCTTCCAATGCTGCGACGCATTAACCCTGCTGCTATTAGGATGTTCTCTGCTCAGCCTATTGGCTGAGCCCAGGAGCCGCTGTCTGCCAATCCGGTGTTGAAAGGCAGACAAATCTACCCCGCCACCAGCAAAAACGGCGCGTAACCCTTGCAGTGCCGGCCAAGCCGCGCCAGAACTGGCGCGGGGGAAAGGGAGATAGGTGTCTCCAGCTGCTGTGGATGTTTGGGGCGGGTCGGCTTCTTCTGCTTCCCAGGACCAAGTAGAGAATTAGCGGGTGGCAGCAATGCTCTGCAAGGTGAGAAGCTGGGTAGAACTCGGGTGGGGGGCTACCCTTTTGTTCCTCTTTTGCCACCTGGGTTACGTTTGTGGGCAGATCCGCTACCCGGTCCCAGAGGAGTCACAGGAAGGGACTTTTGTAGGGAATGTCGCCCAAGATTTCCTGCTGGATACAGAGAGTCTGTCAGCTCGCAGGCTGCAGGTCGCTGGAGAGGTGAACCAAAGACACTTCCGTGTGGATTTGGACAGCGGAGCCCTGCTAATCAAGAATCCAATAGATCGAGAGGCACTGTGTGGGCTCAGTGCCAGCTGTATCGTGCCCCTGGAGTTTGTAACCGAAGGGCCTTTGGAAATGTACCGAGCAGAGGTAGAGATCGTAGATGTGAATGATCACGCCCCCCGATTTCCGCGGCAGCAGCTGGACTTGGAAATCGGGGAGGCAGCTCCTCCAGGACAACGTTTCCCTTTGGAAAAGGCTCAGGATGCAGATGTGGGGAGCAATTCCATTAGCAGCTATAGACTGAGCTCCAATGAACACTTTGCACTTGATGTCAAGAAACGCAGCGACGGCAGCCTCGTCCCGGAGCTGCTCCTGGAGAAGCCTTTGGATCGGGAGAAGCAATCGGACTACCGCCTGGTGCTGACTGCTGTAGACGGAGGGAACCCCCCAAGATCTGGCACCGCGGAGCTCCGGGTCTCTGTGCTGGACGTGAATGACAACGCCCCAGCCTTCCAGCAATCCAGCTACAGAATTAGTGTCTTGGAGAGCGCGCCAGCCGGCATGGTGCTCATCCAGCTCAATGCCTCTGACCCGGACCTGGGTCCTAGTGGTAACGTCACATTTTCTTTCAGTGGCCACACCCCTGATCGTGTGAGAAACCTCTTTGACCTGCATCCCACAACTGGAAAGCTTACCCTTCAGGGGCCCCTAGACTTCGAGAGTGAGAATTACTATGAATTTGATGTGCGGGCTCGCGATGGGGGTTCTCCAGCCATGGAACAACATTGCAGCCTTCGGGTGGATCTCCTGGATGTAAATGACAATGCCCCCCACATCACAGTGACTTCAGAGCTGGGAACTCTCCCAGAAAGTGCAGAACCTGGCACTGTAGTGGCACTCATCAGTGTGCAGGACCCGGACTCGGGTTCAAATGGAGATGTGAGCCTTCGAATCCCTGACCACTTGCCATTTGCCCTCAAGTCTGCCTTCAGGAACCAGTTCTCCCTTGTGACTGCTGGGTCCTTGGACCGAGAGGCTAAATCCAGTTATGACATCATGGTCACTGCTTCTGATGCTGGGAACCCTCCTCTGAGTACCCACAGGACTATTTTCCTTAATATTTCTGATGTGAATGATAACCCACCCTCCTTCTTCCAAAGATCACATGAGGTGTTTGTTCCTGAGAATAATCGCCCAGGGGACCTGCTTTGCTCTCTTGCAGCCTCGGACCCAGACTCTGGTTTGAATGCACTTATCTCTTACTCTCTCTTAGAGCCCAGAAATCGAGATGTGTCAGCTTCCTCCTTCATCTCTCTGAACCCCCAAACAGGAGCTGTTCATGCTACTCGATCATTTGACTATGAGCAAACACAGACACTGCAGTTTGAGGTGCAGGCCCGGGACAGGGGCAACCCACCTCTTAGCAGCACTGTGACAGTCCGTCTATTTGTTCTGGACCTCAATGACAATGCCCCAGCTGTTCTCCGCCCTAGGGCCAGGCCTGGTTCCTTATGTCCTCAAGCACTGCCTCCATCAGTTGGTGCTGGCCACCTAGTCACCAAGGTGACTGCCGTGGACTTGGATTCAGGTTACAATGCTTGGGTTTCCTATCAGCTCCTAGAGGCCCCAGATCCCAGCCTGTTTGCAGTCTCTCGATATGCTGGGGAGGTCAGGACAGCTGTTCCCATCCCCGCTGATCTCCCACCACAGAAGCTTGTCATTGTGGTGAAGGACAGTGGTAGCCCACCACTTTCTACCTCTGTTACTCTCCTCGTGTCCTTAGAGGAAGACACTCATCCAATTGTTCCTGATCTTCGAGAATCTTCAGCTCCAAGGGAAGGAGAATCCCGTCTGACTTTATACTTGGCTGTATCCCTAGTGGCAATTTGCTTTGTCTCCTTTGGTTCATTCGTGGCACTACTCTCTAAATGTCTGCGTGGGGCTGCTTGCGGAGTAACATGCTTTCCTGCTGGCACCTGTGCATGTCTCACCAGATCTCGAAGGAGGGAGGGGCTTCCTCCTTCCAATGGGATCCTCCGAATCCAGCTAGGGTCAGATGATCCTATCAAGTTTGTTGATGTGGGAGGCCACTCTCATGGCTGTACACCCTTGGCTTCTGCACCCACTCGGAGTGATAGCTTCATGATGGTGAAGTCACCCAGTGCACCTATGGCAGGAGAGCCTGTTCGCCCAAGCTGTCCACCCTCTGATCTTCTCTATGGGCTAGAGGTGAGACCTTTTCAGGCTCAGCCAATGCTTGAGGGTTGTTCTGATTCAGGCTTATGATTGGGCCATGTTCCAGAGAGTACTGGCCTCCCTGTAAGAGCCCAGAGTGATTTCACCATTTTTGTGAGTAGTAACTATGTGGTAGATTCTGAGCTTTTTTTTTTTTTTTTTTTTTTTAAGTGTTTTGTGAATTAACCAGGTGGTTGACACAGGTTAACACTGGGGGTAGATTTTGTCTATATCTAAAAGTAAGGAGTGAAAGTAATTGGTGATCAAGAACTATGCTATTGTGAAGCATGCTGACAGAACTTAGGAGCATAGATGGCTATGGTGCACAAGGGTGGGATGCACTAGGCAATCACCTGAACCCAGGGCTGCTTTCTCTACTCTTCCTAAATCGGGGGGGCCAGGTTCTGGAGAAACTTAACTCTAGGTTACCATTTTCCAATGGACTGAGAGGGTGACTAAAATCTTTGCCCATAGTCTCTAGGATCCTTAACCCACTGTGAAGGGTACTCTCTGAAGCATAGCAGAGAGCAAAAAAAAGAAGAGAGATCCAAGGGAGCAGAGAGGTGCACATCAAAGATCTTTTGGGCCAGATGTGGTGGCACATTCCTGTAATTCCAACAATTCCAGCAAGGTGGGAGGCTAAGGCAGGAGGATCTCAAGTTTGAGGCCAGACTTAGTGAAATCCTTTCTCAAAATAAAAAGGGTTGGAGATGTAGCTCAGTGATAAAGCATCCCTGGTTTCAATCCCCAGTGCTCTCCCCAGAAAAGATCTTTTGATCCAGATGTTTAGGATTCCCAGTCCCTAATGGGATTTGAACTAGGTACAATGCAGTATATTAGAAACAGAGAGGTATTCATTGTGTCTTTGGGGGAAAAAAAGCGGTAAGTGAAATGACAATGTCAGAAAACTGGTTTACAGTTGAGGAACTCAGAGACAGCAACTCTGGAAGCCTTTAGAGTTCTCCTGAATTCCGTGAAACCATAAAGCCTAGAAAGAGGTTATGCTTGTCCTCTGTCAACTCTTAGTAACTTAGATCAGTCCCAGAAATATTCCTTTACCCACAAACGGTGACAATCTTTCTACATTCTGAGACTGGGATCTCAGATAAACTGAGTTCTGTAGCCATCAACTGACATGGAGATTTTCCTCAAAGCATTGCTAAAGAGTCAAGATAAGACTTTACAGTGTCTTAGCAAATTTTTTCTCTTGCCCCTAGCAGCATTCAGTAGGATGGGAGAAGGGGAGTGGGAGAGAGATGGGAGAGGGGTGGGGGAACAAATGTTGTTTGCCTTTCCCAGAAAGTGAATTTTGTTGGTTCCAGTGAAGTAGTGTGGAAGCTTTTGAAGTCATGAAGGAAGTTGCTGGGATAGAACACTAGGAGTTTTGTACCACTTTGTCTTCCCTGTTGAGCACCATCTGAGCTGTCAAACTTTGCTGCCAAGGGGGCTGAATCAACCTGCAGCACGAAAATGAGTAGGGAGGTAGGAGGCTTCTGTGACACAGATTTGCATTGCCCGTTCCCAAGGTTTCCAGAACTGAGGAGACTGCATAATTGGTTGAGAGCAGACAGACTTTTTGACCAATCAAACTCAGAGACAAGGTGGGGGATCTGCTCTTCCTGCCCGCCTCTCCTCCTCCAGCTCCCCAGCTCCACTTACATTTAACTCCCCTTCCCCCCCACCCACCCCCGCCATTTGGTGACTAAGAACTGCTGCAGGCAGGCAAACCTCAGAGCAGTTTTTAAGAGGCTGGAAGGAGACATAAGAGATTTCTTCTGCTGCATTCCAAGCCCTTGGTCTACCTTGGAGACAGGACAGCACAGAGTTGTTCTTCAGGAAGGGACTTCTGGGTCATGGGGCCCAAGACACCCCCACAGCTCCCTGGGAAATGGCAAGTGCTGTGCATGTTGTCCTTGTGCTGCTGGGGCTGGGTGTCTGGGCAGCTTCGTTACTCAGTGGTGGAAGAGTCTGAGCCGGGGACGCTGGTAGGGAATGTTGCTCAAGATCTGGGCTTAAAGGTGACAGATCTGTTGAGCCGCCGACTGCGGCTGGGCTCTGAGGAGAATGGACGCTATTTTTCCCTGAGCTTGATGAGTGGTGCTCTAGCAGTGAATCAAAAGATTGACCGAGAGAACCTGTGTGGAGCCAGCACCAGCTGCCTGTTGCCAGTGCAGGTGGTGACTGAACACCCACTGGAGCTCATCCGTGTAGAGGTAGAGATCCTGGATCTCAATGACAACTCTCCAAGCTTTGCCACTTCTGAGCGAGAGATGCGTATCTCAGAATCAGCTGCACCTGGAGCACGATTCCCACTGGATAGTGCCCAAGATCCGGATGTAGGCACCAATACTGTGAGCTTTTACACTCTAAGCCCCAGCAGCCACTTTTCTCTGAATGTGAAGACCCTAAAAGATGGGAAGCTCTTCCCAGAGCTGGTGCTAGAGCAGCAACTAGATCGTGAAACTCAGGCAAGACATCAGCTGGTGCTCACTGCTGTGGATGGGGGTACCCCAGCTCACTCAGGGACCAGCCTCATCTCCATCATTGTGCTGGACATCAATGATAATGCTCCAACCTTCCAGTCCTCAGTTCTACGTGTGGGACTTCCAGAGAATGCACCCAAGGGGACCCTGCTGCTCCGCCTCAATGCTACTGATCCAGATGAGGGCACCAATGGCCAACTAGACTATTCTTTTGGAGATCATACTTCTGAGGCAGTGCGGAATCTCTTTGGCCTGGACCCTAGTAGTGGAGCAATCCATGTATTGGGTTCAGTAGACTTTGAGGAGTCAAGTTTCTATGAAATTCATGCAAGAGCCCGTGACCAGGGACAGCCAGCCATGGAGGGTCACTGTGTCATTCAAGTAGATGTGGGGGACGCCAATGACAATGCCCCTGAGGTTCTGTTGGCCTCTTTGGTCAACCCTGTCCCAGAGAGCACACCAGTGGGCACAGTAGTGGGGTTGTTTAATGTGCGGGACCGAGACTCAGGAAGAAATGGTGAAGTAAGTCTGGATATCTCTCCAGACCTCCCATTTCAGATCAAGCCTTCTGAGAACCACTACTCATTGCTAACCAGCCAGCCCTTGGACCGGGAGGCCACATCACACTATACCATTGAGCTACTGGCTAGCGATGCTGGCTCACCTCCTCTGCACACACGTCTCACCATCAGGATCAACATTTCAGATGTTAATGACAACGCGCCCCAGTTCAACCAGCAGCTCTATACTGCTTACATCCCAGAAAATAAGCCTCCTGGCTCCCTTCTCTGCACTGTGGCTGCCTCAGATCCAGACACTGGGGATAATGCCCGTCTCACCTACTCCATTGTAGGGAGTCAGATTCAGGGAGCCCCATCCTCCTCCTTTGTGTATGTCAACCCTGATGATGGACGAGTCTTTGCCCAGCGAACTTTTGACTATGAATTGCTGCAGATGCTGCAGATTGTGGTGGGGGTTCGAGACTCTGGCTCTCCCCCACTGCATGCCAACACATCTCTACATGTGTTTGTCCTTGACCAGAATGATAATGCCCCAGCTGTGCTGCACCCAAAGCCAGGCAGGGAATTCTCAGCCCCCCAGCGTCTCCCTCGCTCTGCTCCTCCTGGCTCCTTGGTCACCAAGGTGACAGCTGTGGATGCTGATGCAGGCCACAATGCATGGCTTTCTTATTCCCTGTTGCCACAGTCCACAGCCCCAGGATTGTTCCTGGTGTCTGCACATACTGGTGAGGTGCGCACAGCTAGGTCCTTACTAGAGGATGACCCTGATACTCAGCAGGTGGTGGTCCTCGTGAGGGACAATGGTGACCCTTCACTTTCCTCTACAGCCACAGTGCTACTGGTTCTGGAGGATGAAGACCCTGAGGAAATGCCCAAATCCAGTGATTTCCTCACACACCCTCCTGAACGTTCAGACCTTACTCTTTACCTCATTGTAGCTCTAGCAACCATCAGTCTCTTATCCTTAGTAACCTTCACCTTTATGTCAGTTAAGTGCCTTCGGGGACAGGCAAATGGGGATGGTGGTGGGGGTGGGTGCTGCAGGCATCAGGACTCACCCTCCCGGGAATTTTATAAGCAGTCTAGTCCCAACCTGCAGGTAAGCTCAGATGGCACACTTAAGTACATGGAGGTGACACTGCGGCCCACAGACTCACAGAGCCATTGCTACAGGACGTGCTTTTCACCAGCCTCTGATGGCAGTGACTTCACTTTCCTCAGGCCGCTCAGCGTTCAGCAACCCTCAGCTCTGGCCCTGGAGCCTGATGCCTTTCGTTCCCACTCTAATACGATGCGGGAGAGGAGCCAGGTGAGGGCTCAGCGCCACCCGGGGGCGACTCCTGGGGGAGGCATTGGAGAAGCCTGCGGTCCACATAAGGGACTGAACTTGCATCCACACCTCTTGGGCTGGCTCAGCTGCTCGTTGTACTCCACCCGATTCTTGGGATCCTTTGGACTCATTGCGTGATGGGGCTCCAAGCATTGGGAGGTGATGGTGATTATGGACGAGGGAAGGTGGGACCACTAACTCCTGCCACCACACTTAGAAAAGGGTGGGGCTCCGCCGAGTTTCTGGTGAATTTCTAGCAGTTTCCACAGGTGTGGGGGATCTCGGGTGGAGGCTGTGATAGATTCACCCTACCAGCCTCCTAAGCTTCAGTTCCCCGCACGCTGCCCGGGTCTTTTAGGCTTCCTCTTCCGTTTTCTACCCGTTCCCATGATCTATGGCTTCACTGTAATCTTCAACCTTCCTTATCCTGGCTCCACCCAACCACATCTGGACTGAGGTGCGCTAGTAGGGTTCACCTGTGTCCTCCCTACGCCAGCTCAAACACCCATGCACCAGCTTTCACCCCCCGTGGCTCTCTGCCAGGTTCACACCAGTTGTCTGTGGCCCACCCACAGCCCCTTGCCCGTGGTCTCTGGTAAAAGTCCCGGGTCGCTGCTGCCCAGGACCAGGCAAGTACTCGGGAGCATCTTCCCAGTTGCACCTGGCGGGGAGGGGGAGCCAGTCACCTCAGGGTGACCTGAGCTTTACTGAAGTTCGTGGAGCGCAGGCGGGTTGGGGGCATGACTCTGTGACCCTCTGGCCAGCTGGTCCTGCAGGACCCAGGGCTCCATATTGAAAGTGGCAGCCCCTGAAGCCTTGAGCAGAGGGAGTAGAACTTTATAAGATATAACCCAGGACCCCTGTGACACCAGTCGGGCCCCTTTCTCCTGAGGAGAGTGGGAACTTGGAGCACCCCAGCTCTTGATGCTTAGAAACAGGGTTTTGGCTCTTCCTGCCCACGATATGCTGATGTGCTCAGCCATCTAGGGTCAGGGACTTGGGGGTGGCCAAAATATCTGAGATTCAAGTCCTTTCTCCTCTGGCAGATGGAAAGCCGTAGCTTCCACCAGATGCCAGGGGTACCCCTCATATGTGAGGAAACTATAATAGTGAAAAACACAAATTTTCATAATCCCAGAAGGTTTTTATTCAAAATATATCTAATCACCACCCTGAATCAGGATTATAGTTTGAAAACAACACTTTAGATGCTTCTGATAGCTGATTGAGAGAAGCTAACTACCCGCCTTATTGGAGAACTAGGATATTCATTTGCTCTTCTCTCCACTGTTGCTGGATAGTTTCTAGCCTCATCTTGTAACTGAGTTTCATGGAAGTCATGTGACTTGCTCAAGTTCAGAGCAAGTAATAGTCTAACCCAGGTCTGTCTAACTCCAGAGTGTGCTTTGATTGGTTTGGCACTTGAAACTTATGATGCTGAACAAAAGACAGTTGGCATCTACTGGGATGGGGCAAGGGTGTTATTTTCCTTTTAGTGTCTTACATGAGGAGGAAAGACTTTGGGCTTCCTCATCCTCAGTAGTCCTCACTGAACAAATGGGACCCGCCATCCTCCTATTTCATCCAGCTCCCTGTCCTCCCATCATGATCCCTGCAACTCCATGTAGATTCTGCTGTGCTTAAGAATACATTGGCTAAGGGCTGGACATCTTCAAGGAAGCCCCAGAATGGTGCTCATGGCTCCTGATATACTGAGGATATTAGATTTCTAGATTCTGCTCACATCACTGTCGCCTATGAGACTTGAGTGTGAATCACTGGCAGTTCTAGGTCTCCCCAGTGTAATCTGAGATGCTCACACTCTCTGCTTCTGGGAACCAGAGTGAGAATTAATTACCCTGTCCCAGAGAGCACAGTAGTGGGCACGGTAATGTCCTCCCAGAACCAGTGAGGACATGGCTCTAGGAGTGCTCCATGAATGGTGGAATGAATAACATACTCCTGGAAGGACTGGGAGAGACTTAGGTGTTAAGTGGCTGACAGAAGAACCCACACCTTCAGCCAGGTGGGAGATGGCTACAGATCAACCCCCTGGGAGCCCTGCAGATTTAGTTGGCATTGCTTAGAAGCTGTGGGAGCTTGATCTCTCTGGGCTCCATCCCAGTCATTTTCTCTATTCCAGACAGAGAAGCCTTGTTCTCTTCTCAGTCACAGGCCATTGTCTGGCATGGAGTTCTGAGGGTGAGAGGTGTCCCAGGGCTTGGATCCCTAGCAAAGGCCCTGTCTGGCATGACTCCTAAATTAATAATGTATTTAGCTGTGGGAAGAGATCCTTGAGAGCCAAGGGCCTGGACGAGGTGTCGCCCTAAATGTGTCGCTGCACAACTTGGCACGAAAAGGGTTACCCAGAGCCGCAGCCATCTTGCTGCGGAGGATGCTTTGTTCCCAGCTGAAGGGCTGGATAACTTCATTCTAGGGCTGGTGGGATTCTAATCTAAAAGCCTCTTTTGCCCCTTTTAGGAGCCTTCTCTGCACTGCTCCCTCCAGTACCACAGAAGATACTTTCAGCCCTTGAATTTTGGCCCCAAAGTCCTGAGTCTGGAGACAGGGAAAAAGGAAGGCTTAAAAAAAAAAAAAAAATCAAAGCTTCCTCACTGTGACAGATAAAAATGTCATTTCATCTCTGGTACCTCAGACCTCTGAGAGGGACCTGGGGTGTTTTTGTGGTCTTTGGAAATGTGTCAACCCCTCCCCCATCTTACCCCATTTCCTTCTCTTACCCACTCCCCTCCTCTTCCAGCTCATCCCCAGAGGCTCTGGTGACATTCTGACAGCTCATGGGTACTCAGCTTCTTTCCCTCTGTTTTCTCCACAGCAAGCCCCACCCAACACGGACTGGCGTTTCTCTCAGGCCCAGAGACCCGGCACCAGCGGGTAGGTGACTGATTCTCCAGCCCACCCTCTTCTCTGCGGCATTTTTCTCAGTGATGACGTGGGAGGAGATGGGGGAGGGCTTGGCATTTGCTACAAATGGTGTCTTTCCTCCTTCCGAGATCTCAGCAGCGAGGTTTTGATGTATTGGGGGCTGGTACACAGACCCGGAAGGGAGAGGCACCTGCCCTATTTTGGAAGCTGAATGCACACCCACCCCTCCCTTCTCCCCATCACATGCATATGTTCCAATCTCCTGAGGGATCCATGGGACCAAAGGATGGTCTTAAACTGGCCTGTGGATGGAAGGGAGGCGTTTTATGCCTGTCTATCACCTGCATTCCTCTTCTCTGAGTTGAGCTGGGCTCCATCCTGATCTGGAGTTTAGGCAGAGAAACATGGGTCAAGAGGAGGGGCAGGAGGAGGCTGTCAGCACTTAGAACCTCCTCCAGAGCCTGCTAGGAAGAGTGGTGGCAGGGGGAGGGAAAGTAGAGGCAGCACAGTTGGAGATGGGACTGAGGAGGGAAAGCCACCCTAGGGCAAGCCCGGGCAGGTCTCCCTCATCCAGGTTCTCCTCCAGCTGCACCCTGGGTTCCACTCATTGTGCCCTCTTTGCCTGGGAGAATTTTGTGTCTGCCTCCTCTTAAGTCTGTGTCTCTGTCACTGTCTCTTATTTCTGTGTCCTCCCCTCAGTCTCTAACTCGGTTCCAATCTTAGCTTTCCCTTTCCTGGTCTTTGTCTTTACTGTCTTTACTGCTATGTCTGGGACCCTATCATTTGTGTCTGCTTGCACCGATTGATTTTTACCTCGCACTGTGTGCCTGCCATGTTGGGATGTTCAACAAATGTAGAAGGAAAGAATAAATGTGACTCCTTCCTTAAGTTCAGTCTCTATTTCTCCTTTCTGTCTCTGCCTTCCTAAACTTGTCCTTGACCTCTTTTCTGTGTCTCCATCTCCCACAATTGCCTTGTGACCTTGTGCTCTTTTATCAGCACTCTCCTTGTTCCTGTCCCTCGTGATTTCCACTTTATTCTCTGTTCTGTGTCCGTGCCCACCCCCCCCCCCCAACTTCTCTTCTTTTCTTCCTCTCTGCTTCCGGGTTGCTTTCTCTGCTACATTTTCTTTATCTTTCTCTGTCTCTTTCTTCCTGTCCCTCTGTCTCTGCCTCATTTCTTTATGCTTGTGGGCAAGCCAGCACACTCCGGCACCCCCTCTCCCTGCCCCTCACACACAAGAGCTTTTGATCCCTGCTCCCCACTAGTCACCCTCCCATCCAGTCTGCTCCAGCTGCTCATTTCAATCAGGTCTGAATTCCTGCTGAGACAGGAACCCCCTGTGGGTTGGGGGTGGGGACTTCAGCAGAAAGACCTTCTTGTGGTCTGTGGGGAGTGGGGATGGGCTCTGGGCCAGACCTCCCTAGTAGAAGCCAGGAGCTATGAGGAGTCTGTCCAAAGAACCCTGGAGATGAGGCTGGGGCTTGGGCTGCCTCCCCAGCCCATGTTTTCCCAGAAGCTAAGATGCTGAGCTTCTGTGCTTCCATTCTCCCCCTCTCCTCACCAACTAAGCCCTCACTTCCAGAAGAACACAGGAGGCCTTGGCATGCAACACAGATTTCAATTCCTGGGCATGCACAGTCCTGTCACTAGCACCAGGAATGCAAAGCACTTCCCAGAGGGCCCCCTGAATGGTGGCAAACTAGAAGATTTGCCCTGCCCTTGTCCTTCCCTTGACCCCAGTGATTTCCCTTCTCCCCACTTGCCTAGCCAGCCTCCTCATATTCATTCAACAAATATCAATTGAGCATTTACTCTGACTCAGGCCCTGTGCTAACACTGGACTCTAAGAGTGAACAAGAAGACATTATCCTTGAACTCATAAATGTTCAGGCCAGCAGAAGAGAGAAAATTGACAACAAATCACACTAAAAAAAAAAAAAGAAAAAAAAATCTAGTTACAAACTGGGCACAGGGCACATGCCTGTAATCCCAATGACTCCAGAGGCTGAGAAGGAGTTCAAGACCAGCCTCAGCAATTTAGCAAGGTCCTAAGGAACTTAGCAAGACCTTGTCTCAAATTTAAAAAAAAGTAAAATGAAACTAGATTTTAAAAAAGGCTGGGGATGGGGCTCCATTGTTAAGCACTCCTGGGTTCAATCTCCAGTACCCTTCCCACCCAAAAAATCTAGTTACAAATCATAGGACTTTATAGAAAATAACTGGGTAATGTCAGTATAATCAGGAAAGAGGATCAGGGAAGGCTTTTAGGAAGAGATGATGTTTGAGATATGGTAATGAGAAGTACTGGGCAATTTGTGTTTTCTTCTACCCACACTGGCCCTGAACCAAAAGTCACTGATGGACCTAGAAGCCTCTCATATACCCTCTGGGTTGAGCACCTTGCCTCTGCTTCAAGTCCTTTCTCATCATAAAGCTTAGTGGCCTGGGATCTATGGGGGAAGCTCTTGGGGAGATGGAGAAGAAGGCTTAGGAGCTCTCCCTTCCTGAGTCAACTTGCTGATGTGGAGACTAACATTTCTGATTCAGCTCCAAAGTGAACAATCTAACCGTGATTTCAGCCCTCCACTGCTTCTCTGCCCCAACCCCTTCCTACTTTCTTGCCCATTGCTCTTCAGCCCATCTGGTCAGGCACACCAGGTTCAGAACAGGGCCAATGTCGAGTTCTTCAATAAACCTGATTCAAGTTCAAGCCACCACTAGGTCACAATGTCTAGGCAAAAGTGGACTCTCATTCTGAAGTCCTTGCCTGCTAGGTGCTCCTCCTCCCCACTATGATCCCTTCTCAGATCAACCTTTGGCTTCTGATCCCAACAGCTGTTGTCCCAAGCTTTGAGACCAGCAAACCATCTCTCTCTTCCAAGCCATAATCTCAGCTGTTCTCAAACTCTGCAAGGCAGAGAAAGTCCTTATTTGGCTTCCACTGCCCTCCACTCTGTTTTCTTCTGATGGTTCCACACTACCATTTCCCAACTCTGAATCCCCTTCCATTCCTCCTCCTCTGAGACACATTTTTTTCTGCTTTCTCTCAGATTGAGCAGTCAGTCAGCAAACAAATACCAGACTGTTTTTTTTCTCATTAAAAAAATGCTCATTGTAGGAACATGAGAAATAGAAAAAAAATCTAAAGAGAAACCACCCATAATTTTATAACCTAGAGAGAACCACTACTAACTTTATTTTTTGGTACAGTAATAGGGATAGAACTCAGAGCCTCACATACATGCTAGGAAAATTCTTTACCACTGAACTACAACTGCAATCCTTTTTTTTTTTTATTTTTGTATCAGGGATTGAATCAAAAGATGCTTGACCACTGAGCCATCCCTAGCCCTTTTTATTTATTTATTTATTTTGACTCAGAGTCTTACTAGATTGCTTACAGCCTCATTAAGTGGTGGAGGCTGGCTTCAAATGTTTGATTCTCCAAGCCACTGGAATTACAGGCATGTGCCACCATGCCTGGCCCTACCTTTTTATAACAAGGAAAATTTTAAATACATACAAAAGTGGAAAGATGGTGTGATGAACCTCCATGAAACTGCTCTTGAGTTCTAATTAATGCCCTGTCTTGCATCAAGTACCTACTTTGGATAACCTTGAAGCAGATCTTAATATAATTTAATCTGTGTCTTCACTATCTTTAGTAGATGATTTGTGTCTGTGTGTATGTGTATGTGTGTGTGTGTGTGTGTGTGTGTGTTGCCCAGGATTGAACCCAGGGGCACTTAACCTCTGAGCCACATCCCTAGCCCTTTTTAATATTTTATCTAGAGACAGGGACTCACTGAGTTGCTTAGGGCCTCGCTAACTTGCTGAGGCTGGCTTTGAACTCGTGATCCTCCTGCCTCAGCCTCCTGAACCGCTGGGATTATAGGCATGCTCCTCCATGCCCAGCCTATTTTTAAGATCACATTTGTATTTGGTTGAATGTCATTTATGTCTCCTAAACCCTTTCAATGTGAAAGTTTCTCCTCTATCTTTCTTTCTTTCTTTTTTTTATTGATTTTTTAAAAAAATGACAGCAGAATGCATTACAATTCTTATTACACATATACAGCACAAATTTTCATATCTATGGTAGTATATATCTTTTTTTTAATGATAAGTTGGTCATTCAACCATTGACATTTTCATATGTACCTCTCTGAAGGTTTTTATTTGTGCAGTCAAAAATCATAAATATATAATTCACCTAAATATATTTTTCACAATGTATTTTGTACTTCTGCTTCAGGGCCAGTGTATGGCCTGGACAGGGGGGTGGGTAGAAGAAAACACAAATTGCCCAGTACTTCTCATAGCCATATCTCAAACGTCACCTCTTCCTAGAAGCCTCCCCTGATCCTCTTTCCTGATTATACTGATATTACCCATTTTTTTCTAGAAAGTCCTATGATCACAAACTTGTTGACACTTAGAGAATATTAAGAACTTTCATTCCGAATCAGCTGGCATATTTCCTACTTTTTTTTTTTTTTTGGTACTGGGACTGAATCCAGGTCTCTCAAGAGCCTTGCAATTTGAGGCTGGCCTCAAACTTGCCATCCTTCTGCCTCAGCCTCCTGAGTTGCTAGGATTACCAGCATGAACCCAGCTTTTCTTACTGTTTTTTAAAATAGTAATTAGGGGCCGAGCACAGTAATCCCAGCAGCTTGGGAAGCTGAGGCGGGAGGATCATGAGTTCAAAGCCAGCCTCAGTAATTTAGGAAGGCCCTAAGCAACTTAGTGTAGACTCTGTCTCTAAATAAAATATAAAAAAGGGCTAGAGCTGGGTGCAGTGGTGCATGCCTATCCCAGTGGCCCAGGTGGCTGAGAGTTCAAAGCCAGCCTCAGCAAAGGCAAGGCACTAAGCAACTCAATGAGACCCTGTCCCTAAATAAAATATAAAATAGGGCTGGGGATATGGCTCAGTGGCTGAATGCTACTGAGTTTAATCCCCAGTACCAAAAAAAGAAAAAAGGGCTAGGGGTCTGGGTCAATGCTTAAGTGCCCCTGATTCAATCCCTAGTACCAAAAAAAAAAAAAAAAAAAAAAGTAATTAAGTCATTCTGTGTACCACTATTATAGCCTTTTTTCTTCTTTGTAATATATCAGGAGAATTTCCCCATGTCCATAAAAATTCTGCAAAGTGATTTAATCATTGCATAATAGCCCCTCATATGGACATGTATGTGTATTTTCAGATGCTATGTTAAAAAAAATACACATGCATTTACATTTTTAAAAAATATTGTTCTTTTTTGTTGTAGATAGACACAGTACCTTTATTTATTTATTTAATTTATTTGTATGTGGTGCTGAGGATTGAACCCAGTGCTTCTTGTGTGCTAGGCAAGTGCTCTACCACTGAGCCACAACCCCAGTCCTGCATTTAGATTTAAGCACAGTTAAATCCAGACTATTTGTCAGGGTGACTTTCCCAGATTTCTCACTTTTTTTGAGCATGATGCAGGAAGTATTTTATTATAGTCCAGCCTATGAGATACTCCCTCATATCCCTCCCCCAGCATACCAGAATACAAACTCCTTAGGGCAAAAACTGTATCTAATCTTTTACCTCAAAATTCTAGGACTGTCACAGACCTTGGCACATAGCAGGTGATTAGAAAATGATCAATCAAATGTAGTTAGTCTTCTCCATTTTTTATTTTTAACTTTTCCCCAAATTCTTAAAGAGACCCCTACATCTGCTGCTAGGGCTCCAGGGCTTCCTTGTTTTGAAGCCTGGTTTGTTGTTATATATAAGATCACAGCTTTACACTCATATTAGGTCTACTTTTATTTTTTTAATGACAATTTGATCATTCAACCATTGACATGTTCATATGTACCTCTCTGAAGGTTTTTATTTGTTCAGTCAAAAAGCATGAATATATAATTCACCTAAGTATATTTTTCTGGGTTCTAGCTGTGTGATTTGGAAAGGATGTGAACCCTGATTTCTTCTGCCAAGAAACAGGGATAATCATAACTCTTATCTGCTGAGGGGTTCTGAGGATGAACTAGATAATAAATACATAATCTAGTTGGCCCAGTACTCAGAAAACAGAGCTCTCATTAAATGACTAAAAAAGAAGTCTCTCCCTCTCTGCTCATCTCTTGTCCAGCATCAGACATCTGGTGGCCTGCCACCTGTTTGGCTTCTAGCCTTCAACCAGTTCCCAAGAAACTTCCTTATGATCCAGCCCACCATGGTTCCAGGCCACCCTTCTACTCATCTTTATTCCCTCAACACCATGGACTGTCCTCCTAACCTGTGGTGTCTGACCCCTGCCATCTCCTCTAAGCCAGACTCTCCTCCCTGCTGCCTTCCTTCCCTGCTCTCTCCAATTAATGCCCATTATAGGTCCCTTCACTTGGGTTCCCTGCCTGAGAGCTCAGTCAAGCTAGAAGTGAGGACTGCTAGATTTGCATGGAGACAGGTGGCTGAGACCTCATCTCTGGGCTCCTGTCCTTCCAGGAGAAACTCCATACTTGCTACTTTCAAAAGTGATTTTTAAATATATAAATCCCACTGAGCAGTGGGGCACCCCTGTAATCCCAGTGTCTCCGGAGGCTAAGGCAGGAGGACCACAAGTTCAAAACCAGCCTCAGTAACTTAGTGAGGCCCTAAGCAAGATAGCAAGACCCTGTCTCAAAAACAGAAAAAAGGGCTGGGGATGTGACTCAGTGGTTGAATGCCTCTGGATTCAATCCCTGGTACCAAATAAATAAATAAATAAATACATAAATCCTATATCATGGCAAATCCCCTTTTAAATACCTTAGCAGCTTCCCAGAGTTTTGAGGATGAGACCAAAATCTTTAGTGTCCACTCTGCCACCTTGGACTGATACCCCTGTGGTAGCCACAGTGACTCTTTCATAGTCCTTTGAATTCATCAAGCTCCTTTCACCAAGCTCCTCAGAGGTTTAGGAAGGGTTACTCTCTCTGCCTGGAAAGTTCTATCTCTCAACACTACACCTCTCCTAAGGTGAGTTATTTTTACCCTTCAACTTGTTAATTTTGAAATGTCTCAAACCTATCAAAAAGTTGAAGGAATGGTATGATGAATATCTGAATACCCTTACTCTTTTTACCTAGATTAATCAACTGTTAAAATTTTGCACCTTTATTTTATCTTTCTACATGCAGACACGCATACACATGCATTATTTTTTCTGAACCATATAAAAGTTGAAGGCATCATGACATTTGATACTTCAGTATATATCTCCTAGAACTCCTATATAAGCCACAAAGAAATTATCACAATTGAGGAATTTAACATTAATACAATAATACACAGTCTGCTAGCAGATTTTCATAAATATTTCCAATATGTCCTTTTTGCAGGGGGGGCCAGAGACTGAACTCAGGAGCACTCAACCACTGAGCCACATCCCCAGCCCTATTTTGTGTTTTTTATTTAGAGACTTATTGAGTGGCTTATTAGCACCTCACGTTGCTGAAGCTGGCTTTGAACTCGTGATTCTCCTGTCTCAGCTTCCTGAGCCGCTGGGATTATAGGTGTGCACCACTGCACCCAACTCCAATATGTCCTTTTATTCTATCTTTTCTTTAAAATGCAGGATTCATTCAAGGAGCATGAATTGCATTTGGTTGCCATGTCCTTCTCTTTTAATCTAGAATAACCTCCCCCCTTCTTTTGCTTCTTCTTCCTTGCCCCTCCCCCCCTTCCTTTCTGGTACTTGGGATGGAACCCAGAGGCATTTTGTCAATGACCCACATTCCCACCTCCCTACTTTTTCCTTAATTTTGAGATGCCGTCTTGCTGGGCTGCTTAGACAGGCCTTCCATTTATGATTGCCTGGCCTCAGCCTCCCAAGCCACTGGGATTACATAGGTAGTTTTTAAAAATCCAGCCAATTGTCTTTTAAAATGCCCCACAATCTGGATTTGCTGGTTGTTTTCTCGTGGTCAGATTCAGGTTAAGCAGTGTTGGTAGGGTATTCATGGGTGATGTTCTGCTCCCTACAGCATCACGCTGGGCATCCTTTGATGTCAGTTTGTCCCATTATCAGTGATGCTAAGTTTGTCCACTTGGTGAAAGCCATGTCCCCAGATCGTTCCATTATAAAGATACTTTTATGTATTTTTATTTTTTGAGATGGTCTCTCTGTTGCCCAGGCTAGCTTTGAACTCTTGGGCTCAAGCAATCCTCCTGTCCCAGACTACAGAGTAGCTGGGACTACAGGAGGGTACCACTGTGCTCTGCTTTATAAAGATATTTTCAAATATTTGTGATTAAAAAGTAATCTGTGGATGGTACTTTGAGATGTGCAGCAGCCCTTCACCCAATTTTAATATTTTAGTGTTTCCTGATGATCCTTGCCTGAATCTGTTTTTATATCAGCAATTACCAAGTGGTGCTTTTCAATAATTCCTTCTACAAGTCACCTGGATAATTTGTTCAGATTTAAATTTGGAATCTTTTCTTTGGAGAAGCCTAAAATAACTGAGCTCCCTCACCCTGACTAGGTCAGGATTCTCCTTAAATATTCTGGTAGTCCCCTGTTCTTTGCCTCCATTGCACCTGCCATGATTACAATTAAATTATTTTTTGATCATTTAATATCAACCTCTCAATGTGTACCATGAGCACCATAAAGAGGTTCTATTCCTTTCATGCTCACGCCTACCACATGAGCACCTAGCCCAGTGTCTGGAACATCCATAATAGTTGTTGAATAAATACTTGTTGAGACAAATAAAACAAATATTGTTGAGTAAGTGGGCACAGAATTCAACTCTTTCCACTCTGGAAAGGGAGGAATGAGATTCCTGCTTTGCCCTCCACTCTAACCTTTTGTTATGATGGCTTAGAACTGACACACAGCAGCTATGTGCTCTGTCTGAGCCTTACACGGAGTTTACCTACTTGGGGATGGGGAGTCCCAGATCAGGAGAAATTATAAGCAGGGACAGAACTTGCAAACATTGTAAAGTTCTTGGTGGTGCTCACCCCACCATGAGCATCAACACCCCCCTCCCGCTACACGTTCACTTTCATAGATTTAAGGTCTGCCCTGAAGCCCTTCCCATAAGGAACCTTCTTTTTACCTCAAAGGAATCTATCCCTATGAGGTCCCCTGACTTCTTTACTATTTATTCATTCAGGCAACAACTATTTATTGAGGAGCTTCTCTGTGCCAGATGCTGCCAATAGTTACCTAACAGGCAGACTGCATGTGTATGCTAGGCTGCTTCCCCATCCCACCACCCCCACAAATTGAGATAATTTGATCCTTGAAAATAAATATATTTTTTTAAAAAGATGGAAAATATCACTGTGGGAGAAATCTAAATTATGTTGTAATTCTTTAGGGTTCTTTTATAGTTAATATTTTTAAAAATTATGGATGTTCATGTTTTTTCAATATCCAGAGCCTCTAGGAGTCCTAATTAGGTCCAAATGCCAGGCTTCATGTTCTGTGTTTCAGTAAGAAGCAGGCAGACCTTGCTGAGGTCACTGTGGTAGAGTGCACCTCTGTCTAGGTGCAATAGGGTGACTGTGCTACCTCAGAGCAGGCTCTGGCCCAACTAGGGTTTAGGGATTCCCCTCAGGTACATTTTATTCATGTTATCAAGGCAAAGGCTGAGAGCTGTCACTCTAGGAATTAGCGTCTGCCCATGGATTTGCAGCAAGTGGGAACCTGAGGAACAGGGAAGTTCCAGAGAAAAGGTTTGATGATAGAGTGTTAGAGAATAGAGCAGGAGGTGGGTGTTCTTGTGAAATATAAGAGATAAGACAAGTTCTTATATGCCCTTGGATTTTATTCTGAGAACTTAGGAAGTCATTGAAGAACCTTATTTGAGTTTTCAGAATGTTTCTCTCCCTGCTCCAGGATCTCCTGAGGCCTCCTGCATCTCCCCTAGGTTTTCTTGGATTCCTACCCCTTTCTGAGCTCTGGGACATCCTCTCCCATTCCCTCTTTCTCTGTCCTCCCAAGAGGGTCTGGTGTTCCTTGCTCTGACAGTAAACAGTGTCATTTCATGAAGGATGAGAGGGGATGCAGTTTATTAGTTACATCTGCGACAATAGATAAGCTGGTTTAGGTGACTGACTTGTGGGGATCTGGCTTCTGAAGGAATGAACAAGCACTTCCTACCTCACTCAAAGGAGCAGGTCTTGGGCATGGATTGGGGATAGGATACTACATTTGGGAACCCTGGGAACAGGCCAGGAGGGGCATGAATGGGGCAGGCTGGGGACACTGCTCACCATCCCACTTTCTCCCCAGCTCCCAAAATGGTGATGAAACTGGCACCTGGCCCAACAACCAATTTGACACAGAGATGCTGCAAGCCATGATCTTGGCCTCCGCCAGCGGTAAGTGGTGCCAATGTGTATGGTGGGTTGGGAAATGTGGGGCTTGGAGGTGACTCCCACAGCCACCATGGATGGAGACTGGATATCATCCTGTGTGGTTTTTCCAGGTCTTGCAGCTGGTCAGAAAGAACCTGATTCCAGGCTAAAGAACAGCAGAGGGGTTGGGGGTTCTGGGTGCCTGGAGTAAACAAGTCATAACCATCCATTGAGGAGATGTGGGCCTAACTCTGGACGGGGATAGCCTAGGTCAAGTCCTAGCTCTGCCACACACCATCCTTGTGACTTTGATCAGTTTGCTTGATCTGTCTGAATTTCAGTTTCCTCAGCCAAGAAAAATTGGGACAGTAATTCCAAAGGGTTATTGTGAAGATTAAAATGTAGAGGACTGGACCTGGCATATGCAAACCCTCCATCAGTGACAGTGGGTGTGGATATTCCCAGCAGAGAGAAAAAGACTCCTTTTTTCTTGCTGCCCCCACCTTTAGACCAGGACTAGGATTTTCCCACAAAGCTAACAAAGAGCCTCACATGTAATAGGGACTCAGTCAATGGTGGCTGTCCCTGAAAAACCACAAGGGTCCTGAGCAAGGGAAGTAGAATAATATCATTAGTTCTTAAGAGCACAGACTTTGGAAGCAGGTCAGTTTGGATTCAAACCCTGGTGCCACCACTTAGCTGTGAGTCCTTGGGTAAATCCTTCTGGGCCTCAGTTTCACTTATTTTGAAATGGGCAAAATATTAATAATTGTGGTGTTATGAGGGCCAAATGTAAGGGAGGCCCTCAGCACAGGATTGGCAGAGTCCTTAGAATACATTGTGGTTACCATTGATTAAATATTAACTTTAGGTGGCCCATTATAGGGAAAAAAGCAGTATTAGAGGAATGCCTATTACTAATGGCTAGCTTCTGTAGCAGCAAATGTGGGCCTACGAGGGTTAAGGCACTGGCTTATGTCCTGCCTTCCAGCACATCTGGAGGATAGGTGGGCAGAGAACCAGGAGAAACTATAATATCTCTACCATGGTCCAGGGCACATACTAAACTCAAAGTGCCTCATGTCAATTAATCGCCTGACCAGCCCTTCAAGGCAGACCTAATGATTTACATTTGACAGAGGAGGGGTGTGAGATGTCACTCTTCTGGGGGTGGGGGGGAGGGGGGCCTCCTGTTTTGAGCTGCACAGTTATGATCACAGCTATGATTCTAACCCAGCTCTACTCCCAAACTCATTCTCTTTCTATGACAGTGACTTTGACTTTCTGCCTTTAGATCCAGCCTCAGTTTCTTTTAGCTGGTTATGTCTAGAGGCTGAACTCCTCCTTATGCCCTGCATTATTCTCCCAGATTAGAGTTGTAAAATAAAAGATGTCCAGTTAAGGGGCTGGGATTGTGGCTCAGCAGTAGAGCTCTCGCCTAGCACATGTAAGACCCTGGGTTCGATCCTCAGTACCACATAAAAAATAAATAAATAAAGGTATTGTGTCCAACTACAACTAAAACATAATTTTTTTACCTTTATTTTGTTTATTTATTTTTATGTGGTGCTGAGGACCGAACCCAGGGCGTCACACGTGCTAGGCGAGCGCTCTACTGCTGAGCCACAACCCCAGCCCCAAAATAAATATTTTTAAAAATAAAGATGGCCAGTTAAATTTGAATTTCAGGTGAACAACAAGTGCTATTTTAGCATAAGTTTATCTCAAATGTTGCATCAGATGGACTACTAAAAAAATTACTCATTGTTTATCTGAAATTCAAGTATAACTGGACACCCTGTATTTTTGTTCTCTGGCAACCCTACTCTAGATGTCTGTGAGGTTAAGTAGGGTCGGGCCTGTGGCTGATGAAAGGACTAGGAAGGAAGAGGTGGTAGGGGCTGCCAGCCCCCTGGGGTAGAGCTTTCCCTGGTCTGATGGGCCTTAATCCTAGAGAGGCCAGCTGTTGAGTATGAAAGAGGCAGGCAGCTCTGGGGAGATGCCAAGTCCAGCCCCTGAGGGAAGTAAACTGGTCTACTTAGCTGTTGTGGCCTTGAGCCCTAAGGCCAGAGAGTTGGCTTTTTAGCCTAAATCCAGATGTTAAAAACAGAAATGGAAACAGTATTTATGGCCCAAAACCCTCCTAGAAGTTCTCCCTGGAGCAGGGCCATAGCAGTGTACGCTCCCCTGTCAGGACTCCACCTCTCTAAGCCACATAGGTCCTGACCCAAGGCTGCCCGTGGGCCCTGGGGAATGGACCTAGGAGGGAGGTGGCAGGGTCAAGCGCTCTCACTTTCACACCCACTTCTTGGCCCCAGAACCAGAGAGGTTCCTGGAGCCCAGCCCAGCCAGGCTTGTGGGGCTGCTGAGGGTCAGTGAGAGAGAGAGAGAGAGAGAGAAAGAGAGAGAGAGAGAGACAGACAGACAGAGAGGAGTAGGGGGATCCTTGGGGGATGTGTGTTCCAAAGGAGGCTACAGTTGACAGCTTCACCAGCTCAGGTGCAGCTTCCTCAGGCCTCTGTGGCTACTGTGAGTCTTTGCCTCAGCCCTGGGCTGGGTGGGGTCAGAGGATGGTAACTGGGCAGTGGTGGGGCTAGCACAGGAGAGAAGTCAGCATCAGTTACCCCGTCTCCTCAGGCCAAGTTCTTTCTTGCTGCTTTTGTAAGTCTCTGTCTTCTTAGACTAAGAGAAAATCCTGGTCCTTGCCCAGTGTGGGTCTGGGAGTTGGGGGAAGGCTGTAGAGAGTGAGTTTAGGAGAACTGATTATATAGAAGGTAAAAGTTGGCAATGCAACATCTTCCCCTCAGATTTACAGATGAGCATACAGGCAGAGCTGACTAGACAGAACTCCAGTGTCGGTCTCTGTCTCATACATGTTGGATTCCCCATCTCCTTTCCCTACAAGGTGGGCAGGAGCGTGCTCTGTCATTTTCACCATTCTGGATACTTCTCAGAGATCTTGGGTGCACACAGAGTCTGTGAAGTGCCTTTTTTCTTTCTGTTCTGCCTCCTTTATCCCTGTTTCTCTGCATTTCTTCCTCTTTTTCTTCTGTGGACAGTGCAGATGAAACACTCTCTCTTTTTGCTCTCTGGCACCTCCTGGGTCTCCCCTTCCTTCTATCCCTAAATCACGCTGGAATCTTGGTTCTTTGAAGCCGGATCTGGGCCCTTCCCCCGCTTCCATTCCAGGCTGGAGGAGGTTAGAAGTGGCTGGGGGCTGGCGGCTGGAGGGGAGGGGGCAGGCGTCTGGGGACTCAGTTCCCTCCTGGAATTAATTAGGGAAAACAGGGAAATGTCAGCCCAATGAAAGGGCTGGGGGAGGGGACCGGTGGGGAAGGAGAGAAGGAAGCCAGCAGCTGCTCTTTCCCACCCAGCCATGTCCCTGCCCCCAGAAGGCCCTCAGCTCCAGGGATTTGGAACTTGAAATGGAGGCTGCAGAAACCCAGTCCTGGGCCTGGAGGGCAGAAAGACAGAGACTCATCTCTGTTCTTCCTCCTCTTATGCCTGCCCCCTCTCCCCGGCATTGAAAAATATTTCCTGTTTCTCAATCCCTGGTTGGTATCCGAGGATTACTCAGCCTCTCCGGCTTTAGTCACTCTCTCAGGCTTCCAGGGTCTAGGGTGGGGGCCGAGGGAGGTTGAGAGGCAAGTTCTCCGGGCAGCCCTGGCTGGGCATTCCTGGGGTTTTAACTCTTTCTCTGCCACAGAGGATTCGGAGTCTTCCAGCAGTGAGCCCAAAGCCCTGTTTCCCTTCAGCACCCTCCACCCAGCCAGAGAGAGTAATAGTGTAGATGGGCGAAACAATGATGATGGTATGACAACAGCAGTGACTAACATTTATTAAGCACTTATCCTGGGCATTGGATGAAGCTTGGATGAAGCACTATCTCATTTAATCCTCATAAAAACCCTATGATAGTTATTAATGTGCTTTAACCTTAAAGTACCTACAAGTCACCTGGAGATCCTGTTATCATGCAGATTCTGAGATGCTGAGCTAGGGACATCAGTTTCTTCTTTTGTGCAGCAAACAATTGGGCTGGCTGCACTTCCAGATGTCATTTAGCTTAGACATTTTGAGCCTCTATCTAACTTTGCTATACTAAGGTGGTCCCCCAAGTCATCATCTTCTCAGTCTCCTAGTGCATGATTCATCCCTATCTTCTCCTCTCACCTCCTTTGCCCTCAGAGCAGGGATAAGATCCTAGCTGGTGGCAGTGGTGGAGGGAGTAGCTGTACCCTGCAGCATATGCTTAGATACACTTAGACCAAGTTTCGAGGTCAGGTATTGGGCTTCTCTCAGCCTTGGTTCAACCCTCACCTGTAAAATGAGGATAATCCCATATATCTCATTAGGTGTTGGGTTGAGGCTGCATGTGAAACATGGAACAAAGCGCTTGACACAGAGTAGGCCGTCAAATGCTTCCAAGATGTGAATGTTTGGAAGAGTTCCTCCTCCCAATAATAGAACTTCTGATTCACTACTCTGTGCTGGGCATGGTTGGAGAAGAAAAGGATTATGTGCCAACCATGGTCTAATGTGGAAGCTAGATGTTCCCTGGAGAAGGGCTAGCTAGGGCAAGGATTTGGGAGCCAAGGGTCTTAGCCCTGAGGGAAATACTATCTAACATATTCTGAGCACTGGCCAAGCACCAGGCACCATTCTAGGTACTTTATGTATATTTTCTAGTTTTAGATTTCATCCAAACCAGAACAGGTGGATACTATTACTACCCCCATTTTGCAGATCAGAAAATTGAGGCAGCACAGGGAGTTTAGATCGATTTATCCAGGATCACAGTAAGAAAAATAGTTGGGAATCAAACCTAGGTTTTCTCACTCTTAACCTGTACCTTCAACTCCTTGTGGATCCAGACTACGTGGTGTATTCCCAGTGTTCATCATGGTAAGCTCCAGGGTATTTTTGAAGGCATTGAGTAACTGCTTGTAGGACGAGAGTCACTGCCCTCATCTGATGATCTGACCTTCTTCTCTCTGCAGAAGCTGCTGATGGGAGCTCCACCCTGGGAGGAGGCGCTGGCACCATGGGCTTGAGTGCCCGCTATGGACCCCAGTTCACCCTGCAGCATGTGCCCGACTACCGCCAGAACGTCTACATCCCTGGCAGCAATGCCACACTCACCAATGCACCTGGCAAGAGGGATGGCAAGACCCCAGCAGGTGGCAATGGAAACAAGAAGAAGTCGGGCAAGAAGGAGAAGAAGTAACGTGGAGGCCAGGCCTAGAGCCTTATAGGACAGCCTCCTTCCCCAACCAACCCAGCTTCTCCTTACCTGTACCCAGATCTCAGAATTTCAGGGCTCACCCCCAGGATACTGGTAGGGGCTAAGGCCATGCTCCCCTTGGGAAACAGAAACAAGTGCCCAGTAAATACCCCCTCTCTCTGCCCCCAAGGGGTTGAATATGCAAAGGGAGTTCTGCTGGGAACCCCCATCCAATCAATTTGCTGTACCCATGGGGGTAATGGGGTTAGTGTAGACACCAAGAACCATTGTCACACACCCTTTCTTACAGCTGGACTCCTCCATCTTCCAAATCAGTCAGGCCCATCCATCCCCTGCTTCCCTCCACCCTACCTCATCCTGCTCCTACAAAGTTCCTCTCTTGAGTAAGGTGGTTGGGGTATTGGGGTACCACATGATCTAAGAAGGGTCATAGTTCTGTAGAGTTGGGAAGGCATCATGACCTCTTGGTCTCTCCTTCAGTTCTCAATCTTCCCCCAAAGCATGGTATTGTGAGAGTCCTTTCACCTCTCTAGATCCTAAGACCAATGTTCAAGTTTTGGGGGTCACCGTACTGTCAGCATCCCTGTGGTACTGATGATGCTTGCCAGATTTAGGGAAGGCATTTTGCTACCAAGCCTCTTCCCGAGGCCCTGGGGACCAGTCTTTTGTTTTGTTTTTCATTGTTTGATGTTCCCACTGCATGCTGTGATTTTTCCCCACCCCTCCTCAAACAAGAGACTCCATTGCATGTTCTGAGACAGTAGGGGGTGGTAAGCTAAAGAAGGGAAGTTTGTGTATATGGATGGGGAGAGGATGGACAAAGCTTAGTCCATCAGTTTACAGGGTCTTAAAGGAGGCTCTGTATGTCCCCAGAGTACTGGCCAGATCTCCAAATTCCAGCCATAAACCAAGCACCAGGTTGGACCCTTAGGCCCCCGCATATAGGGTTCAGCCCGGGGCAGGCGGCTTTGGGCTGAGCTATCAGGACCAATGAATTTAAATGGGCATTTCAGTTTAAGGAAGCTCTGATTGGGTTTAGGAGTAGGTCCCCTGGAGAGGTCGGAGGGGCCTCTGTGGGTGCTGGGTACTCCAGAGGAGCCACTGTGGAACCCTGATAGGAAGGGAAGCCCAGCAAGGCCATTCTTAGTTCCTGGGTTGGGAGGCTAAGAACTACAGAGAAACCAAGTAGATAGGCGGGGCTTTTCTACAGGGTCCCTGTACTACTCAAAACGTAGGTCCTTCATCTTGCCAGGTGCCATTTCTTCTCTGTGAAGGCCACTGTCCAGGCCCTCAGCCCACCCCTCAGTGGCCAGAGCCTGGTTAAAGTCCCCCAGTGCCTCCTTGAGCAAAGACCTTCCTCTGCCCACCCACTTCTGCCCCGCGGTCCGGTTCATCCAGCCCGGCTGCAAGAGAACCCCACCCCAGCCCTTAAAAGTAGTGTAGAGCCCCCTCCCTCGGCTGGTGTAGAATAGCCAATAGTGTATGTAGTGCGGTGTGCTTTTACGTGATGGCGAGTGGGCAGCGGGCGGTGGGCTGCGCGCAGCCGTCTGTCCTTGAATCTGCCTGCGGCGGCCCGTGCTGTGTTTTGTGCTGTGTCCACGCGCTGCGGCGACCCCCTCCCCCGTACTGACTCCTTCTATAAGCGCTTCTCTTTCGCATAGTCACGTAGCTCCTACCCACCCTCTTCCTGTATCTCACGCAAGTTTTATACTCTAATATTTATATGGCTTTTTTTCTTCGAAAAAATAATAAAAAGGTTTCTTCTGAAAGAGTGAACGTTTCTGTTTAAGAGACGGAGCTCCTGGCACGCGTGAAGTGATGAGCTGAGAGGTGTAAAGCTGGAAGAGCGGAATTGGGAGACGAGTGATTGCATCTTGTTTATTTTGTTTTCTCATAGAGGGTCTAAATCTGTTTCTGAAGAGAGGGAGTGTGGGAGTGGGAGTGTGTGTGTTGCATCCCGAGTCGGTGTTGGGCTGTCCAACATGGCTGTGCATGCTTGGGTACCGTCGTGTCTGCCTGCGATGGACTGTCGTTGTGCTGGTAGATCTGTCTGCCGTGGTGTGTGTGGACTTGGGGATCCGTCGTGGGGGTGGGGAGTCTGAGTGCGGTGTGTCCGTGTGCAGTTGGCTGTATGCTGGCGGCTGCCTCCGCTAGGTTAGGTTCTAAGCGCCAGTCTCCAGGCAGAAGAGGCGAACCGGCGGGGGAGGGTTGGCGCCTGGCAAACAGCTCTGGGAGGGCGCGGGGGACGTTAGCTTAGTTCGCCCGCCCCTTCCCCGCCAAAATTAACTCTTTCTCGCACTCCCTCTACCCCTGCTGCCTAGAGGTTTTGGGAACACCGCGGAGTGGGAGGAAATGCGGAGGGCGGGGGCGGAGATTGTTCCCTGCGGTATTTTCCCACCTGGAACTTGCTTTCCCTCTCACCTCTTACCAGCAAAGACAGACAAATTGGAGGACGCATCCTTTTCTCGAGGGGGTCAAGGGGGCTAAAAAGGCGAGCAGGAAATGAGACGGCCCGAAAATCCAGCTTGCCCTCCCTCTTTGCTCTCGGTGTTTCTCCATTCACTCTCGCCCTCCCATCTCCCCACCCCCCCCATCTCCCCACCCCTTCCGCCGGCCTCCTCCCAGCACAGCGAATTCCGAGATTGCCGCAGCCTCAGAAGCTGCAGGAAAGAGGGGGAGGGGGAACCCGGAGGGGCGTTAGGACAGAATCATAGACCACTAGGATTATGTGGAGGGTCAGCGAGTCCTACCCAACCGCTGAGCCCGAGGGCTGTCTTTGGGCTTCCTCCGCGCGGAATGAGGGTGGTGATGGTGTGTGTGGGGGGCGCTAGTTCTATCACCTCCTGGTCTGTTGTCATGGAAACCAAGCCTTCCAACGAAGCATCTGGGGGCAACTTTCTTGCGTGGGAGGAAGGGTGGTGTGCACTGTTGTTGAGATAGGATAAGTGTTTTGTTTCTCAGAGCCAGGCTGCAGAGGGGCGGGGTGCCGGGCGCCTGGGTTCTATTCCAGGCAGGGCAGCAGACGGGTAGAGCAGCTGTGGTTGGTCCCCTAATTGGCATGTGGGAATTTAAAGCTCTGAGCCAGAAACACGTGGCCTCTTGGGGAGGGGAAGGGAGGAAGCCCGCTGCCCACCTCTACACCTCGGCCATATGTGGGAGGCAACTGCCCAGGCCTTGGAGCTATTTAAAAGGTTTTTATTTCTAGTTCCAGGGGCTGCCCAACATGGTTTGTGGTCCTCTCCAGGCCCCTCCCTGTCTATCTCAGGACTGCTCCTGGCGGGTAAGGTTTCTTTGTGGGGGTCTTTGAAGTGCTCCAGCAAGTATGGCTCTGAGTTGCAAGTCATCTGTAGCTTGACCTCTGTAGCTTGAGTACATTGATAATGTACTCAAAGTCTTCCGGAGGTTGGGGCCACCAGAGTTTGGTCTGCCCACTGTTCAGTTTTGGTCTGCCTCTGCTTGGGCAGGCTCCTGGTTTCCAGCCCACCCTAAGTCTCTCTATTCTTGAATGTGGTCACCAAAAGAACAGATGTTGGGAATGGGAAAAATGGGAGTCAGAGGATTTGCTCAGCACAAAGAGGCACAGGTCCTGCTATGAAATTGTGTGACATCGGAGGCATGGGGAAGTGGGGAGCTAGAAGTCAGTTCAAGAAAAGGTGTCCAAGCCACACTGCAGCAATGTGGTACAGCCAGGGGGCTTAAGTCACCTCATTAAAAAAAATTTTTTTTTTTTAGTTGTAGATAGGGACACAATCTCTTTATTTAATTTTAGGTGGTGCTGAGGATCCAACCCAGTGCCTCACCAGTACTAGGCAAGTGCTCTCTACCACTGAGTCCCAACCCCTGCATCACCTCCTTATTTTTTTTATGGAAAGTAAATGGCCCTGAGGTGAGCTCTGGCTGGGCAGAAAACATCATGTGTTAATTATTTCTAGCCCTGTGTTCAAGCATAGTGTCTGGCACCTTTAGCTTTCTGACTGACTTGTCAACCAGGGTTGTGAATTGGGTTTAAGTGTTGTCGTGTTATACTTAAAGAGAGAGAAACTACTCAAAGTTTATTTTCTTATGATAGGGTTGTTGGAATAAAATAGGCTAAAGCTTGGAGAGAGTATTACTTTTTTTTCTTGGCAGTCCACTGTTCTTGGGCACCTTGATAGAAGAATAGAGGAGCCTGGACTGAAAAGAAAACATAGCTTAGAAATTCACAAAGGAGGCTGAAAGGCGGTGTTGTTTCAATGCTTTATTAACAGTTGGAAACAAACCCATCAAACTGGAGGTGATGACATCCCAGAAGCCCAAGAGGCAAGAGAACAGGTTTGCATTTTGTATACTCCTCTCTTTTTTAAAAATTTTTCTTATTAAATTCATCTTAGCAAAAGTAGATTAAAAAAGAAAGGGTCAAATCAAAACCCTAGATGTCAGCCAGCAAGAGGAAGAAGGTGACTCAGGGGAGCAACAGGACCCCTGCACCAGTCTTCCCTGAAATAGCCCAGAAGAGTTGCCTTTGCCCCTTTGGACGCAAGCTCTAGCAACCAAAACCCCCCTTCCTGGCCACAAAGCCCCCTCAAATTTCCTTAGCTCCCCACTCTCTAACTATAATTCTGGGCCAATCTCTAAAAGTACCATTCTCTCTCCCTAGCTGGGATGGGCTCAAAGTGGCACAAGGGAGACAGAAGTGTCACCCTAAGCCAGAGAATCTGAGCTTCCTGAGGTTGGGGCCACCAAATAGTTTGGTCTGCCCACTGTTCAGAAGGGAGCACAGGGTGTATGTGCAAGCAACCCCTGTGCCAGATTCCCAGTGCCCAGTTAGCATTTGTACATTTGGCTTGATAATCTATTAAATTCATAGAAACTGTAACCTCAGAGCTCCTGTTATTCTTGGGCCTGGCCCAGCCCAATCAGAAGTTCCTCCTGCCCCAGAAGTGCTGCAGGATGGTAGTGGTGGTGGTGGGAGTTCTACCTAAGTCTCAAAGTCCAAAAGGCTTGAGAACTGAGGCCAAGGTCCAGGGGCATGTTCAGGATTATGGCCTGTAAGGAGAGCCCTAGAACTCTGAACCTACCATCAAACCTTATTACATTATGGAGGGGACAGGGGAAGGAAGTTATATTTTCTTTAAAAAAAATTTTTTTTCGTACAAAAATAGATCCTTTGCAAAACAATTTCTCAGCCAGGAGGCTCCACCTCCCATTTCCTTGGAGATAGGGGGTGAGGTGTTGGGATGGTCACACTATAGCCCATACCCCAAATGAGATGCATCAAAACTCTGCAGAAGCAATGATGGGGGGGGGGCACCCTGGCTCAGTAGCCTGGAGGCTGATACAGAGGGTCTAGGGAGGCAAAGGCAAAAGGCATGGCAATGGGCTGGGGGATGGACCCGGTACAGTTACTATGCCATAGCTACCTGTCCACAGGCTCAGGCCTGGACCACAGTGGAACAAGTAGAGTGGTACAGATCCTTTTTATTTTGGGGAGCCTTTTCCAGGAAGAGGGGTAAGGGTGGGATTTGCTCTGGCCTTCTTAGAAGCAGCTCCCAATGCCACAGCACTAGTAATAAATAACAACAGCTAGGAGGGGAAGAGAAGAGCATAGGTGACAGCAATGAAGGGAAGGATCTAGCCCAGAGGTTCATAAGCTCCATGCTGTTCTCAGGGCCAGAGAAACCACAAAAGAAAAGCACAAATTCAGCAAGTCTGACCTACGAACATACCCAATAGAAAGTTGGGCTGAGAAAGCAGGCTGCACTTTGTCTAAGACAAGGCCCTCTTGAGTAACAGAGGAAACAGGGTTAAGGCAGCAAACGGGTCCCCTGCTTTGGTAATACAATAGCCAGGGCTGGCTGAGTTGGTCTCAGGCCTCTTCCACACGACCCTTTCCTCTGGTCTCCAGGCAGCTGAAGATGTATGTGATGTTCAGAGAGCAGCAGGCCAGAGAAAGATGGGGTCAGGGTAGTGGAAGTGGTTGCCCCAGAGGAATATCCCCTAGACCCTTTAGGCACATGCTGCAGGGCGAGACAATCCAGGCTCCATTTAGGAGCTGCCATGGCCCAGGGATCCAGTTTAACTTGCACGGCCAACCAACTCCTTGGCTTCCTCAAGGATTGTGGGGACTCCTTCGCTGGTCTTGGGCACCTTGATAGGAACCGCAGTCATGGCATCATCCTTGGTCAGCTCTGAAGCTAGCAGAGATGTGACTGCACACCCAGCCTTCCTGTTGGCTGCAAGAGAAGATATGAGAGATGCTGTCTATGGAAGACCTTGTTTTGAATCTCTTTCACATTCTATAGTAGACATTCAGCCAGAAGCCATGCAAATATGGTTGCCTTTTCTGGTTCACAAAGACCATTACCTTTGAAGAAGGAGGGGCAGAGATCCAGCCCATGGGATATATTTTTGGGTGGCAAAAATATAAGAGAGTGCGTATCTTACCCTTGCTTCCTTCCTTGTGTGATAACAGTACTAAGGTTTGAACAGGGCTAAAGGGAAAGAACTGGTTTTAAGTATTGGCATGTCATACTTAAAGAGAGATAATGTACTCAAAGTTTATTTTCTCAGGGTTGTTGAAATTAAAGAGGCTAAAGCTTGGTATAGAGTATTATTATTATTATTATTATTTTATTGGCAGTCCACAGAAAGCTCCTAGGCAAAAATACATTACAGTCAGCCCCAGGAGGGCTGTTCCTCATAGGAGGCAGTCTGCTGAAGGCTGCTGGGGGGCTCTTACAAAAAACAGTAGCAGCCACTAAGTGGCATCACATGTATACCATACTCCCATGTGTTTCTCCAATAACCAATGCCAAATGCCTGGCTCTTTCCCACCTCTTCAAGGGCCCTACAAGACAGGTAAAGAATATGAGTGTGTATGCTGGTAGGGGAGGGATAAAAGGCATATGAGAAAAGATAGGGCTGGGATCAAGGATGGCCAAGATGGGACCCCTATGAAGAAATCTCTGCCTAAAGGATTATGAAGTTCCAGTTGTCATCCCAGGAGAAGAACCAGTCAATCAATGTGATTCTGTCAACGTTTGGGACCTGTACCCAACACTCTAATATTTGTTATTAGACTTATGACCCCAGCATCTTCAACAGGAAGGCAGCTCCTTGGGATTATGTCTATCTCATGATGTTTTGCTTCTTCCCATGCCCTAGAAGCAGCACACAGAGACTGCAAATACATAAAGTAGCTTAGCTAGCTTAAGGTGAAAGAAGCCAGATACAAAAGGCCATATATATCAGTACATTCCTATGAACTGTCTAGTCCATGCAAATCCAAAACATGGAAAGTGGATTAGTGTTTGCCAAGGGATAGGGAGGGGAGAATCAAAATAAAGAGATGATAAAATGTTTGAGATCACTATTTAACCTGACGTGAACATTACATAGTATGTCTACATGAATCAAAACATCCAGATACCCCCTAATTACATGTAACGTAATTTTTATGTATTAATAAAAAATGACTGTTAATGGGTATAGGATTTTTTGGAGATGATGAAGAACACGTTCTGGAATTAGCAGTGATAATTTTAAAACCTTGTGATTATATTAAAATCCAGTGAAGGCGAATTTTAGTTATGTGAATTATAGCTCAATTAAATTAAGGGGAAAAAAATAAAGAATACGACTTTTTGGGGACCCAGGAAAGTGAAGTAGAGAAAGCAGTGCCTAAGCCTTAAAGAAGCAGGAGTGGATGAAAAGGCTGAGTGCTCCTAAATGAGAGCTGCAGGACTGGCACAGCTGTGGACATGAGCAGGAAGAACAGTTCAGAGGAGCCAGGGAACAAAATGCCTCCTCTGGAGCAGCAAAAAGCTTTAGGTAGGCAGAAGCCAAATGAAATCAGAGAGCCCAAAGTCTTCACTGTGTTGAAGCCTGTCAGCCTCACTGCAGAGCCATGACCCAGAGCCACTGTCTTCCTGCCTGCAGAGGCTACCCACAGGTCAGGCAGGGAGCACACAGCATGCCCACAGATTACCAACTTATAGGTCTCCTCCTCCTCCTCCTCCTCCCAGGAACATAAGGGGTCATCTACCAAGAGGAGAAAGAATAGTGAAGCCCCTGACTGATAGCCATAAGGGCTTATCTTGTTGCAGATCAGAGATATGAGACCTAAACTCTGGAGGTTTTACCAAGCACTCACTTGAATTATGAATACAAACTGTAGTGTTAACATCTGACAGGTGAGTAAAAGGAGCCCACTTGATTCTATGGCTCTAGTCTGTGCATGCTTCTCCCACTTTCCTTCTCAGTCTCTCTTCCTCAGGAAAATCTTCCTCAGACTGGCTTAGTTTTCACTCTTACCTGAAGTACTCGCTTCTCTAGGATCCCACTTCTCATATCCAGAAAGGTGATGGTTCTGAGATCGATATATTGCTCTTTGAATTCAATCTCTAGCAGTACTGCAACTATGTGTGTGTTTCTCTCTCTCCAGTATATGCCCAGTGTGACTTCAGTGTATGTCTAGTTTGTGAGTTGAAATAATTTCTGCTTCTAGAACCTGGGAAAAAGAACACTGGCTTTTGGGGATACCTGACCTGTGCAAGACAAAGTTAGAGTTCCAGTGTGGCAAGTCTGAAGCTGCTGCTTTAATTGGCTTCTTCCTTTAAACTAAGAAGACACTTGTACCTAATAACAGTGTTTTAGGATTTTTCTAGACTCTGGGAATTTCTAATGTATTTTATAAGAACCAGGAAGAGATGGTGGGTAGGGAGAAGAGCAAATTTTCCTTTTAAATTTTGAGGTTGGAGATGGGAAAGCTCTTGTTGAAACTGGCAACAGAATCAACAGAACCTAGGCATTCTGGTTTCCACTGCCACCATTACACTAAGTAGTTAGAACAATCAAGAAAAAATGACCTCTCCCTTTCTTTTCTTTTTTTTTTTTTTTTAATAGTTGAGTTGGACATAATACCTTTATTTTATTTATTTATTTTTATGTGGTGCTGAGGATCAAACCCAGCACCTGGCATGTGCTAGGTGAGTGCTCTGAGCCACAAGCCCAGCCCTCTCCCCTTCTTTTCCAAACTTAAGTACTTGTTAAGACTGAAAGGTAAGGCTGGGGTTGTGGCTCAGTGGTAGAGTGCTTGCCTAGCATGCTTGAGGACCGAGTTAAATCCTCAGCACCATATAAATGTAAAACAAAGATATTGTGTCCACTTCAAACTAAAAAATAAATATTAAAAAAAAAAGGCTAAAAAGTAGCCACAGAACCAGGTCACCATTTTGACTTGATGGGATGTGGCAGGATGATTAACTCATAAGAGAATGGTCTTGCAGACTGTGGGGCAAAGGAATAATCTTAAGATACTTGTCAAAGCTTTCTTAGGTTGGACTCCTAGAAGTTAGGGGTGAACTAGGATAAAAACATCAGCAAAATTAACCATATGGCACTAGAAGTATAGCTGAACTAGAAAAATGCTAATGACTTGGAAAAAGACCTTTATAAAACATAGGCTCAAAACTACTACTAAAGAGGAAGTGCTCTTGTTAATAAGCTTCCTTAGGGAAGAGGAAACTAGGACAGATGGAGCAACCATTACCATCCTAAATAACTCATTACTATCTAAAACTCTAATTATACTTCCTGTCCTATTTTTACAAAAGATGGGAAAGAATAGTGGTGGTTCAGGAACACTCTTACCAACCTTCTCTAGTCAGGTAGTCATCAGAAAAGCTCCTGAAGAAATCTCATCATGTCCAGAACTCTTCTTACTAGAGACCATTTGAAATAGCATTTCTAGCCCATACAGAGGGGTCATGGTCATCTCCTGTCCATTCATGCAGGCTTAGTGGAAACAGCCCTGGACTTGGAATCACAAAAGGGAGCTATGGATCTAGGTGGGCTCTATCTTTAGATAGCTATGCATATCTGGGCCCTAATTCCTTTCACCTATGAGCAGGTTAGATAATAACCATGAAGACTCTTCAGAATTTTCCCAGCACTAAGGTTCTATTGGTATAGGTGAAGCCTATAGGGAAGCTGGGAAATGGGAGAGGGAATAAAAGGGAGAGAGAAATGAATTTGTTTCTTCCCTTGACTTACATCTCAGTGAGCAAATGGCCTGTGTATAAGAGACTACAATTCGGCCGTGGAAATAAACTTGAGTCATTAAGGCCAAAAGCTGACTCAATCATGAGCCTAAAATAGCTGTAATACAATCACATGGATTCTTCCCCTTGACACTCAAGCCATTGTTCTCCCACAACCCGCAGATCATAGCAGTTTACATGTTGCTTTTAATGAACCAGTCCTATGATAGTAACTCTCCTCTCCCAACTCCTCAATGGGTCTTTGTTTCTGGACACTTCATCATGTCTCCAGAGACCGGAAGAATTCAACATTCCTTTAAATTCTAGGGAAAAGGCCAGTGTCTTTGAATAGGGACAGCTGCCTCACTGGGAAAGGACTCTGATGCAGATATGCTTGACAGTGCTGGTTTTTTTTTTTTTTTTTTGGTTTTTGGCTCTTAGCAATTTCGCTCCGAGCATAAGTCTCCTATTCCCTCTTTCTCTGGGAGATGGTACTTTGACTAATTCAGGTCCTCTGCTGAAATGTTAGGTTCTGACAAAGTCTCTGCTTCCTCTGCCTACTGAGTCCCAACTTCCCACTTGGAAAGAAGTAGAGAATGGGACCTCCCCAGCAGAGGGAAGCCACTGATGTCTGGCTGCTTGTGTATAGGAAGCATCTGGGATTCTAGTATAGTTCTACAGGAAGACCTTTAAAAGGGAATTCCCCAACAAAATCTGATACAGACAGGCACTTGGCTGAGAGGGTTGAGGAAGACATGTAAATGAGAAGCAAGGTATTTCTATTAGGCCTAATGCTTAATGTAAAGTCATATCACCTTATACAGTGGTAGGAATGGTCTTGTACAAAAGTACTACCAGCTGTACCCTCTACCCAAATGCCTATTCATAAGACTAAATGTTCTTAGAAGCCCAGAGTTCTAAGCCCTTCATATCTATTTTTCCTCCCAGTTAGAGAGGCTTTACTCAAGAGAATGCCATAAAATAGATAAGATGTAACTAATGACTCTTCTGTTTAGGGAAGGTTTTAAAGTCATACAGAAGAGCTGTCCAAGAGAATTTCCCTTCCAGTCTGGGTAGAAACAGGCAGCTGGCTATCACATATAAAACTCATAGTAATCTAAGACATTCAGGCCAGGAAAATGACTTTATGTGTGCTGGTATGTTCTGTACCCTTGATCCTTATGTCATTTTTTCAGGCTGTGACAGGTACTATAGGCCTATAGACATCAGCATATTAATAGCTAAGCACTGGCCAAAGTTAGCCACATAACTCTTTGTAAAAAAGTGAAGCTCCTGGGGCTAGGGCTCAGAGGTAGAGCACTCTCCTAGCATGCATGAGGCGCTGGGTTCAATCCTCAGTACCACATAAAGTAAAATAAGGACATTGTGTCCACCTATAACAAAAAAAAAAAGTTTCCCTTATTTAAAAAAAAAAAAGTGCAGCTCCTATCAAATGGGCCTACAAAGTACACCAGTGAACAGAGAACACACCTTTCATCCCTCAGAAGTACAAATCTTTGATGATGCATTTTCTGTAACTCTTGATTCTTTTTCAACCTGACAAAGAAGTCATCACTCCCAGCCCCAGAGGGACTTCACTAGACATAAAGGTGCAGATCAACCTCACATGAGGGGCAGCCTTGGCCATACTTTCTTTTGAACTAGTCTCTTGAGAGTGGGGGTATAACTCAGTGGTAGAGCATTTGCCTAGCATGCATGAGGCCCTGGGCACCACACACCAAAAAAAGTTTCTTAGTTATTCAGTGACCCTCACAGGAAACTTATCCATTATTCCTTCACCAGAATAATGACTGAATCATTTGTCCTTTCATCTCTATATTATTTTTATAGGATCTGGTTCAGTCTAATTTAAATCTTTTACATGTGAGAGGAGGTTGCATGAATGTGGGGAAGGCAAGGATAGCAGACTCTAACTGCACCCAAGGAAAAGGCAGTTCCTAGACACAGGGTAATCTTTTAGTTGGGTAGTCCTCTACAGTCTTACAAATGAGGACAATGATGCCTCACTTTCCCACTCTAGGATATTATACTTCCTATATTAGTTCTTTTTCTGTCTTCTTCTTGTGAAGTGTGAGTTATTTTTTTCTTTATATTTTAATCCATATCAAATGTAGTTTTGTATTTAGGTAAAAAAAAAAAATTTTTTTTTTGCAGTGCTAGGAACTAAACCCATGGCCTGCACATGCTAGGCAAACACTCTTCCATTTAGCTGTAACCCAGCCCATAGGGTCAATTATTTTTCATATTCACAAATTCTCACTCAAATCCCTGTGTCCTGAAGCATGGTGCCCTTGTTCCAAATTTCTGCTTTAAGAATGGGAGAAATGCAAGAATAGTCAAATGTAATTGATTTGCTGTCAGTCTCTCTGATATCAGTATTTCTAATGTGGGAGTAAGAGCACTAGATAATCCACTCTCAATGCTGGGATGTTGGGAAATCCCTAAACTTATACAGTACCACATCTGCTCTTTAGCCCAAGACTAGCAGGACCTTGAACATAAAGGCCTCACCCGCTTCAGGATGGGTTCCATTTTGTTTACTTACCCTGACGGGGTCCTCTCTTCCGTCGGAATGCTGCACCTGATTGCAGGGCTTCTAGAAGACTATCCATCACACCTGTCTCATCACCCTCTGTCATGAACAAAGATACAGTTGTAAAACTCTTCAGCCAGAGCAATATGGCAAATGACAAGTTCCACATGAAATGTATGGCTATTGCTTGGAGTCCCCTCTTTTGTAGTGGCTAAAAGTTCACAACAGACAAGGAAGGCTCCACCTCAACACTCACAGGCCTGTGTTTACTTGTGTCTGTTTAAAAATGGCAAAACAAAAGATTTCATTGCCTGCTATTTATTCATTGCAAACCCTGGAATATTTCCCTGCAGTGCCATTCTCCCCACCTAATCAGGACTAGCACACAGAATTATCAAATTGCCCAACTTCAAGAGCAGGGTAAGTACAGAGATAGCAATAGTGAAATTAATAGACAATTATATCACCCCAGCTCTACCCTAAAGTGTTTCACTCCAATTTATACAAACATCTCATCTCACAGAGAGACTGGTTCAGGTCTCAAAGCAAGGCTAAATGAAGAGAGACCACTGATCAAGAGCATATTTCATTTAAGTACTGCCTCCAGTGGCTATTTCTTCCTGAAGCCAGCCCTGCATCTAAGAGGAGTGGATTGGTTGGAAAACAAAGAGTTAATGTAGAATCCTTGTTCCAGCCAGGCTCGGTTTCCATGGCAACAGCTCAGGATAGTGAAATCTAAAACTGAAATCCCAAGGAGTGGGGTTGGCTGCCAGCTCCAAGACTAGGGCTCACTGCTCCCAGCGCCATCTGCTGTCTGAACATCAGCAGTGCAGATGACCTACATTCCAACCTCATTTGTTTGACCCAGGTTTTAGAAACAGGGCAAGGTCCACTACGCCACCTGTTGGTCCAGAGCAACTCTCATCCTGTCACCTAGACTCAACCTTCCCCCATTTTGTCCTAACCAGTTCCTAGGAGGAAAAACCTTGGAGGTTCAGGGAGAATGGGAAAAAAGGTGAAGGATACTCAGGTGGCCTATAATAGCATTTACTGGAGCAGTTTGTGGCTTATATATATATATCCGAGGTAAGGACAAGGGAATTGCTTTCCAGAAAAATATAAAGGAAAATCTCTAACAGTAGTCTTTATCACCTGTGCTCAGTAAAGCACTCGGATTCTTCAGACTTGGCAGACCCGAGGACCACTTCATTTCCAGAATGCTCATGGCCCCTCAGGTTCAGCTTAGTGCCATGAACAACATATGCTGTATTTCTGCTGCCCATGGGGGAAGGGAGTAGGGAATCCACGGCAGGAAAGAAGCAGAGACAGGAAACAGAGGGCCAGTAATTGAGACCATATGTTTCAACAAAGACATGGTTCTGGTTGTGAAATAGAGATTCTGCTGCAGAAAGAAAAGGGTAGCCAGATTCCCGCCCCCTTCCAGAAGTTCAATCCATTTATGATATCATAGCAACACAATACTTAGTAAAATAAGCAGAAAGGGAGGACAGCCACAATTAGAAAAGTGTAGGGAGACTCAGGAAAATATTTTTTGGGGAAAAAAAAAACAAAAGATTAAGTGGAGGGAATGAGAACAAGCCAGAGGAAGCTTTGGCTGAGCAGAAGGAATGAGTATGTGTAACAGCAATACTAAAATCCCTGGGGAGATGAGACATAATGCAAGAACCAGCAAAGGAGAGGCAAGAGATTTTCACATAGAGAACTGGAATGTACACATAACTGAACTGGGTTTAAAGTTTAGCATTAGGAACTAGGAGGAAGAAGGTTACCAAAATCATTTGCTATAAGTTAAGCTCAGACCTGAACTATTCTCATCTGCCTCTAGAGTCTAAATAGAGAAACCTACTAAATGTTGTTCTCTCAATCCATCAGCCCTTCTGTGCTTCTTACCTGCATTCATGTCTATGAGTTGCTCTCTCTTCTGCTGCTTCTCTAGCCGCTCTTTCTCTGCCTTCTCTTTGGCTAGTTTTGCTCGTCGCATCTTTTCTTCCGTCTCCCGTCGTTTTTGGTTCTCCTTTACTGCTTGCTGCAGGACAGGGGGATTCAAACATATGTATACCCACCACCAACCAACATGAAACCTGTGTAAAGTCAGCATGTAGTCCTTGCTCACCACAAACATATTTCTGAAGTTGTGCAGATCCATGAAGAATTCTTCCACAGACAACTTTTTGGGGTCAAAGATGAAATAGTCGCCTAGCTCCTTATAGAGGGTCTCCATGTTAGAATGCATCATCCGCAGCTTGTTATATTGTTCCTGTGCATCCTTTACAAAGCTGTGCAGCCAAGGAGTAAAGGATCAAGACCAATAAGCAGACTCATTCCTCTAGCCCAGAGAATTACTAGAAGATGCATACTGGCATGCATAAGGATGTTCAACACAGCACTGTTTATGACAGCGAAAAACCAGAAACAACTAAATATCCAAACAGAAGAATGGTAAATCATAAACTATGGTACACCTAGAGAATAGGAGGTGATAATTTAAAAAGAGACTGTTTTGCATATACTACGTGGAAACACAGCAAATATTAAGCACAAAAACCAATGCAACAGAGATTTGTTTAAAATAAATCCATGAGGTGAAAATCAGAAAGAAGTTCTGTAGCAATGATTTGCTTTCAGTTCCACAATAAAAATACTTCAAGAGCTATGTACTTAACCAAAAAAAAAATTTTGAACCCAGCGGTGATTAACCACTGAGCCACATCCCTAACCCTTTTTATTTTGAGAGAGTGTTTCGCTTAGTACCACAGGTCCTTGCTAAGTTGCTGAGGCTGGCTTTTCTTTCTTTTCTTTTTTTGGTACTGGGGATTGAACTCAGGGGCACTCAACCACTGAGCCACATCCCCAGCCCTATTTTGTATTTTTATTTAGAGACAGGATCTCACTGAGTTGCTTAGTGCCTCACTGTTGCCGAGGCTGGTTTTGAACCCATGATCCTCTTGACTCAGCCTCCCAAGCCACTGGGATTACAGGCATGCACCACTGTGCTGGGCCTGAGAACTTGTGGTCCTCCTGCCTCCGCCTCCTGAGCCTCTGGAACTATAGCCATGCACCACCATGCCAGGCTGGAAAAAATTGTTTTTAAGAAAAATTGAATGCAGCCACATTTATCCTGTTGTCCCCTTGGGGAAGTGGTCCCCCCACCCCCACCCCCTTCCTAGGGAGCAACTTTTTTCTTTCAGGAAAGGATATAGTCATTTTTTCAACAAACTTATCTTTTTCATCTGTGGCAGCTGGAAAATTCTGAACATCACGTTCCACATCAGAAATCTGTTTCTTCATCTGATCTAGGTTCTTTTGCAAGTTTTCAGCAGAAACTACAGGAAACAAAAAGACAGCAAGAGCTTGTTGGTAATTTCAGCCTCAAGACCTCTTAGCTTTCACCTTTCCTACTGACACATTCTGGTACTTAATTATTTTTCTTCTCTATGTATTCTCCTCTAGTTATTTCACACATTTACTTTTCCTTTTTGCATCTAGACCACAATTATTTGATAATTGGTTTTCCAGCCTCCACAAGGTGTATGGTACTAAGATCAGAAGGCAGACTTCATTTGATTTTAAAAAAATCCACAAAATCCTCTGAGATCTAGGTTTCATTTATTTTAGAAAACCGGGTTTGGGAGGAGGGAGACACATGTAAAAATATAGAAGCAGGGCAGAATTCTGTCCCATTTCTACTGAATGCTTTACCTACTCCCAGGAGAGTGAAGCATGAGGTTTGTTAATCCAGTCTGCTTTCTGAATGACAACAAATATGGACCTAGACTGAAAACACCTGCCTCTCCTGTTGTTTTGGTGTTTCTGTTTTCCCAGAAAGGGAAAGAGCTCCTCCATTTTTACACATGGAGACCTCTCTTCAGCCTTATGCTCCTCCCTTGTGGCTTAGACACTGTGTCTAAACCTTCCCCCATTCACATTTAAAATAGTCTACACTGAAAATGATCTAAAATCTACACTGTGTCTTATTTTTCTCCCCCAGAAGACTGCTGGGGCTTGGAACCACCTTTTGGCTTTGCTCCAATCTGTCTCACCTCGGCTGGCTTTCTCCACATGAGCAAGCTCATCTGGGAACTTGAGGACATCAGGATAGTCATTCTCACACAACTCAGCCAAGAAGTGCAACAATGTCATCTTTTGATCTGTGGATTTCGTGTCTCGAAGCTAGGGGTGAGAGGAGAAATCATTAGTATTGACTTGCCCAAGACTATTTCAGGCGACACTGGGCTCCACAGAGGCCTGTAGCCCTCCCTCTGTTGTCCTGCTCTAACCCATGACTTACCTTGCAGAGGAAGCTGATATTGAAGCCAAAAGCTCCAGCATTCCTGGAGCCAGCATTCATATAGTTTCCAACAAGGAGGGTTATCTCCAGGAGGCTAGAGAAGCTCTCACTCTTGCGTAATTCCTCACATGCAGCAGTGACAGAAACAATCTCTGGCTTAATATTCTCCACTTGCTCACTGAATTGCAGCTTGAAGAGAATGGCATTGAGGCGAGGCCGCAGGCGGGGCACTGTGCCCATCTAGTGGGAAAGACAAGCAATTTCTTTTTTTTTTTTTTTTTAATTTATTTATTTTTTTAGTTTTAGGTGGACACAATGTCTTTATTTTTAAGTGGTGCTGAGAATCGAACCCAGAGCCTCACACATGCTAGGTGAGTGCGCTACCACTTGAGCCACATCCCCAGCCCAAGCAATTTCATTATAGCTAATATAAACAGAGAAGTCAGAAAAAGAGGCAAAGCCTCCTCTGGGAAGATGAATTCCAGAATAGAGAGATGAGAGAATGAAAGATAGGCTCAAAATAGGCAACAGCTAAGAGCAAGGGTCTAGGCTATTCTCTAGATCAGAGGGGAATAAGGGAATGGGAAAAAAACAGAATGCCCCAGGCCTTACTCACCACCACACCAAACTGCTCTGACTCTGCCAGATCATCATATTCATCCTTCAGTTCGGATAGCATTTTTAACTGCTCTGGTTCTGGCATTTGCTTAATGAGGTTCTGAAAGAGAGAAAAGGATATCTCTTTGTAAGGGGAATCAGTTGACAACTTAAGTCTAAATGATTTACTCTTTTGTCAGTCCCAGACTCTGCCCAAGGACCACTACAAAAGGAAACACGGGGCTGTAGGAGGTTGGGAGCAGCCAGCAAAATGGCAGGACTTCTGATAAATATGCCAAAATAACTTGACCACCAGAAAAATGGCAGCTTTTCCAAAGCTAGCATTTAAAGTCTATGATGCTAGAGGATGAGCTTCCTCAGCTAAGGAGGGAAGAGGTGAGGCTGATGTCCAGTTATGCAGAAGAGCCAGCTCCTATAAGACAACCTTGCTCCTTACCTGGATCATAGATTCCGTAAGAACAGCCTCATTCACCTCCAGGATGACATTCTTAATCTCTTGATAGGGCATGCGGAAGGAACCCAAAAAGATTGCTGCCAGAAAATGAGATAAGACATGTTCTCAGTCTCCTCTCCCTTCTAACCCATTCTGCTGTATAATCTCCCCAAGAAGGCTCTTTGAAAGTCACTCTGCCCTTACAGTTAAAACCCAGCTCCAGAGTTCAGTGTCTAAAGCATTCTCTCATCATTCTCCACATTTATGTCACACACCAGCCATGATGCACCACATTCTATAAACATTATGATTTTTCCTGCCTTTGCTCACACAGGAAGTCTTTTGATCTATTTTATATACATACATCAAAGTACTAGTGGACTCCCAGGACTCCATCTTCAAAACTGTCATTGCCATGACCTGCTCTGATTGTTAAACTGTCCCTCTTTCTAACAAACAAATCCTTCCCTTCTAGTATGCTCACTTTCTAATCTCTGACTCTTCAAACTTACCAGGAGCACATTCTAACCTTCTGACAATTGATCCATTTTCTGAGTGTGTCAGTTCCAATCTGCCTTCTCTATTTGACCGAGACCTTATAGTATAGCATATCACTTCACTACTGTCTACAATTACTCCCATTACTGCTGCTTCTACTATTCTCTTGCTGCCTGCATTCTTGCAGAGTCTAGTTAATCCAGCTATCTCCTTTCTCTACTCTTACTTGGGCTGATGCAGATAAAAGTCCATGCATTTGCAGGGGCACCAGTGACAGCTGGAGCTTCAGTGCTGCTTAGCAATCCCTTTCTGCATGTCCTTACTTCCCCATGTTCCCATTCCTTTTGGCAGTTCCTCCAAAATATACCCATTCTCCTAACAGTCCCACCACTTCCCCATTTGTTCTAAGACCTTACTTCTCTTGCTAAGAAAAACTGAAGACGTTGGCCAAATTCCTTGCCCAGCCTTTTCATGGCACTTAAAAACTAAACATTGGGGTAGGCATGATGGTGCACACCTGAAACCACAGCTACTCAGGAGGTTGAAGGCAGGAAGATTGAAAGTTCAAGGCCATTATGGTAATTTAGCAAGACTCTTGTTTCAAAATAAAAAAGGATAGGAATGTAGCTCAGTGGCAGAGCATCCTGGATTCAATCCCTAGTACTGCAAAAAAGAAAGAAGATAGGGGACTCTCAGTTAACAGCCAGACTAGAAAAGGCTTTGGAAAGCACTATTTTGGAATCACCTACAAGAAAACTGTGACAACACTTCTGTAAAGTTATTAGCATATGCTCATATACATGCATGTATACACATATATACACATACCCCAGGTATGCATCCTTTCCTCAAGCTTCCACAAAAGAGGTGGCCCTAAGGTCCTTGTCCTTTAGCACATATACATAGTCAAGTCTCTCCTATCTTGCAGGGAAAAAAAAAATCTTTCCTGACCCAGTGTTCCTCTCTACCAAATTCTTTTTCACTTTATAGCATTCTGAAAATATAACTGTCTTTTCTTTTACAGTCACAAATTTTACTTATTCTGTCTTCACAAAGCAAATGAAAAGATAACACTGAAACTGTACTCTATGTAAGATTCTACCCTGCCATCTCTCACTATATCCACTAGCCATGCTCCTCCCCCACAAAGAGAATCTATTCTTGATGAATCTGCTTATTTCGGTAAATGATAACACTTTTCATAGAGTGATCTAAACTCAAAAAACACCATCTTTATCCCCTCTGTCAACCATTGAGTTCCATTAATTCTGTCTTGTTACTATCTTGTGACTTCTTTTTGATTCTCACTATCTTAGTTTCAGGCCCTGATCACCTCTTACCTAGTTTAAAGCAATAACATAACTTATCTCTCTGCCCAGTCTTTTCCTACCCAGCAATTCAGCCTTAAAAAAAAAAAAAAGAAAGAAAGAAAGAAGAAAGAAAGAAAAAAAAAATTACCGCCTAAAGGCCTTCCTAAAAATTAGTTTTAACACTCTATTTCTTGTTTAAAAACTCTTACTTTCACAGCTCCATAGCTTTACTCAGGTAGACTCAACTACTTGCAGTTCTTGAACTCAATGTTCTCTCATGCCAATGTGCCTTCACATAGGCTAATCCCTCTCCTGAAACAAGCCATTCCTCACCCTTCTTAACAGTTCTTTCAAATCAATTTAAGTAATACTTCCTTGAGAGGTACTACTTCAAGATTTCTGCCCACCAGTACTCCCCCAACTTGGATATCCCCTTTCCTAGTTCTCTCATAAGCACTTTAGCATTCTTCTATGACAACATTTATTAATCTATGCTATTGTTATTATTTGCCTTTCTATCTTTACAAGACTGTGTTTTATGGAATATACAACCTTTTATCTCTGGAACACATGCTTAGTATATGCCTAATAGATTGCCCATCACATAGAAACAAGAGAGACTGAGGTTCAAATCTCAGACCCTCAGAGTTCTTATTAGCTCTATAATGACATAAAACCATATATTTATCAATCTTGCAGTGGTGCCAATGGGATTCAAGTGGCGCCAATGGGAAATCCACTATGCAATGCCTGACACACAGCAGGAACTCCAGAAATGGGTATATCATATTGAGAGAACTAAAACTCAAGAGAATTAAGTTCTTAGAAGAATTCCTTCACATTTCAAATAGTTGGGATCACAGTTACTCACAGAGATTCTGGGCCGTCTTTGAATCCAACACCTTTAACTCTTTTACTTTTTTCTTTTGTACAGATTTCTTTTCTTCTCCACCTTCCTGATCCTTTTTGGCTAGTGAGGGAAAGATAAGAAAAACATGGTTTAGGACAAGCCACTTCTGTTCCTTACTGAACTACTACCACCTAGCCTGGAATGGTCCTTTGCCTGGTCTCCATGATAATGGTCTCCCCACTGTATTCCTTTAAGGCTAACTTTCTCTTTAGCCACTCTGCTATTAATGACTGCCCCCTATTATAATGAATATTTCATTTTTCCAACAATTACCAATAATGCTTTCCTACCTACATCCTATCCACATGCAGGGATCAGCAAACTTTCTATAAATAGCAAAATAGTAAATATCTTAGGTTTCACAGGCTATGTGGCCTGTTCTCATTTCTCAACTCTGCAACTGTAGCATGAAAGCACCCATAGACAATATATAAATGAATGAGCAAGGCTGTGTTCCCATAAAAATATTCACAAAAATAGCAGTTTCATAACCCCCATACTAGAGTCTTCCACTATGTTATTATCCTTTTGTGTCTATTAAAAATTCTCTTTATCTTTCAAACTTCATCTTGAACATGACTTGCCCTGGGGATGAGGGGGGGAGAAAACAGAAACTATTCTGAACAGAGAGATATAATTATAAAATATTTTGACCTACAAGTTTTTAGAAAGCCATATGGGAATAGCTTTGAAAGCAGAGTCAAGAAACAGACAAAGCTACTTGGTTCTGAGCAGAGGAATGGGGAGAACTTGAGCATGAGTATGAGGAATACTTCTGAACACAAACCCTCTTACACCATTTGAATTTTTGACCATATGAAAAGTATTATATTACTGGTACAAATAAGCAAGAAATAAAAATAAAAAGTTATGGACAAATGGTACCCCAAAAGCCCTATTTAAAAAAAAAATTCATCCATTTGACCCAGGAATCCCAATTTGAGAAAGGAAAATTCCAAATACATAAAGATTGGTTATGTAAATAAATGATTATTGAGTAAGAAAATGAAAAAAAATACAGAAAAATAATGACATAAAAAGCTGGTTTAAGATAACAACAGGGCTGGGGTTGTGGCTCACACATGTGAGGCACTAGGTTCGATCCTCAGCACCACATAAAAATAAACAAACAAAATAAAAATTTAAAAACTGTGTGTGTGTGTGTATATATATGTATATATATATATATGTGTGTGTGTGTATATATATATATGTGTATATATATATATATATATATATATATATATATATATATATATATATATATATCAACAACAACAGTAAGCCAGGTCTGATGTCACAGGCCTATAATCCCTGTGGTTCAGGAGGATGAGGCAGGCAAGAAGATCACAAGTTCAAAGCCAGTCTCAGCCATTTAGTGAGACCCTAAGCAACTTAATGAGACCATTTCAAAATAAAACAATTTAAAAGGGGCTAGGGATGTGGCTCAGTAGTAAAGTGCCTCTGGGTTCAACCCCTGGTACCAAACTGAATAAATAAATAAGTCAGATAAAAATCCAGAAAGACTGACAAAGATAAAAAGAGAGAAGGCTTACATACTACTATTAGAGATGAAAAGGGGAATATTATTACAGGTTCTGCGGCCATTAAAAGGCTAAGGGAACACCACAAACATTTTTGCATTTATAAATTGGACAATGAACAACAATTTGTTAATTTTTGTTTAATGACCCAATACTACCCAAACTCAACCAATGTGGAATAGTCAACTTGAATACTCCTAAAATCATGGATACTCCTAAAAACTATTTTTAAAACTAAATTGTTAGAGTCTGTAAACAAGTCAAAAATAACACCTGGCATTTTGCCAGGGGAATGTTAGAGTTCGTAAACAAGTCTGGATGGTGCCTGGCAAAATGCCAGAGGGAGTGGTTTGAGAAGTAACAAAAGCGAGCCATTAAGTGTGGAGATTCCTTATTGGTTGACTGATGTATCTAGTTTATGCTAATAAGATAAGCTGTGTGGAATGTATAAATACTGCTCCTGTCCTGCAATAAACGGCTCCTACTCCTGTTGTATCAACGTTCACAAGTTGTTCGTCACCCCCCCGGTTATTTTGCTGCAGCCGGACTGCGGCACTAAATCTATAATTTAAAATCATCTTAAAAGAAAATCTTCTGGCCTAGAACATTTCAATGGAGAATTACATCAAACATTAAACAAAAATTAACAATAATTTAATAATCTCTCAGAAAACAGAAGAGGTGTGAGACAATACTTTCCACTTCAATTTTTTGAGGCAAGTATTACCTTGATACCAAATTAGATAAGTACAATGAAACAACGATGATGAAAAGGAAAAGACTTGTACAGCATCAGTATTCCTCATGAATACAGACATATTATATGATTTTCAAATATTTTCTCCAATTTTGTAGATGGTCTTCTTTCTTACTTGATGACATCCTTTGGAGAACAAAGCTTTTCATTTTGATGAAGTTCAAGTTCTTTTATTGTTTGTGCTTTTTATGTCAAAAAATTCCAAATTCAAGGTCATGAAGATTTAACCCTGTTTTCTTCTCAGTGTTATAATTTTAGCTCATGCACTGATTCATCTCAAACTTAATTTTTGTATATGGTGCGAATTGAGATCCGATTTAATCTTTTTACACACCGTCCATCTATATGGAACACATTTGATGAAAAAAACTATTCTTTCCCCATTGGCATCTGGTCATATATAAGGAGTTTATAATTTCACCAATTCTAGAGGCTGAGGCAGAAGGACTGCAAGATCAAGGCCAGCCTGGACTCTGTCTCAAAATAAAAATACAAAGGGCTGGAGATGTCATTCAGTGGTAAAGTATCCCCTAGGTTCAATCCCCAGTATCACATACAAAGGTGGGGGCTTATATTTGCCCCTCAATTCAATTGCATTAACCTATGTGTTTATATTTATGCCACAGTGTCTTGGTTATAACTGCTTTGTAATAAGTTTTAACACAAGGAAACATGAGTCATGCTATTTTGCTTTTTCTTTTACAGAAAAAGAATAAAAAGCAAATTATATGGTCCTTTTGGCTGCTCTGAATTCACTTATAATTCCATGTGAATTTTAGAATCAGCAAGCCAATTTCATTAAGAAAATCAGCTGGGATTCTCATAGGAACTGCAAGTGAATCTGTAGATCACTTGCTATCTAAACAATGTTAATTCTTCTCCTCTACAAACATGGGATGTTTTTTCCCATTTACTTAGTTCATTAATTTTTATCAGCAGTGGGCTATGTAGTTTACAGAGTGTTTTATTTGTAATTCTTTTTGTTATTGTGAATGGATTCTAAAAATTCATTTCATTACAGGTTTGGTGGTGCACACCTATAATCCCAGCAGGTTGGGAGGCTGAGGCAGGAGGATCTCAAGTATAAAGCTAGTCTCAGCAATTTGGCAAGGTCCTAAGCAACTTAGTGAGACCCTGTCTTAAAATAAAAAGGACTGTGGATGTGGCTCAGTGGTTAAGTGCTCCTGGGTTCAATCCCTGGGGCCAAAAAAAAAAAAAAAAAATATATATATATATGTATATATATATATATATATATATATATATATATATGTATATATATATACATAAAAATACAAATGACTGACCTCTTTGTATTGATCTTGTAACCTGCAACTACGCTAATTACTACAATTAGTGGAATTTTAATGGATTCTTTGATAATCTATATACTAGATCATATCATCTGTGATACTAACTATCCACAGCCCTTGCCTTTTTCTTAATAGTCTTGATACTTCTTATTTATTTTCTTGGCTAACTGCCCTGGCTATAACTTCCAATACAACATTTAATAGAAGAAGTAAGAAGAGAATTTTGTCTTATTTCTAACATTATAAAGGACAAAGTATTGGATCTTTCATCCATTAAATATGATTTAAACTGGGGGTTTCTTCAATGCCCTTTGTGAGGCTAAAGCAGTTCATTACCCTTCCTAGTACGTTAGGTGCTTCTTGTCATGAAACAGTGTTGGGTTTTGTATAGTGCTTTTTGTGTCTAATGAAATGACCATATAATTTGCTTTTTATTCTAGTGATATGATGAATTTCATTAATTAATTATCAGATGTTAAATTATCTTTGCGCCAGATGTGGTTATGCACACCTGTAATCCCAGTGGCTCAGAAGGCTGAGGTAGGAAGATCCCAAGTTCAAGGCAGTGTCAGCAACTGAGCGAGGCCCTAAGCAACTCAGTAAGACCCTGTCTCAAAATAAAAATTTAAAAAAGTCTAGGGATGTAGCTCAGTGGTTAAGTACTCCTGGATTCAATTCCCAGAACCAGGAAAAAAAAAAAAAATCTTTGCATCCCCGAGATAAGTTCCACTTCGTTATGGTAAATAAGTCTTTTTACATGATGCTGAATTCAGTTTGCTGATTTTTTCCATCCATACTCATAAAAGATCTTACTCTGCAGTCTTGTTTTCTTACAACACAATGTCTGATTTTGGCATTAGGATAGCAATAGCATCAAAAAATGAGATAAGAGGTGTTCTTTTCTGTTTCTTAGAAGATTTTATACAGCATTAGCATTAATTCTTTAAATGTTATATAGAATTCAGCAATAAAGACATGTGGGTCAGGGCTTTTGTTTGGGGGTAATTTGGGATTCATCATTCAATTTCTTTACATGTTAAAGGTATATTCAGATTGTCTATTTCTTCAGTCTTGGTACTTTGTATGTTTCTTGGAATTTTCCATTTCATCTGAGTTATCAAATATGTTGGCATATAAGTGCTGATAGTTTTCCTTTATTAATTTTTTTAAGGTTGGTAGTAATGTTCACTCATTTTTGTTTCTAATAATTTGTCTTGGTCAATCTGGCTAAAATTTTGTTAATTTTGTTTATCATTTTCAAATAAGTTTTAAGTTTGATTTTCTCTATTGGGTTTTCTATTCTGTACTTAAATTTATACCCCAATCTTTGTCATTTTCTTCCTTTTGCTTGCTTTATTTTTAATTTGCTCTTCTCTTTCTACTGTCTTAAGATTGAAGGTTAAGATTATAGATTTGAGATGATTCTTCTTTCTTAATATAAGCACATTGAGCTACAAATTACCCTGCATTTCACAAGGCTTTGTGTGCTGTGGCTTCATTTTCATGCATCTTTAATTAATTTTTGATTTCCCGATTTTTTCTCATTTTCTTGACTCACTGGTTATTAAGATGTATATTGTTTAATTTTCACATATTTATGTGTTTCCCATTTTTCTGTATGGATTTCTACTTCTACTATGGTCAGACACCATATTTTCTATTAGTTATATCTTTGAATTTATTGAGGTTGATTTTATGGTCTAACAAGGAAAATACATACTTTAAAAGAATGTACATTATGTTGTTGTTGGGTACAGTGTTCCACAGATGGCTATTACGTCTAGCAGGTTATAAAGTTCAAGTTTTCTGTTTCCTTGTTCTTATTCTGTCTAGTTCTTCTAACAAATACTGATGATGGGGGTTGTTAGAATTCTGTCCCCTTCAAATTTATGTGTTGAAATTGTAACATTCAGTACCATAGAAAAATGACTGTATTTGAAGATAGGATCTTTGAAGAATTAAGTTAAAGTAAGACCATTAGAGTGGGTCCTAATTCAATAAGATTGGTGTCCTTATAAAAGAAAAAGAGGACGGATACAAACAAAGGGAAGACCTAGTGAAGACACAGGAAGAAGGTGGTTATCTACAAAACAAGGAGAGACTCTTCTTCAGAAGAAATCAACTCTGCTGACACTCTGATCTTGCACTTCTAGCCTTGAGAACTATAAAAAAATTAATTTTTATTGTTCAAGTCACCCAGTCTGTGGTACTTACTTATAGCAGCCCTGATGCCTTCAGCATTTATTTTTGAACTATTGCTGTCTTCATTACTGTCAGCTTTGCTATTTGACTATATGTGACGTGGCCACATATACACTCAGGTGTATATGTTTATAATTGTTACACCTGCCTGATTTTTAATCATTACAAAATGTTCTCCTGACATGAATGGCATTTTTGGTTTGAAGTCTTGCTTTGTTCAATATTAGTCACTCCAGTTTTGTTGGTGGTTGTTGTCTGCATGGTATCTTTTCTCATCCTTTTACTTTTAATCTATTTGCTTCACTGAATCCTAAATTGTGTCTCCCATAACAACACATAACTGTTGATGCCCTTCAATAGATGAATGGATAAAAAAAAAAATGTGGCATTTATACACAATGGAGTATTATTCAGCACTAAAAAATGACAAAATAATGACATTTGCAGGGAAATGGATGGCACTAGAGCCGATTATGCTAAGTGAAGCTAGCCAATCCCTAAAAAACAAATGCCAAATGTCTTCTTTGATATAAGGAGAGCAACTAAGAACAGAGTAGGGAGGAAGAGAATGAGAAGAAGATTAACATAAAACAGGGACAAGAGGTGGGAGGGAAAGGGAGAGAGAAGGGAAATTGCATGGAAATGGAAGGAGACCCTCATCATTATACAAAATTACATATAAAAGGAAGTGAGGGGAAAGGGGGAAAAAAGGGAGAGAAATGAATTACAGTAGATGGGATAGAGAGAGAAGATGGGAGGGAAGGGGAGGGGAGGGGGATAGTAGAGGATAGGAAAGATAGCAGAATACAACAGTCACTAGAGTATGGCAGTATGTAAAAATGTGGATGTATAACCGATGTGATTCTGCAATCTGTATACGGGGTAAAAATGGGAGGAGTTCATAACCCACTTGAATCAAATGTATGAAATATGATATGTCAAGAGCTATGTAATGTTTTGAACAACTAATAATAATAATAAAAAAGAATACATCTTAATCTTTAGGGCAAGTAGTGTGGCCTAAAGGAGTTTCTTCTTCAAGTTTCCCTTTGACATGACTCTGATAGCCTTTGAGTATTTCTTGCTAGCAATGTAAAAAATAGCCCATGCTGAATGCAAATTGGTGCAATTCTGGAAAGCAGTATGGAGATTCCTCAGAAAACTTGGAATGGGACCACCATTTGATCCAGTTATCCCACTCCTCAGCATATACCCAAAGGGCTTAAAATCAGCATAGTATAGTGATGTGGCCACATCAATGGTTACAGCAGCTCAATTCATAATTGCTAAGCTATGGAATCAATCCAGGTACCCTTCAACAGATGAATGGATAAATAAAATGTGGTACATATACACAACGGAATAGTATTCAGCAATAAACAAGAATGAAATTATGGCATTTATCCTATCACACTAAGTGAAATAAGCCAATCCCAAGAAACCAAAGGCTGAATGTTCTGATATGCAGATGTTAATATACAATAAGAAAGGGAGGAGAATAGAAAGAAGTTCATTGGATTAGACAAAGGGGAGTAAAGGGAAGGGTGCAGAGATGGAAACAGGAAAGACAGTAGAATAAATTGCACATGACCTTCTTATGTTCATATACAAATACACAACCAGTATAACTCCACATCATGTACAACCACAAGAATGGAAAATTATACTCCATGCATGTATGTCAAAATACATTCTACTCTCAACATATCTAAAAAGAATAAAAAAAAATTTTTAAATAGTCCACGTCCATGCTCATTTTTCTTTCTAAGTTCTGATTTCTTTCTGTGGAGTATGATATTTATAAACCAAGAAAATTCTGAAAAAGACATGATAGCTGTACTATGACCTAATAAAAGATACACATTCATCAAATATAAGTTGGCAGAAATTATATGACATACATTAATTTATGAACCATTAGTACAGGAAAAAAATGCTGCCAATTAATCTCTGACATCAACTGTTAAGAAACACCATGATTTCAGGACGTTTAAAAAAAATCATAACGGCAGTTGAAAAAAATTCAAAACATATTCATGATAAAAACTCTTGCCAATTTTTTTTAAGGAGAACTTCCTCAACTTGATAAAGTCCATCTATGAAAAATGTATAATAAACTTCATAATTAATGGTTAAATATAGAATGATTAAACCATAGAACCAGGAATAAGGAAAAGATGTTTGTTCTCACCACTCTCTAAATGATATTTCTTTGTATATATTAGAATAACTAGAAATAGAAGTAAAAAGAACCATAACGATGACACCATAAAGAAATAAGCAGTTAAACTATATAAACAAGATTTACATGCAAAACACTAATGAAAAATTCACAATCTAAATAAGTCTTCAATAAATATGCAACACTGAAATTGGTATATTTTCCCAAATTCATCTATAGGTTCAACACATCCTTTCATCCTATTAAAGAAAGAATTGCTATATGACCTAGCAAATCCACTCCTAGGCATATAAAACAGGTATTCAAATACACATACATGCATGTTCATAGCAGCATTATTCACAATGGCTAAAAGTTAGAAACTGTCTATCAATGAATGCATAAGCAAAGTGTATTTATAATGGAATATTATTCTGTTATTAAAAAGGAATAAATTACTGATACAATGCTACAATGTGGATGAACCTCAAAAATATCATGCTAAGCAAAGAAGCCAGATATAAATGTCATATGTTGTATGACTCCACTTAAATGAAATATCCAGACAACAATAGATAGGTACTTGTCAAGGGAGAGAAGAATGGTGAGTAACTGCTTAATAGATCTAGGATTTCCTTTCGGGTGATGAAATACAGAGAATTAGAGAGATGTGGTGGTTATATAACACTATGAATATACTAAAATGCCATTGTATGATTGACTTTAAAATGGTTCATTTTATGCTATGTAAATTCCACTTCAATAAATAAAGTGGTGATTGTTTAAAGTGTTTAAAAACACTAATTAAAGTGGTGATATTTGAATATGAGTTGCATGTTATATAACAATATTATGTCAATAATAAATTTCTTAAGTGTGATAAATATACTATGGTTATAGAAGAGAATGCATTGTACTGAAGAGATACTTCAGGGCACTTGGGGTACTTTATCTCAAACAATTTAGTTAAAAAAAAAAAGAAAAATGTTTATCACAGCATTACTAATAGCAGCCAAAATGTAGAAACAACTCAAATGTCCATTGATTGATGAACAAAAAAACAAAATGAAATATCTATACAATGGACTATCATTCAGTCATAAGTAGGAATGAAGTGCAAACATATGCAACAACATGGATGAATTTACAAACATCATGACTCCTAAATGAAGTCAGCACAAGGGCACACATTATATGATTATATTGATAATAATGGAATATCTAGGATAGGCAAATCCATGAAAACAGAAAGTAGATTAATAGTTGCCAAATTGTGGAGAACAAGTGGAGAGATGCTAATAGATTCAGAGTTTCTTTGGTGTATGATGAAACTATTCTGGAATTAGTGACAGTGGTTATAAAGTAACTGCCATTATCTAATAGATTTTTTAAAAGAGACAGGGATTGTAAAACAAAACAAAACATAAAAGAATTTTTTTTTGAGACAGAGCCTCACTATGTTGCCAAGGCTCGACTTCAACTCCTGGGCTCAAGTGATTCTTTCACCTCTGCCTCTCAACTAGCTGGGACAGGCACATACCACCGCACATAGTTGGGATTGTATTCTTTCATATACACATACATTTATATATAAAATGAACGAAAGATCTAAATGGAAAATAAAACCATTACACTTCTAGAAGAAAACAGAAACATTCACAACGTTGAGGTAGATAACAATTTCTTAAGACAAAAAAGGACAAATCATGTAATAGGCAGAATCATAAGCTAGTCTCCCACTTTCTTTTCCTGTAGGATGCATGATCCTATATAGTCCTTTCCTTTGAGAGTGGGTAGGCCTGACCTACTGGGGAAGCCCTTTAAATGAGGGTTTGGAGAAAAGAGACAAGAGGAGTCCAAGAGGTTCAGATACTCTATTGTAGCAATGTTGTTGTGGAGGAGGCTATTTCGGAGGAGATGGTGGGTAGCCTCTAGGAGTTGAGAGTAAACCTTGTTGATGGCTAGCAAAAAAAAAGTGCAGACCATATATTCTACAATTAACAAGGAACTGACTCAATCAAAAGAAGAGGAACACTGAATTTCAGAAAGCAATGATACTCATCTAGAACCCTGATGTGATCCTGAACAGAGGATCCAGATAACTCAAACACCAGACTCACTGAAAATTATAAAATAATAAATTTATGCTGTCTATATCATTAAGTTTGAGGTAAATTTTCATTCAGTAATACAAAATAATACAAAACATTAAAAAATCATCAGGTGCAGTGGTGCACACCTGTAATCCCAGCAACTCAGGAGTCTGAAGCAAGAGGATTGTGAGTTCAAGGTCAGCCTGGGCAAATTAGTGAAGCTCTAAGCAACTTAGTGAGATCCTGTTTCAAGATTTTAAAAAAAGGGGGCAGGGGTAGTGTGTAGCTCTGTGGTAGTGTGCCCCTGGGTTCAATCCCCAGTATAAAAAAATAAATAAATAAAATATTTTCAAATTGATAAAGTAGATTTGACAAAAATTAAAAACCTGTTCTATGTATCAAACTATTAAGAAATAAAGACAATCCATAGACTGGGAGAAAATATATGCAAAACACTTACCTAATAAAGAACTAATATCTAGAACATAAAAAAATATTACTCAGTCATAAGAAAACAACCTGATTTTAAAACATGGGCAGAGAAGATTTGGACATATACTTCACTTGCCAAAGAAGATATATAGGTGGCAAATAAGCACAGAAAATGCTTACCATTAAGCCATTAGGAATACATACTAGGAATTAAAACTAAAATGCCTAACCCATAAAAACCACAAAACAAAACCTATGATACTAAAAGCTAGTAAAAATGCAAAGCACCTGCAACTCTCATACATTGTTGGTGGCCAATTTAAAAAAGTTTGGCAGTTTCTTATACAATTAAACACACTTACTGTATCAGATGACCCAACAATTCTATCCTTAGTTATTTGCTCAAGAAAAATGAAAAACACATGTCTAGACAAAACCCTATATGCAAATGAGCTATAGAATGCAATCTAAATCTAGATGTAAACCTGTTTATCAACCAGGGAATGGATATAATGGACTACTAAATTTAGCAACATAAATGAACATGAATGTAACCACTTGGATATATCTCAAAGACATTCTAGAAATGACAAAACTATGGGGATAGACTGCATATCAGTAGTTTGCCATAGCCTAGAAATGAGGAGAGGAGACTGACAGATGACCTCACAGAGCTTCTTTGGAATGATGAAAATGTTCTCTGTCTTGATTGTGGCAATTATAAGGCAAATACATGTCCAAGTTCATAGAACTGTACACATTACTATATAGAAATGATACCTCAGTAAATTTGACTGAATAAGCTGTCAATAAAATACAATAGTGTAAAACTGTACTAATTATAACAGAGTGATGCTGTGAAAACACATTAACTGAATAAGAAAATAGAAGGAACTTCAGAAATAGATATGATGAATGTAGTATGCTAAAGTAGCAACTCAGGGGCTGGTGTTGTAGCTCAGTGGTAAAGCACTCACATACCATCATGAGGCAAATGTTCAATCCTTAGTACCAAATAAAAATAAAATAAAGATATAGTGTCCAACTAAAAAATAAATATTTAAAAAAAGCAGCAACCCAGATTACTAAAAAAGAATGATCTAATTCAGGGATTAGTGATTTTTTTTTTTTGTTTTTTTGGGTACTGGGGATTGAACCCAGGAATACTCTATCACTAAGCCACATCCCCAGCTCAGCCTCCCAAGTGGTTGGGTGGGGGTGGAGGGATATAAACGTACGTACGTGTGTGTGTGTGTGTGTGTTCTCTTCCAGTACTAGGATTGAATCCAGACTTTTGCATGCAAGGCAAACCACTGAGCTACATCCCCAGACTTTGGCAAACTTTTTTTAAATGACCAAATGGTTATTATATAGTATCTATTCAACTCTGCTGGTATAACATGAAAGTATTTCATCACAGTGACGAACCAAATGGGCATGGTTCTGTTCCAATAAAATTTAATCAAAACAGATTAGCTAAAATTTGCTAACTCCTGGTCTCATCAAGACAACTAGCTATACATTTTCAAAGAAAACAGATCTTAACTTTATGCTATCCACAAAAATAAATTCCAGGTATATTAAACATCTAAATATAAAAACAGAATTATCATGGAGTATAACTTATTCTAATTAGGATTCCATTCTTGTACACTCTACTGTCATGTATAACTAAAAAGAACAAATTAAAAAATAAATATACAACACAATTTTGAATAAATAAAAACTTTCCTAAGAATAACATAAAATCAAGATAGTATAAATTACTGGAAGCAGTGGCACATGTCTATAATCCCAGCAACCTGGAAGTCTGAGGCAGGAGGATCACAAGTTCCAGTTGCAATTTAGTGAGACCCTGCCTCAAAATAAATACAATAAAAAGGGATGGCTGGGGGCATGGAGTAATTAATGATGGTGGAATGTGATGATCATTACTATCCAAAGTACATGTATGAAGACACGAATTGGTGTGAATATACTATGTATACAATCGGAGATAGGAAAAACTGTGCTCTCTATATATGTAATAAGAATTGTAATGCATTCTGCTGTCATATATAAATTTAAAAATACATTTAAAAGAAAAAATATGGAAACGTAAAATAAAACACAAGAGGAAAACAAGGAAGAAAAAAATAAAATAAAAAGGGCTGGGATATAGTTCAGCGGTATGGTATAGGGGACTTGGTTCAATTTCTAGTACTGACAAAAAAAAAAAAAAAAAAGTATAAAAGACTAGAATACTAATTTAATTATGTAAAATTTTAAATTTTTCAATGTAGTGAAAATTATTGTATAAAATGAAAAATAAATGAGAGAACTTCTATTTCCAATGAGGCCAAATCTCCATGGGGGAAAAAAAAAAACAACTTAAAATGCTAATGTAGTGTTTAGAAAGCCACCCTGAACACATGAAACGGTTGATGAAATGGTGATAAACTCCCACCAAGTGGTAAGCAAAACAGTGGAGCACTATTATAATATCAGTCTGATTACTCTGTGGGCAAGGGTGGACTGGAGTTAAGGTCCAGTTTCTGCCCAGTGGACAGATTCTTATGAAACCTTCACCTTAGGTTATAAAAACAAAAGGCTACATCCTCAGAGTAAAGTTGAACATATCAGCCTTCTACAACTTTTAATATTGGAAATGAAATTAAAAGCTCAATGGATGTGTTTAAATAAAATAAATAAATTAATTAAATAAATAAAATGAAGGTATCCTGTCCAACTACAAAATATTTATTAACAACAAAAAGAGATACAAGTAGTCAATAAATTGGAAGAGGATAAAAATATCAAACTAAAGTGTTGAGATAAAGAAAAATGGAGATAACAAAGAATGTAAGGACACATGAGACACAGTGAAAAGGTCCAACATATAAATATGGAGGCCATATTTATAAAGAAAGTAGTTGTGCATTTTCCAAAAGTGATCAAAAACTTCAACACTCAGAACAAAACTAACGAGTAATCCAAGGACAAATGCAAGGAAAACCATCCCAATGACACATCATCATAGTAAAACTGCTAACAGTGAGAGTTAAAATAAATTCTCAAAGTAGCAGGGGTGGAAAATATTATCTTCAAATGAACAATGACCAACAGTGGCATACTTAAAAAAAAAAAAGACAAAAAAATACTTCTTTCAAAAAAAGATGAAATAAAAATATATTCAGTCAAAAACCAGACAATTTATTATCAGCAGATATGAACTGAAATAAATGTTGATAAGAATACTTAGCCAGGCAGAAGAAAACCTGTCCCAAAAGAAATTCAGAAATGCAGACAAGAAGGAAACATTAGAAACATTAGAAAAATGTTTTTTAAGTGAATATTGCTACTACAAATAGTAAAAATGTTTGTGGGATTTAAAACCTATGTAGAATCGAAAGGTATGACATTAATAACTCAAAAGCAAAGCATGCAGTCAGTTGAAATGTTGTAAAGTTCCAGTATTATTTGGAAAATTGTAAAAATTATAATTTGTGTAAGAGTACAGTAAATCCTTAGCATGCTAAGGTACCCACCAGAAGCATAGTAAAAGGATGTATAACAATAGGAGAAATTAAAAATAATTAAAAAGTTTTAAATAATTAAAAAGGAGACAAGAATGGAAAAAAGGGACATAAATCCAGAAAGCCAAAATCAAACAGAAAACAAATACTAACATAGAATATATTAATTCAAATGGATTAAATAAATTACCATGAAGATTGGATTGCTAAACATACCAGAGCCATACCTTAAAGACACAAATATTGAGGGTAAAATAATGGCAGAACATAGACCAGTCAAAAGAAACACTAACTAAAAGCAAGCTGCTATCCCTATACTAATATCAGACAGAAATGTTGTCTCTAATAATTGTCATGAATACACATTGAAACAATAAGGATTAATCTATAAGGAAGAAAAACTGTAAATCTAAATGGATTCCATAACTTAGTTTCAATTTATATAAAGACTGACTAAATTAAAGGGTGGAGGAGGCAAATCCATGACTATAATGGAAGAATTAGCACTTTTTGCAAGTAACTAATAAAGCAAGCAGCAAAAACATGGAAAAGAGAAATTCTGGACATATCTGACGAACTTAGGATCTAATATATTATAATAACATACCTAACAATAACAAATTATGTCTTTTAAAATATAAATATAGCACACTTCCCAAAGTTTCCTGTATACTGGATAAAAGCAAGCCTCAACAAATTGCAAAAGATAGAAGAAACCATTCCAAGTATGTTGTCTGACCACAGAAATATTAAGCTGGAATTCAGTAAAGAGATAACTGAAAAATCTCCAACTAACAACATTGAACGAAAATATGCAAATAACTACAGTACCAAACCTAGACATGGGATATTTTAACTATATTTCTCAGTAACAAAATAACCAAATAAAAAGTAAGGATACTGAAAATGTAACACAACAACACAATCAACAGAGAGGAACTGATGGATACATATAGAACACTTCACATAAATGTAATACACATGGATCTTTCAATGCACATACAACATTTATAATATTTAACAATATGCTGAGACATAAAACAAAACTTATCCATTTCGAAAGAGCTATGACCACAGTGCAATCAGCTAGAAATTAATGAGAAATAAGAAAAATCCTAAAAAACTACAAGAATAATAATTCCTCAAACATGTCAACATCCTCATTCCTGGAACCTGTGAATAACAAACTTACATAGCAAAAACAATTTTGTGGGTATGAATAAATTAAGACTCTCGAGATATAATAATTATTTTGGATTATCTAGGTAGGTTCAATATTATCAAAATGACTCTTAGGAAGATAGAAGGTTCGGAGTCAGAGAGATATGACAGAAGAAGAGGTCAGACACAAAAAGATCTAAAGATGCTATGCTTTAAAGATGGAAGAAGGGGCAATAAGCCAAGGAAAGCTGGGAGCTTCTAGAAGCTGAAAAAGGAAAGGAAACAATCTCTTCCAAAGTCCCCAGAAGGAACACAGTACTGTCAACACCTTGATTTCAGGACTTAAGTCCTCCAAAACTGAAAGAAAATAAATTCCTCTAGAATTGAAAGACAATAAATTTGAATTGTTTTAAGAAACTAAAATTGTGGTAATTTATTATAACAGCAATAGGAAACATATACTCCATATATATGGAAATTAAACACTTGTAAGTAACCCACAGAAAACATATCATAATGGAAATAAAAAGATGTATTGAACTTAGTGACAATAAAAAATGCTTCCTGTTATAGTTGAATTGTGTCCTCCCAAAATTCATGATAAAGTCCTAACTCAACCCCCAAGCCACAAAATGTAATTGTACTTGTAGATAGGGTCTTTGAGTTCAAATTGACCCTTAAGGTGGTCTCTAATCCAATCTAACTAGTAGTGTTACATAAAGAAGAAATTTGGAAACACCGAAATGAAGACACAGAAGAAAAAAGCATGTGATGACATAGTGGCCATCTATAAGTAAAGGAGAAAGACTTCAGAAGAAAATAAACCTATTAACATCTTGAACTTCTAGAACTGTGAGAAATCCAACTTAGTTAAACACCACCACCCTCCTGTCGAGGCTACTGTGTTATAGCAGCCCTAGAAAATTAATATGCTTCCTATCAAAACTTATATCCCTTAAATATACCTAAAATATAATTTAAACAGAAACTTAGCTTCAAATGCATGTATGAGGAGGGGAGAAAAAGACTGAAAACTAAGGAGTGAAGCATTTATTTCAAGAAATAAGAATAAGAACAATAAAATACAATTAAAGAAATTTGTATTATTATTATTGATCCCAGGGGTGCTTAACCACTGAAATCATCACATCCCCAGCCCTCTATTTTTCATTTTCAAGATAGGGTCTCATTAACTTGCTTAGGATATCACTAAATTGCTAAGGCTGGCTTTAAGCTTATAATCCTTCTGCCTCAAGCCTCTCAAGTTGCTGGGATGACAGGTATATGCCACCACACCCAGCTACTACAAATAAGGAAAATTTTAAAATACAGATAAGAACAGAAATGAGTTAAATTTATAGCAGAAAAGACTTACAAAACCAGAAGTTATTTTCCTTCCCTTTTCTTTGAGACTATAAATTCAACAAACCTCTGGTCAGACTGATGAATATTTAAAAATGAAAAGAGGATCAAAGAAAAGGCATGAACATATCACAATGATGCCTATAATTTATAGTTATAATTTACCAATAAAAAAATGAGACAGGTGACAGAGAGATTAGGCATAGTAACAAAAACAGGACTAAACTAAGTATGCTACAGGCATTAAGACGAATATTTCCCCAGTGGCTTGGGAAGCTGAGACAGGAGGATCGTGAGTTCAAAGTAAGTCTTAGCAAAAGCAAGATGCTAAGCAACTCAGTGAGACTCATCTCCAAGAAGAAAAATACAAAATAGGGCTGGGGATGTGACTCCGTTTTTGAGTGCCCCAAAGTTCAATCCCCCAGTACCAAAAAAAAAAAAAAAAAAAAAAAAAGATGAATAATTTCATATAAAATATAGATGAAAATTCAAATAAAATGGACACATTTCTAGAAAAATACTTTAAAAACTGAGTGAAAACTTAATATGAGAAAACCAGAATATTCCTATAACCATAAAAGAAATTAATGTTCATAAATTCCCTAGTAGGGGATGGGGTTGTGGCCTAATGGTAGAGCACTTGCCTAGCATGCATGAAGCAATGAGTTTGATCCCCAGCACCACATAAAAAAAAACTAAATAAACAAAATAAAAGTATTATGTTCATCTACAACTAAAAATATTTTTTAAAAATTCCCTAATAGACCCTGATGACTTTACCAGCTAATTATTTCAAACACTTAAGTAATAAATATTTTCCCCAATATCATGCAAAAATTCTCCCACAGAAAAAGTATTTCCCATCTCATTTTGTGAGGCTGGCATAACTTTAATTCCAAAATGTGAAAGAATTTTATTAAAAAAAAATTAGATATTTTCATTGATCAACACAGGCCAAAAAAAAAAAAATTCCTAAAGAAAAAGCAAACTGAATTATGCCATGCAAAATAAGAATAATAATAGATAATACCAAGTTGAATTTATTTTAGGAGTACAAGATCTGTGTACCAGATATTAATAAGTGTGCTTTATCATAATCACAGATTGAAGGAGAAAAATTATATAAACATCTTGACGGTACAAAAAAAGCATTTGAGGGGCTGGGGTTGTGGCTCAGAGTTAGAGTGCTCTGGATTTGATCCTTAGCACCACATAAAAAAATAAAATAAAGATATTGTGTACACCTATAACTAAAAAATAAATATTTAAAAAAAAAAGCATTTGAGGGGCTGGGGATGTGGCTCAAATGGTAGTGCGCTTGCCTGGCATGCGTGAGACACTGGGTTCGATTCTCAGCACCACATAAAAATAAAGATTAAAAAAAAAAAGTTTTTGACAAAATTCAATATCCATTCACAATAAATACTTAGCAAACTAGGAAAAGAAAGAAACTTCCTTAATTTGACAAACAGTATCTACCAAAAGCTGAAGACAAAAATCGAACTTAATGGTAAAATGCTAAAAACTTCCCTCATAGATTACAAGCAAGAGAAGGAGATTCATTATAATCAATTCCATTCAGCAACGTTGTCTGTAGGTCTTAGCCAGTACAGTAAAGCAAGAAGAAACAAAAGTTCTGAATATTAGGAAGAAATAACACTAATTACATAAAGATGACTGTCAATATAGAAAAATCTAAAAGCATGTATTGGTAAGTTATAAGCAAACAAAATTTAATTTTAAAAAAGTCATATAAAGTTGGGGGTATGATATAGCTCAGTGGTAGAGTGCTTGTCTTGCATATTCAAAGGCCTGGGTCCTATCCCTAGAATGCCCAACCCCCAAAAAAATAATTAATAAAGTTAAGATATCCATGGAGAAACTATAAAACTTACTGAAAAACATTTAAAAATAGAGAATGTAGACAGATAGGGTAATAGATGAAAAGACTCAATGTCATTTTTCCCAGATTGATTTATTGAGTCAACAGAATTAAGATACCAAGACATTTCATTTTTTAAGTTGACAAGCTGATTCTAAGATTTAAATGAAAAAAGAAAGGACCAAGAGGAGTGAGGACATTGTCAAAGAACCAACAAAAGATTGGGCATATCAATACAAAATATAAAACTGATAACTAAGAGCATGCAGTACTGGAATATAGAGAGACAAAATGATTCAAATAGAGTATAGTCTAGAAAACAAATCCAAGCATAAATCAGCACTTAATATAACAAATGAGTATGTCAGATGTATAGGAAAAGGACAGACTTACCAATAAGTATGGACATCCATATGGAAAAAAATGTATTCATATGCAAGTAAATCCTTTACATGTCAATTAAAAATCTTAATACAAGAGGCAAAACTATAGGATTAATGATATTGATGACTAAAGGATTTCTTAATATAATATGCATTAACCATAAAAGGAAAGGCTGAAGAACCCAAATTCTTTACTTCTATCTATCGACATACTAATAAAAACAGAGAAATAAAACATACTAATAAAAACAGAGAAAAGAGAAGCCACAGAGTCAAGAGGGTATTTGTGATACATATAACTGACAAAGGATTAATATTTTAGACTATTTAAGGAATTCCATTTGTTTGGAATATCACAGCTTTGTAACCCTAATGAAATAATAGATCTATGCACTCTGTGCACTGAGAATCAACAGTTGTCCCCAGAAGGGACAACTAGATACGATGTGCTTTCCAAATAGGAACCTAATACCTATTAAAAAGATGTCTTAGAAAAAACAAATACACGGGGCTGGGGATGTGGCTCAAGCGGTAGCGTGCTCGCCTGGCATGCATGCGGCCCAGGTTCGATCCTCAGTACCACATACAAACAAAGATGTTGTGTCCACCAAAAACTGAAAAATAAATATTAAAAATTAAAAAAAAAAAAAACAAATACACGAATGGAACCTGACTCTGATCAAGCCTTTAGATTCAATTATCAATTTACAGCAAACATAAGGAACAGAAATACACAAAACTACACTATGAGGATACAAGTGCAAAATCCAGATTATGGAAAAAGCTCATAGGGTAAATGATAACGTTTTAACAACAAAAGGATTTAAAACAGAAGAGGAGGAACCTATAAATTAAGGGAGACATGAAAAAATATTTAGGCAAGTTGGGCATGGTGACCAGTGCCTACTCTCAGCTATTCCAAAAGGCCGAGACAGGAGGATCACTTTAGCCCAAGTTTGAAGTCAGCCTGGGCAATGTGGCAAGATCCTTCTCAAAAAAAAAAAAAATTAATTAATTAATTAAAAATAAATAAATAAAACCACAGGCAAACTACACTATGATGTTCAGAAATGTACACTTGGGTGACAAAACTCTAATGAAAAATGACAAATTGATTATCATGACAATCAAAATAATCGCTGTTCTTGTAAAAGGGAGCATATGAAGGTTTCCTAGTGGCTTTCTAGAAAGTTCCTACCTTCTGACGTTTGATTATTAGAGTTTCCCACCTTATGATAATTCATTAGGCTATATATTTGTTTCATGCAGCTTTCTATATTTTTGATATACTTAACAGAAAGAAGATTAAAACATTAAAAGACCTAAAAAATTAGATGATAATTGAAGGAGAGAAAAGGGAAGGTAGTATAACACCCCACTTTCATAGCAGGGCAGCCACAGATAAAATCTTCAATTTATAAATCAGGAAAAAGAGAAAACATATCACTTAAAGTATTAATATAGAATAGATGATGGCTGTTGATGAAACTGGTTACACACACTTTTTTTTTTTCTTCGTACACAGGACAGAAATACACAAATGACAGCCACACCCCCCATCCGTACCCGCACCCGCACCCGCACCCACACCCACACCCACACCAGTAGTGTTCCAGGTTAAGAGATGATGAAGGCATGGCGTAAGGTTATGGCAGGGCTGGAGATAAACAGAAGTAGATGGATTTGAGAATTATATAATATAAACAACCAAGTAGGCTGGATATAAATGAATATAAAATTCTAATTAGGAGATTTGCTTTTCAAAGTGGTGTGAGTTGGCAATTCTGAAGGTATTTAATGGGTATTGCCAGAGCAAGCAAACACGAAAATATACTAGATATTCTGTTGTAATATACTGTAGATAGGAGCCAGATGGAAATTAGGATACTGGGGTAGGGAGGATAGGGGACTAGCTATAATTCAAAGTGGGTGAGAGAGGAATCTAGGTCTTAGCAACATTCTTTTTCTTGATCTGAGTATTGATTACGTGGATGTACATTTCTTCAATTTTTTATTTGTACTGGGGACTGAACTCAGGCTTCATGCATGCTAGGCAAGTATTCTACCACTCAACTATATTCCCAGCCCCTTCATTTTTAATTTTTGAAAATCCATTGACCTACATATATGGATTTATATACTTCAACATGAAATAAAGAATAAAACCCCAGGATACACATACATTATAACCATGTAAAACCAGGTAAATGCTATATATACAGCCCAGGCAAAGACTACAAAGGAATATGGACAGAATAAAATTGTTTAATTTGTTAATGTAGTGCAATAATGTCACTATGTGTAAATTTTTTTTAAAAATATTATTTTAGTTGTAGATAGACACAATATCTTTATTTTATTTATTTATGTGGTGCTGAGGATCAAGCCTCACACTTGCTAGGCAAACGCTCTACCACTAAGCCACAGCCTGAGCCCACTATGTGAAAACTTTTAAAACTTTCACCCACCAGGAAACTGAGAGAAAGAGAAGAAAAGCATGGCTTGGGTATTCCCTGTATTTTCATATCCTTAAATAGCTAGCTCTGGTTTAGCTTCAACAATGAGTTGGGAGGGACTCTTGCTGACAACCAGCAGTAAAGACAGTCACATGTAGAACCCATAGGATGCTCCCATTTGTAGCCTTCCCAGTCCTGTTACAGGAATGCAGTGCTAATTCAGCATGTAAATATTTCAGCATTTAATGTAAAACCCTGTCAAGGCTTAAAATGTCCAGCCCCATTTCCACCAGGACAATGGAACAAAGGCCTCATATGTCATGCCTTACACTAAAAATGATATTAAGAGCTCAGTAATTTCAATTTATAGAATGTATGAAACTCACAGGAGACAAAAAACAGAGGTGGGTACCAACAAGAGCTCAGCAAAAAAGGGAAAAGGAGAATCTTATTTGGGAAGACTAATTCTTCTAAGAGAAGCAGAAAAGAGACCCTGATCACCTAGCTGACTCTTTGATTAAAACGTGGCAAAACAATGTCTATGTTGATAGCTGCTACAACCCTGACTTTTTTTTTTTTTTCAGTAGATTCTAAGCTTTGCTAGTGGGAACTACAGCTTCCAAACTAGGCAAGGAGTCAATCTAAGCTTCAAAGACCAGACTTTACAAATGACCTTCCAGCTGTGCCAAGGTGTCAGGCCCTGCAACCTCCTTTCTGTAACCTGTGCTCTCCCCTAGAACAAGGGAATACCATCTCCTATGGATGCTGAAGGTCAATCTCTTTGACCCATTTCAGAAGGGGAGAAACAGCGTCAAGCAAAAGGCATAGTCTCATCATGTGCCTCTAAGTCAGTCTCAGAGATCTCCATGGAGGACACATGGAGGAGTGGGGATGTAGTCCTGAAGTCATGAAAGAAATTTTACCACATGCTATTCAACACTAACAGAACATTACTATATTCTTTCTTTCTATAAAATAGCCCACAAAGTGCTGTTAACTTACTTGGTCTAATCAGGGAGAAAACCTGCCACTTAAGTAAAAAAGTTATTTTGGAGAAAAAGTTGAAGATAAATTACCCTACAAATGCAGCTATTAATCAGTGGGTAAACACATTATCTCAAAGCTTAAACAGTTCCCTTTAAGCCCTAGGAAAGGGCATGGTCCATGTCTATGACCATGCACTCTAGAGAAAACAGTCTGAAAATTTTTAAGACTTATGGTAAACTGGACCTGGTGGTGCATGCCTGTAATCCAATCAATTTGGGAGACTGAGGCTCAAGGATCCCAAGTTCGAGGCCAATGTCAATAACTCAGTAAGGCCCTAAGCAACTTAAGTCTCCCCCCCCCCCCAAAAAAAAAAGCATGAGATGTAGTTCAGTGGGAAAGTGCCCCTGGGTTCAATCCCTAGTTAAAAAAAAAAATAAATAAATAAGACTCTAGGTAAACAGGTTATCATGTCAGGAGCAGAGCAGCATTCCTTTAAATCCTCTCCAGTAGCCTTAAGGAAAAATCCTAAAGTAACAGATTTTGCTCTAGAAAAAAGCAAGCTTACCTCTCTCCCAGTCCCATCCTGACAAAGCCCCTCCTTTTCCTTAAGAAATTAACTGTTTAAATAAATTACAAGAAACAAGACAGTGCAAGCTGAAAAGGGAACCTATAAAGGCATCAACCAATATTAACAGCTCAATGTTATTTGGCTCTGATTCAAAATAAAAAATTGATAAAAACTACTATAAAATAATTTGGTAAATTCAACACTAATTACATATCCAATGACCAATGATGTTAAAGAATTATTTACATGTGATAACAGTAATGTAATCATCTTTTTAAAAAGTGCTTTTTTTTTTTGACAATTTCTGAACTACTTAAAGGACTAAATGATCTAATCAACTAATATATAATTACTTAGAAGTGGCAAGAAGGACATCAGTGCGGGTATGTAAAACAACACTGGCCATTAGTTTGATAAGCTCAGTGATGGACACACAGATGTTCACATGGTTCTCTTTACGTACAGATGTGTATGTGGATGCATTACATGCATATGCATTTTAAAAAACATTTTGAAAAACCACCCAAAACATTTCCTTGAAGTCATCAGGGCACTGGATTCTTCCCAGAAAACTGAGTGAAAAGGGTTCCTTTCTTTTTGGGAGGAGGGGGTGTTTTTTCTTCGCTGATTCTATCATTAAAAATATAACCCTAAAGAAGGTAGCAAAAATACCTAAATCTAGACTTAAGAGTCTAGATGTTAGCTGTCTCAAAAGCCAGCACTCTGCCATTGTTAACAGGCAACCAGGAGGCAAACACTGCTTCACTCTTTGCTCAGCTGGCAGGGACTTGCAGCATCGATTGCTCAGGATGCAGGCAGCCTGCAGTAAGGCACGTCCCTGGTGAGACACTGCTGAGTAAAGGAGTCTGTCTGTAGCTGTACCTCAGCCTGCCTCACTCCCTCCCCCAGTCAAACCCCTCCTTTGCCCAACTCTTTTTTTTCCTGCGTCACAAACACAAAATGGAGTTAGCTGGGAGCAAAAACAATCTGTTTAAAATGGCTGAATGCAGTAGGGAGTGCCATAGTAAAAAGTGAAGGGAAAGGGCACCCCCTGCTGTCCAACACAGGGACCCCATTTTTCTCACTATTTTTGTCAGAAGAATCAACCCTAAGAGTCCTGGTCAATTTTGTCATCTTTGATACCTATGTTGAACTCTAGATTTCAGGGTTTAGAAATTGAGGTACAAAAAGGGAAAATAATTTCTAGTCTCTGAAAACAGAGTAAAAAATCTCAGTTACTACTTGGTTATGATTAGTAATGGTGTTTGTAAGAGCACCGAACGGAAGGGAGGTCCTTCCATAGTGCACTGGCCCCCTAACTTCAGCAATGAGCTAATGGTCCGCAGAGTCCCACAGCTATAGTCATCACTTCCCCAGGAATTCCTGTTGCAGGCTTCTCTCCGTGAAGACCACAAACAGGAAATGAAGGAGTAGGAGTTGCCTGACATCCTGGAAACTAGGTTCCTAAGAAGTACAGGTGAGAGGAAGTAGGACAGAGAAAGGCTTTTAGAAAAATAACATTGAGAACATAAACTGGCTATAGAACTAGTTATAACCACAAGGCCAGAAGACTCAGGCTGAGCTACAAAGCAACTCCACCCAACTTTATTTCTCACTCATTCACTCAGGTTGGTAACACTACTTGCTTTGCCCACCAGCCTACAGGGAACACCTTTCATAATATTATTGCTACACTTCCTTTGAGTAAGCTAAATACCTTAGAGTATGACTAAAAGAGAAAGGTGGGAAAAAGTGGAAACATCTTGAAAAACCTATGGATCTGACTCCACTAATTAAATATGCTGTTCATCCAACATCTCTAAAGTGAAATCACTGTTGTACATATAACACATGAGCACACAATCACCATAGGAAGTTTTAAAAAGTCAGGTGTGAAGGCTGAAACAGGAGGATCGTGGGTTCAAAGCCAGCCTCAGCAGCAAATTAGCTGAGACCCTGTCTCTAAATAAATAACAAAATAGGCCTGTGGATGTGGCTCAGTAGTTGAGTGCCCCTGAGTTCAATCCCTGGTACCAAAAAAGAAAAAAAGTCAGGTGTGGCTGAGGATATACTCAGTGACAGAATGTTTGTAAAGCATGTGCAAGGTCCTGGGTTCAATCCCCAGTATCACAAAATGTTTTTTTTTTTTTTTAATTAAAAAAATCGATAGACTCTAGCACAGTTACAGTTTTCTCTAAAGAAATAGGGTCTGTGAAGAAACTTGATTTCCCACGCATTTTTGAAAAATTAATATACTTGGACAGGCGTTATAGTGCATGCCTATAATCTCAGCTACTTGGGAGGCTAAGGCAGGAGGATTGCAAGTTCAAGACCAGCCTCAGAAACTTAGAGGACACTGTCTCACTGTCTCAAAATAAAAAGGGCTGCGAATATGTAGCTCAGTGCTATAGTGCCTCTGAGTTCAATCTGCAGGACCAAATTAAAAAAAAAAAAAAAGAAGAAAGAAAAAAAAATTAAGATACTTAATAATATCCTTAGGAAATAACAGTAAACTTTCTGTGAGAGTAACAACTGTGGGATCACCAAGTTCACTTCAATATATATACAAACTCTGATTCTGGGAAGAAGAGAAATCAAGAGGGTCCTATGGTGAGCTAATAAACAGCATGCTAACCGAACAGCAGTTATCCCTGCCCAAAAGTAACCATATTTCTATCACTGCTCTCTTGGCTCAAATATATACCCACTTGCTAAATTCTGTAGAACTACATCATCATGGACATGCAAACTGTAAGGAGGGATGGGAAAAAATAAACCTGAAGGAAAAGAACAAAGCCAGACAGAATCCCAAAGCTATAAGAATCAGGTGCTAAGAACTGGGAAGAAGGGGAAGTCTGAAGGAGTAGCAGAAAAACAGTGTTAGAATTCTATCTGGGAACTTGACAAAACTTTTGGTGGTTCAGATAATAGTCATTGAGTTTCTCAAAGATACTTTCCCAGCACACCCAGGACGGTGACTCAATTAAGGAGAGTTAAGAGGAGATTTGCTTCTGAGATTTGAGTAAGTAAGGATTACAAGTACTGCCCCAAGCAAGAACCCAGCAAAGGTGTGTCAGCAAAAGAATAGGACAGGTTTACATAAAGAACAATGAACTAGGTCTGGGGAAAAGCATCAAAAATAAGGGACTAGGAACAAAAGCTCTTTTCCTTTGGGGGGGGGGTCCTATTAAGAGAAAAATCAAACATCTGAAAAAGAGAATAATAAAGTCCCATGTACCTATTATTTAGCTTCAATAATTAACAATTTATGGTCAATTCTGTTTCACCTAAGCCCCTACCCAAACATCATATTCCACCTATAATTACTTTAGCATGCATCTCTCTATAAGATAATGATTTTTAGAATTAAATACCATTATCACATCAATTTTCAGCAGTCTGAAATGTCAAGTGTTTTATACAGTTAATGTGAATCAATATCTAAATAAGGTTCATATGTAGCACTGGTTAACATTTTAAAATTCTCCCTTGATCTGTATGTTGTCCTCCATCATATTTTTTCCCTTGAAGTGTATCTGCTAAAGAAATCAGGACACTGATCATCAGTGAAAAGGAACACTACTGGTAAAGTGGCATGACACAGCTCGCAGAAGCAGGCTTCTCCAAACACGGTGCCTTCTTGCCACACCCTAGATTCTGAGCCCCACAGATTTGGACTTAAGGGGTGTTGTTTATTTGCTATGAGAGATTAACAAGTAAAGGACATATTAATTCTGCCCTTCATATTTCTTAAATAAAAAACTAATACTATAAAGTATTACAGAAACATTTTAAGCATGAATAAAACAGAATGAGGAAGGCAAAGTACTCTTGTGGTTTTTTTTTTTTTAAGGTTCTGCAGAGTAATTTTAATCTTTGCTGTCTCATCCATGCCTATCTAAATACTGAGTAAATTGCAGATTTCTAAGCCATTCTCTAGACAAAGGAGTCCAGAAATACCCTCCATTTTATTCAAGGTCAGGGAAGGGAAGTAATAAGGTAAAAGCAAAACAAAGAGAACAGATGGAATAAACACCCAGCCCCCAGTCAGTCTGCAGAGGCAGCTGCTGGTTTTTGTCATACTGCCGTGGTTTTTTTTTTTTTTTTCCCCTTCTTTGTTCCCGAGGTGGAAGCCAGGAAAGGGTGGGGAAAGGGGGGAGGATGGGTGGGGATGAGGGCAGCATCGTCATCACAGTTACTGAAAGTCACCTGATTTTCTCCTCCAATCCCTAGTCTCTGACCTCACAATCTGGAATCTGAGCCAAAATAGCTCAACTGCGCTCACTCCGTGGCTAAAAAGAAGAATGCAAGCAGGACAGGAAAATGGGGACATTGTTTTTGGAAGGATTTTTGCAGTTTTACTTGCCAAACATACACACACACACACACACCCCTCTAATCTGATACAAAATCACTAACTTTTAGGAAAGAATTGGTGTTACTGTAGAATCAGTTCCTTCCCATCTTGCAGAAATGGGGCTACAATCTCCTTTTCTTAATTAACTGGGGCTCCTTTGCCCATGGGAGCTTAAAGATAAAGTTTTTATATTGAAATTTGATTTTTTTCAAAGAGAAATTATTACAGAAGGCTTGGATGACAGAGAGTGAAGTAGAGGATACTGTTACCTGCTCTGTCAAATTGGTTCCTAATACTGTGCACTGTAGACAATAATATATTAACTCCAAGTACTTCTAGAAACCCCTTCTCCAAGCATCTGGACACCAGCAAATTTCCTTTTGAATTCTTTTGCCATTCTCATTATTAATATAATCATCTTATAGAAAAATAGAAGGAAAAATATACCTCTAACAAAATCTATAGTTTTCTAGTATATGTTCTTCTACTCTTACCACTCCTGCATTTTTTTTCCTATAAAACACAACTGGAATGAGTGTTTAAAATTTGCTTCCTGGTTCCTTACCCTCAAACATCAATCGTAACAGTAATTTTTCTATTTAGACACACCAGCTATGGTCAAGAGTTCTAAAACTGGGCCAGCTACAGGACATTAAATTCTAGAGCAATTAATCTCCGGAATAAAAACAGATGGAAACAAGACAAAAATATGGTATACCATCCCTTTCCTTTGAAGACTATAGTCCTTAAGGAGGAGTGCTCCTATACAGTGATACAAAGCTCTGCTATAGTTCCACAGTATGATACTAGGAGCTAGGTCTGGAAGGTCCCTTTGCAAAACTTTTTAGTTTCTCTTCTCCAAACCATAATGGCTATAAGGCTCTAGTATGAATTATCATACATTTATAGAGTTGGCATGGCATGAGTAACTGTTTAGTCCATCATTACATAAGAATTTGCAAAAAAAAAAAACACAAAAGGACATGTATGCAAGCTAAGATGAAGTCAAAGTGATTGGATTAATGTGCCTACTATTTTTTAAAAAATTATTTTGTTACCATATTTTTGTTGTTGTATTTATTATAAAACTAATGCATGCTTTTTGAAAACAGATTTTTTTTTTTTTAATGAGAAAGATCTCTCCACGAAGAACTTCAGGATATAGAAGCAAAGTATAGAACAGTGTAGATAGCATGTTACCTTTTGGTAAAGACAGGGAGGACAAGAATCTGTATCAGTATTTGCTTATAATTGAATCACATTTTTAAAATCCTGAAAGGATAATCAAGAAACTTGATTAAGAATGGTGACCTCCAGAGGGTGGGTGAGGGAGAATGATGGAATAGATAAAGAGTAAGGTGGGAATGAGACATTTTTATACTGACTATTGAAATACCTGTGTTACCTTCACAGAAAAACAGATTAAAGAGAAGCAAAAATAAAAGAGAGAGAGAAAACATTCCATGGTGGAAACAACCTTAATACTCCTTGCTGGGAGACCTGTTCAGCATCAGCAAAAGTCACTTCAGATCCAACAATTCCTCAAGAGTGGAAGGTTAAGGAATACTCAGAACAGTTCACTCTCCTTGGGGAGGCAGCTCTGGACTCCAGCAGGTATCAAGAGAGCACTGGATCATTCTTCTACTCATCCAAAGCCTAGTTCTGCTCTAACACTTTCTGGAGAACCCCCTTCCTCCTCTTAAATACTTCTCTGATCTCCAACTCCAGGTCTTCATGGCAAGAGAACAATGAAACTTGAGTAAGAGTTGTTTGCAGAGCTGTGGCTCTGTCCAGTCTGATTCAACCTCCTCCTGTTTCTCACAACTCCATCTTTGTTTTACAAGCCAAAATCTAATGTGTCACTCTGCCTGCCATCTATCCTCTCCAGTATAGTCAATCTCTAAATATCCAGTGGATATTTCATTGATTCCAAATATCTTCTTCAAAACATTATTCTAAGATGGCTTTTAAGATCTGGCTGGGAAGTTAGTGAGAAAAGAATTCTGTAAAAACAAGTACCTCTGACAGTTCTCCAGAATGCTAGCAGTTAATAGAAAATGTTACATTGTTTCCTAATTGATCTCAAATGACCTTTATAAGAATAAGGATAGGGCTGGGGCTATATAGCTCAATGATAGAATTCTTGCCTGACAAATGCAAGGCTCAGAGTTCAACCCCCAGCACCAGTCACTTCCCCCCAAAAAAGGATAGCACATATCTACTCTGATAAAGACATAGAAATGCTATTAAGAGAAAAAGTAGAAAGCAATCTGTAGCCTATGGCAAAGAGTCAGAAAACAGAAAAAGAGGTAATTAAACGAAGGATCAAGGCATATTTGCTTATCTATAGCAAAATTACATGGGGTGCTTGTATTCTTTGGAAGGTGGAGTCCAGAAATTTATATTTCTAACTTGTTCCTCATGTAATCCTTATGCACAGTAAAGACTGGGAATTACTAGTACAAACAGACATTCAAGTTAATGCAATACTGATCCTAGATGGTTTCAATATCTAAAAGGATATTTTGTCAGAAACTAAATCTGGAATCTGCAGATCATGGGAGATAGCACCCTGGGTTTAAAAAATAAAGTTTCAGTTTCTGTATATCTATAATATACAATGCAGGTACAAACCAAACTGTGGCTGGTTAGAAAGAGCCTCTAAATGGCATTATCTTGAGACAGTGAGGAGCTAACAAATTACGATATACAATCAGTGGGTAAGTTCAATTATGTGTTTGATATAGCTCGTCAGCAAAAACTGTAACAGATATGGTATTATGAATGTGTTATAATAAGATCACAAACACATAAATAATGAACTACCAAGGTGGTAAAATACTACCCTTTATTTAAGCACTCTGAAAGTCAGGCTATGATTTCATGAAGCTATCAGATTAAAAAAAAATATTCTCCAGCCTCAGGGCCCCCAAAAGAACACTAATATTGTACCCATAAAAAAACACTAGCTGCAAAAAAAAACAAACACAAAAAGTCAACCAAAAAACCTAATTGCACCATAACAAAATTTCTTTGTAAAAATAATAGCTTCCCGCTTTAATTTTACTGTTTATCAGTCCTCCAAATAATTTTCCTGGCAGGTAGAGGGCAGTGTCCTAAACAGTTGTACTTGAAACTAATAGACAGTGCCTCTCTCTAACGTGACTGCATCATTACCCAACGTAACAATGACACATCTAAAATAGAAAAGCTCCATGTGCCATCTGGTGGCGAAAAGGAAAAGAACACACTGCTGCAGATAAATATATCAGATTCCTCCAGTTTAGAAGGAATTAAAGTTTAATTATCTTTATCTGATGACACCTTTCCTTAAATCTCCACTAGTAAGTCTCTAGTGGAAACTACATCAACAGCCATCAAGCAAATGTTTTAAAGTTTTGCCCTAGTGTAAATCTAGATCCCCAAAACACTGCCTGTAAGAAAGCAGCAGCAACTATTGCCTGACCCTCAGTGCACATAGAATGAAAATCTGACCAAAACAAACAAAATAAGAGCCCAGAAAGTTGTAAAAATGAATTTGAGATGGTGAAAAATAATACCAAAGGTAGCTACTGCAAAGAAAAAGGAAAGGGGGTAGGGGGGACCAGTAACAGCATGAGTTCAGAATTGAAAAGTTCTATCCTTAAGTTCCCTTATCTCATTTATAGATGAGGAAAAGTCAAAGAAAACCCTTTGATGCAATTATATTAGTGATGAGACTGAAACAAGATATCATTTTCCCTGATCAGACACTTTGATAAATAATTTCTTATTTTTGGTGGAAGTGTAAATTGGTATAATCCTATATCCAGTGATCAGGGTCCAGAAACTTTACTTTTAAGAAATTACTGTGCACAAACAAAAGTATGCAAAGAAATATGTTTCCTGCAGCATTGCTTATAATTCAAAAAATTGAAAACTTACATTCTCAATGAGGGAGTAGTCATTTAATTTGTATTATTCAGAGAGTGGAATATAACTATCCATCACAAATAATGAAGAAGACAAAATAAAACTTCAAAAAAAGAAATGAAGGGCTGGGACGTAGTTTAGCAGTACAGCACTTGCCTAGCATACACTTTTTTAAAATAAAGTGTATATACCCTCACATTTCTGTAATTTTATATTTTAACTAACTTGATTCATAAATTTTCCAGTAACATTCTGGTTAAAAATTTCCCATATTTTCTCATTTGAACTAAATCTTAACTACTTTTTAGAATGATGTATGCATATAAAATGTATAGTTAACCACAGTCACTTTGGGGAGAGGATAGTTTTTTTTTTTTTATATTTTCAGTATATTCAATACATTAATTAAAATAAAGATATCATGTTAGTCCAGGAACTGCCTTTAGATAGGATGGCAGTTACAGGAAAGACAACAGAGAAACAGGAAAAAGATCTAAAAGTCTCTAGAAGTGCCTCTTCTGATTGCTTCAGTTTTCCCAGTAAAGTACAAATAAAACATTCTCAACTGAGAATAAGGATGAGGGAGATGCTGGGTCTTTGAGGAGAGAAGGTGTTAAGTAATCATTTAAAAGAATGAAGAATTGAATGGATTAGAAATGCTTATATGACTGCCTGGCAATCGAAATTATCAAGGTCCAAGCAACCTCACAAATGGGGCAGAGGAGATCCAGGAGAAAGAATAGACAATGAATTAGGGGGAAAAAAAAAAAGAAGAGCATTTGATATTCTGGAAGAAAGCATATCAAGGAAGACCAGCTGTGTGGTTTTCTCCAGTCACATTCACAGCTTTATAACTACAGGTGTGTATGATGAAATAAAAGAGAAATAATGGAAGAAAATGCCAGGGGAATGATTATTATAATGATTAACCATGGATTTTTAGGTGATGCCACAGTCCAGCTGCAGCAAAATAATCAGGGGGGTGACGAATAACTTGTGTACGTTGATACAGCAGGAGTAGGAGCGGTTTATTGCAGGACAGGAGCAGTATTTATACATTCCACACAGCTTATCTAATTAGCATAAACTAGATACATCAGTCAACCAATCAGGAATCTCCACACTTAATGGCTTGCTTTTGTTACTTCTCAAACCACTCCCTCTGGCATTTTGCCAGGCACCATCCAGACTTGTTTATGAACTCTAACATTCCCCTGGCAAAATGCCAGGTGTTATTTTGACTTGTTTACAGACTCTAACAAGGTGAGAAGAGAGAAGTCATCAAGGAGATGAAGAAGAGATTATAAGTGTCATGGGGCTAAATAATTTTGTGGGTCAAGATACTACAAGAGAACAAGATAAAAATGTAGAACAGGTATGTATAATATGAAATTGAGACTGTAGAAGCGCTGCAGTTATTGGTAATGACTTGGTTCAAGTCTGAATCCTGAACCAAGATAGTTATGAAAGAGCAACAGACAGTCAGGTAAACCTACCTGTTGCTGCCAACAGTTTTCACTTCTGAGACAACAGCACAAACCTTAGGATCTGGAAACAGTCAAATGCTAACTAGAATATTTGTTCTTTTTAATGAAATTCTCAACTTTTTTTGGCCAAGATCTTATGTTTTAGCCAGAGTTTTTCTTCCTAAATTACTGTCATCAAACACTTAGAGAACTGTTTCTCATGCTCACAGTTCCCAAAATGTATTTCATGCTCCATATTGTCCATTTTACACCTACTAAGAGAGGACCTTTGAATCTTATGAGTTAAAAAGGTTTTAAAAGGAAGGAATACTTCCTCTTATGAAAAACAATCTCTATACTTAGGCCATTAGTTATCACTCACCCTGTTATGGTTCAAAAGAAAAAGACAGAGAAAGAAGGAAAGCAGAAAGAAAATTTATCTTGTACATTCAAATAATGACCTGCCCGAGGTTATAACAATGATGAAAATGCTCCCTTGGAGAAGATGAAAATAAAATTTAACTACTAGATATGTTTCCAAGGAATTCAAAAGCAAAGTCAACAAGTCCGTCATATAAGATTCCTTGCTGTCACAGGAAAGTGATAAAGTGAGAATGACTATAAGTTTTATGGTGCTGTCTATCAAATCTGAATTTACTATATTCCCCAGAAGGGAATAAATTACATAAGTAACTAAATTCCTGACTTATAGAAGTTAAAGAGTTCAGAAATACAAGACTAATTCTCAAGAGAAAAATAATGTGTAAGAGAACTTGTTATAAATTCTAGGACCAGTTCTGTCTCTTAACTCTTCTTTTAGTAAGAAACCTTATTGAAGCCGTGTCTGGAGGCACCTTTGACCACAGGAGGTAGATATACAGAGTGAGGTAGTTGTTTCTTCAATATCCACTCTTAGAAAAGCCAGTAGGTATATGGGAGATTTTAGGTACCAATAAAACATATGGGGGATAACAGGCATATTTAAAAAATAGCAGAAAATTGTGTTTAGCAAGCAAGTGAGGAAATAATGCAATTATGATGAAAACAAGTGTCTCAATAACTTCCCCATTAACACTGGCAGCTATACACTGGGCTGAAATTACCTAAGCAGTGCTTCTACTGTACTAGATACGCATGTTTTACTTTCTTCAAGTTTTAGGCTAGTTTTGCTAGAGCTGAATACACTATAAGTAGAATATACTCTTCTCTTCTATAACCCTAACTATCCAGGATCTGGTTTACTTGCCCTAATTTAATTTGTTTCCTTTTTTCTATTCTTAAGTCATTGCCAATTCAAGGACATCTGTGCTTACAGGAATTAAGTGGCTGGTGAAAGCTTTTGCAGCTCTTGTCTGGATCTAGCCTTTCAAAGGCTCCTAGGACAAGTACATACACTTCTGGAAAGCAGAACCCTAGGAAAAATCTTTGGAGTCAGTCTAGAGTCTGAACCCTGGCTCTGGTACTTACTATATGGTCTTGAAAAATACGTTTAACCCATGTCTCTGCTACTTCATCTGAAAGCTGAAATATCTGCAGTGTAATAATGAGAGTTAACCTATCATTATTTTTTCATCAATGTTAAAACTGCAAATGAGAGACTTGGTAACTGACACTGGTTTCAATATTAAAACTAAACTGGGGCCTGGGGTGCAGTGCAATAGTAGGGGGAATGCTTAGCTCGGGCAAGGCCTTGGGTTTCATCTTCAGCACCACCAAAAATTAAAATGAAATTAAAAAAAAAAAAAAAAGAAGAAGAAAAAGAAAAGGAAGAGAAAAGAAACCTAAACTAGTTCAGTATTTAAGAATGACTTTTAAAATGAAGTAAAAGGTTTTTTTCTGAAATACTTATACTAGAGACACATAAAGTAATGAAAGCAAAGTAAACCTTGTTGTCACATTAAGGAGCTCTGATTCCTTTAAGTCTTTACTTTGCAAGTTTTGAGAACCTGAAATTTCTTTCCTGGCAAACATTTAAACTCTAAGAAACCCAAAGTCTTTTTTTCTAAAATGTTATTTTTCGGGCAAATTGTAAGGAAGGGAGTAACCTGGGAATCATTTGTGTTTGCATGCCTTAGCACCAAAACTCAAGAAAACAGGGGAAATTAGTTATCACAATCACAACAAGTATGATATGAGGCTCTAGATCCACATGCAGCACCTCCATATTCCACTTTACACCCATGCATAAATCAAAGCACCCATTTTGTCCTCAAGAGGGACATTAAAACAAAACCTAACATTCAAATACTTCTTCCATCATTACAGACTTATGAAATAAATAAAAGGAAAAGTAGAGAAACATAGAAGAAAAAGATAGATAACATGGAGTCAATAAAAGACTGAAAATCCAAAGAAATAATTTTTTAAAAGGGGAAGAAATGATTAAGAACATTCATAGCTACATGGCTGATAAAAAGAAGAAATGTTTTACTGCATTCAAGTATTGCAAATAACTGTTAAGAAGTGGGCAAACAATAAGCACTAATGACAGAAAAAAAATCTATCCCAGAATTTTTTAAAATTTATCATTTATGGAAAACTGCTCAAGATTTAGTAATTTTCAAGAACACCTTCTCAAATGCTTCCTACTGAAAAGACTGGGAAATTAAAACAGTATGCCAGAGTAACACCTGAAAGTTGTAACTTCAATTAAAGAGATTTATAAAGACCAGCTAGAAATTTCCTTCATCAAAATAGTAGCAATTCATTAATGGTAATTATTATTACATGAAAAATTGATACCACTACTAAACTAAACTAAGTGGACTAATTTATACTTATTCTTTAAAAAAGAATGAATGATAAAGAATGCTGGGTGAGGTGGTGCATGACTATTACCCAATGCCTCGGGAGGTTGAGACAGGAGGATTGCAAGTTCAAAGCCAGCCTTAGCAAAAAGCAAGGCACTAAGAACTCAGTGAGACCCTGTCTCTAAATAAAATACAAAATAGGGCTGGGGATGTGGCTCAGTAGTCATGTGCCTCTGAATTCAATACCCAGTAACTGACCCCCACCACCCCTGTCAAAAAAAAAAAAAAAAAAAACAAAGAATGGATGATAAGATAGAAATTTCTTTTTTTTTTTTTTTTCAGAGTAGAAATTAGAAGTTTATTAAAGGACAGCAGAAAAGACTTCTCCCGGAGGAAGAAGGGGACCCAAGAGGTGGAATCCCAAGATAGAAATTTCTAAAAATACTTTTTTTCTTTTTAAAGCCAAAGCTGCTAGGAAATTTCAATGAATAGAAAGTATTTTCCTAGGCAGAAGCTGGAGGCTAATGGAGTACTAAAGAGTTTGGGTTATGTTTTTGAAAATAACAAAAGATGAGAGGTCTTGTTTGTTCAAATACATATCAATTCATAATGAAATTAATGTCAAAGATGACCAATAAACTGCAGAAACCCCAATTAAAATCAATAAGAATACAAACGTACAAAATAAAAGAAAGATGGAGACAAAAAAGGGGTCCAGTTATTGTGTATTTGCAGTGGCTCTCAGAGTACAAGAAAGGGATAAATTCTAAACACCAACACAAGGATAAAAAAATCATTTGATTTTGACTTTTACTGTCAACTACTCTTTGTTAATAAATTAGAGCAGTATAAGTGGTCACCACCATGTTTTTTTAACTAAGAGCGTAGAAGTAATTTCCTAAGGCTAGACTTTGGCACGGAAGGTGATAAATGTCAGAAGAAATGGCCACTTTGCCTTGAATGATAGGAAAAAGGATAGGCTTGAACATTGTGATCTTTCACTTCTAGACAGAAACACACATATAACTGGGAGTGACCAAAGGTGCCTAGCACTCTGTTAGGTTCCTTATTAGAACAAAGTGCAACCTGGTTCCTAACTAAAAATAATAATTGTTTTTAAAAATGCTACTTACTGGGATAGAAGGAAACAGGGAAAAGAAATATGCCAAAGTTGCTCTTAATTTTCATCACTAGTGTCATGATTAACCTTCAAGTAAATAATAATGCTAACTGATGAGGGAAATACAAAATTATTAGTCTGTAATTGTGATACATGACAAAATCTTTCAAATATTGGGTCTCTCAGGAAATGAGAAGTGTCCCATCACAAAGCAGAACAAAATCACAAGAATTCGAAAGTGAAGATAACAAAGTGGATCAGTTCTTCTAAAATGAAAGAAGGAATCTGAGGCAAGAGGATCACAAGTTCAAAGCCAACCTCAGTCACTCAGCAATGCCTTGAGTAACTTAGCGAGACCCTGTCTCAAAAAAATAAAAGGGTTGGAGATGTGGCTCAGTGGTTAACCACTGGGTTCAATCCCTGGTACCAAAAAATAAATAAAAGTAGAGGGAAGACATGAAGGTAAAAACCATGGACTATAAGTCAATGGGAAAGCTGTCTATATATGCTACAGAATAGAGGCTATACACATCTACCTGTCTCATAAGGCTTCACTGCAGTTTAAATGGGGTAGTAAAAGTGTTAAAGCACGTTGAAAACTGTAAAATGCAACATATATGTAAGGTAATGGTGATAATACTTACTTAAACTGTCCCTCACCTTCCAAAGAAAGAACAGTATGTGAGAGCTTTAACTTAAAAAACTTTTTTCCCTAGAGTCAACACCATAGCTACTGGTATTTTGGAACTCTAGGGGAAAAAAAAAAAATCTAGCAAAAAAGAAATTAAGTCTTAATCTTTGATATCAGTTTTTGTAGTTATAGATGGACAGCAAGACTTTATTTTATTTGTTTATTTTTATGTGGTGCTGAGGTTCGAATCCAGTGCCTCACACATGCTAGGCAAGCACTCTTCCACTGAGCTACAGTCCCAGCCCTGGAATCAGTTTTTTAAAGAGAAAAATCTGTTACATTTGTTTCATCTTTTCTCTCTAATATTCAAGAGACCCAAATAAAAGGCTCTTTTGTATTCTTACCTTTGGAAGCTACAGGAGCGAACGGTGAAGAAGGAGTAAGCATCAACGGTGAAGAAGGAGTAAGCATCAGATATTGGAAAAAAAATAGAAAGAGATTACACATTGTGTTTTATTATCATAGACTATTGCTCAGCCACCCAACCTGTTAAAACTCTTGCCAATCCTTACTTGATTAAGTACTCAAGTATGGAAATGGCACCATAAGGCAGTACAACAGTTCATTCAAGAGTACCATCAAAACAGGCCCAAACTGAGCTTCTGAAAGCTTAATCTTATATTCCCACAAGTTATACTGACACAGAATGCCTACACGCAACAGGTTTCTTTCCCCAATCCAGTAAACACATACTACAAACACATCTTATTTTGTTCTGATTAGGAAAACCCATCTCTCTTCTACCCAACACTCTCTTTCCCCTCTAACCCAGGGAAGGGAAGAGAATGAGGAATCTAGGAAGAGAATGGGAAATTTAACTTAAGTGACACCTAAGCACTATACTAGACCTTGACATTAAAGAGGAAGGTACTCACTCTTGGTCTGGGCAGAGAAGGTAAGAGTAAGTTTGGCGAAAAGTTCATTGTTCTCAAAGCGGTCCTCCTTCACCTTTGTCCAGAAGCAGTCCTGGGAAAGGTCCTCAGCCACAAACTGTGGGGATACAGGCAGGGAGGGGTTAAAGAGTTACTAATCTGAGGCCTAAACTTTCCATCCTAGAAAACTAATGAAGATGCAAAAGAAGCATCTGGCCGGTTATCAACAACCTTTTACTCCAATAAGACTAACCTAAAACACAGATAACAGCTGTAATCTGTGGTGGGATCAGATGATGTTTCTAGTTTGTTCACTGGTGATTATTCAAGAACTAGATTCGGTTATGCTACTCCTCCTCCTTCTTATCCCAAATCTTCAAGTTCAGAAGTACTCTATATTTTTATAATCCATTTGCCTAACTTCATTTTAACTTAGTTTCTGGGAGAAAAAGGCTAACTTAAAAATCATAGGAATCTCAAACACATTATGAGCCATGTTTGCATGGTCTGTGTATAACTCTTTTCTTGGGAGTGGGAGTGAAACAGCACAATTTCAGTCATTTGCAGACTGGTGAAATTACTAGTGTCTACTGTCCAACTGTCACGGTACTCATATCCTCAAAGAAAAGGCAAAACAAAAAAAAATTGTTTTTAGCTTAAGAATAAGTTTAGTTAGGATAAATTCAGAGTACAAAGCTCATAGAGCTTTCCAGGATAATGTCTGAAATATAGGACATGTTGAATAAACATAAGCAGAAGTGGAACTTGAAGGTGGATAAATGAGAGCCATGAGGAAGGGAAGCCTACCCATGCACAAAATACAAAGCAGGAAATTGAAATGATTTTGGTACTGGGGATTGAACCTAGGGGCCCTTTACCGAGGAGCTACATCCCTAGCCCTTATAATTTATTTTGAGACAGGATTTTTCTAAATTGCTGAGGTTGCCCTTGAATTTGCCATTCTCTATTCTTCTGCCTCATCCTTCCAAGCTGCTGAGATTATAAGTATTGTAAGGGTAAAAGAAACTGAAGTTAAAGCATAAAAGTTAAAGGGTAAAAGACCGGGTGTTGTAAAGTTTCTAAGCTGCAAGGTCTGAGTTAAAATGTAAAGGATTAGGTATTGTTAGATTTCTATGCTACCTGCAAAACCTGAAATTTCTGTAGCTGTTAAGACAATGCTTGGAACTGCCCAGTAAATATTTCCCCTGACTACTTGGTTGTTTAATACCTGAAGGGCTCTGTGTAACTGGTCACGTAGTCATTTAGGCCCTAAACCAATCAGTTTGAATGTGTACTCTCCTTAGGAATGACCTATCACTCCAGCCTGACCTGTTCCCGCCAATGAATGAACTAATCATGTTTAGGAGTTGTTGTTCAATTTTCCCGCGCCTCATGATGATTTGTTCTGATGTATACAAAGCCCTCCGCCCTCCCCAAAAAGTGTACTTAAGCAGTGCTTAGCCCCTGCTCGGGGCTCTGGGCTGCTTTCCCTTCTTGAGTGGGCACGGAGCCCCAGCATGCTGGTTCAATAAATCCCCTTCTGCCAGTTGCATGAGTGGTCACTTGGTGGTCTCTTTCTCCGACGTTTCGTGGGACCCTTACAGTATGTACCACTACACCCAGCCCTGAAGTGATTTCTTAAGATCAGATGAATTGGATATGGTGGCTATAAGGAGCACCTGCCATAGACATGCTGGAACTCACTAAGTTGCTGGCCATAAGGAACAGCAGCCATTGAACTGCTTAGTCATGTCTGCTTGCAATTGATAAAGAGCTTTAAGGGGCACTAGCCATAGGCATGCTTAGCAATGACTGGTTATAATTGATAGGGAGTATAGCTCTATGCACATGCACAAAGAACATACTCAGTTGTAATTACATCACCTCACTGGACATAACCAATGGACATTGATTTTCAGTGGGTGTAACCAATCACCAAAGTACACCACCAATTTAGAACTGTATTTAAATGGCTTATCCTGTCACATTGAAGAATTTTGCTCCTGGGACATTGCCTTGCAGTCTGTGCCTGAAATGACTCCACTATTCCCCAATGTCCAGCCCCTGGCTGGAGAGAAGCATGATACAAGCACAACATCTGCTCTTTGGCTAAGAGAAGTTGTGTGGTTTCAGAGGTATTTTGGAGCTCGTGGTTGCCCTAGGATTGTGTGATTTGCTTATAGTATTTAATTAGTTTGCACTGAATGCTAGATGGGGTGCTCCAGCACACCCAACACTGTTTACATTAATTGTTTATATTTGATGATTGGTGTGATCGAATATATGCTTGCATTTAAAGACAATCTGCCTCTGAGTAATTATTAATAGCGCCGCTTGCCACAAAGTGGCACACACCTGTGATCCCAGCAACTTGGGAGGCTGAGACAGGAGAATCACAAGTTCAAGGCAAGCTTCAGTAACTCAATGGGGCACTAAGGAACTCAGTGAGACCCTGTATCAACATAAAAAATATAAAAAAGGGCTAGGGATGTGGCTCAGTGGTTAAGTGCCCTTGGGTTCAATCCCTGATATCAAAAAAATTAAAAAATTTTTAAAAATTTACGGATGAAATGAATAGAAACTCTCACCTTAGACCAGTTAGGCCTCCGGAGCTGCACCTCTGGCTTATAAATCTTTTTGGGAGTTAATCCAAATGGCAGAACTGGGGCTGCTGGTACCCCAAATCCAAAGGGGGGAGGCGGAGGCAAACCCATTCCAGGTGGAGGCGGAGGAATGCCAGGGCCACCAGGAAATGGAGGTGGTGGAGGGATTCCAGGACCACCAGGAAGAGGAGGAGGGGGAGGTGGCATTCCTGGTCCTCCAGGCAAGGGAGGAGGTGGGGGGATGCAAGCACCCCCAGGTAAGGGAGGTGGTGGAGGGATGCTAGTACTTCCAGGCAATGGAGGTGGTGGGGGAATGCCAGCACCTCCAGGCAAGGGAGGTGGAGGGGGGATGCCAGCACCTCCAGGCAAGGGAGGTGGAGGGGGGATGCCAGCACCTCCAGGCAAAGGAGGGGGAGGAGGGATGCCAGTACCTGCAGGCAAAGGAGGGGGTGGAGGGATGCAGACAACTCCAGGCAAAGGAGGAGCAGGTGGAGGTGGAGGAGGAAAAATGGAAGCACCTCCAGGAAGAGGAGGTGGGGGTGGTATACTAACCCCTCCTGATAAAGGAGGGGCTGGAGGTGGAATAACCGTGCCAGAGTCACCAGGTAGAGGAGGGGCAGGAGGAACAGTGGCACTACTAGGAACAGAAGGAGCTATAACAACAACTGAGGCAGAGAGAGAAGCCATTTCTTTCTTGGCATCTTCCAGTTCTTTTGACAGCTTGGCAACCTACAGAAACAACACTTATAAGAATACTTGTCACCCCATTTCAGGGACTGGGGGGGGGGGGGGACGACACCTAAGAAACTACTTAACCCAAATTTCTCATTTTACTTATGGAAGGACTGGGAGGAGTTCAACAGTCTACATGATTTGCCTAAAGTTACACAGCCATTTAGTGACAAAGCCAAACCCAGAACTCAAGTCATGTTCTTAGCTGAGTATGCTTTGTAGTAAAAAACACAACTTCAACTCTTAGTTTAACTCTGATTATAAAATGCAGAGGTCAAGCAAATAAAATATTATAAAATATTCTAGTTATATCCAAGGTGCTATAAGGCAATTATAGAACTACATAAGTGATCAAATAATCAGATATTACAGATCACTTAAATATTTATAAAACTACAGTGAGGATAACTCTGTCCACTGATGATTAAAATAAGGGAAAACTAACAAAGAGTTTAATTTTTACTCCTAAAAATTTATTAGAAGTCTATTACCTTTATTTATGGGTAGAATTGTGTAAATCATTTTATTCTTGGTTTTTCTATGTTTTCTAAATGTTTTGTTGTATATATTATTTACTACCCAAACAAAACTAAAAGCAGTAAATGATTTTTAAGATATGCACCATTTAACTACATTATCTATTAGCTGCCACCTCCCTAGGAGTGAGATGACTGGCTCCTGTCCCAAGACGTGAGCTGATAGCAGTAACAGTCCTTCTTTGCTCAGAAGTTACCTCTCCTGTGAGCTGGGACACCTCTGCTTCAAGGTCTTCTTTCTCTATAGCAATTTGTTGCTTTTCAGAATCCAGTGCATCCTTTTCTCCCTGAAGATCCTGAAGTTTCTGCTCGAAGTCACTTTCCATCTTTTTCATTTCTACTTGTAGCTCATGTCGGGCTGTTAACTCTGAGTCCAGCTAATGAAGAAAGCAATTAGGTTCGCAATTAGGCTCCCCAAAAACTCTTCATCCAATTAAGAAGCCCATGTGTTATTCCCCATAAATTGGTATTTTGTGCCAGTACTTGCTCTGCAGAGTTCACTAACCCTATATATCAGGCAATGTATGGGGGGAAAAAGCACTATAATTTTGACCTTAAAGTCAAGGATAAAAGACAGGAGAACTAAAGATCCTTTAATAGTCTTCCTACTTTCACAGTTTAACAAAACAAAACCCTGGGTTGGGGTTGTGGCTCAGTGGTAAAGCGATCGCGATCGCCTTGCTTGTGTGAGGCCCTGGGTTCGATCCTCAGCACCAAATAAAAATAAATAAAATAAAGGTATTGTGTCCAACTACAACTAAAAAACGAATATTAAAAAAAAAAAAAAAAAAAAAGATTGTATTTAGAAAAAACACAAAACAAAACCTTTAAGATTTGAAAGATCTTTAACCAACCTACTAGCAAGGGGTCTCCTGGATTCCATAGTCACTAGAATATAAAAATCTATCAACTATAATAGGAGTCCTTAACAATCAAAGAGAAAAAGAGAACTCAAACATATTCCAGTTCCTATTATTCTAGGGATAAGAGACCTGAGATGCCAAACAAATCTGAAAGTGCCATCACTATTATTCCAGAGTATCATCTATCGTTCCTGTCCTTCAAGGGCTGTGCAAGCTCACCTTCAGCTCCTCGTGTTCACATCCATTAACCCTTTCTCCAATGACTAACCTATACTGAAAAGATGTAACCTAAAGACTATTAGATGCTGAGTATTTTCAAATATGAACAAAAATTGTCTTGCATGTTAGAAAAATAATAACCCTCATTTAAAGAAAGATATACTTTAAAGAGGATAAAAACAATTTGGAGGTGGGGGCATAAAGCTAGAGATCAAACTCAGGACCTTATGAGTGCTAGGCAGGTAGTCTACCACTGATCCCACAAACGCACCTTTTTTTCCAGCTCTGTAGCTTTGGCTTCAGATTTCTCCACTTTTGTTTTATCAATCATTTGATCTGGGGGGGAAAAAGTCAGTAAATGAAGTTCCCAGTTCTCTTGGTTTCCTTCTCATTCCTAAGCCTTTTAATACACCAAAGAGCAGTCTTCTGTCCATTTGGTTATCTGTTATTATCCTTACTGTTCGGCACTAGACCAAGAAATAGGACTTTTAGATAAGTTCAACCTATAATTTCTCAATGCAAAGCAAGGCTAACATGCTGGGTGGCATGAAGAATGCCTGAATTATATTTATGAAACTCTGAAACCGGCAAGTATCACAGATGATAGGTGAAGTCCCTACAAAAAAGTGATGTATGAGAAAGGGCAGGATGTTAGATTTATTGTAGAAATATGTTAAACATAAGGACTGTACATTCCTAACAAAGATGTTGGTTATGACCTAAGAAAGGACAAAAATGGAAATATCTGAGGAACAGAAAGATTTCTTCTCTGAAATTATCATTGACAGAAAGATGCAAAATGAAAAGTAAAAGCAATGGATGCTTTAAGGAACTGGATAGAAGAGTATACTTAACCAATCAATCCCTCGATATCAATCTGGAGGTGCCGGCATTTGAAATCAGGATCAGCTCCATTCTTATGAAGAACTATCTGGGAGATACATTCTTCAATCAACTTATAGTATTGTGGTCTACAGAAGAATCAGAACAGACAGAGTTATCAAATGGAAGTCAAAGGATAATTTTCAGAAGTATTCAGGATCAAGAAAAGTAAACTGACAATAGAAAGACTTAAGGATATGTGTTCTAAAAAAGAACTTTTCGTAAAGTTAATGGAAGCACCTCTGCCGTGCTATAAGAAATCCCCCTTCTTTCATGTCAGCTCCCACCCTTCCTATTCCAGATAATCAACTTCTTATGGGGAGGGGATGTAGCTCAGTGGCAGAGTATGTGTTAGTGTAAAAGTCCTGGAGTCAACCTCTAGCACTGTGGGGGGAAAAAGTTCTTTCCATCTGCCTCCAAGTGCCAATACTTTCCCATTTAAATGTTCAGGCTTGATCCCTCTCTATAATGAACAGTGCTACTGTTGAATTTCCACTTCCAGGTAACAAGAAAGATTTTAAATTACAAACTCCCTTTGTTATTCTCCCCCTATTTACTCCCTTCCAAAAGGAAGGGTATTTTATTTATTTTTTATTGTTTATTTTTCTTCTTTGGTGGGAAAGGTATTTCAATTTATATACTCTGGCCTTTTCCACAGGGATGCCTTTCAGTTGGGTTAAAGGGGTTACTGATGGCTTCATCTGTGACTAATAAACCAGAATCCAGTCTTTCTCTTCTTTTTCCTTTTACAGGACAGTCTTTGAATTTTAGGATTCTGCCCTTTCCATTTAAGCTCATATTCAAAACCTCCCATAGGCACACCATCTTACCTGGCCTCATAGTCATTTCGGACCAACAGCAGGTGCTGAAGAATGGACAGGAAGTGTGGCTCTGCCTTTGAGTCCTTCACTGTGTTTAATAAAATCTGGAAGACTTCGCTAAAGTCAGTGGAAAAGGAACAGGCTAAGGAAAGCAAAAATTTAGAAACTGTATTTGACAGATGGCTTGCTCAGTTTTGGGAGAAACAAAGGAAAAGTAACAAGATGCCACTTCTACTTTAATAATGGCTGTTCCTCCCATTAATATTACCAGAAACTTTAAGTTCCTTTGGTTAAGGATAGTACTTTAAAGGGACTGAGAATTCCTAGTATTTGGCTTAAAGATCAAGCAGTAGACAGAAACTAAAAATACAACCACCTCAAAGTCCCTTGTGGCACATACTAATAGTTAACCAAATTAATCCTTCAGCCCAAACATATCTAAAGTCAGCTCTACATCTCAGTGGGCTAAGCTACCATGTTCTAGGAAGTTTAAAGTGATTTTGATGGCTGTCCATGTTGAATAACGCTCAGACCACCTTTATTGACTTCCCTAGTCTATAATGAAGTAAATACACCCAACAGTAATAAAAAGACACATGCCTTATTTACTGAGAAGACACATCAGCCTCATGCCTTGTACTGAATCATCTCCCAGATCATTCCATATGAGGGTCTATAACTGAATGCAATGAATGTTTCATCTGTCCCAAGATTCTGTCCAGTGAACAAAAGGATATTCCATCTCCATGCGAATGTCATCTAGCCGTCCCTTCAGATCATAGGAATCTTCTTCCCCTTGTTCATCAAACACATTTAGTTGCACTCTCATATCATCATTTTCAATCTCTCGAAGGTCCTGTCAATAACAAAAGTAGAAGTGAGGGAATCCTAAAGTGTCTCATGTGGCTAGAAACCAACACCTTTCAACTTGGTTTTTAAGTTTAAAACCAGTAATCCTGGGAATGACTGAGGCTGTAAGAGCAGGAAGGAACCAGCCCAGACTTTCTAATGAAGTGTTGTCTCTTACCTGCAACACTTGATGCAGCCCTAATCGCATCAATTCACTTCTAATGTGAACTCGGAAGTCAAGTTCTTCAGCTGGAGTGATGAGAGCATTGATCAGCTGTAGGCATCCCACCTTAAAAAAAAAAAAAAAAAAATTCAGTAGCTATGTCAATGGTAACTATTACAGCTCAAGTCTCCATCCTCTTTACATGCACTCCAGGACTCCCAAATAAAACCCAGAAGGTGTTGTACAAAAACTATGGGAACAACCTTTCTACTACAGCAGAAACCTAGTTTGAACACAGGCCTTGAGACCTCAGAAATATAAATGATTCCAAGGATATGACAGTATGTTATTGGAGAACCTTGGTTTTACTAATGTACAAATAGATATCTTGCTTTTTTTCAATCTCACAATGAGGAAAGTTCTTTCTTTGACTTCTTAGAGAAAAGGTTGTATCATTTTCCCTTCAGAACAATTTTTCAAATGTAAAATATATTGTTGGGAAATACTCCACATAATTCTAATCTTGGGCTTAGTTTCAAGGGGTATACCTTGAGTGCAATGGAGGTCCCACTTTTTAATCCATCCAACAGCGGCTGGAAACGTTCCACCTCATCCATCTCAGCTCTTTCTGTCATTGCCTCCAAAACCCTTTCATTCCTGCTCAAGAAAAAGGAAAGGGAGGGTCCTGCCAGGTGCTCTAACACGTTATGGGTAAATAACACAGGGCACAGACCAGTTAGAAAGCATCATTAATGCTTTAAATTTCTCCAATTAATCTCTTGTTACTCCTAGAACAGGAGTCAGAATCTGCTAAAAACTATAAGCCATTTCTTCAGAAAAATCTATTTCCTAAAATCCAATCCTAGACTCCTATCCATGAATACCAAATTAAAGACCCATATTATGAGTTATAAATTGGTTCAACTTTTTGAGAGGCATTTAATAGTACTATATTCAAGGTCTAATGCACACAATGTTTAGCCTACTTCTAAAGGTAAGTTACAACCTATTAGATGTAAACATGAAAACATAAGGATATTTCTTATAGCATAATTTTTAATAGCAAAATTCTTATCTCCTAGACCAACAACCAGAACCTGATTTAGTCCACCTAAAAGTCTAACAATGGGAGTGTTATTAAATAAATTATGGGACATACATGATATGCTAAATGGCCATTAAAGATAATAAGGTAAATCTATAAATACTGACAAAGAAGGATGTCCAAGATCTACTGTTAAATAAATAAAAAGAAACAAGCTGAAAAGAATGATTTAACTTTTGTTAAACCTGTCCTCAAAAAAAAAAAAAATCTATTCTATACATGCAGTTGGTTTTAAAGACATAAACCATCACTCCTCACCTCTTTTGGGGTGGGAGAAGATGATTCAAAATCAAGAAAATGTAATATGCTTGTGCTTTGAAAAACCATTAACAGTGTAATTTCTGTAGAATAGGACTTGGTGGTTGAATGAGGATGTTAAATTTTACTTTATATATTTCTTCATTTGAATTTTTAAGATAATATTGTGCTAATTCTGAATTAACAAAATAGTACATAAAACAGAACAAAACAAAAATGTCCTGGACAAAACAGACATTAATGCAGAGGCAACAGATACCCTGATGACCAATGGCACACTCAGGATAGGAATCTTTCCTAAATACAGATGGACTGAAATGCTTGAACTTATGTTTCAGATTTCAGATTTTTTCAGACTTTGAAATATTTAAGTATATACGAGAGTTATCTTAGGAATGAGATAGATAGAAGTCTAAACACAAAATTTATTTATGCTTCATATATACCTTATACACATAGATGAAGTTAATTTCATAATAATACTTTCAATAATTTTGTGCACAAAATAAAGTTTTATGGTATGAGATTTTCTACTTGGGGATGTCATGATGGTACTCGAAAAAGTTTCAGTTTGGAGCATTTTGGGTATTCAGATTAGGAATGTGCGATCTATATTAAAATTCTTAGCACAGTGGTACATGCCTATAATCCCAGCTACTTAGGAGGCTGAGGTAGGAGGATTACAAATGCAAGGCCAACCTGAGCAATATTAGTAAGGCCTTTTCTCAAAATAAAAAATTTAAAGGGTTGGGGATGTAACGTGTGATATAACACTGCTGGATTTAATCTCTAGTACTGGGAAAAAAGATTCTCAGTGTTTACTTCTGATAAGAAATATGGTCTTGCTGAGTGCAGTGGGGTACACGTATAATCCCAGTGGCTCAGGAGACTGAGGCAGGAGGAATGCAAGTTCAAAGCCAGCTTCAGCAACTCAGTGAGGCCCTAAGCAACTCAGTGAGACCCTGTCTCAAAGTAAAAAAAGTTAAAAAGGGCTAGGGATGTGGCTCAGTGGTTGAGAGCCTCTGGGTTCAACCCCTGGTACCAAAATAAACAAACAAACAAAAGAAATATGGTCTTAGCTAGTATTTAAGATCAAGAGAATATCTAAACAACTCAATTTTCCTCTACACTAAACAGATGATAAAAATGCGAATGGACAAAAGAAGTAACTCTAATCACATACATGTCCTCTGGTTGTGGTAGAATACAAAGAGCAGAAAGCAGTTTAGCTGCATCAATCATCATGTTGGGAACAGCGGGATCCATGGCTCTGACCAGCAGTAAAATTCCTTCTTCTGTCTCCAACATGGTTTTGATTCCAAACTGGTAGGACAAAAACAGAGAAGGAGATTTAAAGATAACAGCATCAGTTAGGCAAGATAGCACATGCCTGTAATCCTACCTGTAATCCCAGAACTCAGGAGACTACTTTACCACTGAGCTATATCCCCATTCTTGAGTATCTCAAACAACAGAAATTTATTGTCTCACAGTTCTGGCTAGAAGTCCGAGATCAGATGTTAGCAGGGTTTGTTTCTTTGAAGACTGAGGGAAAATGTTTCATGCCTTCTCTTGTAGTTTCTGGTAGCTTATTGGAATCTTTGACTTTTGCTAAGTTGCTTAGGGCCTTGCTAAGTTACTAAGGCTGGCTTTGAACTTGCAATCCTTCAGCCTCAGCCTCCTGAGATGCTGGGATTACAGGTGTGTGCCACTATACCTTTATAATGGTGTGCCACCATTCTTTATAATATCCCAATTCAAGAGAATAATTATAGATTACATTCTGAAACAAATTAGAGCTGGGAAAAAAGGTCCATGGAAAATATGTACATGTGGCAATGAATAACAGATTCAGTACTAAAAGGGACAACCTCATTTTTCTACTTCCACTTTGGGGTTTGCCAAGAGAAGAGAACAAATGGAGGTCCAGATGAGGACTGGAACAAGAAGGGGAAAAAAAAATTTTACCTTGTTGTTCATAAAAGCTTTCAAACAGCGAATGATCTCATGTTGGTTTCTGCTATCGTAGCTCCTGTATGTAGAAGACATAATCAGTGAAGTCTCTTTATTCTACATCCCTTTCCCAATTGACTTTTTAACCTTGCAAACAAGGATCTTAGGAATATCTCCAACTAACAGCCAAGTAAAGTCCAGCACATAGCACTTAGCCCAGAAACACTGACAAAAGTAAGTAGATGAAGAGGGATCCCCATCATAAAAGACCTTTGGCTGTAATACAAGAATTTATTATTACATTATAACTTACCCTTTAACTCTTTCTAGGCTTCTAAGTGCTAAATTCTATCAGGATAACATCCTGATGCTTGCCCCACTACTTAAAAGATTTCAGATCTGAGAAGGTACATGTAGGAGGTCCTGGCCCTGTATTATTTTTGTCTCAGAAAGAGTCTAGGAGGTAAAGAGGTCACTTTGGCTCAGTCTGGTTTCCAAGGTAGCCTAACACAGTCCAAGTTATTCCCAAATTATTCCAATCACGAAGACTGTTGTAAAGGTAGTCCCAAGCTGATCAAGTATATTTTAAGACACCATATGGGATATGACCCAGACTAGATCACTCTGGAGAAAATCAGATCCTACTTCCAGACTGAAAAAGGGGGAGATAAGTAATCTTAAGTGTATATATCACACTCATCATGAAATTCCAAGTTCCTCATCCTTTGCCTATAATTATAATCATCATTCATCCACTGGTCACCCCACAACAAAAACCATTCTCAGCTAACAGTATATGCTCCTAGTCTATACATTTAACTGTTATTATTCTACAACCCTATAACCCTCCACCTTGAAGATGCAAAGACCTGGAATTTCTTACCCAGCAGTCTCCTCTTTCTCATCGTGAAGTCGTTTGAGGATGTCTAATAAAGAAGTCAGACCTTCAGCACCAAATGTTTGTACCCAACTATAAAAAAAAGACAGGGACAATGCAATATCAAATCAATAAATAATACTTCTTATTTATGATCAACTCTTTATTCCCAATTCAGATCATCCTTATATTTCCCGACTCTTTTGATCTTCAATCACACCAGTAAACTCTACTGTTGGGTTCCTACTCCTGTTAACTCCTCAGAACCCTCACCTGACAGGGTTGTTGTTGAGAGAGACACGAAGGGATTCCAGGCAGCTAAGCAGAGGCATATCCCGCAAGCCTGATCTCAACTCCTGAATGTACATCATGGCAGATCTAGAGCTCTCCTTTTGGCTCATGCCCTGGATAGGAGGCATTCAGAGAAATTAAGCACTGGACATAGTCATAAACTGGGGGCTAATATTAGTCAATACAGTTTAAATAACATGAGGGGCAGAAATCTATCAGACCACAAATTATGTGAGACTCAGAATTGTTCATCCCATTTCTTATACTTCATGAAAGTTTACATCATACAAAAAGTATTTAAGAATGGTAACTCAGCCTGAATGTGTGGCACAAACTACAGGAGGCTGAAGCAGAAGGATTTCAAGTGCAAGGCCAGCCAGAACAATTTGGCAAGATCCTGGCTTAAAATAAAATTTTGAAAAAAGGCTGGGAGAATGTAGATCTGAGTGGTAGAGTGCTTGCTAGCATTTGCAAGGCCCTGGGTTCAATCCCCACTACTGAAGGAGGGGAAAAAAAGAGTGGTAACTCAAATGAGAATGTAAAAAAAAAAAAAAAAAAAAAAAGAGTAGGCTTATGTAATGGAATAAAACACAATTGACACAGACATAAAATGTTATATAAAATTAACAAAATAAACAGGTCCAAACTAAGGGCAGTCTCCCATGTCATGGGTACCTGCCCCAAGACTCACAGCCTTGGAAGTGTGCAAGTACTGGGACACCATCTCCCTCTTGATGACAATGTCCTTCTCTCTCAAAGGTTGCTGTTTTTCCTCATTCAGGTTCATATCCAGCTAGTAGAGGAAAAAAAAAAGAAAAATATAATTGCCTTAAATTCATTACAAGTTTTTAAGTGTTTAACGCTTACTACACTTAGTGATGAGTTCAGTACAATAAACGATTATTGAATAAATATGCTTTGGGGATTCCTAGACATTTAAGCTATTATGACTGATAAAAATTCTTCAGATATAAATGTGGTGATTCTTTGTATTAAAGCCTAAAATGCTTTAAAATAAGGGCTGATTAAGGGGACCATCCATTTTTTAAAAAAGCAAAAACAAACAAAACCCCCACCATGCTCATACATACATTTTTAGGAAAAATATCATTTTGAGGTGGGAAACTTACCAGCATCTGTTCAAAGAGAACTAGAACTTGCTCATCAGAAATATCCTGCAAGGACTGTGCTGTTGGGTCATCCCCATAAGAGGCAGAAGAATTTCTATGAGCAGAATTGGGTTTTTCCTTCTCCTTCTTAATTCTCATGCTGGTAAATCTCTCCAGCTGAGAAACAGAAAAAAGTATTATTAGTGCTCCATTTTCATTTATACAACAAACTACACACCAAATAACCAATCCTTTCATCTCTTTCACATGCATGGTTCCTTTGGTTCATGAATAGTTCAATACTCTTCTAACATGAAAAGAAGATATCAATTTTCCTCCTAATTTATCATACTGACTCTATTCTCATCTCTATCCAGAGATAAGAGGACTACAGTATAAAGATTCCAAGTTTCTCTATAAAAGGCAGGTTTGATCTTGATTTCCCCAGCTATTCACCCCCACCTTAGGCATCTCAAATTTAATAAGGGGAATTGACCAAAACAAAACAAAACAAAACAAAACAAAACAAAAAACAACCTGCCACAATTAAAAGTTCTCATATTTCTAGAGTTTAAACACATTTCATCCACTACTTATTCATTTTTCACATACTCTATATTACAATTCATAGTGTTCTGCCATTTCTAAGACCTCTAGCAGCACAAAACTAAAAGTACCCCATGTATAAAACTATCTCAATAAAGTGCTCTTTGTTTCCTAATAATAAATGTGGCCAGGTCTCCAGAAAATTTCTCCCTGTGAGAGGTGAGTATGATGAGCTGGAGATATGGCTCTGGTTAGCATTTGCTTAGCATGCCCAAAGCCCTGGGTTTGATCCCTAACAGCACCAAAAAAAAAAAAAAAAAAAAAAAGAAGAGGAGGTAAAATATGACCATAGATTTTAAGATATTAAGTCATACAGGATAAATAAGTAAATGCCTTAAAGGCAGGAATCTTTCTCTTCTTCTTTTTCACATTCCAAGGAACTTGGGTTTAAGGCAACTAAAGTTCAATATACGTTCTTCAAAATCCCCTTTGCATGACATCTAGTCAGGAAAAAATACACTGTCCTTTCAAGGTATATATGCCATCTCTCTGCCACACAAATGCTAACAAACTATTCCTCAGACCTCAAGTACAGATGTTCAAATTTAGAAGAGTAACCAATAAGCTGCATTTATCAGCTCAACCCATTTGAAAGTAACAGTAACCATCTGCAAGCATTGCGGAATTTCAAGTGATATGAGTGGCATCTAAACTGCAAATCAGCTTAGAGTTTAAAGACTATGCCTAACTTTGGAAGTTAATCAATATGCCAAGGAAATGCATGCAATGGGCCAAACATAGGGCAAAGGGTTAGGAAAAAGCCTTACGGTGCTCTGAAATTAGCTCCCACATTACCATTATAAGTTAAAGAAAGTCAAATTTATGGAAACCAGTAAATATTATAGTATAAGAACATGCACATGCCAAACAAAATTTCCTTACCTCATCTGCCATGAGCCGCTTCAAAGTCTAGGAAATAGGAAAGAGGAGGAATAAGAGAAAAGAGATCAGTGAAATGCCAAGACACTTCCCAAACACCAGATGGGTTGGGGGAAAAAGGGAAGAAAAATAAACTGAAAGACTCTAAGCTACTTTCCACAACCTAAAAAATTTCTGCCAATGTATTTAGCACAGTCCCTTAGGTCAGTAGTAGAAAGAATTTGAAGAACACTAACATATGACTCTTAAAAAAAGTAAGATGGAGAACTGAACATACTCTAAATTCAATGACTAATAATTATGAAATGTGCCCAAAGTCATTAGTAAACAAGGAAATGCAACTTATAATCACAATGAGGTATCATTTTACCCTCTCAAGACTGCCAAAAACTTTCATGTCTATCTCGCTGTACAGCAACAGAGGATCTTACATATTGTGGGTGTTAATGTAAACTTCTGGGGCCACTCAGGAAAACCAAATAGTGTTATCTAGTAAGGTGAAATATGCACATAAATTACAACTCAACATATCAATTTCTACATATATACTATGTTGAAAAGTGCATGTAAAAATAGGAGGAAATGTGTTCATAGTCATACTATATAATGTCTAAAACAACAATACAAATGGCCATCAAGGGTAGAATGGACAAATAAACTAGTATATTGATACAATGAAAACAATTATGCAAAGTGAATGAACTTGTAACTACTCAAATATACCACTGAATCATTATTTCATTTACTTGAACCCTACAAACAAGTAAAACTACATTATATTATTTAGGATGTAAAATTAGAAAAGGAATGATTACCACAAGTGTCAAAACAGTGGTTACTTAGGGTGAGTAGAAGAGCTGTGATTGGGGAAAGGACAAAGTGGCTTCTGAGTACTTACAATGTTCTATTTCTTAACAGGAAATACAAGGGTGGGTAGATGGGTGTTATAGTTTGAATCTATAAATGTCCCCAAAAGAGCTCATATGTTAGGCAATGTACAATGTTCAGAGGTAAAAGCATTGGATTATAAGAGCTGTAGCCTCATCAGTGAATTAATCCATTTCATAGATTAATAATTCGAACTACTGGGTGGTAACTGTAAAACAAGTGGGACATGACTGGAGGAACTAGCTCACTGGTGGTATAGCCTTGAGTATATGTGGCCCTGGCCCTACCTTTTCTCTGCTTCCAAGAGCAGACAATCCTCAGCCACACCCTTCCACCATGATGCAATGGCTTCATCTAGGGCCCAGAGCAATGGAGTCAGCTGACCAGCTGATCATAGACTGAACATCTCAAACTGTGAACTCCTCTAATTGAATAGGTAGTTTTCCTTAGGTTTCCACAGTCATATATACTTGCCTATCTTGTAGCACTAGTCGTAGATTATAATTGTCATTTTAAAAATTTTTGCCTCCTTTATACCCTTACAGATTATGTTCCTTAAGGGCAGAGCCTGAGATTTAGTCATTATTATTGCCTATGAAAAAATACTGTAAACTAAAGCTACTTCCTTAAATTGTCAATCCCTAGAGAAGTCCTCAAAGTCTGTTCTACCTATTAATTGTATCAATGAAGAAACAGATACTGAGACAGGTGGAATAAATCATTAAAGCCACACAATTAGAGGCTGAGCTGGGTATTGAACTTAGGTCTCCAGTTTCCAAAACCCCAAAATCTTTGCATTCCCCAAATTCTTCGGTTTCTATTTCATGATCACCAACTCTTGCCTTTAGTTAAGAAAAATAAACACTCATTTTCATAAGAAGACACACCATTTCTCTTGCTTTCCTGGGGCATCATTAGAAATATTTGATCCTTAAAAAAATATTATCCATATTTTAGTGCTCAATTTGGAGTGAGGATCACAAAAGTGAATGACTCAGAATAAAAGCTGCATTTTCTGAACTAGTCCAACAGAGGGCAGCAACAACCAACAAAGTGAAGCACAGTATAGGCAAAATTCTGTTTCAGAACCCAAAAAAACGCCCCAGGAACAAGCCCAATTATTTGAAATGAAAACCTGCTGCTAAAGTATATTGAGGGCACATGGTTTACTTATTTTATACTATGTGTTTTTCCTCAAAGATTCTGTATATACTGTGTTTGGAAACAGCTTTGTTTAGTTTTTTTAAATTGTATCATTTGTTGTTTGGCAGAAGTTCCTAGATCATGAGAAGTAAAGAAATTAAAAGTACTGTACTCCAGGAAGAAAATACTACTGAGGCTGTATTTGTGCCCTGTGCTTCAGACATCCAAACTTTTTTATAATCTCTAATCATCCTTCCTCTAAATGCTTCTACTTTCACCACTCTCCTTGTTGGCTGTCAATTTTTTTCTGCTGCCAAAACCAAACTCTTGTAATGCCTCACTTCCTGTCCCTCCTATGGAGTCCTCCACTAAATACTATCACTAAAACCTTTAACTACAAATATAGACACTGAAGGAAGCATAAATACTGAATTAATTTTTAAAACATCAAAATTAGCTCATGACTACAGATAAATAAGAACCTCTAGGTAAAAGATGGCATTAAACCAAAGTATCTAATTTCTCCTCTTCTTAAAACCCCACTAAATCTACAGGAAAGGGATTTTCAGAAAGAAAGAAATAACAGGGGAAAGAGCCTACAAGGTTGGAAAGAACAAAAGAAATTTCAGCCAGTTTTGAAGCTGGGGCATTAAAAGAAATGGCAATATTCTACCCAAAGAAACAGAAAGAAAGAAAGTCCTGAACCAGAAGTAGGAAAGGGGAAAAAAAAATCAACCCAAATTACACTTAAGGACCTTCAAAGTGCAGGAATTAGTGGTGCCAAATACCTGTGGAAATGATGGGGGGTGGGGATTGGAAGACCAGTAATAAGATTAAGAAAGTTGCTGAAGAAGTGGTTAGATCCTTTGAGCACTCAGGAGACGGAGGCAGGAAGATCCCAAGTTCCAGGATGGCCTCAGCAACTTAGTGAGGCCCTGCTTCAAAATAAAAAATAAAAAGGACTAGGGATGTAGCTCAGTGGTAAAGTGCCCCTGGGTTCAATCCATAGTACCAAAAAAAAAAAAAAAAAAAAAAAAATTGATCCCTAGATCCACCCCCAACCCAATTCCCCAACCCAGCTCCACCATGCCACTGGCAAATTACTTTATCTTCCAACAGAAGTATGGAAATTTATTCTTAGAAAAGGGTGAAACAAAGGGTCTTTGGATTCAGGGATGGCAGGCACATTGTGGGCAATGATCCTACATACACAAAAAAGACCAAATAAGCCTACATCTACTATATACTGACATTCAGCACTTCCCACCTCGGGTCTCTCAGAACCCTGCAAAAAAGTCTTGAACCCTGAAACAGAATACTAAATCTTCTCTAGGGAATCAAAAAACAACCTAAAGCTACTGATGTAGTCTAAGTAGACTTTTGCAGACCTCCACTGTCCAATATGGCAGTCACTAGGCACAGGAATCTTAGGAGCACTTCTAACGTGGCTAGTGCAAATGAGAAAGAAATTATACTTTTAATATATTTAAATTTAAAAATCTAATTTAAATTAAAAATTATCTCTATTGTTAAACTTACATATGAATAGAACACTTTGGATATCCCATCTCATCACTTTTTTTCAACTATCCTTACTAACGAATAAAGAAAAGGAAATAAAAGGAATACAGATTGAGAAGAATATAAAACTGTTTGCAGATGATCTGATCATCTATATAAAAAATCTGAAGGATCCAACAAGAAGTATTCCTGGAACTAATAAGATTCCTAGGACTGGGGTTCTAGCTCAGTGGTAGAGCAATTGCCTAGCATGTGTGAGGCACTGGGTTTGATCCTCAGCACCACATAAAAATAAATAAATAAAATAGAGATATTCTGTTCATCTACAACTAAAAATATTTTTTAAAAAATAAATAATATCAAGTATGCAAGGTTAATATATGAAAGTCAATCCCTGTTTTTAATATGAAATTAAAACCATTTACACTGGCATCCCCTAAAATGATAAATACAGGTATAATCTAACAAAGTATGTACAAGATGTAAAACTACAAAACTCTGATGAATAAAGTCAATGAACTAGATAAATGAAGAGAGATTCCACATTCATGGACAGAAACATCAAATTTGTCACAATGTTGATTTTTCCCAAATTGATATACAGATTATAAATGTAATCCCAACCATAGCAAGTGGATACCAACAAACTGATTACAAAGTTTAGAAAGGTACAAGATCCAGAATAGTCAATATAATATTGAAGGAGAAGAACAAAATTGGAACACTGACCCTACATAACTTTAAGACTTAGTATAAAGCTACAGTAATCAAGACAGTATGATTAAGCAGGGCGCAGTGCATGCCTGTAATCCCAGCAGCTCAGGAGGCGGAGGCAGGAAGATCATGGGTTCAAAGCCAGCCTCAGCAACAGCGAGGAGGCTAAGGAACTCAGTAAGACCCTGTCTCTAAATAAAAAATACAAAATAGGGCTGGGGATGTGGCTCAGTGGTCTGGAGTCTTTGAGTTCAATCCCCAGTACCTCTTCCACCAAAATAAGTATGATTGGCAAAAACAAATCTCAACAACTAGCAAATCAAAGGAACAGAATAAAGAGTCCAGAAAATAGGCCCACACATAATCAACTAACCTTTGACAAAGAAGCAAAGTCAATATAAAGAAGCAAAGGTAAGGGGCTGGGGTTGTGGCTCAGCGGTAGAATGCTCACTTAGCATCCTTGAGACAGTGAGTTCGATCCTCAGCACCATGTAAATGTAAAATAAAGATATTGTGTCCACTTAAAACTAAAAAACTAAAATTAAAAAAAAAAAAGAAGCAGCAGCAGCAGCAAAGGTAGTCTTTCATTTTTCCTTTTTTTTTTTTTGGTACTAGGCTTGAACCCCAGGAGTTCAATCCCAGGAGGTATTTTACCACTGATCTACATCCCCAGTCCTTTTTAATTTTTTAAAAAACATTTTTTAGTTATAGATGGACACAATATCTTTATTTTATTTTTATGTGGTGCTGAGGATCAAACCCAGTGCCTCATGCATGGAAGGCGAGTGCTCATCCCCTGAGCCACAACCCAGCCCAGTCCTTTTTAATTTTGAAACAGGGTCTCCCTAAGTTGCCGAGACTAACAAGATGATGTTAAGTTGGTTTTTGCTAAAGCTACTGGGATATCTGCCTCTTTGAGGGGAAAAATTAAAAAATAGTGTTCTGCAAAAGACAATGTTAATAGAATGAGAAGACAAGCCATTAGACTGGGGGAAAATATTCACAAAACACACATCTGATAATGAACTATTATCCAAAATATACAAAGAATTTAAAACTCAACAATAAGAGAACAACCCGATTAGAAAAGAGGGTCAACTACCTTACAGACACCTCACCAAAGATATACAAAGAACAAAAAATGAGCATGAAAAGATGTTTCACTTCATATGCCATAAGGGAAATTCAGATCAAAACAATTAGATACCTCACAAATCTATTACAATGGCCAAAATTCAGGATACTAATTAACACCAAAAGCTGGTTAGGATGTGGAAAAAGAATTCTCACTTATTGTTAAAGGAAATGCAAAATTGTAGAAGCGCTTTGGAAGACAGTTTGGCAACTTCTTATAAAACTAAACATATTCTACTATACTACCCAGAAATCAAGCTCCTTGGTATTTATTTATCCAAAAGAGTTAAAACATTCTACACAGAAAAACTGCACAAATACTTGTAACAGTAATTTTATATATTCGTAATTGCCCAAACTTAGAAGTAACCAAGATTTCCTAAGAAGGTGAATCAATAAATAAACTGTGGTACACTGTCTTTTGACAATGGGGTGTTATTTAGTACTAAACAGAAATGCACTATTAAGCCATAAAATGACATTTAAGGAATTTTAAATGCAAATTACTAAGTAAAAGCAGCCGACATGAAAAAACTATAAACTGTATGATCCCAACTGTATGACATTCTGGGAAAGGCAAACTATGGAAACAGTATAAAGTGGTTGCAAGGGTAAGGAAAGAAGGATGAATGCAAAAAATACCGAGAACTTTTAAGGCAGTGAAAATACTCTATATAATAAAATAACATATTTATTCAAACCCATAGAATGTATAATACCGGGCTGGGATTGTAGCTCAGAGGATGACTGCACTATGCAAAGCAGAGAGCAACCTGCTAAAATGACAATACCTTTTATTTTATTTTTATGTGGTGCTGAGGATCAAACCCAGTGCCTCACACATGCTAGGCAAGGACTCTACCCCTGAGCCATAACCTCAGCCTGTCGTAACATTTTTTTTTCTTTCTTTTTTTTAATTTTTTATTGTTGGTTGTTCAAAACATTACATAGTTCTTGATATATCATATTTCACACTTTGATTCAAGTGGGTTATGAACTCCCATTTTTACCCCTTATACAAATTGCAGAATCACATCAGTTACACATCCATTGATTTACATATTGCCATACTAGTGTCTGTTGTATTCTGCTGCCTTTCCTATCCTCTACTATCCCCCCTCCCCTCGTAACAATTTTTAGAATAATCTTTCACTATGTGCAATTAATTATTTGTAAAAGCACAGCATTTTTCTACAGAATTTTTTATTTAACAGACTTAGATCAGTAGATAAATGTCTAAAGGTGACTAGGTGGTATAAGTAAAGAGCTTTACAGAATTGCATTTATTAAGGAGTTTCATCTTTTTTAAAAGATTCTCAGTTTTACCAAATCTCATTTAAATCAACACAAACTACTCAAAGGTACTCTGCCACAAAAGTAACAGTTTGCATATAAATACACTTGTAATATAAATACACTTGGCAGGATACTGCTGTACACTAAATCAACATAAAAATGAAAAGCTATCACTTCACTCTCCATCCAGACAATAATTCAGGTTCTGATTCAATTACCACATCCTAATGTAATGTGTGGTAAGATAAATCTTTTGGTTACCATCTATAGGAAATTAAATACTTTCTAGACAATTTATAGTTTGTAAGAAACAGAAACAACAAAAAGTCAAAAGACCCCAAGGTATGTGAGAACTAATTAAACTCACTGAGTTTAATTATTATTTTAATTATTTAATAATTATTAAAATTATTGTTTTAATAATTGATCACATCCTGATCAATTATTAAAATAATAAATGTAAATGAACTTCAATGGTGATATGTATTAAAACTTTGGTTTTTAAAAAATGGGCCAATGGGACAAAACTTGGCAGTCTTCTGGACAGAGGTTCTCTGCTTGCCTAGTAACTGAAGTGTACCTACTGTGAACTCAAGGCTATAAGAAACTTCCTCTAAGGAACTGATTCACCTCTACTTGAATTTACAAGATCTTTAACTTTTCACTCAAAAATAAATAAATAAATAAATAAATAAATAAATAGATTTCTTAAAAGGCACAGGGCTAGAGATGTGGCTCAGTGGTGTAGCACCTGCCTAGCATAGCCTTACCTTTGATGCCCAACACTGGTGGGGAAGGGGAAGGACCAGAAAAAGAACAGTCTCTTGGCACAGGATGTTCACTGTAGCCAAGTAAAAGGTAATTATGTAGTGTTCTTAGCAGCAGGGAGGTTAGCAGGGATCTAATAAGAGAATATGGCTAAATATTACTCTGAACAGAGTATATTACATAGCAAAAAGTGTTTCCAACTTTATCACTGAGCATCAGAAGTACAGGTAATGATGGCCAGTAATTCCACGAACCATGTAGCTAGCAAAGCGGAAATATAAGCCCACAACTGCAAGCCTACATCTCAGTACTTTATAAATATCTAGTTCAGGATAACATATCAGAATATTCCAATTATAGCTGAGTTCTTGGCTGAATGGATTACCAAGACAGTTGAACACCACTTGGGAAGTGAAAATGGCCAAATTATATTGTTATATTGAGTATTTTGTACACTTAACGAATGTTTAACAACAAATCCCATCAGTATGTACAACTATAATGCACCAAAAAAAAAAAAAAAAAAAAAAAGTGGGAAGCCAGGAATGGTGGAGCATGCCTGTAATCCCAGTGACTCGGGAGGCTGGAGCAGGAAGATTGCAAGTTCAAAGCCAGCTTGAGCAACTTAATGAAGTCCTAAGCAACTTAGCAAGATCCTGTCTTGAAATAAAAAAATAAAAAAAGACTGAGGGATGTAGCTCACTGGTAAAGCACCTTTGAGTTCAATCCCTGGTACAAAAAACGAAAACAAACAAAATAGAAACATCAAACAAAAAATAAAATGGGAAAAAATTCTGAATTAAATAAACACATTTAAAATGGGGGGAAAAAAAGACTAATGCCTTTCTCTAGGAATGAAACCACCCTGGTCTCAGCCCACAAGGCATATTTAAGAGTTCTTGAAGAAAATATTCAATTATGGGACAGCATGACTCCTATAGGAGTCTCCAAATCCTTTGAAAATTAATAAGCCCTCAAGAAAGAACAAAACCTACCAATGAATAAAATGGGAAGTGTCACTGCAGTCAACAACAGATTCCTTTCAAATCCTAATACCTCTACCCAGGAAAGACAAGTAAAGCATCTGTTATCCAGAATCATACAGAAAAGAGATCTGGGTCCAACTTTGATTCATTTATTCTACCATAGGACTGATATTCAGTTCCTTAATATAATGAGGCAATTGGGGTTGCAACATGGACTTGTATTCAATTACCAATGAGTCCTAATCTAGTTTTGGCACAAAATGGACCACATTTCCACTGAAGGACAGTAAAACAAGGTAAGCTGTTTTTAGTCTACCACATTTTCAATCTTCCTTCCTTTAGGAATACATAATCTCATAAGACTACTAAGAATAATAAATAATAAAATAGATATAAAGCACTTTGTTTTTCAAAGCACTTTGTAAAAGTTAAATAACATATGGTGGAACCACTAAAACTGGCTCATCTACCTCTTCAATTCGCACTCCTTACACAAAAGTCAATTAGAACCGGAGAGAAGAAAATAATGGATAACTTTAGTTCAGATAAAAGCTTTCCCTTCCATTTTCTTAGAATGCCCTAAGACGAATGGCAAATGAATCAATATCTTATCTCATCTACCATTTACAGAGAAACCAGGTTCTGATATCACTACTTATTGGTGCCTACAGTCTAAACAGAGGTTGTATAGAGTTGGAGTACTCACCTCAAAAGTAAAGGAAAAAAAATGGCACCTCAAGAAAAACAAAGGCAAAAAATGACCAGAAATTGAAAAATGTGGACTAAAAAGATAGAAAAACAAAATGTGTTTAAGGGGGAAAAGTCAAAAAATTACCTAGCAATTGCCAGAATTGGAAAGAACCTAGACTCATGTTCTCCATGACCACTGAGGAAAAAGTGCTAAAGGAGAAGGTAAGACTCAAGCAGTTCATCCACAAGGTTCCACACTGCCTCAGCAGCCAAACAGCTAAACTCAGCACTAAAGAGTAAAACTTTTTAGTTTCACAAAACCTACATGTATTTCATAAACATGTAATTTTCATGTCAGCTATGCTTTGATAAAGCTAAGAAGGATGAATAGATAATAAATTAATTAGAATTCATACAAGAAGCAACAAAGGGAACATAATCAGACATAACAAGATCTTTCATTCCTCATTACGACTTCTTTCTAAAAGATCCTAGGCAGTAGCCCATGTCAATCACAAACTGAAATAATTTGCTTATAAATTCAAAGCAACAAACTCAATTTCCTTCACAATTGTCAAAAACTGTTGGTTTACAATAAACCTCATTTTCCAAATCATAATTAAAATGAAGGGAAACTATCTTAATATTAGCAGTTGATTCTCTAAGGGGCCCAAATTATTCCTCTAGTGGTCCAAGAGGGCAAAATCTCTGAGGAAAAGGAAAAAGTAACTTCTTGCCTACAGCTCAGTTCATCTTAAGGCCCTAGATTGGCTAGACTGTATCCTGGAAAGTTGGTAGCCAACACACAAAAAGGAAAGGGGGCCAGGCGTGGTGGTGCATGCCTGTAATCCCAGCAGCTAGGGAGGCTGAGGCAGGAAGATCACGAGTTCAAAGCCAGCCTCAGCAATTTAGCGAGGTCCTAAGCAACTCAATGAGACTTTGTCTTTAAATAAAATATAAAAAGGGGCTAGGGATGTGGCTCAGTGATTAAGCACCCCTGAGTTTAATCCCTGGTTTAAAAAAAAAAAAAAAAAGCCACTCCAGTTTCACTATTCCACTATAGGGGAACAGGTGGAAACCATACCAGAGACACTGCATGTCTCCTACAGGTCTACAGTGCCTGCCCTTCATACTATAAGGCACTAATGGATTAAGAAAACAAGTTGTCAATGAAGAAAGTGCTCAGAGTCTCGAAAATCCTAATTTCCTATCAAGTGTCAAACAGACATACCAATCTTCTTTGCTTCTAGGTAGGAGGTAAAAGCCTGTACATGTATTCTGTCATTTGGTGAGAGGACAGTAAGCAAAACTTCCTTTCTTTTAAATATCCTAAGTTTCTGATAAAGACTTTTTTGAGTACTTACACAGAAAATAAAATAACATTCACCTATTTTTCCAAACTTTCAACATATATCTTCAACTCTGAATACCGTGCTTGTTCACTGCCTGAGCTTGGAGAAGATTGTGATTGCTCCTTTAAAAAAAGGGGTGTTGTCCATTCATTTAGAAACAGTCAGTGACTCAGGAATGCTGTTTCCCAATCACCGTAGCAACTGTCTTCTCCTCCCATGTTATGATGTGAGTAGCAGGACATCTATTCTTCCTCATGGGTGGGCACGTGTGTGACACACCCAAAGCCTAGCAGACAGGAAGTTTCTGTAGTTGCTATCACTTCTACAAGCAGGCAACAAGTATAAGGGTAGTCTGTATTAAATTCCATTTCCAAACTCCTTTCATTTCTAAATGATGGTTTTGCCTCTTTATTTCCTATCCACACACCATTCCTGATACCTAGGAATAATCATAGCCTACTGATAACACCTTAACTGATAAAGCAACATAGTAGTATATTGCTACTCAAAAAGCCAGAACTGATCTTATGAAATTACAGTAAATATTTTCTGGCCTTGTACAAATCCAGGAAAAGATTTTATTATGAGAACATCTTAGTGGGGAGAGAGGAGGTAGAGTACATAGATGAAATAAAATTTCATTACTCCTCTTCATCAGAAATATAAGCCACAGTTAACATCCTATCCTTCTAATGCTTCCAGTAATCATACTATGTTGAAGTGTAATATTCTAACACAAACACATACAGAATTTCATACCATAGTACTTAGGCTCCAGGTATCAAGTTTGGTTTTTTGGGTTCTATTTAAACTAACTCCAATTTCTGGGGGAAGAGAGAGAGAGAGAGATAGATTGTTTTTATATATTTTAACATTTTCTTTTTTTAAAAAAGGTATCATTTTATGATACAATATACAATTCCATTTCAAATAAAAATAGAAATTTTCAGAGTTTAGAAAAGTGGAAAGTGTTTATGACACTAAAAGCAGAAAACAAGTGTAACCTATAATAGCAATTGTAAAATAATGACCAGAATATTCAAATACTATGTGAAATAAAAATGAGAAACAGAAATTTGGAGTTCTTAAATATTTTTTTGAAAATATATGTATGACTAGGCACAATGGCATACTCCTGTAATCCCAGTGACCTGAGAAGTTGAAACAAAAGGATCACAAGTTCAAAGCTAGCCTCAGCAACTTAGCAAGGCCCCATCTCACAATAAAAAAATAAAAGAGGCCAGGTGTAGTGGCACATGCCTGAAATCCCAGCAGCTCAGGAGACTGAGGCAGGAGGAGCCTAAGTTCAAAGCCAGCCTCAGAAATTTGGCAAGGCCCTAAGCAACTTAGTGAAAATCCTGTTTTAAAAATATAAATAAATAAATAAAGCTGGAGATGTAGCTCAGTGGTTAAGTGCCCCTGAGTTCAAATCCTAGTATCAAAAATAATAACAACAACAACAACAATAATAATAAAGGGCTGAGAATGTAGCTCAGTGGTAAAGCACCCCAAGTTCAATACCACAAAAAAAGGAAGTAAAAGGGAAATGTAGTGCATCTTTTCATATAAAAACACAAAAAAATCATCTAAAAGCAAAACATCATCTAATTCCTATACTCAAATTCCCACCAGTATTTACTCTTTTCCAGTAGTACTTCTTTTAAGAAATACTCTAACAGGACAGAGTTACAAAATTTAGGAGTAACAATGCAATGTAGGGCAGAATATTAAATAGTGGAGTCTAAAACCTAGCTCAACTCTGAGCAATGTAATACCTCTTAATACCGCTAGGCCTTTGTAAGGAAGTTGGATCAGATAATTTCCAGGGGCTCTTCAGACCCCTTAAAGACTGTACTTAGTTACTTCTGCTCTTTTTGAGGGCAGAACTAGTGCCTACTGCTTGCCTGATAATACATATCCTGCAGTGGCTTTTCACCACTTCTTCTTGTGGTTTCAATCACAGGAAACAGACGTCACCCACGGGCCTACAAGTAAGTAACAAACAAGCCCTGGCAGATGCAATGAGCTGCCAGCTAAGACCAACTCCCATCTTTTTAAAATACAAGAATCAAGAAATCACTAGAGACCTCTATGCCTGGGCAACCTTGACACATATATCTTTCAAAAACATTAACAAAATTTAAAATATTTCTATAAGCTGCATGAAGATAAAATAATTTTAGAATAACCTAAAACCATCTGCCTCAATGGCAAAATTCAAGCGTTGAGGGAATGCTACAGCTTAGAGGGTGTGTGGGTTTAAGGAAAAAAAATAGTGCACCAGCTACCACCACCATTTTTTGTGGAGATTCACACATATCCTGAGGACTTGAGATTCATTCTTGTCTTCTTTATTTAATATTTTATGTAAACCTTTCTATGCCCATGAAAGATTACAATACTAATATATTCAAATAACATGGAGATTTAGTGATTACGCACTTTAAATGTATGTTAATAATCTCTAGAGCACTAGGTCAAATACTGTCCTGTTTATAATAGTAAAAGTTGGCAGCCTTGCACTATATAAAATAATGCAGAGATTTTTAATCCTACAGACTTGTTTCTTCATTAAGAAATTTAATTTAACTTCATTAAGTCAAAACTAACATACTATCTCTAGACATGAATAATAATTTTTTCTCACAAAGATCTTTTATGGTCAGGGTAGTAATAATACTAATTCTCTCTGCCCCATAGTTACCTTGGTTAGAGGGGACTGATATTTTCAAAACTGTCAATCCCCTAAATTAGACCACGTAAATGAAGAGCCCTGAAAATAATCTCAAGATTCCTAAGGCTAACAGTGAAACTAAAGTACACAAATGAATACTGCTGACATAAGCTAAACACTACCATTGCTCTCAAGAACCTTATAAGCTAGAAGGAGGTAAGGCCCCCAAACAAGATATAAATATACATATTTTTTATTCAGAAATGTCTAAAGAAGCCAAGCATGAGAGCACACACCTGTAATAGCAGTTAATGAGGCAGCTAAGGCACAAGGATTATAAATTTAAGGATAGCCTGGGCAATTTAGCAAGACTTTACCTTAAAATTTAAAAAATGAAATAAAAAATTTTTTAAAACTCTGGGGATGTAGCTCAGTGGTAGAACACCTCTGAGTTCCATTCCCAGTACCTCCCTGCCCACCAAAAAAGTCTTCTTAAATAAGCATGCAACCAAAAGCTAAACTACACTGTATTGGAGAAATGTTTAGAAGAAAAAATAAGGACCAAAGACAGGCTCAGATTGTTTCTACCACTTACCCACCTGTGACCACAATTTGGTTTTATATCTTTGATATTTTTACAATCTAGCTCTCTAAAAATCTGAAAAGATAAATGTATCAAAATTCATAAAGACTGGAAATCAAACAAGCTTAACTCCATGTCTTGGTAGCAGAAATGATTTGCTAGAACACTGACATTAACACTAATCTATTCATGTTCTTAGATAATCCTGGTTTACTTACTGTGACCACCACACATCACATGTCCCAACACTGATATCAATATGCATTACAAGCTACAAAGTGCTAGTTTTCTGTCCTTTTTTCTACAGGATTTTATAGAAAGGGAACTTAAAAGCCCTTGCCCGGGATACAATAATCTCTTGAAGTCCCATTAATCCTTATGATTGCTGTGATCAGGCCATTCCTCTTCAGTACCACCAAACATTCAAAACTCAGTTTCAGTTCACACTTTTCCCTACCTCACCTCACAAAAGCCTTCTCTCTCTACTCTGCGGATCATATCCCCCAACTTCTATTAAGCTATCTGAAACTTCAAACAATTATATTTGGGTCATTCATAGAATTGGGGTATTAGCTCAGGCCTTGGAGAAGATTCATGATAATCTCTAATTTTACAAAAAAAGGAAAACAAAAGTGACTTGCCCAGAGTTCATATAAGGTTAATTAGTAGCAAAGTCACAACTAAGCAGCAATATATGGAAAGAATACTGCACAGAGAGTGGGAGATAAAGAGTTTAGTTCTAGTCTAGCTATAAATTTGAACAGATCACTTTGGAGGCTTACATTTCTTCTTCTTCTTCTTCTAAACATTTTTTTTAGTTATACATGGACACAATATCTTTATTTTATTATTTTCATGTGGTGCTGAGGATTGAACTCAGTGCCTGACATGTTCGAGGCAAGTGCTATGCCACTGAGCCACAACCCCAGCCCTAACATTTCTTTTTTTTTTTTTTAATATTTTTTAAATTTATTTTTTAGTTTTAAGTGAACATCATATCTTTATTTTATTTTTATGTGGTGCTGAGAAACAAACCCAATGCCCATGAGTGCTAGGCAAGCACTCTACACTGAGCCACAACTCCAGCCCCCTAACATTTCTTAATCTATAAACAGGTTAAATTAAATAATTTTAGGTTTCTTGCCAGGTTTAGTGGTACATGAAGCATGTACCACTATATACCAGAGAGGAGGAGGCAAAAGAGTTGTAAATTTGAAGTCAGCCTTGACACCTTAGCAAAAACTTGTCTCAAAATAAAAAATATAAAAGAGCTGGGGGTGTAACTCAGTAACAGAAGCACCTGAGCATTCAATCCCCAGTACCATATGCACACAAAAAAAGAGAGAGAGATGGAAAGGAAACAAATATTCGGATTCTTTATACCTCTAACATTCTAAGATTCTGAATTTCAGGTCTTCTTTTAACTCAATAATATTTCCAAAAAACTTCCTCACTTCTCTGAATTTCTTCAGCATTTAAAGTCTATTCTCACAGCTTTCTGGATTTTTTTTTTTTTTTTAAACAGGGTCTCTGTTGCCTAGGCTGGTTTTAGAACTCATGGGGCTCAAATGATCCTCCTCTCTCAACCTCCTGAGTAGCTGGGATTATAGAGCATACCACCACACCCAGTTCTCTTAGAACTTACTGGTATAAAGAGGGCTGAGATTACGATTTCTTAAAAAGAACCTGATGCAATAACCACATGACTTCTTGATTAGCCTTTGGATCCAGGGTAGATCAGGCAGGCAAACAAACAAACAAAAACCTCTCTTCTTTCTTCCTCACTACAAGTCATACAGAAAATTCTAGGTTCAGGTACTTAGATTTCTGTGGTAGTGCCTTAATTATTAACCACAGGCAAGTAATTGCCAAGTCTAAGGAACAAACTTCAGCTGTTTCCAGACTCAGAAGAGACCCTGAAGTTACTAATCATTTGCAATTCTTACAGTCAAGTTTCAGGGCCTCTTTTCTTTAAGGGCTGGGGTTGTAACTCAGTGGTGGAGCACTTGCCTAGCACATGTGAGGCACTGTGTTCGATCCTCATCACCGCATAAAAATAAATAAATAAATAAATAAAGGATATTATGTCCACCTACAACTAATAAAATAAAAAATAAAAGAGATATCTTTAAGAATACCAAATGCCAAATAAAAAAATATAAAGGGACTAACTATAGTGACAACCTTAGCAATAAAACTCCTAAAAAGTGATGCTGCTGAAGTTGTTCTACTTACAAAGGAGATAAGACTACATTTAAAAAATCATAATTCTTATAACTGCGTAATAATTCCTGAACTAGGGTTAAGATAGGTTTTGCATGTACTGTAACAGCTACTTTTTAATGCTTAAGAAAGGTTTAATTAAGATCTTCTACTAGCTTCAAAGTCTAAATTACTAAATATGAAAAGCACTTAGGCATTTAGCCAATGCACTTTGTACATTTAAACCTAGTACTCCTTTCCCACCAACTGAACTCTATAGTTTTAGGAGTCTATAGGATAACCAAGGACTCAAAAGGAACAGCACCAAAATTTTCTAAGAAATTTCTAGCAGTGAATATTCTTTTTTATATTACAGGCACAAAAAGAGGACACATGTCAACTGTCACTACAATGTAGTGCATAAACTTGGGATTTTGTTTTGTTTTCTGTAGTGGGGATTGAACCCAGGGCCCTTTACCACTGAGCTACATCCCCACCCTTTTAATTTTGTAGTTTGAGACGGGTCTTGCTAATTTGCCCAGGCTGGCCTCCAACTTACAATCCTGCACCAGCTTTCTGAGTTTCTGGGATTATAGGCATGTGCCACCAAACTGGCACAATATAGGATTTTTGGTACTGGGGACTGAACCCAGGGGCAATCAACCAATGAACCACATCCCCAGCCCTTTTTTATATTTTATTTAGAGAGGGCCTCCCTAAATTCCCGAGGCTGGCTTTAAACTTGCAATCCTCCTGCTTCAACCTCCTGAGCTGCTGGAATTACACGCATGAGACACCGCACCCAGTAATATATGGATTTTTTAATAGCTAGACCTAGTTTGAATTCTAGTTCTGTCACTAATTCTACATCCTCAAGCAGGTTACTTGATCTCATTAAATACTAGTTTAACCACCTATAAAATGAAAATGATAATAATATCTATTTTATGAGGTCAATGTAGAGATTTATAAAATACCAAATCTAAAGCTCTTTAGCACAATACTAGAAATATGATAAGCATGCAATAAACGTGCTTTTAACAACTGCTGTTGTTATTGTTACTCCTTATCCTTCCAGTCTGCAAAGAATTAATCATCATCTTTTTTTAGTTGTTGAACAACTTTTATTTTTACTTATTTACATTTGGTACTGAGAATTAAACCTAGTGCCTCACACATACTATGCAAGTGCTCTACCACTGAGCCACAACCCCAGCACAGAATTAATCTTCTTTATATATAAAGAAGCTGAATACTCAGTTATTTATACATCAGAAGACTGATATTATACAACCTATAGCACAATAAATATAGGAAAATAAAAGATTATTATTATGTAATATTAAAAAAATGTCTTCTCTGATATAAGGGGGGTGACTCATAATGGGGTTGGGAGGGAGAGCAAGGGATTACCTCTAGATAGGGAACAGGGGTGGGAGGGAAAGGGAGGGAGAAGGGGAATAGCATGGATGGTGAAATACATGTATGAAGATGTGAATTTGGTGTCAACATAACTTATAATCAGAGATATGATAATTTATTGTATAATGGTGTATTAAGAATTGTAATGCAAAATCAATCAATCAATCAAAAAAAAAGCAAGCCAGGATAAATGGAATCCCAAAGGTCCCAGATCCTAAAAGTATCGGAAATGTTGTTTTGCCTATAGGTAAAATTTTACACCCCAAAGCAAACATAGAGAATATAACTCACAATTCAACAGTGGAAAAGAGGTAAATTTAAGGAATAAATTATAAAACCTCTAGAAGAAAACAGAAAAATCTCAGTGACTGTGGATTTTTTTGGAATATGAAATAATAAATTAAAAGCAAAAATGAAAAAGATCAGATGTCAACAAAATGAAATATTTTCGTGCTTTCAAAATATATTGTTAAGAAAATGAAGTGGAAGACCACAAGAGTAATAAAATGTATTTGCAAAATATACATATATACCAAAGACCTGTATTTAATAAAAAAAAATTTAGAGGACAAATCTTGAATAGAGTCTTCAAGAAAAACATACAAAGAACAAATACGGACATGAAAAGATGTTCAATAACATTAGGGACTTGCAAGTTAAAGTCACAGAGATACCAACACATACCCACTAGAATAGCTAAAACTTAAAACTGATCATACAAGAGCTGGCAAGGAACTTTTATACATTGCTACTGGAAATGTAAAGAAAAACAACTTATCTGGAAAACAATTTGGCAATTTCTTAAAAAAATTAAACATAGATCTAACATATGAACCAGTCATTTCACTCACTGATATTTACCAAAATGAAATGAAGACATGTCCAAACAAAAACTTGACCATGAATGTTCATTAGAAAAAAGAAAGTATAAAAAAACTGTAAAAAACCCCAAATGTCCATCAATAGGTAAATAAATAAACTATGATAAATCCATGACAAAATATTACTACTCAGAAATAAAAAGGAATGAGAATATATATAATCCAGGACACCATAAATTCTTATCTGTATTTGCTACCCTAATAAAATGCCCAAAGGACTAATACTGCCTAAGGACTAGTTATATAACTACCAAGGATGGAATTTTTCAATTTTCCATCTAAGTATGCCTTATTTTGGGGAGGGGGCTCAAAATCAAGGCCTGCACATACTAAGCAAGTGCCAGCCCCCATGTGTTTATTGTAATTCAATTCCATTTGCTTATTTTCTTTTGTTTCTCTGTTCCATCCCTCTTAAGTCTCTCCCTCCCCTAGTACTAGAGATTGAATCCAGATGTGCTTTACTACTGAGCTACATCTTCAGCCCTTTGTATTTTTAAGTTTTGAAACAGGGACTCATTAAGTTGGTGCCTCAAAAATGCAATCCTCCTGCCTCAGCCTCATTAAATTGCTAGGATTACAGGTATGCACCACTGTGCCTCTGGCTTCTGTGCCTTTTGAAGGAAAGGAATTTAAACAATATTTAAAGGGAAAATTGACTCTCCCTAATTGTTACAGAGCCAAGCAATAAAGAACTGGTTTCTTCAATTTTCCCTCAGTCTCAAAGCTTTTAGTGTACCTGTTCCTCTTATAAAATCATTTCCTACTACACCAGCTATTCTTCAATCCTAAAATTTACTAAAAGAAACACAGAATCTAAACTTTCTGCTTCTCTACATCCATGTATTCATCTGATTTCTACATCTTAGCCCCTTGATATTTCCAACCTACAAATGCAAAAAGTGCTACATTGGTGTTTGTTTGGGTTTGATGACATGAAGGTCCCCTCCAATTCTACAGTTTAAGGTTCCATTCATAACTGTAAAACTGAGTGGAAGAAAGAATCTCAAAGTTGAGAGAACAATGATTCACCTAGTTATCCTGCAATCAGTGGTAAAATGCATTAAAATATCAGCCTAAATATTCATCTTTTCCTTCAGTAATTTTTTAATTTCTTAAGAAGGGTTCGCTAATTTTAACAACTGAGACAAGAAAATATAGTTAAATATGTTCAATGATTAAAATATTCTTTTGTGGGCTGGGATTATGGCTCAGTGGCAGAGGGCTTGCCTCACACAGGTGAGGTACTGGATTCAATCCTTAGCACCACATAAAAATAAATAAATGAAATAACAATATTGTATCCATCTACAACTAAAAAAAAAAAAAATTCTTTTGCCATGCATACTACTGCACACCAGAAACTTGGGAGGCTGAGGCAGAAGGATCACAAGTTCAAGACTAGCCTGGGGCAACTTAGTGAAACCCCACCTGAAAATAAAAAATAAAAGGTCTGGAGATATAGTTCAGTGGTAAAAAGCCCCTGGGTTCAACCCCCAGTACTCCCACAATATGTGTGTGTATGTGTGTGTGTGTGTGTGTGTATTCTTTACTTTTCAATTTTAGCTTCAGAAATTTTAGTGTCAACAGCTTCTGACTGCCCCTGATTCCATGGGGTTGGTTGTGCTAAACCAGCCCATACATCAGGAGGCAAAGAATAAAAACAGAGAGAGATGACAGGCATCTGGGAAGAGGAGAGTGTGTGGTTTTGGTTCAACCCACCCCAACTAAGGGCAAATACCCAATGCCACTTTGCTGATGGCAAGAGGTATATTCTTTCTTACTGTTTTCAAACATAAATGATTGAAAATAGAAGGCTCAAAACACACACACACACAAAGTAATACAAAGTACATTTCAAAATTGGAATGATTTTTGTAGTCATTAATGATTTCTGCTATTGAAACATAAAATGCATATAAAAACCCTATTTCTTTATAATGTCTTGTATTTCTTGCTAATATAATGCCTTGTAGTTTTTAATAAACATGATTTCAACCTTTTCCTCTAATTCATATGTGGCATAAAATCTTACCTTTTAGGCCTCTACTACATTCCTATAAGAATATAATATTCCCTAAGAATAACTTAACAATCTATTTACAAAAAACACTGAGGGCCCTCAGGGATAATAAAAGGTTATTTTATCATACAGGACATAAAATTTATCTATTCTGATCCAGATGCTCATCAAAGTTAAAGCATTCCTCATTTATTGCTATTTTCTTAGCTTTTATAACACACACTATTAGCAGAAATTTTCAAAAAATTTTCATAAAATTTTCAGCTATTTTGTTTGGTTTTTGTGGTACTGGGAATTTGAACAAAGGGCCTTACATATGAAAGGCAAGTAATCTACCACTGAGCTACCATCCAATTTTATTTTATTTTGAGACACAGTCTACTTAATTTGCCCAGTTAGCCTCAAATTTGCAATCCTGGGGCTGGGGTGAGGGCTCAGCAATAGAGCACTTGCTTAGCACATGTGAGGTTCTGGGTTCAATCATCAGCACCGCATATAAACAAATAAATAAAGTATTGTATCCAACTACAACTAAAAAATAAATATTAAAAAACAAATTGCAATCCTGTCTGGGTCTCCCAAGTCATTAGGATTATAGACATGTACTACCAAACCAAACTTTCAGTTCTTTTTTAAAAAATACTCCAATATTTACCTATTCTCTCAATTGTAGGACAGTCTTACATCCTGTGAGAGAGCATTTCTTTTGTGAAAAGTACACGTAGGGCTGGGATGTGGCTCAGCGGTAGAGAGCTTGCTTAGCATGTGCGAGGCCCCAGGTTCGATCCTCAGCACCACATAAAAAATAAATAAATAAAATAAAGATATCGTATCCAACTACAACTAAAAAAAAAAGTACATGTAACAATACCAGGTGGACCTGTGTGTGGACTGTCTTTAAAGACAAGGCAGAAGGAAGCTGGGGATGGTGGCACAAATTTGTAATCACAGCAGCTTGTGAAACTAAGGCAGGAGGATCAGGAGTTCAAAGTCAGCCTCAGCAATGGTAAGGTGCCAAGCAACTCAGTGAGACCCTGTCTCTAAATAAAATACAAAACAGAGAATAGGGCTAGGATGTGGCTCAGTAGTTGAATGCTCCTGAGTTCAATCTCCAGTATCCAAAAAAAAAAAAAAAAGTTAAAGAAAAAGACAAGGAAGGAGGAATAGCTGAAATTTTCAAGGTTATCATTTTATCATCTCAAACATCTCAGTAACATTCCCATAGGCTTCCCTCTTTCCAAACTAACTCTTTCCTGTGTTCAGCATCTTTCAAAAAACATTACTTGTACAAAGCTCTCTGCATTATTCTAGGTTTTCTGTCACTTTCTGGATAAAAGGTTTTAAGAATAGGAATCTGCATGACAATTCCACTTCATCATTCTCTGCATTTTCTATTATCTTGTTAAAATTCTGCCCAGCATCCTTCACCTTTAACTGCTCTCACTTTGGCCATAGGTCTACACTTATCACTTTGCTTTCAGAAGAGTGTGAAACTGCCAAGTAATAATTCAACACAGGCATCCAAAATTAAACAAGATTCTTATATTATCTATTCTCTCTAATTCCCATTCTTAAATTCATGTTTTACAAAGTTATACTCTTAGTTGAATCAAGAAGCAATATTATCTCTTAGAATCTATCAAGTTCTTGCTGGGCATGGTAGCACATGCCTGTAATCCCAGCAATTCAAGAAGCTAAGGGAGGAGGATTGCAAGTTTGAAGCCAGCCTCAGCAATTTAGTGAGACCCTCAGCAACTTTAGCCAGCTCCTGTCTCATAATAAAAAATAAAAAGGCTGGGGATGTAGTCCCTGGGTTTAATTCCCAATATCAAAAATAAAAAGCATCTATCAATTTCTCAATTATAAAGAAGGATGAACTCTATTAAATGCAGGAATATTCTACAGCCTTCTAACATTTTGGTTGTACTTACTATTTTTAAATATATTCAGTAATCAGTCTATTTGACACCCATCCATCAGTGCTAAAAAGTCAAAAACACTCTTTACTTAGAATTTTTATTTTCCTTTACCTGAACGAATTTTGAAACAAACTAATATAATACTAAAGAAGGGATATGCTGCCAGGAATGGTAATGCACAAGCCTGTAATCCCAGCAGCTCAGGAGGCTGAGGTAGGAGGATCACAAATTCAAAGCCATCTTCAGCAACTTGGCAAGGCCCTAAGCAACTCAGCGAGACCCTACATCTAAAATAAAATGTTAAGAAAAAGGGCTGGGGATATGGCTCCAGTGGTTAAGCACCCCCGAGTTTAATCTCCAGTATTAAAAAAAAAAGGATATGCTCATGGTCCCGGAGAAAAGAGACTTAGAAAGAACCAAAAGAGGAGTATGTAAGCTCTGTGTTCTCATCAGTTGATCTGTACTTAGAACCTAGAGCCCAGAAAGGTATGTAGCAACGACTAAAGGGATTCCTACCCCTTAAATGCAAATAACATTCAAGCACACTTGGTTCAAAATGATGCACTTTTATCAAGTACTTTTTTTTTGGTGGGGGGGGGTATTAAGGATCAAACCCAGGGCCATGCACATTTTAGTCAAGTGCTCTGCCACTGAGCTACACCCCCAGTCTTTAAAGTACATTCTTAATAGAGTTCCAGAGGACACACACTTTAGAAAAGGTGAAGTAGGCGAAAGAGCTTTGAGTTTGGTTTTAGCCTGTAGTTCAAGAAAACTAATCCCTGGGTAACAAAAGCACACTGGCAATCTCACCCACTCCACCCACCCACATATACATACACAGACACAAGGAGAAGTAGATTGCAATGTTCCTCCTCATCTCTCATTTCCAGAGTTCTCATAAAAAGGGCAATGAAGAAAGATAGAATATACTGATGCCATCAGATACATTATATTTGGCAATTAAGGGGTTAAGCTACACTACTTTTCTGGAAACCTTCCAATTCCCTATCTACAAATGCAATTCTCCTTACTACCTGTAATACCTAGCTTTTAAAATATGGCAGGATAAGAGTTAAGAGCAACACTTCAGAAGGAAAAAGAGAACTTGGTTCAGCTCCACCCTCTTGAAAGCAAATATCAACAACTGCGAGCCAAATCCACTCAGCATATGCCACAGTCCATGAACATACCAAAAAAACAGGTGAAAAGAAGCTGAGTTTCCTCAGGTTTCTCACCTTACAACATCACTTTAAGTAGACTTCACAAATTTGTGAAACACATTTGTATCAGATAAAACAAAAAGCACATTCAAAATTCTACAAGATTTGAGAAACTAACAAGTCATGGAAGTCACTACAAATCAACAGAAATAGCTAAAATTTGGGTGAAGAAGGTCAAATAGTACCCATGGAAACAAAACAAAAACAAAAAGATACAAAAATAGAAGGAATATAGGCCCTAGAACTTAAGTTCTACGAAAAAACCCTCCCCAATTAGAGGAGCAATTCTTGTCCCCAAAAAATATAGGGAAAAGGTTGCTTTAGTCACCAAAGGGAAAGGAGGTGTCATTTACTATTAACCCTGTATTTCTGGGAAGAAAGGTATTCACCAGATAAAAACAAGCAGTTACTGACAGCCTGGAGGTCACTGTAAAGGATAGTATAGGAGCACCTGGTCTTGCTAGAAATAGGTGGGAAGAAATGAGTCATTATTTTAATTTTGTTTAGTACACTCAGCATCCCAACCCTCTAGGTCACAAAACATTTTCTTCCTGTTTCCATCACTTTATTAGTTTTCTTTCCAAACTTGTGAAGTTGGACTAGAATACTGGGGGAGCGGGCCTAAGAGAAAGCAAGAGGTAAAAATGATAAGTCCTTTGGTTGGTAGAAAAAGACAATAGGGTTGGGGCATTAAGTACCTGGAAGAAAAGACTAAGTAAATAACTAGCAAATGATTAATATCTAGACTCCCTCTCTTGGACAATGTTCAGTATCTTTCAAAGCTTTCATAGTAAAAAAACAGACAAGTAGCTCCCTGGAGGAGGCAGTAAGAAATTAGAATTTAGGATGGACAAAGGTAATAAAATAATGATAGGGCTACATGAATAGCAATATTCCCTCAGACTCAGATTGGAAGTAATTGACACCTGAGGAAAGCTACACTACAGTTAGGAAATGGGATGGCAGTAGCCTTGGGGCACAAAACGTGACAGAAGAGGAGTTGAGGAGATGGTTATCATAGGAAATGTATAAAAAGCAGCAATTCGATTACTCACAAACTTCTTGGACTTGAAATCTAATTTCCTCCCCGCGGGGGAGGTTTATCACCATTCTGGGTTAAGAAGGGCATAATCCTGAGAAGTTCTAACCCCGTGAAAAGTGATAAGCAACAGGGCAGAGACAGGTTCTCTGAATAGAGAAATACTGGAAAGCCAATTATCGTCATGCCCCAATGACCACACGACCTGGGCAGGAACTCATTCCTGTAATCGCAAGGACAAATGTCCAAGGAAGGAGGAGAGGTAGGGCCCAAGTCAGGTAACATTCTTGAGGGGAAGGATTATCAGGTGACACCGGGCTGAAGGCCCTGAGGGGGACGAGATGGGACGAAAGTTAGCAGGTGAACGGGATCAATCATGGGAAAGGAAGTGACCTTTAGGAGAAGGAAATAAGATAACACCAAAAAAGGGGGTAAGGGCGAGAAGAGAAAATGGACCCAGAGAGGGGACCAAAAAGAGAAGGTATGTTTGGGTTCTAGGGGCAGACGAAAGAAAGTGGAGCCGCTGGGGGCTGAGAGCGTGAGGCCGAGGAGTAAGGGAAGCCCCGAGGTTGCCGGGGCAAGAGCCAGGTGGGACGCCGGAGCTTCCAAAGTCCCGGAGGGGGAGGATGCCAGGCTGTGGAGCCAAGGACCAAGCAGAACGAGGAAAGGAGGTGCGGGGGCGGACCCCTGGCGACCGATCGGAGCCCCTGGGGTCTCTGGAGTCCAGAGGGCGGCTATCAGGCCGGGCTGAGGGACCTGGGTGGGAGGGACACTCACGAATTTCTTGGATTTGCCGCCGTCGCCGCCCGTCGCAGGCAGCTCATCCGGGCTCCGGCCCTTCTTCTTGTCCCGGGTCCCGCGTCCGGGTCCCAGGGGCCCGCCGGACGGCTCCATGTCCTGATTCGCGCTCACCAGTGACCCTGTACCTACGCCGCTCCCGCCCGGCTGCTCCACGCCAGTCGCCGCCGCCGCCCAGCAGCTCCTCAGCCGGCCGCCGCGCCCCGCCTCATTAGCATGCCGAGCTGCGCGCGCCTCATGAATATACAACGGTGACGCCTCGCTCCCGCCCCCCTGCCCCACTTCCGCCCGGACCCGCAGCCCCTACCAATGGGGGCAGGGAGGGGGGTGAGGGAAGCCGCGGAAGCGCGCTACCTGCCCGGCGGGCCTAACCATTTGGACCCACGTGGGGGGGGGCGGGGTGTTAGCGAGTGGGCGGTGCAGCTCTGGCGCCTGCAACTGGGAGCACCGCCCTCTGGCGGTTGGAGCGGCTCAGGCCTCTTCGCTCCCACGCAGCGCCCACGTGGCCGTAAAAACCTAGACCCTTCACACATCCCGGACCAGAGTATTATCTGAACAAAAAAAATCACGTAACCGTTAGGCTGGCAGAAAATTTGGTGCTGGGCGCTCTAGGATAACGCAGTTTTCAATGTGTTCAGTAAACATGGAGCAAGCATATGAAAAAAAAAAAATTTAAACCAAAAGCTACCATTTATTGAAGGCCATGTACCAAAAACAAGGCGTGGTCCGCTCAATGCTGGACTCCTAACTAGATTAGTTCTGGAGTTAGAATTTCCCAGTTATGAATCCCAGGTAGGGATTATGTTTCTAATGTGTACAAACTAATTATCACCAATAGCCTAAGCAGTAATAATGGTTACCACTTAGCTAAATGCACGTTCCTTGCCAGGCACTATGCAAAATATTACAAACCTTTTCTTACTGAACACTCACAATCTCATGTGAAAAGTTCCATTGGTCTCACCGTTTTACAGATAAGAAATTTGGATTGGGGGGAGTTAAAATAACTTGATTAAGCACACATAATTGGCAAAAAAATTTAAGCCCAGATTAATCTGTCAAGCCCTGTGTTTAACCAGGATTCCCCACTGGCATAAATCAAACATTCCTTAAAGAATGATGTTCTCCAACAGTATGTTCTTTGCCCTTAGCATGATTTTCTCCCTCAGCAATTTCATCCATTCTCCAACTACATCTGTCTTTGTGTGTGAAAAGTACATGGCACCCTGTGGGCCCTCAAAGTATGGAGTGAATATTCTTGACCACAGCAGACAAAAGATTTTAAGTGCACATTCATGGAGGGCAGTGACTTACTAGGGTCCCCAATGCTTAGAGTATGCCCTGGTAATACCAGAGACTCTGCTAAGCAGGTTGCTCCTCAATCTAGCCTTCATCTCCCTTGTGCTCTAGACCTAATTGCCTGGTAGAAAGTTGCACAGAGCTGTCCAGACCATACTTCAAACTCAGTTTGTCCAAAACAGTTTAAAAACTACTTTCTAAGCTAACATGGTGGGCAACAGACTGAAAGGACTGAGGGAGTGACCCATCTACCACTTCTCTTTCTTGTACCACTGTCAATGTGTGCTAAATTTACCACATTTCTTACTGACTGTAAACTCCTCCAGAGAAGGGTCTATGTTTGCAGCATTTAAAATATCTAGTAATGTTTTTCACAAAGACAGTTAATGAGCAACTTTTTAATATTTAGCACTGTATTAAGACTTACTATGTTTCATCTCAGTTTATCTTCACCAACAAGCATGAGCAGGCCAATCACCCACGTTAACAAACCTGAAGTCACCTTCTTTGCCATCTCAAGCTAGTTATCTGCCCAAGTTTGTCTAACTCTCCACCAAAATGTTCTATTAACTCCCTATATACAAGTAAAATAATCCATGTAGAATATACACACAGGACCTAACATAGGGTACTGAATAAATGTTAACTATGATTTTTATTATACGCATCATTACCCCATTTCCCTTTCCCTTCATACATAGTTAGCAAGAATTAATATTCCCAGAAAGGTACAAAAAATACCAACTTGGTTTATTGGATTAAAAACAGTGGTAAAATGGACATAAAACCAAAAGTTAGACAGGACATGTTCATATCCTCCCCTACACAAAACCATACTTCCCATTGTCTATAGTTAAGATGTTAGGGAGCCAGAGCCCCCACCACCCAAAACCCTCACCCTTTGCTTGTCCTGGAAGTAAGGCCTGCAGTAGAACCCAAAGGAGAAGGATGTTAGAGACAACCTCAGTCCTCTCTACCCCTTCATCCCTGAGTCTCTGGGTTGGAGGGAAGCAGGGAAGGAATAAGGGGCCAGAAGGGTTGGGGACTGGCTACTAGGGTCTACTGCCTAGAATGTCCCAAAGCCAGCTATACTTCCCTATCTCATCCCTAATAAGTACCATTGTCAGGCTGTGGGAGAGAAAGGAAAAGGGGATAGATGGTTCTAGAACCACATGTGATCTCCAAACCCTTCCTCAGAGTTAGCCTCAGGTTCCCAGACTAGGGAAGCACACCTTTTCCCTTCCCACCAACAAGGCATGAAAAAGAATTCCTTGAGACATAGCATTCCAAGACGCTCTTAAATTTCCACGTCGCTTTCCTTGTCATTATCGTGGTCTCCATCATAGAATTCATTGGGTGCCTCTGGCCTGCAAAGCAAGGGCAGACAGATCAGAACCCTGCTCTACAACTTTCCAGCACCTTCTCCAGAGCCATTCCTCAAGGTCTCTGGGAATTCCTCTCCTCCTTTTGGTAGAGAATGATTGCTATGAATTCATCCACTCACATATTCAATAAACATTTATGGAGAATACTCTGTGCCAGGCATGTGTCAGAGGCTTATAGCAGATAATTAGCCAGACCAGGCTTTCATCCATCATGAAAAAGCTTACCTAATAAATGAGACCAAAGATTTAGTAAATAATATAATTTCAGATGGTGGAGACATTATGGAAAAAAAAAAGAAAAAAGAAAGAAAGTAACATGACTGTGAGTGATAAGAGGAAAATGGTAAATTCCAGACAGGATTTTTAGGGAAAATAATTTTAAGAATGAAAGCCTGAAGTTTGGGAAGCCAAGCAAACATCTCAGGAAAACTGTTCCAAGCCTCATAAGGTAGAAAAAAACTGGTATATTTTAATATAACAAGGAGGCCATGATGGCTGGGCGTTGTATCATGAAGGAGAGTAGTTACAGATAAGATCATGGATGGAAGTCAGGATCAGCACACAGGGCCTTTTTAAGCCAGAAGTGGAGGACTGACTTAAACTTACACTGAGAGAAGGGATGTGAAAGAAACACAGGGCCCAGTAAATACTCAATACTGATTTCTTTCTTTTTCAAAAACTACTCTCTGAGAGAAAACTGAGTCATCAAAGAGTAGCTGAGGGAATAAGTCAGGTAAGGCTCTATCTACTTGAGCCACAGGTCAGTTATCTCACCACAAGGATAAAAGTTGTGGGGTCACAAGCTTAGATTTGTATCTTAACTAGCTTTATGACCCCAGGAACATTATTTAACCTCTCTGAGGCTTAGACTCCTCCTCAGGTAATCTGAGGATAAGAGCTACTCTTAGCATTGTCCGATGGCACCAGAACAATGACATGATATGTATGTTGTACTATAAAACACCTAGTATTGAGTCTGGTGCTTGGCAAAGCCACAGAAGTGGCAACTCTTATTATTACTACTCTGCAAGTCATATGCAAGTTGGAGCTATAGGATCAAAGAAGAACCAGAACTCAGTGGGTGGTCTGACAGGGAGGTAGGGCTTAGGAACAGGAAGAAAGGCCTGAGGCTTCTGCTGACTGTTGAAAGGGTGTGGTATAATGTGCAGACTAGACCCAGATGTCAGTCTGTTACTATTGATGAAAAAGCCAAACTTTGACAAAAGGAAGAACTTAAAAACAGGTATTGCCAAACCAAATCAGACACTGAAAATCAATTTCCAGAAGTCAAGCTTTAGAAACCTAGAAAAACTGAGAAGGAGATGACTCAAAAGCTCTGAGGCCAGATGTTTAGATATTTCCCAACCCAGGCCAGGCAATAAGGGGGCTTTCATAGAGGAGGGAAGATGGACAGGTCCTAAGGGTTAGAGTAGTAAAGTCCATGTCCAAAGGACAGAGACGCTGGCTGGAACTCTGATTATGAGTTGTAAATGTGAGAAGCAGACTCTAGAAGGGTCTGAGAAGCTCACCAGACTGCAGCAGAGCAAGCTTCAACTTCTAACACTGAACAGGAGCAGGACTGGGTATCCTGCAAATGTCCAGCTGTGGTTGGTTATTCCTCAATATTGTAAGGAAATCTGTTCTCCACAAGTGCATCTGGTTTTGCACTTCTGGGTTCTCGTTTTTTCCCTTCATTTTTCAGAAAAGTTTGTTTTGATATTTTAAAAACAATTTCTAGGGGGCTGGGGATGTGGCTCAAGCGGTAGCGCGCTCATCTGGCATGCGTGCGGCCCAGGTTCGATCCTCAGCACCACATACAAACAAAGATGTTGTGTCCGCTGAAAACTAAAAATTAAATATTAAAAAAAAAAAAAAACAATTTCTATCCTCACCGTCCCCTATTCATTCTATCTATAAATATTTCAGTATGTATCTCAGAAAGACAAAAGCTTTTTTTGAAAAAAACAGAACCACTATTCTGAAACCTGAGAAAAAAATGAACAGAAATCAAACAACATTAAAGAGCAATATGCAGGCAGTGACCTGTCCAGCCAACCCACAAGGAAAGACTAAAATGCTGGCAAGAATGTAAATTGATAAAGACTTTTTGGAGGGCTGGGGATACAGCTCAGTTGGTAAAGTGTTTGCCTCACATGCACAAGGCCCTAGGTTCAATCCCCAGTACCACACATACACAAAAAAAGACTTTTTGGAAGGCAATGTGACAGCAAATACAAATGATTTTTCTGCATTCAACCTTTGACCTAATAACAACAATTCTAGGAATCTAACTCATTTAAACAAACAAGCATGCAAATATGTATACATAAGGGGACTCATTGCCACCCTCTTTATTACCATAATAGCAAAAAAAGGGGGGGATTATGTAAATTAATGTAACTGTCCATCAATGGTAGTTAGTTAAATTAGGTTATATCCACACAATGGAATATTATGCAGCTGATAAAATACAGAAACAGATCCATATCACTAACACAAAGATACGATATCTTATTTTAAAAAAAGACAAGTTTAAGTTGTAGAGCCACATGTACAGAATGTTTCCATTTAGACTAACAAAAATCAAAACCCCCACAAATAGCAAACTCTATGAATGAATATATGTTCATAGTATATATGCATTAGAAATACACTTGTAATTTACAGAAAAAAAAGGTCTACCTAAAAAGATATAAATCAAACTATTAATGATAGTTACTTCTGTGAAATGGGTCTGGGATTATGTGAATGTAAACGTAACCTACTTTGATGTTGTTTATAATTGGGGGGGAGGGTGCTGGGGATTGAACTCAGGAGCACTCAACCACTTAGCCACATCCCCAGCCATATTTTGTATTTTATTTAGAGACAGGGTCTCACTGAGTTGCTAAGCACCTCACTCTTGCCGAGGCTGGCTTTGAACTCACAATTCTCCTGCCTCAGCCTCCCCAGCTGCTGAGATTATGCACCCAGCTAGATGCTATTTATAATTTTTACAATAAATATGTTACTTTGTCACTGAAAACTGCAAACAAAAAAATAAAAAAAAGAGTAGGGGAATTGTACTGACTTAAAGGCAGTAAACCAGGGACAAGAAAGCCAGTGTCTTCCAATTTACTTTTCTCTTGTAAGCCTCCCCTGCAAGCCTGCTGGAATGTCCCACTCTCAAGTCCCTGCCCAGACCTGCTGTAGTTCTCCTCAGGACCCCTCTCCTCTGCGTCAGCCTCATCAGTCCTGTCATATGTCAGGAGATCAGCAGGCACATCATGAATCTGGACACTAGGTGCATGGTTCAGCATCTTCAGGTTTTCAAAGATTGTCTGGCGGATCTGGTCCAGATACTGATTGAAGAGGAGGAATAGAAAGTGAGTGGCTCCTAGTGACTCCCAGAGCATCCACCCTTCTAGCGACCTTCTGCTCCTAATGTCCTGGTTTTCATCTCTCTATTTCAGATCTCCCAACTGATACCTGTCCCTTCCCACCAACCCTGACTACCTCTACACTATCCTAGGCTGTCTCCTAGCTGGTAGCAGGGACAGTGACAGCTTAGAACTCCCCCATCTTTGATTTCTCCCACTTCCTACATCCTAGACTTCTCCTGGGCTCCCCTATCTTGTGCATGGCTTCTCCGAGTGGCTGACCTGGCGTGAGTTCTGATTCTCAATGCGGGTGCTGACGTCTGGATGGAGTGTGAAGTCAGGGGCAAAGTACTCGAAGTATTCTTGGGGAGGGAGGTGGGGAGGAGAGGGGATGAGAAGAGGGGATTAGCCAGAAAACATGGTTCAGACCAAGACACGCAGGTCCCAAGACTTTCCAGTCCCTCCCTTCCCACCCAGACCCCTACAAAATAGCTGCCCAGTCTTTTCCTTGTTCTCGGCCCAGAGATTTCATCTGCAGAACTTTGAGAATGTAAAATTTCCTGTCTGCTTTCAAATCGGATCATTCTTAGGGCTGGTGAAAAGAGCCTTCCTGTTATGGAGGTGTTGTGGGTGGTTCTTACCACTATAGGGAAGCTCCTCACTAATGGCTTCTTCTACCAGCAGCGATGTCTCATATGTCCTGAAACCAACCAGCAGAGTGGGGTAAGCTGACTAAGTAGGCTGAAAGGCCCACCTGGCCATATCCCATTGTGGGAGTCCCTAGCTTACCCCACAATGCAAGAACAGGAAAGTCAGGGAGGGTACTCACCAGCAGCGGGCAACATTTCGGACAGTATAGCCTCCACCACCCAACACCAGTAGAGGGATATTAAAGCTCTTGACATATTCAACACATTCCCTGTTAAAAGGAACCAGAAGAATGGGTGGAGCCAAGGTCTACACCTCTAGATATTACTTGGAAAGGGCAACAGGGAATTGTAAGTGTTCTTTAGTTTGGTCTGGGTAGTGGAATTCATTAAGTTATACTGTTGGAATTTGTGTACTATATTTTGTGTCTCAGTGAAAATTTTAAAATAAAGTGCACCCTCAAAAATAAGGAAATAAAATACTTCTGTCCTGCTCAACACTCTCCTTGGCATCCTACCTGTTAATCAACTATACTTATCAATATACTAGCCAGTATGTCAGTTCTGGCCTTCAGAATATAACCCTAACCCCCTACAACTCTCTGTCACCACCTCCTCCACTTCAGTTTGGGCACCAAATCTCTGGCCTAGACAATGCCAGTAACTTCCTAACTGGTCTTTCCACTACCAATCTTGTCCCATCACTCTACCCCAAAACTCAGCACAGTCACTTTAAAATACATTGGATTATGTAACTTCCCTGCTTAAATATCCTTCAACAGTTGCCCTCCATCACTGGACTACCTTCAAACTCCTTACCAGAGTCCAGAGGCCCTGTACAATCTCACCATGGCCAATTTCTAGGACCTCAACTCGATCTACCTCCAGCTTGGTCCCTGTGTTCTGGCCTCACTCGTTTTATTTCGTTTCCTTCACCACATCAGTTCTTCCCAGCCTCAGAGTCTTTTGTAGGCATAACTCACTGCCTGGGACAGGCTTCTCTCTGCTTCTCTTGTGGCTCACTCGGTCTTAGCCTCCAGCTCTCGGCTCCCATTTTACCTCCACAGAAAACCCTTTCCAAATCATGCCAAAGGAGATTCCCTACTGTTACCCTCTGTCCCAGCTTTCTATTTTTTTCCTCTATAGGATTTATAGCAATCTACTTATTTTTTGTTTGCTTCCTACTCTAAACTGTAAACTCTGTGCACTTTATCATTCCATCCCCATCATCTAATACAATGCCTGGAACACAATCAGTCCTTAATAAAAACCTACTGTGAATGAATGACCATCTAGAAGATCCTATTTAAGGTGATATTTCCTAGTTCAAGTACAACTTATAGATTACTTTTGATTCGCAGAAGAAATGAGGCCCATCTTTAACTACTCCTACTCCATTTAGTAAAGCCCAAAGCCACTTGTAAAACCTGGGGGAGAAGAAGGGCAAGTCTCACCCATGCCCTCGGATACTGAGGTTGAAGCAGCCCAATCGATCACAGCCCAGAGAGTCAGCTCCACACTGCAAAAGCAAAATGCCAGGCAGCTGCAGTGACACAACTGATCAGAACATCACAGATATCTTCCACATCCCTTCCCTCACCAACCTAGGGACCTTCCTCTTTCCCGCTCTCTTCCCTCAAGCCCAGGTGAGTCCTCCTAGCAGGCACTGACAGCATTACCTGGAGCACAATGCAGGTGGGTTGGTAGAAGTCCACCACCTGGTTGATGACCGGCTGGAAAAGGTGCTTGTAACCTGGGAGAGGGCCAAAGATGGGCACCTGGCACCCCAAGGGGATGGGGAGACAGGGAACAAAAGGAAAAAGGGGGTTGAGAGAGCATGTAGCCCAGGAAAGGGGCAAGCCAAAGAACCAAACCATTGGTTCTAAACTCAGGAGTCCCAGACTGCTATGAGTGACTGATGAAAGCTAATGACCCTTATCATTAAGTGTGCATATATATGATATTTTGCATACAATTTCCAGGGGTTCTTGGTCCCTTTGAAGGCCATTCATCCTTAAGGATACCTGGCCCAATAGCAGACAACACCAGGCAGAAGAGATTAATTAAAAGAGAGAAAGAAGGGGCAGAGTACACAGGGAGAAGACACCAGTACTTACTCTGATCATCAATGCCATCCCGCAAGGGCACATTGAGACAATAGTAGCGGCCACTCTCTGCTCCAACTTCATACATGTCACCTATAGGGAAGTGGGTAGTGGGAGCCATGCATGGGAAGCACTTGCAACTTAGAAGCTCTGTCAATGAATCTCCACCAGACTCCCTAGATCCACTGTTTCTTGCAGTTTGTAAGTCATTCAATGATTTTTTTTTTTTAAATAACTACCATGAGCCAAGCTGCATACTAGGCACATCGGATACAGCAATAAATAGAATAATGAAATCCTACCAAGCTTATACTCTTCCTCACAATGAAAAAGGAGACAGTAAACAAATATTTTTTAAAAACACACACACATTAAATATAAATAGCAATGAGTGCTCTAGTAATCAGTCATGCTAAAGAACTAACAGATGTAAAGGGAACAGTAATTCATGTTCTTGTACCTGTACCAGGGAAGAAGTAATTTCCGTATTTGTGGAAAGACACCGTCATGACCCTGTCAGTGAGGTAGAAGGCTTCCTGAACGCCATCTCCATGGTGGATGTCAATATCAATATAGAGCACACGAGGGTGGTACCTGGGGTAAGGGCAAAGCCAGGGTCTGAGGTAGAGGTGAACCCCAATCCATTCCTCCCAAACATAGGGTCTGGAATTATTTAAAGTCTGCCAAGTCACCTGAAACCTAATACCACCAGTTTTCTAAGGGTAACCCTGGGGATCCAGCCTGGAGGCTGGAGGCAGGGACAGGAGAGGGGTGTGCAGAAAAGGCTGAAATTTGAGCAGGCAGCAGGCAATCTGCAGCAGAGCAGAGGAAGACGCAGCCTAAGAAAAGCATCAAGAACTTGGGAGAAGCTAGTGGTGAAGGAGAGAGATCAGGGTCAGGGTCAGGGCTGTCTGAGGGACCTCCTTGGTTGAGATCCTCTTAAGTGCCCCTCCTGGGCTACTTACTTGAGCAGCTCCAGGATGCCGATTACAATGTCGTTGACATAGCAAAAGCCAGAGGCCTATAGCAAGACAGTGGTCTTTTAAATAGAGAAACAATCCCTCTGTTTGCCCCCCACTGTCATCCTGACTGCCTACCCTAGGGTAGCCACTGTCTTCCCCATCACATCCTCACTCACCTCAAACTTCTTGGCATGGTGCAGACCACCAGCCCAGTTAATGGCAATATCGCAGATCTGAAAGACAAACACCCAACTCACAGTCCTCTTCTGCCCACCTCTGAAGCTGGGAGCCCAGGGTCAGGGTAAAGCACTGAGTCTACAGACTCATAGGAAAGAAACAAGAACTGGGAATACATCACCTTGTTGTTCAGCTGGGTTGCTCCTTGGAGGGATGCACCTGTGTAACGGGAGCAGAACTCAAAGAGCCCGGGAAACACTGGGCTGCAGGGAATAGGAGTGGGTTAGAACATTTGTGCCTCTGTCCTGCCTGCGCCTTGTTACACTCCCTCCTTACCCCAGACTCCTCCAATCGCCATTTTCTGATAGCCCTCTCGCCCCTTCCTAAACACCTGCTTATCTGCAAATGTATTCAACAAATGCCAAGCCCTGTGTAAAGCACAAGATGGGAAAGAAAGAAGCTTTTAAATGTTAGGGAGTTTGTACCCTAGCTGGGAGAGAAGCAAATAGCTTCTAGGTTATTTTTGTGTGTGTGTGTGCCAGGAATTGAACCCAGGGTTGCTTAACCACTGAACCACATCCCCAGCCCTTTTTTAATTTTTATTTTGAGACAGGGTCTTGATAAGTTGCTGAGGGCCTCACTAATTGCTGAGGATGACTTTAAACTTGAGATCCTCCTGCCCTGCCCTCCTTGGTTCCTGGGATTATAGGCGTGCATGACCATGCCCAGCTCAGCATCTAGGTTCTTAAGTATAAAGGAAAAAGGAAATAAGTTGCCAGGTGCAGTGGTGCATGCCTGTAATCACAGCAGCTCAGGAAGATGAGACAGGAGGATGGCAAATTCAAAGCCAGTCTTAGCAATGCTGAGGCACTAAGCAACTAAGTGAGACCCTGTCTCTAAATAAAATACAAAATAAGGTTGGGGATGTGGCTCAGTGGTTGAGTGCTCCTGAGTTCAATCCCCAGTACCCCAAAATAAAAAGGAAATAAATTGAGATAAAACATGAATTCTATTTTTTTTCTTAAAAGTCTTCTATAGGTACCACACTCTAACATAATGTTCAATAGTAGCCTTGACAGTCACACATTTTAAAGAAAGAATTATATTCCTATATACACAAAATACTACTAATAATAAGATAAACCATGGAAAGTTTTTAGCACGTTTTATGGCACTATAAGCCACATGTTAGCTAAAATGATCGCTATCTTCATTCTTCATATAAAGAAAAGGATTGAACCCAAACACAAAAGGCTACATACCATGACTCATTTATATAACATTCTGGAAAAGGCAAAATAGGATAGAGTCAGATCAGTGGTGCCTGGAGCTGAGGTGGAGAGAAGGCATTGATGATAAAAGGGTATGAAGGATCTTTGTGGGGTAAGCGAAATATCCTGAATCTTGAGACATTCTAAACTCTCAAGATGTTACACACAAAAAAAGGTGAATTTTACTGTATGTAAATTATACCTTCATTAACCATCACTTAAAAAAAATAAAATAAAGAAATGCCTTTAAAAAAACCCTAGTTTGGAGAATCACAGCCCTTGGGACAGGAGTCCCCTGTGTTTCTCCTTTGCTGGCAAGGCAATAAAATGCTTTTTCTTTTCTTAAAATAAATAAATAAATAAAATAAAGATTTAAAAAAATCCCTAGTTTGGATTTTTTAAGGTCAGTGGTGGAGACTGATCCTAGCATGTATAACACTATAGGTTTCATGCCCAGCACCAAAAAAAAAAAAAAAAAAAAAAAAAAACCCTAGTTTTAGGTATCCAAGAAAATAGTACAACTGCCACATTTAACCATGTGAAAAATAGAATTTAGGGACTTTTATAATTTCTCAAGGGTTTGGAAATAATTAGTGTTTGATACTTAAACAACTAGCAAATAAAAAAGCAATGAAATTATTAGCTTCAGGAAAAACAAAGTTGTATACGAAAATAAATTAACTATTACTATTTGGTTCTAAAACAAATGAATAGTAGTTATGATAAAGTAAACAGAATAGTGACTGATTGAAAATTATGATATAGCTACATTATGAACCTGGGAGAAGCCAGTATGATGGTATGAGAAGACAGAATGCTCATATCCATACGAACAGCTTATAGACGATGTCTAAAAACTGATAAAGGAAGAAATATTGACAAGAAGTAATATAGTAGGGGAGTATAATTATAAGCCCAGATTTATAAGCCAGACAGCTAGTAATGTTGGGCAAATTGTTTAGCCTTTCTGTGTCTCAATGTCCTTATTCTTAAAAAGGAGATAATAATAAACCCTACCATATACTTGTTGAAACTAAATAGCTACAAAGCATTTAACATAGTACCTAGTGTATTAAGTATTACCTAAATATTACAGATCAGTAGCAGTAAATTTATTATATCATTTAGAAATCCAAAGATAAGCACCAGAAAAAATATGCTAGCTGAAAGTGGCTGCTACTGAGGACAGAGATTAATGCACAGGAGGAACAGGTCTGGGATTGCTTTTTTAAAAAATCCCATTAAAAACCTCATAAAGGGGCTGGGGTTGTGGCTCAGTGGTAGGGTGCTCACCTAGCATGCATGAGGCACTGGGTTCGATCCTTTGCACCGCATAAATGTAAAATAAAGATATTGTGTCCACTTAAAACTTAAGAATATTAAAAAAAAAATCCTCATAGAGGCCTAGGGTTGTCAGCAGTACAGCACTCACCTAGCACATAAAAGGCACTGTATTTGATCCTCAGCACCACATAAAAATAAATAAATAAAATAAAGGTATCGTGTCCAACCAGAACTAAAAAAAAAAAAAAAAAAAAAACTCATAAAAGCTGGGTGTGGTGATGCAAATCTGTAATCCCAGAGGCTCAGGAGGTAGGGCAGAAGGATCACAAATTCAAAACCAGACTCAGAAACTTAGCAAGACCCTGTCTCTAAATAAAATATAAAAAAGGCTTGGGGATGTGGCTCAGTAGCTCAGTGATTAAGCACCCCTAGGTTTAATCCCCAGACCAAACAATAACAACAAAAAAGAACCTGTACTGGCTGGGTGTGGTGGTGTGTACCTGTAATCTGTGACTCAGGAGGCTGAGGCAGGAAGATCACAAATTCAAGCCCAACTTTGGCAATTTAGCAAGATTTTCAGCAACTTAGCAAGACCCCATTTCAGTAAATAAATAAATAAATGAGTGTGTAGCTCAGTAGTAAAGCATCCCTGGGCTTAAGTCCCAGTACACGTGTACACACACACACACAAAAGCCTTGTAAATAAATTTGGCTATTTATATTAGATTAGATTACTTTTTAAACCATCACAAATTAATTAAAGGAAAATAAAAAGGAGCAGGACATGGTGGTGTGTGCTTATAATTCCAGTGACTTGGGAGGATGAGACAGCAGGATCACCAATTCAAGGTCAGCCTGGGCAATTTAGCAAGACCCTATCTCAAAGTAAAAAATACAAAGGGCTGGGAGTTTAACTTGGTGGTAGAGTACCCCTGGGCTCAATTTCCAGAACCACACACATAAAAAAAAAAAAAAAAGAAGGAAAATTCCTGATTCTCCTCTGAAACATAGACAAACATAGATATAGTTTAAATTTGACAGAACAACTGAAAATAGCCAAATGGCCCAGAGTAGATGCCCTAACTATGCAAAGAGCATATACAGGTTTCCTGCTGTAGCCTAAAGTCTGATTCCACATTCCCAGATCTAGAAAATGAACTCGGGAATAGCAGCAGGAACAACAACAACAAAAAAAAAAGAGCTGGGTATGATGGCACAAGCCTATAATCCCAGTGACATAGGAGGCTGATGCAGGAGGATCTCAAGTTCAAGGCCAGCCTCAACAACTTATGGAGGCCCTAAGTAACTCAGTGAGACCTTGTCTCAAAACAAAAAGTTAAAAAGGCTGGGTAGAAATATTACTGTTCTCTATATGGAAAGCAAAATCATTTAAAACTATAATAAAATCATTTAAAACTATAATAAAAAAAATTGCTGCCACCAAAAAGGGGGGGCAAGGGGGCAAGGGGGGGGGGGTGCTGGGGACGTTGCTCAGCAGTAAAGTTGAGTACCAAAAATACCATAGTACCAAAAAAAACAAAAACAAACAAACAACAACAACAAAAAAAAAACTAAGAAACTTCCCAAGACAGCACATGACAAAACTAATTAAGCAGGCAGTATGTTCAGGACAGAGCTCTGTGGGCTGGTATGAAGATGTTGTGAAGGCTGAGAAGGCCTTGAAAAAGTTGAACAGGACATCCAAGGACATTCCAGGAAGGGATCCCATGCAGCTGAGTGTGGGAATAAGATTGGGAAGGTGTTCAATGCCAGCAAAAGGAACTGGCCTCTATCTGACAGCCTGGACTGCATCTGTCAATAGGATCTTTCATAGAAATAGATTAGTGGTTCAAAAATCTGGACTCTTAGATTGTGGATGCAGCACCACAAAACAAAAACAAAAACAAATCTGGGCTCTAGATCTGAATCCTGCCACCACCACTGACCAATTACGTGAAATGTGGTAAGTTACCTAAATTTCCCCAAATCTCCATTTATCTATGTGAAACATCAGGAAAAGGCCTATTATATCTCCAGGTTGGCATGAGAATTAGAGGATACACTAGGAACCCTCAGCATAATACTAGCAAAATAAGTACTTAATAAATGGTAGCCATTGTAGGAAGCTCTATAGGATCAACAATCTGTAAAACCTATTTATCAAGAAATAAATTCAAGGGGGAGAAGGAAAAGCCACAGACTAAAAGTCTCAAGTCCCATCAATCAAACACAATGCATGGCCCTTGTTTAGATCCTGATATTAATAAACTGTATAAAAATATATGAGATGAGACAATATTTGAATACTGATTGTATATTTGATTATATTGAGGAATTACTATTCATCTTTAGGTATGATTTAGATTTTTTTTAAGTTTCATTTAGAGATAAATAATCTAACACAAGGGGGTACAGATGAAATAAGACTGGCCACTTGCTTATAAGAGCTGAAGCTGGATATGCTGGGCACAGTGGTGCACACCTATAATCCCAGAGGCTCAGGAAGCTGAGGCAGAAGGACTACAAGTTCAAAGCTAACACTGGCAATTTAGCAAGGCCCTAAATAATTTAGTGAGACTCTGTCTCAAAATAAAAAATAAAAATGGCTGGGGATGTGGCTCAGTGGTTGAGTGCCCCTGGGTTCAATTCCCAGTACCAAAAAATTTAAAAAAAGAGTTGAAGAGGGGTATGGATACATGATGTGATAGATACATGTTCTACTCTACTTTCAGAAATGTTTGAAATTTCCCTTTAAAAAGTTTAAATAGAATTGAGTACATGGTAGCTGTTTTGGTTATTATTTTTCATGGACATATATTAGAGTGTGAGCAAGGATCATGGCTTACTTTCCACCCCCTTCTCCACAGCATCTAACCCTGAGTCATCTACATGCGTTACAAGCTTAATGTAAATGTAAACCTGGTCATGTCAAATCACTCCCTTGCCTTTTAAGACATTTTAATGACTTTCCTCTATTCTAAGAACAAAAACTTCAATTCATAACAGGGCTGTTCAAAAGGCCTCATTTATCTCTTTAGCCTCTAATCAGATTACTTTCCTTTTCATATTCTGTCCGTGGGCTTTTTCTTTCTTTCTTTCTTCCGTTTTTTAATACTGGGGATTGAATACAGAGGCACTTTACCACTGAGCCACATCTCCAGCCAGAGTCTAATTAATTAGTGCCTCCCTAAGTTGCTGAGACTGGCCTCAAAGTTGGGATCCTCCTGTCTCAGCCTCCCAAGTCACTAGGATTACAGGTGTAAGCCACCATGCCCAGCTGCACTTGGGCTTTTTCTGTTCCTTAAATGAGTCATACTTTGTTCTACCACAGACATGTTGTCTCTATTACCCAATACATCCCTTCCCTCAGCTGCCAAACACCTTTCCCCTAATTCCTCTTTTTTTTCAGATCTAATTTAATATTCAGATGAATATTAAAATTTTGCTGCTATTGTTCATCATTGCATCCCTCACACTTAGTACAGGGCCTGGCCTCAAGTAAATCACCAATAAATATTTACTGAATAAACAAATGAGCGAATGATGATTCCCTGACAAGTAGGTCCCCCCCTCATATCTTCCCAGTCCTATTACAAAACTTCATTGAAGGGCCTCACACCAAAGTGTTTGACATCCCCAAATCCAAGTGTTCCCCTCCCTCACCAGTCATCGCCCACGTTGAAGGCATTAAGGCTCTTGGTGAAGCCCTGCATGTTGGTGGGGCTGACTCTCTGCAGAAAATCAATGTAGTCCTCAGAGTGGAAGCGGCACATGTCATGCTGGGAGGCTTGGTATGGCTTGAAGACCTTGGAATGGAGAAACAAGATGAACCTAGCAGGATCATCCCCACTGATGAGGCTGAGACCCGCCACACTGAGCCCACCCCTGGAGATTGCCCAAAACCACATACTACAATCCCAATCCTTGTTATTCTACGAGATAAAGGTCAGTGAAGAAAAGAAGCTCCTGTTAATGGTCTTGATAATGACCCATGTAAAACACTTCTCCTTTCCACCTCCAGCCCAGCCTCTCCTACCTTCTCAACCTTGAACCCTGATTCACCTGCCCTGATCCCTGGATTTCCTATTCCTGGTTCTCTCCATACTCATCTCCCCTTGACTCTGATTCTGCCCTTTAGGTTCTTCATTCTGAAATCAGATATAAGGGATATATAACAATCTTCTAGTTAAAATCCAAGGTGCCAAACCAAAGATTTATCGTCCTTGGGGGGGTGGGGGTGTTCATGAACCTCTTTGAAATTTGGGCAAGAAGAAAGAGCTTTTTTTTTTCTCCTAGAAAATGCATGCAGGGACACAGAGGCACATAATCTCAAGGGATTCAGAGATTATTGCACTAACAATACCTCAGTCTTTCTACAACCAATCCACTTGTGTGTGCCTCAGAAAAAGCAGAGATCACTCATATTGTTGGCTCATTACCCTCAAAATACATAAGGGTGAGATCTGTTATTATCTCATTTCACAGCTGCAAATTCCAAACTGGAGATGAATAGTATGCATACATATGGGAGATGGAGGATTGGGCAATGATTAAGCCTAACTATGCAGAGATACTATGTAGAGGTACTCTAGGTTGAAAAAGGAATACAGAAGGCATCTCCTGTTCTCCACACATATACACATAATTTACCCAAAAGGCTGCAGAGCTGTCCCTAGAGTTCTAGCTCCTAGCAGGTAGTGAGAGGTGGGAGGAGATATATACAAAGATCCAGACACACCCATCCCTGAGGCCACAACACTAACCACACCCTAAAAGGCAGCGGGACCGGGAGTGCAGCTCATAGGTAGAAAGCTTGCTTATTATGCCTAAGGCCCTGATTGGATCTCCCAGAACTGCAAAAATAAATACATAGTACATAAAATAAATTCAGAGAGAAACACATCTGTCTTCAAGAGGGCCTCACACCACCCTAACCCTACACCAAGGGCTGGTGTGCCTAATGTCAAAGGGTGACTAGCCTAAGGTGAAAATGTAACTCCCATTAACTCAGAGAACGCCCACCCACAAACTCTGCAAACAGAGAGTGCTCCAGGCGACTTCTAACTGCCCCCTACCCTAGGGGCGGGTGCACCTGGTACATTCGATCCAATCCACTTATCCCTAAGGCCACAGCTCGCTCCCAACCCGCCAGCTGGACTCACGATCATCTTCTTATAGAGACCATAGTGCAGGACCAGGCTATGAGTCAATGCCAGGCGATGGGGCTTCATAGGGTGCCCAGCTCCTGGGGGTGGGGAAAAGAGAGTTGGTCAGTTCTCATCCCTGAAGCTACAGCTCTTGCCTCGAAACCTCTGCGTCCAAGCCCCTAGCGCACAAACCCGTTCCCTCACCGTAGTGGAAGTTGCCCACATCAGGGTCGTAGAAATAGGCCACGGTCTTGGCCATAGCGCCGGCGGGACCAGGCCCAGCGCCTCCGCCGCCCGCCGGACGCCAGCCCCGCCCCCGGCTAGTGCGTACTGCGCAAGCACGTAGCCTGCCTCTGCGGAACAGGGAAGGTTAGGCCCCGCCTCTCTGAGACTGTGCCCAGATCACGCCCCTGCGGGAGTTCTGCCCCTGGATTAGCTTCTTAGTTCCAGATTCTGGGGCGTGAGCTACCCGGCTTGGGCTGGGGACCGTGGCATCGGTTCTAGGATGCGAGAGCCATTTCTTTCTGGGCGGGGGGTGATATCTTCTGGAAGCCGAACCATCCCGTCCAACCACTTGCCCCAAACGGGAAACAGGCCGTGGTCACCTGTCTAGGAAGCTCCGAAGATCTGGCCACGGTGTCCCTCTCAGAAAGACAATTTTCCCCAGCCCGCTGGAAAGATTCCTGGCTATCACTCGTCTGGGGTAACTGAGGACAGGAGCTACGCCAGGCGTGCCGGATAGAGCAGTGGAGAGCACCCCCGCCTGACCTCCTGTCCCCTACGCGGACCCAGACTCTGCGCCGCACATTCCCCCCGATGGTGGGGGGGAACGGCGCAGTCACGCGCGCATCTCTCTCGCGCTCACAAGCGCGCAAGGCTCACGCTCTGCGCCCCGCACACCTGCGCTCCGCCCCTTGGTCCCGGGCGGGCAAGGAGAAAAGGATTTGGGAACCCAGGGTGGCGGCGGAGGCTCCTCCCTTCTCCATTCCCCAGGGCTGGAGTGGTCCGGAGCCTGCCGCGGCTCCCAACCAGTCCGCATTCCCCCTCCATCCTTCCCTCCCCCCGCCTGCCGCGGCACCGGTATCCGCAGCCACAGCCCGGAGCCGGTGAGGCGGTGTAGGGGGGAGGGGGAGGAATCAAGGGATGAACGTCGGGAGGGCGACGGGGGCCCCGAGCCGGACTAGGACGCCCCTGGAGCGGGAACCCGAGCCGGAGTCGGAGCCAGAACAAAACCACCGGTACCGGGTGGGCCAGATGGTCAGGGTGGGAGGAACCTAAAGGGAGAGGAGGGATCTGAGAAACCCGGGAGAGGAGGGGGCTGCAGGAGGCCTGGCTCAGGCCAACGCGGAGGAGGTGCGGACGCTGACTCAGGCGCATTATCTGCGCCCGCTGCCTAAGAATTTTGTCCCATCTCGATCTGCAGTGTCCTTGGGAGGGACGGAACCTCGGGGCCAGATAAAAAGGGGGACGCTCTGGGCGTCGGAGAAGTGGGACTCCAGTTGTGTCAGAGGGCTTGCACAGCCACGGTCTGGCCTGCAACCTCAGGAGGTCTTGACTTACTAGCACCTTTGGCCCGGACAGCTCCCTGTGGTTGGGTAAGGGGTGGGGCCGGGCCTGGAGGCATGTCTGTTTCAGATCTCGAGGACCCCATTTGTAACCCTCCCTCATCCCCAGCTGCAGCCCCCTAAACTCAGGAGGCGTCCTGGCCCGCGCTCGCCCCCCAGGGCCTCATGTCGGAACCACAGCCTGACCTGGAGCCGCCCCAACATGGGCTGTACATGCTCTTCCTGCTTGTGCTGGTCTTCTTCCTCATGGGCCTAGTAGGCTTCATGATCTGCCACGTGCTCAAGAAGAAAGGCTACCGGTGCCGCACGTCTAGGGGCTCGGAGCCTGACGATGCCCAGCTCCAGCCACGTGAGTGAGGAGCCTGGAAACCTGGCTCAGTCACCTTTCTCCCTTACCCTTCTCCCCACACCTCTTTCTGCCTTTCTGGCTGAAAGACCCAGGCCAAATCCTGATCAAGCCTGCAGGAAGCCTAGTGATGCATTCTTGAATCAGCAAGTAGAGTGACACCACCCTGAAAGCAATGCTGGAGAAAGCATGGGCAGGAAGGGCTCACTAATGGTAGTATTAGGCTCCTATTTCCTCCCCCCATCTTTTCTGGCCCCTGAAATAATAAAGTCCAGCCATCATGGTAAATAGGTAAATGGATGTCTTGAGAATCAGCCATGGGGGCCATCAGGTCATGTTCCCCCAAAGCTGACTCATTTTCCATTTCCTTGCCAACCTCTTTCATCCTTCAGCTGAGGATGATGACGTGAATGAGGACACGGTAGAGAGGATTGTTCGCTGCATCATCCAAAATGAAGGTGGGTGTAGGCTGACCCAATGCTCCTTCCCACCCCGACTCTTGCCCTGACCTCCCCCTCCACTGACTCCCTCTTTTCCTTCTCCCCTCAGCCAATGCTGAGGCCTTGAAGGAGATGCTGGGGGACAGTGAAGGAGAAGGGACAGTGCAGCTCTCCAGGTGAGCTGGAAACAAGGGCCAGCATGACTTAGCTTGCCTTGGAGAGTACCCTCTCCTCCAGCACAGTCTTCTCTCAGTATCATTGTGTTTGGGTTTGGGGGAGGGAAAGCTTGCTAACTTATAGGAAAAAAAAAATTTATAGAAATTCCAAGTCCTTCAAACCATGTTTTCCATCTAGATATCACAAGCCTAACAACATTCACATCTAGGGCCACTCTTTTGATTTAAGCATTGCCCTCTTTTTAGCAAACAGGGCCACAAGGAAAAACACATAGTCACTCATAACTTAATATTAAATTTATTAGAAAAAATAATGTTAGGACCTGGGAAAAGTGGGGTTTGGGGAGTATGAAAAGCATGCTGAAAGAACCAGAGGAAATGGGACAAGAAGGGGAATAGAAATATCATTTTTGCTCTCCTCCCCCTACTGTCCAGCGTGGATGCCACCTCCAGCATACAGGATGGAGCTCCCTCCCATCACCACACAGTGCATCTGGGCTCCGCAGCCCCTTGCATCCACTGCAGCCGCAACAAGAGGCCCCCACTTGTTCGTCAGGGAAGGTCCAAGGAAGGAAAAAGCCGCCCCCGACCTGGAGAGACCACTGTGTTCTCTGTGGGCAGGTGGGGACAGAGTGCCCCAGGGAAAGGGAGGTTGAGGTGGGGGCCCCAATGATCAGGTACCTGACCCCAAGTTGCCCTAGCTCTTTCCTGCTGGATTTGGAGCTGCAGCAGGGTTCAGGCTGCATGGTGTGTCCCACAATCTGAGAAGACCTCTTCCACCCTAGGCCAAAGGGAAGTGGCCATAAAACCTAGAATGTCTGTGGTCAGAGGAGAATGCCAGGCAGCCTCTTGAGTTGTGGTCCTAAGCCTCAGTATTCTCTCCCCTCCCAGGTTCCGGGTGACACACATTGAGAAGCGTTATGGGCTGCATGAGCATCGTGATGGTTCCCCCACTGACAGAAGCTGGGGCTCTGGTGGGGGGCAGGACCCAGGAGGTGGTCAGGGTTCTGGTGGAAGGCTACCCAGGACAGGGATGCCTGTCATTGAGAGGCTGCCCCCTGAGGAGCCACAACCCCAGTCATTAGCCAGGCCCCCAGTGCAGAATGGAGGACTCAAGGACAACAGCCTAGTGCCTTGTGCACTTGAGGGGAACTCTGGGGCCTCTGCAGAACCAACACTGGGGGCCAGAGGGAGGATCCTGAGCCCAAGTCCAAGGCTGCCCAGTCAAGAGGCAAATGGACAGCAAAGCAAACCAGACACCTCAGATCACCAGGTATGAAGACACATCCAGGGCTGCACTGGGCTCAGTTTTATTGCCCCTTACTCTGGAGAGCAATGATATGAATCACCTCCTGTTCCCATTGTTGATGTCTCCCCTTTCTCTCAGGTGTCTCCACCACAGGGAGCAGGGGGTATGTGAGGTGAGTTTGAACCCCAAACTAGATAATCTTGTCCTCCCACCCCTTACCTAAATTACTTAGCCCAACATCTCCTGAAACTCCAGGGTGAGCTCTAGGCTAAGCCTGTGCTTGCTACAAATTCTTTGGTGGTGGGGAGTGGGTATGTGCTCCAGAGAACAGGGAAGGATGGGCTGCCCCTGGGGAAAAGCTAGGACACAGCTTAAACAGGAAGCAACTCTTCCCCTTCCTCTTCTCCAAGCCTCATTCTTCATTGTGCTGATGGACCACCAGCTGGCAGGGTCAGGGAGTAGGTGGGCATGAAGGCCCTCCCCTTCACTGGACAGCACTGCTCCCAGTTGAGGGACCAGCTCTACTTTCACCTGGAGTTGCACGGTCTCAGGCTGAGGGAACTTGGGAACAAGTCTCTCCACTTGTGGACCCTCGGTTTCCTTCCCTTCCCCTACCTGCCGACAGGCTGCCTAGCCTGCCTTCCCCAACACCTCGCTCCATATTGATAGAGCGTGGCAGCTGGGACCAGGTTCCTGCCTTTGGGGGGGCCCGAAAGCAATAGCACCTTAGGCTCCCTGCCCTCTTGGCAAAAGAGGTCCAGGCCCTGGCTTGGCCTTCGTGCCCTTTATTCACTGTCAATAAATCCGCTCAGACCATTACAGCTGCTTCGCATACTGGCTCCTTCTGACTCCCAAGGCTAGCTCCTGTCCCGACTCCAACCCAAGTGACCCTGGCATCCAAAGTGGGGTGGGCTACAGAGCCAGGGTGGATATGAGATGGACCAGAGCCGGTCAGGACTTCGGGAATGAGATTTAGCCCCGAGATTTCAGGGTATTTCACCACCGTAGAGATAGGGCAATGGCAGACAAAGGGGTACTTACAGCCCTAAAGATGGCAGGAGGACAATTGGAGAAATGGATTCTTGCCCCAAAAATGGGGAGAGGGGAAGTTTCTAACCCTGAAGATGAAAGTAGATGTGGGAAAAATTCCAGCTTTTGGCTGTGTGGCTGTGGATCATTGAGGGGTGGTCTCTGACATCATGGAGATAGGGCAGCATCATCGCTTGGGGGCAGTGATACCCCAGCTTCAAGTGAGGGAATCTGGATGGCCAGGATCTGGAGCTTTAGCCGGCGGGGGAGGTGGCGGACGCATCTGTGGGAAATGCACAGTTAGTTCTTCTCCAGAGTCCTCTCTCAGTAGTTTCCCTGTCCATTCCCTCAGCCTAGTAGACAACACAAGACCAGCTGGAATGAACCCTGTGCACACAGTCCCCTCCAAGGCAGGGTCCCTTACCGGCCTGAGTCGAGGTGCCATCAAGTCTAAGGGTCCAGAGCTGTCCAGAGCTTTATCTGGAAACAAGAACCATAGTCAGTCTTCAGGTTTTGTTCAATGCTACACTTCTAGCACTTAGGATAATAGCACTCTATAAGTATTTGCTGAATTAATAAATAGTCACCAACCTGAGCTGTAAAATCCATCAATTCATTTATTCTCAACAAATATTTATTTGGCAGCTGCTATATAATCATCTCTGGTCAAGGTACCAAAGAATGGAAGGTGGGATACACAGCTCTGCCCACCTCCCAGTGCTCTTAGATACCCAGTCATGAAACATGAACAAACACAATGAATGTCTAAGTGTTAAGTAATTCAACGTGAACTAAAGGTATTAGAGATGGCAGTGATTTCAGGGGATCAGGGACAGTGGCTATGAAGGAAGTGTTAAGTTCCAGAAGGTTTTACAAAAGGTGAGCATTCCAAGAGGCAAAAGGAAGGGGTTGGGGTGGAGACCAGAGGTGTGCTCAATGGTAGAGTGCTTGCCTAGCATTCACAAGTGCCTGGGATTAATCCCCAACACCACAAAAAATAAAAAAGAATGTCAAAAGGAAAAAGGATGACAGCAAAGTTAGGTATTTTCAGGGTTCAAGACAACTAAGAACAAAGGCATTTTTGGAAGAACACAGAGAATATGGCTTATTTTTTAAAATAATAATAATGATAAAATCGATACTATTTATACGTTTATTATGTGCCAAGCACAATGCTGTATACTCTACAGGCATCTTTTCTAACTCTTAAATAAAGTAGTACCTGTCTCTTCACTTTTTAAAGCACATCAACCAAGTGCCATACAAGTTAAACCTCCCATCTCAAGTTATACACTAGGAAGTGACAGCAAGGTTTGAACTAGGCCAGCCTGGCTCCAAAGCCCATGCTCTTCTCCCCGTCACTTATTTGGCAGCTGCTATATGATCATCTCTGGTCAAGGTACCAAAGAATGGAAGGTGGGTGCACTGAAGGCACACAGGAGTGGAGTATGAACAGAGTCCAAGATTCCTCCTTTTCATTTCTTATTCTCCCAGAGCTTTCAATTTCCTTTACTTACCTCCAGGCAGGACAGGTGCAGAGGGTCCATCCAAGGCAGAGGTGGGTGCAGGTGGGGAGAAACTGGGAGGAGAAGGGGATGGCAGTGTCTGGAGGTAGGGTGGGCATGAGTTATTCCTTGCATGTGAGAAGGCTTCACCAATTATTCCTCTCATCCCACTTTCAATTCCTGTCCTCTCACTTTCCAATACAGAAAATGGCCAAATGCTTGTATTTAGGTAGGGGTTATAACTGATGTCTATTTCAACAGTCAATATGTACTGAACACTTACTATGTCTATGTGTTCTGCTAGCACTGCACATACCTTAATTCATTCTATCCTCACCACCCCATGAGGTAGGCATTTTTATGACTCATGTTAGAAGTGAGATTCGGATTGGGCCATCTGTCAAAAGTTCATGGAGTTAGTGGCATAGTGCTGGCTAGAACCCAAGTCTCTTGACTCCCAATCATATTCTTCTTTGCTGTCTTATGGCAATATTTAAGCATCTCCAGTGTGCCATGGTGCTAAGGGCTTTACATTTATTATCTCTAGTCATGATAGTGAGCCTGCTAAAGCAGGTATTATTATCTCCATTTTAAACATGCAGAAACTAGCTCAGAGAGGTTAAGTCACTGTCCAAGGTCATGTAATAGAAAATTTGAACTCAGGTCTATCCACCACTAAAGTTCTCCAAACTCCTATGAGAAGTGATTTCCCTTTTCTCTGTCTGCTCAGGAGAGATGGGAAGGCCCAAACTACCATAGGAGGTAAAACTGGGAAGAAGCTGAGGCATTAATATGAATATGGGGCCTTCTTAGAGTGAGGATCTACCCAGAGGTAGCTGGGAGCCAAGGAGACTGAATTCTCACCTGTTCAGGATCACAGAGTTCAGGTGGCCCTGGAGGACCAAGCAGCTCCTCCACCAGCAGGGAGGGAAAGACTCCAACATGGCCCCCAAATTCTCCCCTCCAGAAGCCATCATCTACTCCATCTTGGGCCCGGGGTAACAGGCGGATGAGTGCCCCTTCTGGGAAGCTCAGCTCCTCTTCACTCTGTCCCGTGTAGCTATATAGTGCGCGGGCGAGGAATGCTGTAGAAGCCCAGGAGAGATAGTAAGAGAAGGAAATGGGTGGCAGTACCCTAGGACCATGACATCCTAGGACCATAACCACCCAATAATTCATATTCATACCCCGGACCCCAGGCCCAGATTTTGTCTTTCTTACCTGTGGGCTCTACACCCAAGGGAATATCACTGTCACGGCCACTCACGGGAAGGGAGAGATCCGGGAAGTTGAGATACCGCTCAGGGACAAAGCCCACCTCACCATGCTGGTTCCGAGCCTGCTCACCCAGCAATGTGAACAAGTATCAGATTTGTTTCGGCAGTCCATGGCCCTGGCTGTCCTCTACTTATGTTTCTAGCTTGCCTGGGTAGATACTTGTAAACCAAAGAGAGGTCCTCCCACTGCCCCCAACCCATGATCAGAACCCAGGGTCCCATACGTACCTTGACCCATTCATCAGCATCTCCCTCCTCTATGACCTCCAGCCACTCACCCTCCGTGATGGTCAGCTCATCCTCATGCCCTGCCTAAGCCCCACAAGGAAGGATTCAGGATTTAGCTGTCCTTTATGGTTACCCATATGAAGTCCCCACTCCCATTCATACCTGATAGCCAAACACCACATGTGCAGGGCAGGGGAAAGGCCTGGTGGCTAGGGCCGGTGGGGCAGGCTCCTCAAAGAGCTCCCCTGCCTCCTCGCATTCATCAAAGTCAGAAAGTTCAGCATCCTCAGCCTGGAGAGGGGCAGAGGACAGACATCATTATGGGGCCCTCTTCTCCATCCTACCTCAAAAGGACACCAGGGGTCCTCCTCCAAGATAGTACCCCTGAACCAATCATCATAGCTCACAACCAAAATCACACAGAGCCGGATGATACTAAATAATAGCAGAGCTAAAGCAACTAAGTGCTTAAAAGTATACCCAGTACATGTTAACTATCTCATGTATATACTTTCACTTAATCTTCATAATTTGCATAACCATTAACCTCTTTTTATTTTTAAAGAAAATGAGGCTCAGAAAAGTCATTTTCTAAGATTATACAGCTAGGGAGTGGAGTGGCTGATACCCAAACCATTTATAGAATACTTCCAGAAGTATTTTTTTTTTAATGAGGGGTTTTTTAAAATATTTTTTTAGTTGTCAGTGTACCTTTATTTTATTTATATGTGGTGCTGAGAATCGAACCCAGTGCCTCACACATGCTAGGCAAGTGCTCTACCACTGTGCTATAACCCCAGCCCAAACCTGAGTTTTTTGTTTCGTTTTGTTTTGGTAGTGGGATTGAACCCAGGGGTACTTTACCACTGAGTTATATCCCCAGCCCTTTTTATTTTTTGAGATAGGTTTTCACTGTGTTGCTGAGGCTGTCCTTAAACTTGTGATCCTCCTGCCTCAGCCTCCTGAGTAGCTGGGATTACAGATGTGTGCTGCTGTGCCTGGCTAGAACCTGAGTTCTTAACCATCATTTTATCCTCATAATAAATGTTTATTGAGGATTCTCTATGCCAAAAATCATGCAAAGACTTATATAAATGGTCTCATTTAAGCTGCACAATGGCCCTCTGAGTTAAGTGCCATTGTCATCCCATTTTAGAGGGCTTGCCTTCCAGTGGGGAACTTTACCCTCCTGGGTATGTGCAGCTAGGATTGGGGAGGAGCTCACCGTTGGGGAGAGGTCTCTCTGGGACAGCCGAGCCTCACTGAGCCGTCGCTCCTGCTCCACCTCATCCTGGGCCTGGGTCATGGCTGGCTTCAGCCAGTGCTGCACATCCAGGCCAGCCCCCTGCAGCAGGGCCAGCCGGGCAGCCCCCTTCACCTGGCTCACCTGGCACGAAGTGGAAGAGAGTAGAGCCTGGCCAATTATGTCTACCTTCTGCCACCTTACCTCCCCCTCCCCATCAGAAAGAGGAATGGAGGGGGTGTTGCTGAGGAGATAGAATCTTAGTGGCTCTAAGCCTAGGGCTATGCCTCACCTGTGCCCGACGGATGCTGTCCCTCACTTCCTGTATTCGCTGTTCTATGCCTGGGGCCTCACGCTCTGGAGCCTGCTGCCGCCTCTGCTCCAGTCGCTGCAGTACCTGGTGGGGAAGAGAGAAGTGGGTGGTGATGCTGTGGGCCATAACTTACTCTGGGCCTGGTTCCTTGCTAGTTTCATTATTCGCATTGTTTCATTTAATCTTCCCTGGAGGTGGGTGCTAGTTTTGGCCCCACTGTAGTGATGAGGAAACTGAAATCCAGAGAGGTGAAGTCATTCATTCCCTTACCCAGGATTACAAAACTCAGAAGCAACAGAAGGGAATTTGAACCCAGGTCAGCCTAGCTCTAAACACTGCTCTTAATTACTGAGTTATATTGTTATGTTAAAGTGCCCTTCCTTCCCATCCTGTCTGCAGTCCCATGACAACCCCAGTGTCTCTAGGATCCCCATCTTTAGCAATTCATGCTCACCCACAACATCTGCAACCCCCACCTCACCCAATGCCCATGGTGTTGGATCTTGTAGTCTCGGGCAGCTCGGCTTGTCCAGCGCTGGATCTCTTTCTCTAGGCCACAGTCCCCAGCCATACCTCCTGTTCCCCTCTCTAGGGCACACACCTGAATGGGACAGGGGTGATGTGAGGAATACCTGAGATCATCCTTCTCTCCAGTTTCCTCTTTTTACCTCTCTTTATCTTGAACTCGAAGGAAATGGACAAAGGTGAGGGCACACATCTGTGTCTGTGAACACTGGTATGCATTTGTATAGACAGAAACACACAGAGTCCCAGGAACAAGATCCAAGTTGAGGGATATGTAGAAGAAAAAGGAAGTGAAGTGACTGAATGGTGAAATGGAATGTGTTTTTATGTCCTGGCGAAAGGGAGGTGATCTGGTATTCTGAGTTAATAGTTGCTGAGTTAGTACCAGGACAAGAATAATGAGACAGGAGGCCTAAACCAGTCTCATTATATTTGGCTTGGTTTCAACCCGAAGGGAAGTCTCACCTGATCAGCCCCTGCTGGCTGAAATTGCTGAGGCGGGGTAGGGGAAAAGACTCCAGGCTCCTGAAGAAACAGCTTCACATCCTGCTCCCAGTTTACCTGGGGGTGGGAAAAGACATGGTGGCCCACTCACTGGCCCCCTCTTCAATTCTGTCCCCAGCACCTCTTAGAAGGAGAAGGTCAAAGTGAGAAGAAAAGGGACAGATATTCAATAGGAAGGTCTGTACTGAGAGAGAAGAATTAAAAGGACCTCTAAGGGAGCTCTCACAGCTCCTAACCCTCACCTGGGAGGTGGCCTGCCCTGCAAGGCGGGCATGCTCCAAGACCATCTCTGCAGCTTCCAGCTCAGTACGGCTCAGTAAGTTCAGAGGGTCCCTCAAGTGTTCTGACAACTCGCTGACCAGGGCCTGGAGAGAACCCCAAGATACTTTTCCCTCAGACCTCTACTACAGAGCAAAAGCTCACTGTCCAGGTTTGAGTGGAGGGTGGACATGAGGGATGGGAAAGAGAGGAGTAAGACATTATTTCTGCTTCTAATTATAGGCTCTCGTGTATGTATACCACTTACCAATTTATTTATTTTTTTGTGGTGTTAGGGATTAAATCCTGAACAATTGTATCCACCCTCTGCCTTCTCACTTCCTCCTCCCCATCAGAAAGAGGAGTAGAGGGGATGTTGTCTGAGAAGACAGGATGTCAGTGGCTATGCTAGGCCAGTACCCTACCACTGAGCTATACCCACAGCTCCACTTAACAGTTTAAAAACCACTTTCACATCCATTCTCTTCCTTGAACCTCATTAGTGTCACAAGGTGGGCAGAACTAGGGTTAACCTTGATGAGAATATGAGGTTCAAAGAAGTTAAGTATCCTATGTGATATGCAGCCAGAAGCCAAGTATGTGTCTTCTACCCTCTTTAAGCAGGCTAGGTCCTTGGCACCAGCCAGCCTCATGGGGAGTGGAAGCACAGGGATCCTCCCTACTTGCTGAGGGATAGGGGTGATCTGGGTAAGGACTGGCCTTGAGCAGAGCTGGCAGTTCCTCCTGGTAGTAGTGGTCAAGGTGGGCATTGGTGGCCACCAAGTTGAGCAGGTACTCATTGCGGGCTGCTCTCAGCTGCTGGGAGTACTGGACTGATTGGGCCGACAGCTAGGAGGGGAAAATTTGTGTCACAGAGAGCCCTGGATCCAAGGCCAACCTAGAATCCAGATCCAGAATGAATTCTTACATTATTGAAGATATACTGTTTGCCTGGTACTATACTAAAAATTTCACATACAACTCCTGCTCAAAATCCGTAATGGTTTCTACATACATCTAAAATAAAATCCAAACTTCCCTATAGTGATCTACTATAGAATAATAGACCAACATGAGTTGGCCCTGTAACCTCTCTGACCTCTTTTTAACTGCTGTCCCCTTACAGGGCTCCAGGCACACTGGTCTTCTCTCAGTTCCTTGAGCACACATCAGGACCTTTCCATTCACCATTCCCTCTCTCTGGAATGTTCTCCCTCTAGATCTTTCATGGCTGGCCCCTTCTTGACACTCGGGCCACTTGTTCAAAGAGGACTTCTCTCTAAATCTCACCCATTTTTTACCCTTCATCAGAGCAACTTGTTTTATTTCCATCTTCATCTGATTATTTGTTTATATACTATGTCTCCCTCGACCAGGCTGTGAGGGCAGGAACTCCATGGTCATGTTCCTCACTGTATCCCTAGAGGGTAGAACAGTGCCTAGTGCACAGAAGTCCTCAATAAACACATATTAAAGGAGTCAAAAAGAAGGGATTATTCCCATTGTGCAGATGAAGAAAATAAGGCTCAGAGAAATAAGTACGTTAATCTTGGTCAACCACCTAAGAAGTAGAGGAGCCTGGCTCTCACCAGGCTCTTATGCTTATGATACTGGATTCCATACCACTAGGTCCCTCTGCCCCCACTCAGGTCCTCATCCCCCAGACCTTAGAACTTAGTTTCTGGAGACTGGTCCGAGAGTGGAAGATCCCATGGTCACTTCGGTTCAGCCTGCGCAAGTATGGAACAGAAATAGGTATCAGACCCAGCTTTGATGCCCTGACTCTACCCCATACCTCCCCATACCCCAACTTTTGGCCTACTAACTGTTCATGAGCCCACCTGGCCTGGACATCAGCTGCTTTCTCCTGTGCCAAAGCCCATACACGCTCCCGTTGCCCATACAGCTTCCGACTTCGGCTCAGTTCCCGGACAGACTGCAGCACCTCTGCCTGCGCCCTCTGCAGACTCTCTGTTCCCTAGTGGCATGGACACAGAAAATCTTGACCCAGACTACCTCCAATGCCGAGCCAGCTCTTCCTTCACCCCATCCACTGAGCCATACCTTCCTAAGCACCTGCTCCTTGGCACTCCGCCCTGTGCCCCCCGCTAGGTCACGGTATCGATCAGACGCCTGGAGCCGGGTTTGGCCCCCAGCCACGGTGGCATCCAGCAAGCAGCGCCAGGCACCAAACACTGTCCTGCCCCTCCCCAGAGAAGGTCTGTGTTGAAGAGGGGAGCACTCCACAGCTTCATCAGACCCCCCACCAACACCATGAGAGTCAGAGTATTTTCCTTCCCCCATTTGTCTGGGAGCCCATTAATCGATCAGCCCATTAGCTCAGTCACAGGATCACTCCTGCCCTCCGCCCCCACCCACAGTGTCCTTGCTGGGTCAGCTCCTCTCCTGCTGCTGTGTCAGCTCTACCTGCAGCTCACGTGCCCTCCCCCCTCACTAGGCCTTCATCCCCACAGGTCTCTAAGGCTAAGCTCCCCATCACTTTTTGGTCCCTGCAGCCTTCCCCCTCCATTAGACCCACCTGCTGTCCATGTCCCCACTGCGTTGCCCTTCCCTCTTCAGGAATGGCCCAGCCAGTTTCTGGAGTGCCTGGTGAGAAAGCCATCACAGGCGCAGTTTTTTCGAAGACCCACCCCAACTGGGAGAATACAGAACCAGAGTATAATAATACCATTCTTGGATACACAATATGTGTCACTTGTTTTGCCAACTGCCTTACATTTATTACCTTATTTAATCCTTACAACAACCCTACCCAAAGGTAAGGTATTATTGTTATTCCCATTTTACAGAGAAGAAAACTGAGACCAAGAAATGTAAAATAACTTGTCCAAGGTCACACAACTAGTAAGTAGCACATCGGAGATTTGATACAAGTCTTCCTGACTCTAGGCATTTCTTTTTGAGCACAGTAAGGGAGGGACATTGCTGGTGGTGTAAAGGAGGCTAAAACAAGAGGGAAAGTCCAAGGAAGAGTCCCATACCTGCCCATACTCCCGTTCAATGGCTGCCCTCTGCTTGCTGTAAGATCTGTGGAGATTGGGGGTGGGGTAAAGGGGATTGTTTCCTCCTGTTTTACCACCCTCAATCCTCTCCTCTGCCTGAGCAAGAGAAAAAGGGGAGCCATCCCATAGTGTGGCTAGACCCAGAGGGAATAAGACGGAAGAGAGAGAGTCCTTGAGATCACCTCGGGCAGCTGCAACACAGGCAGCCTCATTGCTCAGAGCCCCAGGATCTTCCCACCCCTGGAGAACCATCTGTGGGCTTGGAGATGAGGACTGACAAGGGCCTGGGTATGGTGTTTGCCAGCTTTCCAACAGGTCTGGAAGAGGGAGGGGATTCTGCCCTAAGCTTGATTGTAGGCCATGGGTAGAGTGAGTGATGTGGTGTCAAAGGGTTTGAAGGAGGGTCCCTGTTTATCTCTTGTATCTGGAGAGGCAGGCCTAGGTTGAGGGCCCTGAATAGGTAGGTTGGAGAGCTCTTAGTCCCTGCCCCTCTCCCCGACCCAGCAAAAGTATGTTGGGGGAGGAGAGGTACGCGCTGTAGCAAAGGTAGGGGTAAGTAAAAAAGAGGGGTCAGGGGCTACCTGATGTCCTCCAGCAGATCGGCCTCCTTCTGCTGCCGGGTCTGAAGGATGCTCAGTTGCTCCAGAAAGCGAAGCTTCACCTCCTGGGCGGGCTTAACCTGTAGGATTAAGGGGAAGTTGAAGACCCCAGGCGTGGGGACCTAAAAAACACTTCGCACAGGGAGCGGCGAGGGGGCGGGGCCGGGGAGGGGCTGAGCTGTTTCCTTGGTTACTTCTGGGCTGGGTTCTGACCCCTTCCCACTCCCGGTCTTCTACCTGGGGTCAGTTATCCCCGGGACTCCCTCCGCTCCCCCAGACCGCCAGAAGTCCCCATTCCCGGGCCAATCTCACTTTTCGGGGCGGCGGCTGCATCTCTACTCTGGTTAGGACAGCCAGCGACTCGACTCCGGAACTCGACAAAGACCCGCCCACGGCGAGGCCCCGCCCCAGATCTGGCCCAGCTCCGCCCTCGCTCCGCCTACGCCTTGTCCGGCAGCGCGCAGGGCACGGAAGCTCGTGGGGGCCGCGGAGTCGCTGAAGCTCTGTTGTTGCTGCTAATACTCCGGAAGGGTCCGGGCCGCGGGGCTGACGCTGCGTCCGCTGGGCTGTAGGGAGAACCCCGGGTTTCTGAGTCAAGACGCCTGGGTTTTATTTCAAGTGTAGCCACTGATTCAGCCTGTAATTATTTCTAGTCATTCATTTACATACGCATATCACCAGTCCCCGTGGTAAGGGTGAGAAATGGCGAGGAACTCAATAGGTGACCAGGGAAACTGAGTCATTGACACCTGAGCGAAGATATATCTGACAAGGGAGACAGGGCTGGTCCCAGACCTTTTCCTAATTCCCGCTAAACTGGAAAAGCCAGCGAGAGCAGGGTGAGAAAGATGCCTGGAGTCAAGAAGGAAACAGACCCAAAGGAAAAGGCTAGTACATCCTGGGCCCCACTGGATACCGACAGATACTAGCGAAAGGACGTGAGTTTGGGAGATGCACGTGGGGCCTTATGGTCCAGAAAGCCCTTGTCACCTTTAGGGTCTTCCTTCTCCAGACTCTGCCCAAGATCTACCAGCCCTAGCACTGCTTTTTGAGGATCCTTATCCCCTTTCTTCATTCTCCTCACACCTAAGCCCCCTTGGCCCACGTCCTGGTCCCCACTCCACTGATATGGCTCAAAACTTCAGACTCACATATCCAGCTGTCACTAACACTTTCACTAGTATCAAAAAGGTACCACATTTTTTTTTAAATGCCCCTTCAACCTGATCCTTCCCCATGTAATTGTATTCAATGGTGCCACACTCCTTCCAGTTAGGAAAGTAAAAAACTGGGAGTCAGTGTGCTCTTTCTCCTACCCCCACATCCATCAGCAAGTCCTATAATTTCTATTTAAAAACAAAAACAAAAAATCCCACAGTCCTATTGATCCACATCCCTCCAAGACCACCATCCTACTCCATTTTCTGGACTAATATCTGAACTCCTTGCTTACAAGCTTTCTCATATAACCCACTGTTCATACAGTAGCCAGTGGTTGACTTTTTTTTTCTAAAGTGGAGAGAGAAAAATCTCATCCTTTTCTTGCTTAATTCACAGTTGCTTCAAAACAAAATCCAAATGCCTGAAATCCAAATAGAATCCATGGCCTACAAAGCTATAATGATTGGGCCCCTGCTCATTTTTCCCACTTCCGCTGGCGTTCTCTTCCTGCTACCCACTCACTGTCCTCCAGCATCCTTGCTGTCCTTCACACCAGGTCATGTCTCTGCTCACTGAAAGTGCTGTTTGCCCTTTCCAAAGCTCCTTCTTGCAGCACTCTACTTATCTGGCCTCTTACCATTGTTTCAGCTCCTCACAGAGGCCTTCATTCCCCATCCACTCAGTGTAAAGGCTACCTTCACACTCTCTCTCAAGGTCTTCATTTGGTTTATTTTCTTCACAGAAGTAAACTTACTTGTCCACATATTTGTTTGTGCACTTTCTGTTTTCCCTCTACAGTGGAGGCTTCATAAGAGCAGGGACCCTATTTGTTTTGTCCATACTATATTCCCAGAACTGGAACCAACTAGGTGCTCAATACATAGTTGTTGAATGAATGAATAAAAGATCATTCTTTTAGCCATTTGGTTCCAAGATTTATTAATAGTGACCCATCCTTTCTTGGCTCCCCTTTGCCCCAGCTCCCAACCCCAATCAATTTCCCCACTCCAGGGCTTCAGAGTAGTCCCAGAATGTAGGAATTGGAATAGAATAGACTTGGACATCATCCAGGCCTCTGGCTTCCAAACCTGTTTTTTTTTCCTTTAATCCAGTAAAGCCATTCTTTTATCCCAAATCTCTCACAGAACCTCTACCTATCAAATATATAAAGCAGGAGCTACCCTTGTTGAGGAAAAATACATGGAGCTTACAGCTCCAAAAAACAGTTTGTTGTTCACTGCTCTCCTTATTTCAGTAACTTCATGGTACAGATAAACAGGCTGAGGCCAAGGATGGGGCCTTGATCTTCCCTGAGACACACGTTCTCTAGGGCCCTCCATTCCAGTGCACTGGGTTCTAGAGTCTTTCCATTCAGAGTAGAGAAAGTTCCCAGAAGTATCTACCAAGGTAAGGGCCTAGGTCCTCCACTGGGTACCTATCCCCTCAGATGCTTTTCCAAGGATCATGTGAGGGGCTGGCTGGAGGGTGAACTGGAAGTGCAGGAGGACTGGGTGGGGAAGCTGGATATCTGTATTGCAAGGCTAGTGGGGCTGAGTGATTGGGGACTGGATGACTGGGAAGTGCTTCCTGGGCATGCAGTGGTCTCTCCCTTCCTCAGGATGAGGCTGCTGAGCTCCTGAAGCAGCTGCTCCTCCAGGGATCCCGGTGCCTGGGGACTGCTCTTGGATGGGGGCCCTGGAGGGGGATCCAGTGGCCTCTCCTCTTGGCCCAGGGTGCTTGTCTTGGAAAGAAGGGGTTGATCAAAGGACTTCTGGCTGGTGAAGGGGATCTCTGGCTTGGCTGTCCACTCCCGTGTGGTAGAGAAAGAAGTAGAAGTATCCTTAGTGAGCTCAGGGAAGTCCCCTACCTCTTCGTACACTGGCTCCTCATACACAGGCTCCTCTAGCTCTTCTTGCTCTTCCACAGACCCTGTGGATGACTTCATCGGCTGTATGGGAATGGAGCAGCAGGGAGAAGGCACAGAGTTAGAGTTACTAGATGTGTGTGTGTGTTACTGGGAATTCAGGACCTTGAGTGTACTAGACAGGTGCTCTACCACTGAGCCACACCCCCAACCCTTTTTATTTTTATTTTGAGACATGGTCTTCCTAAGTTTCCCAGGCTAGCCTTGAACTTGTGATCCTCTTGTCTCAGCCTCCTGGGTGGTTGGGATCACAGGCATGAGCCACCACACTCAGCTGTGTTGTTGGATTATTAATCAGTAACATTATTGAGCCCTTGGGGCCAGATGTTGCTAAATACTTGATATTTATGATTTCAGAACAACCTTGTGCAGTGGCTTACACAGCAGAAGAGTGAACTGAGCTGTAGAGGGGTTAAGTTGCCCAGAATCACACAGTGAAGAAATGCTAGAGGCGGGGCTTGAATTCAGGTCTGTCTCCAAAGTGCATTCACTTAACCACTCTCCTTCTAGTTCTCAGATTCTATGACTACCTTCTCCTTTCCTCATGACATCTTACCATCCCTCATTTTCCTCGTTCATGCTGGCTTGCTGGCTCTCTGCCACACCCACACACACCCTGATAATCTGCATCTGATCAGACACATAAAACACCCAGGGGTTCCAGTAACACAGAGAAACACAGGGCTGGCAGGCACATAGCTGGAGCAGGCACAGTACTCACAAAGAACATGGACAGGGTCCTCCGGTTGTGTAGTCGCCTCTGGGCACAGGTGGGGGGGTGAGGGGAGGGAGAGACACAGAGACACAGTGAGGCCTGGCAACAGGAGGTGGAAGTGGGGAGTAGGGGCACAGAGAAGGTAGAGTAGATGGTCACAGTGAACAGAGAGGGGCACTGGACTGGCAGGCACACCCCTTTTCCTGCGGTGTGACAAGGGTAAGGGCAGGGATCAGGTGGGGGTTAGGCAGGATGGAGGAGGCAGTCTCACCAGAGTCTGATTGGCAGAGAGGAGGGTGGCACCACTGTCATCCCCACGGATGGGCAGCAAGGGCATAGTGCCAAACTTCTGACGGGCAAGGTCAGAAGAGGAACGGCGTCGTAAGACCACTGGCTGCTGGTCATCATGCTGGTGAGAGGATGAGCAGTTGACACTGGTGGACTTGGGAGGTACTGCGAGGTATTAGGGGGTCCAGGGGACACAGAACCAGCCCTCAGCCTTTTCCTTCCCCTCACCTGGGCTTTAAGGATGCTTGTGGTCCAATCCCACATTTCATCCTCATCAGTGCAGGCCAAGTAACTGTGGGCGATTAGAGTGGATTTTAGAAGAGAGAAAGATTCATAGCTGTAGGTTTGGAGGAATGGTAGAAGGAAAGGAGGAGGAAAGGGGACAGGATGCAGGGCTGGGCCAGAGGAGAAGCCAGGCCAGGAGGTACTCACAGGTGCATCTTCTCCAGTATCAATGTGAAGCCCCACCTGGGAGGCAAAGGAGACCAGTGATTGGGTGACCATTAAAGCCAGCGGGGTGATGGCAGTAAGGCCTTAGAAGTGTGGGCTGGGGAAGAAAACTCACAGTGTTGGAGGCTTTAACTTCTTACGGATTCCCAGGTAGACCTTGGCACCTTCTAGAGGCCATTCCCGTTCTGGTTTAGAGCTCTGAGAATATGAACAGAGTGAGTAAAGTTGAGACATGAGGAGAAGGTCATGATTAGTGAGGTCAAGAGGTCATGGAAACATTGGGGCATATGATCACAGGGTCAGAGAAGTCATTGGGGAAGCAAAAGAGTCTGGTGAGAATATGGGCTGAAGAATTAGAGAATTAGTATAGTTTCGGCTCTGGCTACATGGCCACTCAGCATCCCACCCCTCTAGTCCCAGGCCTCACCTTCTTCTCCTTGAGCAGTAGCAAGTAGCGTCCACGCAGCAGAAAGAACCTTTCCTGGAAGCGACTTCCCAGTAAACGGGGTGGCTCCTCACGACACCGCAACAGCCCCACCCGGGGGGTCTCACGCCGGACACCTGGGCACAGATGGGCTATGCTGAGTGGACAGTTCTGGGGAAGAGACCTAGAGAATGCTGGGCTTAGGAAGAGTTGAGGAAGGAGGCTCACCCGTGAAGAGGCAGCCAGCCTGGGTCAGGGGGACTTTTCTTAGGAGCAGGGAGGCTGAGCAGGGTTCTGGGAGCTGGCACCATTGCAGGGCCTGCTCTAGGACCTTTTCCTTGGGGTGCAGTGGCCTCTCTGAAGGAGCATAGGGGGGACAGGTATTAATCGGAATATCCATCCAAAGCCTAGAACCCTCAACTCATCTCCCACCAGTCATTCATTCATTCACCTATTCAACTATTCAGCCACAGACATGGGTTTTAGCCTCAATACCTTGCCAGGCACTGTGCTGGCCCTGGGATACATTTGTGAGCATGCTACACATGCCTGCCCTCACAAAGCCACAGCCTAGTAATAAACAAGTAGGCAAGCCAAATAATTGCAGAACAAAAAAAAATGCTTTGAAAGAAACAATAAGCTGAGGGAGGGTTAACAGGGCAGCAATGGAGATAAGGTAGTCAGACAAGGCCTTTCAGGAGTTGCATTTGAAAATGAGCGAGCTAAAGGATTGGGAAGAGCAAACCATGCTAAGACCATGTCGTAAGAACAAGGGCCCTCAGTCAGGAAATATATATTTGGGGAACTAAACAGCAAAGAGGACAGATAAGAGGATGGTAATGTGAGATGAAGTCTGGTAAATAAGCAGGGGACAGACATTCAGGGCTGTGGGTCATGATAGGGACTTTGAATTTTATTCAAGTTCAGTGAGAAACCATTGGAAGGTTTCATCAGGAGAATGACATAATCTGATTTATGCTTGAATTGCTCATTTGGCTGCTGTGCAGAAAATGGATTGTAGGTAAGAATGGAACCCTGTCTAACTACTCCCTTTCTGGGGCCATACATTTTAGTGATTATATTGGGAGGGAGAAAAATAATGGTGATTACAACTAGGATGGTGGAGATGGAGAGAAGTGACTGATTCAAATGGAATCTACAGGACTATTTGGTGGGCTGCATGTGAAGATGAAGGAAAGGGAAGAGTCTCAGAGGATTCCTGGGTTTCTGGCCTTAATAACTGGGTGAACTGTGGTGCTACTTACTAAGTTGGGAAAAAAAACAACCAGAAAATAGCTTGAACTTTTTGTTAGGGGAGGGAGCTATGAATCTAGTTCAGTATTAGACAATTTAAATTTGATATGCTTGTAAGAAGTGGAAGTGTCAAGTAGGCCATTGGATATGTGAGTCGGGGGTCAGAAGAGAGGTCTGGGCCAGAGATAAAAATCAGCTTATTAATGGCAAGTAAAGCCATGGGAGTTTATCCAAAGGGAGATGTAGAAAGAAAAGAAGAAAGAGCCCAGGGTCCAGCTTTGTGTCCTTCTAACACTTGTAGTCTAGGCAAAAGGGGGAAGAGAAGTCTCCTTTGAGGTAAAAGGGAAACCAAGAGCTTGTGGAGTTCACTAAAGCAAGAGACAAGTACTGAGAAAGAGGGAGTGGGTCAACTGTGTTAAATGTCTTCTCACAGAGTGAGCAGATGAGTACAGTGTCTGTTGTATTTGGTAACACAGAAGTCATTAATGACCTTAACCACATGATCACACATGCCCGCACCCACCCACCCACACACACACACACACACACACACACACACACACACGCAGTCATACTCACCAAGCTCTCCATGCTCGAGAATCTCAAATGTCACCCACAAGTCTGTCCCTGCTGCTGTCCCTCGCATCTCCAGTACCTGATTAGTCAGCTCCTCAGCAGTCAGTGTTGGGGACACCTAGGATCCAGACAAGAACAGAGAAACCATGCTGACCAAGCTGTTGCCCTTGCTTACCACCATCCTCTCATCTCCCACCCATTCCCTTCAGGACTGACCTTCAGGGTGACACAGTTGTCTGGGAGCTGCTGCTCTATATAAACCTCCATGATGAGGTCTCCTGCCTGGGACAGCTGAGGGGAGGGGTAAAGGAAAACACGATAGGTCAGGAGGAGGCGAGAGGGTGCAAAAACACCAAAGTCAGAAAATTCCTCATGTTGCCTCATATTCACCTCCTCCCACAGAGGTCCCTCAACCCTAACACCCAGTGTTGCTCGGGCCCGTAAAAGAAGTGGGAAATCTGGGTGCAGTGGCCAGCACCTGCAATCCTAGCAGCTTAGGAGGCTGAGTTAGGAGGATCACAAGTTCAAAGCTAGCCTCAGCAACTTAGCAAGGCCCTAAGCAACTCAGTGAAACCCTATCTCTAAACAAAATACAAAAAGATAAAATAAAAGGCTGGGGATGTGGCTTAGTGGTTAAGAGCTTCTGGATTTCATCCCAGGTCCCCCAACCCTCCCCCAAAAAGAGTAGGGAAGCCACATTTTTAGCTGTATACAGTGCTACTGAAGGCAATGTTGCACAGTGATTGAGAGGAATCAGACTGCCTGCATTCCAGCTCTGCTGCTCACTACAGTGTGACCTTGAACAAGTACCAAGTACCTCTATGAGACTCAATTCTTTTTTTTTTTAATCTATCAATCTATCTATCTGCAATATTGGGGATTGAACCCAGTGCACCCTCCTTCTCAGCCTTCTGAGAGACTGGGATTACAGGCATGTGCCACCACACCTATTGTTGTGCATGAGTTCTTTACTTGGAAGAATGAGACTACCTACTTCATAGAGTTGTGTGATGCTACAATGAAATTAAAAGTACTTGGAATATAAAAATTCTTAACTGTTGTTTACTATGTATTTATTATTCTCACTGCTTAGTCTGACTTTTTGACTTTATGAACTCTTCCTTGGATCTACATTTAGAAGTAAGGTACTGCTGCTACCATTCCACCAAGAATCCTCATGGTGTGATAAGTGGAGCAAACCCTAAGCAAATCTACTGTCCAAAGTACTCCCCTCTTTGGGTTTTCCAAAGAACTGAGGGCCTGTATGCAGAAGAACAGGCTAAAAGGAAACTTCCTCAACTGGGTAGGTCACCTTCCTATCTTGATGTCCCCTTCTGCCCCACTTAGTTGTCGAAGGTCAGGGCAAGTTACCTGCACATCCTTCCAGGTGGTGATAAGACTGACCTCCAAGTCAATCTGAGCTACCTGGTCAGAATCAATCTGTAAAAGAACCAAAACTTTAGTGTGGGGGATGCTGGGAAAGGAGAAAAGCAAGACAAACCCCAAAGCCAAGGGGGACCTGAATAAGAGGGTTGAAGGCCTAAGGAGCCAAGAACCATTGGGGTGGGGATGTTGAGAATATTATGGGAGAAAGAGGTGCAGAGCTCTGGGAGGTGATTCACAAGGCGGAGGGGCACCAGAAGGCTGGGATAGGGTTTGTTGAGGTGGGCAGGATGGAGTCTCTGGTCCTGTAGAGGCAAGGGAGAAAGCTTGTAGGACAGGGATCAGGAAGCCTTACATCAAAGACAGAGATGTAGCCATCGATGAGCTCCTGCAGCACCCGCACCTCGTGTTCACCCCGCCCATCTGTCTGGAACACACTAGGTGCAAACAGCAGGGCCAGGTTCCGCGTGCACATCTGGTTTAGAGCTGCACACTTCTGCACCCTGCAGAGGAGTGCCAGGGTCATGAGGAACACAGCTCGTGCACCCCTTCACCAATTCATCTATTCATTGGGCAAACATTGAGCCCTATTCTATGCTAGACCTTGGCCTAAGCTCTTGAGACATAGCAGTTACTGGCTTCAAGGAGCTCACAGTCTGGGGAGAGACAGTTAAAGCATGGATGATTGAACCCAGGGCACTTTACTACTGAATTATATCCCTAGTCCTTTTTATTTTGAGACAGGTCTTGCTAAGTTGCCAAGGCTGACCTCAAATATGTGATCCTCCTGCCTCAGCCTCCTGAATTGCTGGGATTACAGAAGTGTGCCACTGTACCTGGCAACAAACACTTTATGTAAAGAGCAGACAGTACATATTTTAGGCTCTTAAGCCATAAGTCTCTGTTGTAACTCCTCAACTCTGCTGTTGTAGTGCAAAGAGAGCCATAGAAAATATATAAATGAATGGGTGTGGTTTTATGCTTAACATACAAAACTTTATTTAGAAAGTCAGGCAATGGGCTGGATTTTGGCAATGGACCTGTAGTTGGCCAATCTATTCAATGCTGAATAACCCTCAGTACAACATAGCCAGGGATTCACCCCACAACAGATGGTAAAGGTAGATCTATATCTTATTCATCTCTGTAATTTTTATATCTATATGATTTTAATTAATAAAACAAAATAATATTAATTGCTATCCATTTCTAAAAGCTTACTAGATGCCAAAAACTATACTAAGAATTTCACATGAACTATCTCATTTAACTCTCACATAGCCTATGAGATGGATACTAGTCATTAAATCATCTTCTTTACAGAAATGAGGAAACTGAAGCTCAGAGAAAACAAATAATTCACCCAAAGTCACACAACTAGAAGGATGGGAGCCAGATAAAGCCTACGTCTGCCTGACCCCAAATTCATTCTTTGAACCTTAATGCTCCAACACCTTCCCTTAACAACTGTTTGTCAAATGAGTTAATAAATGAAATTGCAGAGTTGGGTTGAGGTTACAAAGGTCAGGGAGGGATCCTGCAGAAGGCCTGGCCATACTGACCGATAGAGATGTCCAATGAGGGTGGCCAGTGTGCGGCGGTTGACCCGAGGCAAACAGCCAATCACTTCTTTGTATTTCTCCAAGCGCTGATTCTTCTGAGGCAGTTCTGGGGATGGAATGGAGGAGGGTTGGAGAGGATTTAGGAAGAGAGATTAGAGGCTGGAGTGTAGGGAGATTTTATGGAGACAAACCCAAACGACCTCCCCTGAGCCAAATCTTCTGGATGACCCTCCAGTGGGGGAGTGTTGTGGGGCCGGCTGCCCCATCCCACCAGAGAGTCTCAAGGATTCTGATGGGGGAGGTTGGAGATCCTGGTGGAGTCTTTGTTCTTAGGGATCTTGGTAGTACCAGCAGCTTCCCTCCAGCGAGGCAGCAATCGAGCAGAGGTCACAGGGTCATCAAGCTCACGAAAGAATCGTTTGAGTGTGTCCGTGACATCCTCCACAAAATGTTCCCCTGGTCGGAGCTTCACTGACCGGGCATCCCTCCGGAACTCGGCCAGGAGGCGCAGGCTGCGGGCCCGAGCGCCCCCCTTCCTATATACACCTTCCAGCCTGAGCCCTGAAAACAGTCAGCAGATTCGTCATGTGCAAAGACATGCCACCACCCACCAAGCATCCCATCTGTGCCCCACTACATGTTATGAGATTGTTGGGGGGGGGGTCAAGGAGGAGGAAATCTGTGCATCTGTGGTCTGGATTCTCAGCTTCCTACTGGAGTCTTTATCCTCAGAAAATCCTTCCCTGACCTTGGCAATCAGGCTCATCCCCATCACTCTCTTTCTCTCACCACTTTTATTTTTAAATAGTACTCTGAAATCACATTATAGTTAATCTGCATTATCCTTAGATTCTGTATTTGAGCATTTCTCTCCTCACTAAAATTCATTTGTAACCCTAAAATCAGTAAGTTGCCCCTCTGTATCCATGGAGGATTGATTCCAGCATCCCCCACAAAATCCACAGATGCTTGGGCTGGGGATATAGCTCAGTTGGTCAAGTGCTTGCCTCACATAAACAAGGCCCTGATTCAATCTCCAGCACTACACCAAAAAATCTACGGATGCTCAAGTCTTCTATATAAAATGGTGTAGTATTTGCATATAATTTATACACATCAACCTGTATACATGAAATCATCTCTAGATTACTTATAACACTTAATATGAAAATGCTATGTAAATAATTGTTATGCTATCTATCTTACAGAAAAATGACAAGAAAAAAAAGTTTACACATTCAGTACAGACTCAGTTTGTTTTCCCCAATTATTTTATCTTTAGTCGGTTGTGTACATTGATGCAGAATCCACAGATACGGAGGGTCACCCATACTTCTGGTGTTTTTGTGGTCATTTATGAATGCATACCAAGTGGAAATTCAAACCCTGTCAATGCACATGTTCCTAGCTAAGGTCTCAGACTATAAACAAATGTTCTTTTCATGGTTTATTCAGAGTCACATTTTTCACATTTTTCGTGCTTTTTGTTAGTGATTTCATTGTTAAAATGGCCCCAAGTATAATGCTGAAATGCTGTCTAGTGTTTCAAAGAAAGAATGCTGTGATGTGCCTTACAGGAAACATTCATGTGTATTAGATAAACTTCATTCAGGTATGAGTTATGCTGCTGTCGGCCTCAAGTTCAGTGTTAATAAATCAACCAGATGTATTAAATAAGGTATCTTTAAACAAAAAAAACACATAGAACAAGGTTTCAATTGATTGGTTGATGAAAATGTTGAGACCAGAAGTTCAGAGGAACCTAAACCTATACCTCCCTTGGGGCAATAATTCAGTACTACACTAATTAAGTGTTTGCAGTGGCCTTATAGAACATAACTGCAAATGAGAACTGATTATATTTGTTTACTTTCTTTCTTTTTGGTAATGGGGATTGAACCTAGGGGTGCTTTACCACTGAGCCCCATCCCCAGTCCTTTTTTTTTTTGAGACAGGGTCTCACTAAGTTGCTGAAATTCTTGCTAAGATGTGAGAGTGGTCTTGAAACTTAGAATCCTCCCACTGCAGCCTCCTGAATTGCTGTGGCTATAGGCATGCTCCACCACACCTGATATATTTGTTTTCTTATTACTTGTCTGTCCTACTAGTCTAGGAACTTGCTAGGGTCTTCCCTGTCCACTGCCATATCCCCATCGTGTGGCACATTACAGCTCAACAAACACTATGGAAAGAACACAGTGGTACAGGAACCTTGAAGGGGAGGGTGTGACCACACACACCTTCTCTGAGGTCTTCTCACAGTGACTCAGACTGAATTCCTTCTTTGAATAAAAGGAGGCTGAGAAGAGGATGGGGGTCTAGCCAGATTGCATCGGGGAAGCCACTGAACTCCTACTCCTACTGCCCAGGTATGGAGAATGTCATCAGCCACTGACTATCCATTGTTCGTGACTGGTAAGTACAACTCTTTTTAGAATCATAGAGGTGCCTTCTCTTTTTCTTGTTTTCCTTTACTGCCCTTTCTTATATTTTATTTATCTTATTTTTTGATGCTGGGGATTGAACCCAGGGCTTTGTACCTTCCTTACTTTTCTTGAAATTTTCTTCTCAAAATTCCTCTCTCCTAAAGAGATAGGAGAGATAGATTCTATTTGATCCTTGCTTCAGCTGGAGAACAAAATAGAGGCCCAAAACTCACAAAGAGTTCCGGAGAGCACTAGGTATAGCTGGCATTTTGTGCCTAGAAAATCTTTCACCCAGAATAATTCTGCTGAGACCTTCAGGGATTTTGCTGCCTGCACAGCTTGGCACAGCCTCGTGGCTGCCCCCCTCTGTTCCCCATGGCTCTACATTCTCGGTCCCATTTCCAGGGCTGCTCTTATCCCCCTGCCCACGCCCCACCTCGGAACACTTACTACCTGCCAGGCCCTGCATTCCATGCTTGATGCGCACCATCCCACTGTCATACTATCCTGGAAAAGCAGGGCAGCTACTTCCACTTACAGATGAGGGAACTAAGACTCAGAAAAGCAAAGCAGCCAGCCAAGAGTCATGCGGCCCATTGGTGCCAGGTTGCAATATTTGGAAGCAAAGCTCTTTCAGGTGATCCCCAACTCTGTGGCTGTTCTCTGCCTACCGCGCCCCCCCCCCCCACTGGCTCAGGTTCAACCAGTGCCCATTTACCATGCTGGGTGACAAAACTGATGCAGGCATCCACAATGATGGGAATGTCACCCCGGCTCATCTGCTGCTCCTGCAGCCCTGTGCCACCCCCGCCAGCAGCGCCCCCAATGGCTGCATTCCATGCTGAGAAGTCCAGCCGGCCTTCCCCCTGCAGATAGAGGGTCCTGAGACCCAAGAAGTCTGAGTTAGAGCCAGCTCTAGAGTCCTCTGACTGAGAGGCTCAGAAGCACAGGGACCTGACTTCCCAGATACCAGCAGAGGGCAGCAACACTCAACCTAGATGGTCCCTGAACTGGGGAAGCAACTTTGAAGAAGCTGGCAGAGGTCCAGTAGGCTACGCTGGAGACAGTGGGCTGGGCTCCAGAGAGTCAAGCAGGGCACACAATCAAAAGCAGGCGGAACATTTACCTTCCTGTCTCCACCAGGACCAAATGCTCCTTTTTGTCTGGGGTATCCGCTGCAGAGACCACACCTACAAGGAGAATCATTATCATCATAGTTTTCAGCATAGTGATAATTATTAAGTATTTCAGATATATAGGCACCAGGCTAGGAACCTTACAAACTAGACTCCACTAAATCCTATGAGTTACATATTATATTGTCTTGCTACAGGTGTTATATTACAGCTCAGAGCAGTTAAGCAATTTGCCTCAAATTACTTGCTATAACATGGTAAAGCTGAGCTCAAACCTAGGTCTCCAAAGCCTAAAATATTGTCTCACTCTGTTCCTACTTTAGAAGGAAGGACAGCAGTGAGGGTACTCAGTTCCCTCTCCCAGTTCCCAACCAGCAAGTGATTCCAAATAATAACAACAACAACACTTCTTGAGTACTTGTAAGTTGCCTCCAATCAGACTCTGTGATAAGTGCTTACATGCATTGCCTCATTGGAACCCTCTGAGGAAGGCCTTATTATTGTGCCCATTTTAAAGATGAGAAAATAAAATCATGGAGAAGTTAAGTAACTTGTCCACTGGTACATAGTGGTAAGGTAGAGTCTAAATCTGGGCAGTTTCCCTTCAGAGCTTATGCCTAAAGTTATGACATTCTACTGTTTCCCATAGGATCCCAAAATTAAAAATGTCCACTCCCACCTACCTCCAAAGCCACCCTTCAGCCCTGTTCCCATCCCTGCTCACTGATCTCCTGCAGCCGCCGTAAATGCACCATGTCCTCAGGGGCTGGGGGACCAGGGCCCGGTGCTGGACACAGGAAGAGGTGGTCACCACGAAGGAGGCCGAACCCTGACAGCCAGAGGCCAGAGGCCAGGGCTGTATGGGAGGGGGACCGCAGCCACAGGCGGCCCAGCCGCAGCAATCCTGGGCCCAGTAGCTGGTGACAGCTCAGCGGGGAGAACCACTGCAGAGGTAGGAAGACAGGAGAGAAGAGGGTGGGGGAGAGAAACAGAGTGAGCAGGTGAGAAAAGCAGAGAAAGAATGAAGAGAAAGCAGAAGGAAACATGGTGGGAGAGAGTACAGGAGAGAGCCAAGGAGGAGACAAGAGATAGATAGGAAAGAAATTCAGCTTAACTTGCTGCAGCCTACAGAGAGAAGATGCCTATGTGGCAGCCTTATGGCCTTAACTGGGGTGTGGGGGTAAGAACGAATAGGTGGCCAAAATGTTCCGAGTGAAGGATCGTGATACCCTGGGAAATCCCACCACCTTAGGGTGCTAGGGAGAGACTTCATGGAGGAAGTTTGAGGTCCACCTCAAAGCAATGCTTCTCATACTACCTTTGGTAAAGGATCAGGGGGTTTCTTTTCCTTTCCTTTCTTTCTAGTTCCAATTCGTCACTATCCAATACCTTTGTTAAAAACAACAAAAATGAATTGCTAAAAAGCTGAAATTTGGGCTGGGGGTGTAGCTCAGTGGTAGAGTGCTCACCTGGCATGTGGGAGGCACTGGGTTCGATCCTCAGCACCACATAAAAATAAAATAAAGGCATTGTGTCCATCTACAACTGAAAAAAATGTTTTTTAAAAAAGATGAAATTAAAAAAAAAAACAAGGACGTACAAGCCCTTTAAACTTAAAACTTGTATAGTAAGATTCAACATACAAAATTACTCTGCCAAACTGCTATAAGAGATTTGAAATGCTTTCTTTCAAGTTCTGTGCATGTCCTGTCATGAACTGAAACAAACAGGGGACTTGCATGTGACACAGTCCTCACACCACTGCCTTAAAGGATGAGCTTGGGCTAGAACATGGGTCCGTGGTCTTGTCTTGTCTAGTACTGAGTTCCATCCCCAACCACAAAAAAAAAAAAAAAAAAGAAAGATAGACTTGGTAAATACAGGTGATATAAGAGGTGACCAACCTGGCTAGGAGGGTCATGGCAGAGCCCTGAAAGGCTGTGGAGACAGTTTGTTAGTGTGAGTTAAAGGACAGGGAGAGCAGGGGTCAGGAGCTAAGGTGAAAATTTCCTACTGAGAAGTGTCAACCACTGCAGAGGTGACCTAAGAAGGTCAGAAGGCAGCCCCTGGACTCTGGACATGAGGGGTGACCTTCAGGGTAGCAGTTGGGAGAGTCTGCAGGGAGGAACACAACTGTGAGGGATTAAGGAGGAATTGCAGGCTGCATACAACTTTCTGAGAAGTTGTCAGGAAGGGAAGGAGGGCGCCGGGGTGAAAAGTTGAAGGTGGGGCAGAGCTTAAGGAAAAGCTGTTTTAGGACGGGAGAGATTGTCGTCATCATCATCATCATCATCACCACCACCATTATTACTATTTCAACACCCACATATGGAGAGCTTGCTATGTGTGGGCCTCACATGTCACTTAATCCTCATCCCCAGGGGGTAAGTCTTTTACACCCACTCCACAGACAAGGAAAAGCTCCCAAGGCTGAGAGTTGTAGAACTCCAATCCCAGGATGTCTGACTCTGACTCTAGGGCCTGAATTTTTAATTCCAGGAACAGGGTCTGGGATGGAGATACTGCCTTGTCTAGAAATGGAGACCCTGAGCCTGGCAGTAGCACACACCTGTAATCCCAGCAGCTCGAGAGGCTGAGGCTGGAGGATCATGAGTTCAAAGCCAGCCTCATCAATTTAGTGAGGCCCTAAGCAACTTAGTGAGACACTGTCTCTAAATAAAACATAAAAAGGGCTGGGGATGTAGCTTAGTGGTTAAGCACCCCTGGGTTCAATTCCCGCAGAGAAGCTTAAACATGTGAAAGTAGCTTTGCCACTGAGCTGTTGGAGACCTGGGAGAAGGGGAACAAAGGGTGGGCATCAGGAGTCCAGTGGCAGCTTAACTGTGAGCAGAGGCTATGGCACAGTGAAGTCTGGGGCATGAACTCTGGACTCAGAGTCTTGAAGTTTTTTCCTGTGCTCAGCTGCTTCCTAGCTCTGTAATTTTGACCAAGTGACTTCATAACCTCTAAGATGTAGTTTCTTTAGGTGTAAAATATTAATAGTGCTTCCCTCTGAGGGCTGCTGTGGATATTAAATGAGATATCAAATGGACAGGGTTTAACACAGGGCCTGGCACAGTATAAGTGCTCATTCAACTTCAGCTGTTTATTAGTGGAAGTGGTTAGAGCGGCTATAGGAATACAAGCGGACAGGATGGGGGAAGGGTGGGGATGAAGGAATGATGAGTGTGGGAGGGGTCTCCGTTACCTCACCTTGCCCACTGCACTGGTCCAGGCCTCCAGACTGTCAGCTCCATCTGTACCAAAATGCTGGATCCTCCCCCCCGTGAGGATGAGCTCAAAGGAAAAGGGGAACCTGCAGAGATGATGAGGTCAGGGTGGAGAATGGGGGCCAAGGAATGGCTATCAGGCTGGAGACTGGGAAGAGCACAGGAAGCTATTACCTCTCAAGGTCACCGGGGTCAGTAGGTGGGGGATTGATACCCAGACATATAACATCCTGGGGCTGGATAAGGCTGAGGGGTTCAGGACTGCTTTCAGATGCAAACATTTCCAAAGCTGCTCCCAGCACACACCACAGGCGGGAAGGAGCTAAGTGGGAGAGAAATGGTCAAGGGGACAGCAGACCTCTGCCCCCACTGTCAATAGTTTCCATTTACCAGATATTTATACTCTGCCAAGGTTTCTGTCTATGTATGATCCTACATAATCTTCACAATAATCTTATAAGGTATTTTATTCAGTCCTGTTTGCAGATGGGGAAACTAAGGTTCAGTTTGAATCGCTTCTCCAAGTCACATAGGTAGGAAGTACCAGGGCTGGGATTTGACCCAGACAGTCAGAACTCAGAGCAGAGGCTCTTAACTATCACCCAGAGCTACCACCTGGCATGGGGTGTCTTTCAGCTCCAGCACCCCAGCCCACTCCACCTCCCCATCCCAGCTCTGTCTTCCCTTTTCTTCTCAGGTACGCTCATGCCTATCCCACTTTCTGTGCCTGTCATCTCCCATCCTCATCTCACCATCACGGCCCCTGCGAGAGGGAGGAGGCCCAGGCTTGTTGCTGATGGGGCCACAGTACAGGAAGCTGCTATAGGTGGCAGGCACCACCACCTCATTGTATACACCAGGGCAGGGGTCTGCAAGAAGAAAGGGTGATCAGGTCAGGCTAGTGCAATGCAATGGCCTGACCCTCCTTGGGGAAAGGATCCAACGAGAGAAGACCACAAGACCCAACTCCACTGGCAGCATGGCCAAGTGGAGCCAAAGAGGGCTGGATTCTTCACTGCCCAGATTGAAGAAGGTGGCAGAGAGTAAGGAGACAGGGAGGCCTCTAGCCCAATGCCATGTCCACCAGCCAGTCAACCAGGCAGTCAGTTCCTGGGTGGGGACCTCAGAGCATGGGCCATTCTGTATCTTGACCCATTTGGCCTGACCAATGGAGATCAGCATCACTAAGCTGACCACTCCTTTAGTGATCACTGTCCCCAGGGAGATGAGACCTGATCTATGGGTTGACCCTGTCAGGAGGGGACTGGCACTAGTACCTGGCACATCCCAACCCACCGGGGAGCATGACCTCAGGTCTCATCAGACATCTCAAGAGCCCAGGAAACAGGACCTGGAGGGTCTGAGAGGTTGGGAAACTGCCATTGTGACTGATTGGATGATGGGGTGATTGGGGTCTCCTGAAGAACCTCATCACAGGTTGGGGCTGAGAATTCCTAGGGAGAGAAAAAGGAGGTACTAGGGGTAGGGTGATCACCTGGGGGTAGAAGGCCAGACAAGCCGCCATCAAGGGATGAGGGGGACCAGGGCTCCTCCCCATCAGAGGCCTCAACGCAGAGGAGCTGAGTCATGTTCTTCAGCAGATTGGGTCCTGCTACAGCTGAACACAGTGCCTACAGGAGGAAAACACCTCTGTCAGCCCCAAACCCAACCTGAGAGCCCCAGAGACAGTCCTCTGATCACCAAAAACAGTCTCTACCACCCAAGTCAGAACAATCCAACTCAGACACTACTTCCTCTGCCTTCCATCATCCCCAACCTGTCCCTCCTACCTGCAGAAGCTGGCTATGGTCTGGATACTGAGGGTGAGGCTTTCGGAAGAGACCTAGCCGGTACTTTCGGGAAATGAACTCTCCCCGAGGGCCAGGGGCTGAATCTGGATGCAACCCCTCACCTGGGGGTAATGTCCCTGCCCAGAAGCGGTTGGCACGATCATTTCCCAGAACAATGAACAACTGTAAGATGACAACAGGCAAAGGCAAGTGACCAGAACTCAAGAGTTCTCAGATATCCCATGCCTGTCCCCAAACTGGGTCCAAGTGTTTTCTTTTGGATGCTCTCTTTCCATGCCTCCCCACTTCTCCCTTCACAGACCTCACCTGCACAATCTCATTACTCCACACACTTGTGTCCAGCTTCAGGCTTTGTACCTTGGAGATCCCGGACCCCAGGGCCCGGTGCTGGCCTGTTAAGGTGTGGGGGGCATGTGGCTTGGGTACCTGCGTCCAGCCCCAGCTCTCCTCCCTCTCCCCATCTGGGCTGGAGGCTGCAGCCCTCACCTGCACATTGCTTGCAGATGACCACCCCCAGGTTGACAGCAGCCCAGTCGGGGCGGGACGCCCTGCAGTCTGCACAATGCCGGTTTGCCCGATTTGACCAGATCTTCTCAGCCACCTCGTAGTCAGACAGGGTCTCGGTTACTGCTTCCTGCAGAGCGGCCGCCCAGCTCTGCCGAGCCCCCCCAGACTCGGCTGTGAAGCTGAGGGGTGGACAGCCAGTCCGTGGGCATGGACCTCCCCCCATGTCCCATCCCAGTGGCCATTCCTGTAGGAGCTGCCACAGGCCACATCTGGGCCAGCCCAGACCCTCCTGATGTCTTGATCTTGCCCACTTGACTCCATCAGTACATATCCACTAGTGTTCTATAGAGGCCCCCAGTCCTCTGTACCCTTGTGCCTCCCCATAAAAGTCCCCTAGCCTGCCTCCCACCAGTTCAGGCCCCACCTGAAGCAGCGGTGGGGTGTGAGCAGATCAAAGCTTCGACTCTTGGTTTCCCGGACACTGCATCCTTGTAGTTCAATGAAGCAGATCCCAATGCCCAGAGAGAAGGACTGGTAGAGCCAGAGGGTGGGCACTGTGAGTGGCCAGACCAAGTCGGGCCGGGCTCCTGAGCACCCATACAGCCCTCTTTACCTGCTCACTCTTGTACAATGCCAGCTCTCCAGGGCTCAAGGCAGCAAACACCTTGGCCTTGTATCCACGAAGCTCTAGCATGCCAGTGCGGAGGGGTCGGGGTGGGTGAGGGGGCCTGGGGTGGCCCAAGAGGCGCTGCTCCTTCAGACAGGATTGCAGTGTAGAGCACCACATGTCCCGCTGAGCTGGTGGGGGAACAGGGAAGCAGATCAATGGGTGTTATGCTCATATAGCCTCCCCCTTCCCATCCAGGCCCAGCAGACCCTGGCCCTCACCCTCACTCTCTGTGCGGAACACAAACACTCTCTGTCCAGTGATGACCTGGAACTTGTTGTCCTTGCTGCTGCGAGTCATCTCAATGGCAGTCAGAGGGATCACACCCTTGGGAAAAGGGTCCTGGAGAGAAAGCCAATGATTCATGGGGACAGGAACTGAACCATGTATACTGACCCCTAGGCCCAGTGCTGACCACTCAATCCATAAGCAATGGTTATAGCTGCTAAGCCGCTACCTTAATGGCTGTCATCAGGCAGATGGTGACCATCTCCCCACAATGAGCTTTCAACCCTGAACCTCGCGGCTCCCTTCTCCCTCTCTTTAGTCTCCTTAATAGCACCTCCGGTCCCCCACCTTGTCACTGCCAAAGTACATCAGACTTCTCCCGTTGAACTGCACAAAGCGTCTCTGGAAGACATAGTTTCTAAAAAAAGAATGAGAGGCCAAGATCAGTGAGTGTTTGGGGATACATGGGGTGGGGGATTACAGAATTTGGCAGCACTTGGGACTTGCTCCCCCCACCTCCCTATTTCCCTTCTCCTCCTTCCCTTCCCAGCAGCCCCACCCCTGAGGCGAGAGCTTGTCTAGCCAGCCACTGAGCAGGGGTGTGGGGCGGTCTGAAGTGGAGGAGAAGCTGGCGTAGGGTGAAATGAGGTCATCATTGGTCTCCTCTGTGTCCAGGGTGGGTAGTGAGAGGGCAGAATCCCCAGGTAGCTCAAGGCTGGCATAGCCAGCATCTTCCCGTGCCTCCAGATCCTGTCTGCTGAGCCTTGTGGGGGCCAGAAGAGAGAAGGACACACGTTAGACTCATGGATACCCTCCTTCTAAGTTCTCCATCCCTACCCATAGCACCTAGTAGAATACCTTGCAGGTACTAGATCTATTTTTCAAACAGGGGATAGGGAAGCTAGGAACCTAAAAAATTAGCATGGAGTTTCTTCCCTAAGCACACTTGGAATTTTTACTAAGAAAATTTTAGTTATTCTCCTCTGCATTAGTATTACTGGGGTGAAAAACGGGGGAAAAACTGATAGATGGCTTCCTACCATGGAGGTCCATAGCTAATGCACATGTCCTATTGGTTCTTTCTTAAAATGTTCCTGACTTTCTCTTCCTAAACAAGGATCCACCAACTCTCACTGGGGTGATGTAAATTGCCTATTTGGACACCTGCTTTCATTCTTGCCTTCACTCCCACAATCCATTCTCCTACAGCCACTAGTTCTCGTTTAAAAATTATAAATGAGGTCATTTCACTCCCTACATTAAACCCTTCAATAATGTCCCATTTGCACTTAGGCTAAACCTAAATTCTTTGCCACAGGCAGCAAGGACTTACACAAGTCTGCTCCCTGACCTCATCTTGCACTGCCCTTGCATGTGCTGCTCCCTCTGCCTAGAACACACTTCCTTCCATGCTTCCATAAGCTTCTTTTCTTCATCCTTCAGGTCTTTTTTTTTTTTTAACCTCATATGCTCAGAAAGGCCTTCCTTAACCACTCAAGAGAAGTCCTTTATTATTCCAGTGGTTCTCAACCTCAATAGCACAAAGTCACTTGGTAATCTTAAAAATATCTGTATGGGCTTCATAACAGACACTTAAATTTGAATCTCGGGAGTGGGGCCCTGGCATTTGCAATTTTAAAAGTTCCCCAGGCTATGAAATAGCTAGGGTCAAGAACCACTATCTGTTTCCTATTCTGAGAAACTGAAGCAATCATATGAGAATCCCTCCAGACTCCCAGTCCACATTTACCCAATGTCATGCATTTATTCCTTTGGTGACTATCACAAGTGCCCCATCTAGAGCCAGACCCTCCTCTGTGCACGTGATCCTACTCCTCCCACCTACACAGACATGGCTCCAGACTCCCTCTCCGCATGGCTTGTTTCTCCTCTACCAGATCATTCTTATTCACTTATACACAACATTCCAGCCTACGAAAAACCCTTTGCCTAACTCCACTTCCACTACTCACAGTTGTTCCAGCTCTCTGCTCTTCTTTGCAGAAAAACTCAACAAGGTTGTCTACACGTTTTTAACTCTTCTGCTTCCATTCTGTCTCTCTCTTTTAAATATTTTTAGGTGAAGATGGATATAATACCTTTATTTTATTTATTTATTTTAGGTGGTGCTGAGGATTGAACCCAGAGCCTCACATGTGCTAGGTAAACACTCTACCTCTGAGTTACAACCCCATCCTTCCATTCTCTTTTAAACCCACTCTGATCAGGCTTTTCACCTCCACCACTCCAAGACTGCCCTCGAGGAGGTCTGCAATGACCAACACATGGCCAACTCCAGAGGTCAGTCCTCCATAATATCTTAGCAGCAGACTTCTCAGGAGTATATGACACAGTTGGCCTCTCTTCCTCCTAGGGCACTTTCTTCACTTGGCTCCTATGACACCATATTCTCCTTTTCTTTCTCCTTCACTAGCCATTTCTTTTCTGTCTGTTTTGCTGATTCCTCTCTCAGACCTCTTGATATGGAGGCGGGGCACCAGGGCTCTGTTCTTGGTCTGCCTCTGTGCATACCCACCCATACACACCCATCCAAATGCTGAGAACTCCCAAATTAAAATCCCCAGCTCATATCTCTCTCCCAACCTCTATATTTGTATACCCAATGATCTATTTGTCATCTCTTCTTTGATATATAACACACACCTCAAATTTAACATGTCCAAAATGACTCCTGTCTACTCCCCTCCTTCCATCTGCTTTAAGTACATTCTTCCTTGTCTCAGACCATGGCAACTCCGTGAACTTTTATTTGCTCAGAACAATGCTAACCAACAGAATGTGACCTAATATGTAATTTTAAAATTTCTAGTGGCAACATAAAAAAAATTTAAAGAAACAGGTATTGTTTTAGTAGTATATTTTATTTAATCCAATATATCCAAAACAGTAACATTTTAGAATGTAATCAAAATAAAAATGACTAAGATCACTTATATCTTTATCTGTTATATTTATTGTATTTTTCTTTTCTTTTCCTTTTTGTTCTAAGTCTTTGAAATCTGGAGAGTGTTTCATACTTACAATACTTCACAATACTGACAAGCCACATTTCAAATGCTCAGTGATCATATGTGGTTAGTGGTCACCAACAGGACAGCACAGACTCAGACTGAAGCCTTCAAAGTCATTCTTGACTACTATTTCCTTTTCAGAGCCCAAGTAAATTTGACAGTTTGCCCTGAAAATATAGCCACTTCTTATCATCTCTATTACCATTGCTACTCTGAGATCTCTCACCCACCTAACTGCAATAACCCCCTAACTGGTCTCTCTGCTGCTTTTGCCCTCTACATATCATTCCCAACACATCACCCAGAGGGATCCTTTTAAAATGTAAGCCAAAATGCTGAGGGTGTAGCTCAATGGTAGAGTCCTTGCCTAGCATGCTTGAGCACCTGGGTTTAATCCCCAGTGCCGCAAAACAATAAAATAAAATGTAAGTCAGAACCTCTCCAATAGCTTCCCATTTCACTTAGAGTAAAAGTGAAAGTCCCTACAAGGTCCTACCCTGTGGGGCCCTTTTACCTCTCTAACATCTCATCTCACTCTTCCTAGCCTGGCCCATCAGCCCCAGGCATGCTGACAGCCTCACCCAGGCACACATGCACTACTTGAATCGTCTATCCTGCTTGGGACACTCTTCCCCCATAAATCTTTTTTTTTTTTTTTTTTTTTTTTAGTTTTATGTGGACACAACATCTTTATTTTATTTTTATGTGGTGCTGAGGAGCAAACCCAGTGCCTCATGCATACTAGGCGAGCACTCTCCCACTGAGCCACAACCCCAGCCCCTCCCTCCTCCCCGAAATCTTTATGGCTAACTCCTCAGCTCCTTCGAGCTTTTGCTCAAATGTCTTCTCCCTGCCACTACCCCAGAACTAGGGATTGAACCAGGAATGTGCTACCACTGAGCTACATCCCCGGCCCCTTTTTATTTTTTTATGTTGAGACAGACTTTCACTAAGTTGCCCAGGTAGAACTCAAATTTGTGATCCTCCTGCCTCAGCTTCCAGAGTCACTGTTGTTAGAGGCCCAGTTTATGTCTTCTTGACACTCCATTTTTTTTTTTTTTTTTGTACTGGGGATTGAACTTAGAAATACTTTACTCCTGAGACACATCCTTAGCATCTTGCTAAGTTGCTTAGGGTCATGCTAAACTGTTGAGGCTGGCCTCAGACCTTCGATCTTCCTGCCTCAACTTCCTGAATCCCTCCTGGGATTACAGACGGGTGTCACCATATCCACCTTCAATGACCCTTTTTTTTTTTTTTTAGTTGTTGATGAACCATTATTTTGTTTATTTATTTATATGTAGTACTGAGGATCAAACCCAGTGCCTCACACATACTAGGCAAGCATTCTGCCACTGAGCCACAACCCCAGCCCCTCCTTCAATGACTCTTAATGAAACACTGAAGTCTCCTCACATTGCTCCTCAGTCCTCTTACCCTGCTCTATTTTTTTTCACGGCACTTACACCATTTAATATACTACATAACTTACATTTATTAATTGACTATTTCCAGGACAAGGACAGGGATTTCTGTGTACATTGATCTATCCCAAGTGTCTACATCTAGCATGTAATAATAGTTGTACAACAAACATTTTCTGAATAAAAGAAGAAAAAGTGCTTCTTCTAATTTTTAATGATGTATCTATTTGCCTACTTCTTTTATTTCCTGTTTACCCCATTGATTCATAAGGTCTGCTAAGTTCATCCTGTATCTTGACTACCTGCCTGGCACACAGTGGACACTCAATACACATTTGATGAATAAATGGACACATGACCACTGCTAGTTCAACTGCTCCTCAAGCTTCCCCTATCCTCCCACTGTTCTGAGTACTCACCTGTGTTCAGGCCTGTCCTGACAGACACCTCTGCCCTCTCTTCTGTCGGAAGCACCTGGGACCCCCACAGGCTGGACACCATAGTACAGACAACCAGGATCCATAATGTGCACTGATGGGGTGAGGAGAAGGGTAAAGAGAGGGGAGAAGAGATCAGGTGGGAGTATCTGAGGTCCAGAGGGGCATTACCCCTCTCCCCTGAGCCCAGGAAAACCCACCTACCTGTGCCTGTTGTGGGCCTGAGGGCAGGGATGGGGGCAGCTGTCTGAGAGCTGTCTGGAGTCCTGAGGAGAAAGGCCTGTTGCTTATCAAGGGACTGAGGAGGAAGGACCATCTTCATGCCCTGCTCCCCTTCTCTCAGCATCAGATTCCTAGGTAGCCAACTCCACTTACATGTCCTGAGCTGTCTGTGCACTGCCTCTTACATCCAGGCCAAAGTAGATGGCATTGGGCATCATCTCCATGGTATTCAGAGTTGAAGGCTGCTCAGAGGAGCAGGTAGGGAGAGGAGTAGAATTTGGGTTGGACTCTGAGATTTTAGACCTTTCTGGTCCCCAAAAAGGTGGACTCAGTCCAGGTCTCTGGGTGGTAGCAGGGCCACTGAGCCCACTAAACACTGTCCTGGGCTTGGGCACGGGTTTTGGGGGTTGGGTTTGGGGGGCTGGGCTAGAGGATGGCTCCATGATACTATCCAATTTGGGATCCAGAGAGCTCTCTGCAGTGCCCGCCTGCAGTAGGCGCAGGATTCGTTTCCGGTGCCCTGTGGCGCTGATGCCCAACTGCCTCAGCTCCTCGTGGCCCAGGCCTTGGGCTGCACCCGCTGTAGCAAGGCCATGCTGCCGGAACGTGTCTGCATACTGCTCCAGATGCACCGTGGCCAACCACACAGCGATGTCCAGGTCCTGAGGGGCAGCCATGGGGGCTCAGGCCATTGCTGGGGGGAGGGGGAGGGTGAAGGGAGGGCTCAGGCTGAGATTCCCCCCACCCCGGCCCCAAAGCCTGAGGCCTAGACAGGGGGTACCAGCTTCTAGTCTTCCTCAAAAGAAAAATGCCCAAAGGCCTGCAATCTGGAGGCAGAGCCACCCCAGAACATTAGAGTCCCTCCACATATAGTGGAGGAACGTGAGGTCCAGCAAAGGAAAAGGTCTTGCCCCAGGTTCACAGGAAGCAGTATTAGTGTAGCCCCCTCCCACCCAAGTGCCTGCCCCTGATCCCAGGCCTAGGTCACACCTCTGCCCCTGTTCCTATAGATTCAGCTGAGTAAGCAAGGGAACAAGAGGGGGCGGGGAAATTAGTGTAGCCAGATCTAGCTGTGGAATAATGTGGGGAGAGAAACAGGCTAGGTACAGGGAAGGAGGTGCAGTCCCCACTCCCACTGGTTTCCAGAGCCTGAGGTTCGGGCTCAACATCCTAATCCTGGTGGTTCCCAGTTCCTCCTCCCCTTCCACCTATTGTCTCTTTTCAGACTTCCTTCCTGTCCCTTTAGCCTGGCCGCCTCCACATCCTGACTGCCTTGGTCAGGCTGCCCAGAGGGCCCTAACCAGTCCCAGTGTGTGGGATCCCAGCCTGGGCAGAGGCCACTTAGGGAATAGGGGTGAGTGGAGAAACAGGCTAGAGATGAGAAACCAAAGGCCAGTGGGTAGTCCAGGGCCTTCTTCATTCTCCACCCATCCAGGGCATGTTCACATGTGTGTGCGCAGACACCCTGCCTGCAGGAACCCAGCAGTGTGAAATGACCCCCTCCACACCCTTTTCTCCAAGCCTCTTTTTCTGAGCCTGCCTTTCCTCTTCCCATATCACTGGGCTCAGATCTCTAAAGCTCTGTCCCACAGGGGCAGCCCAACCCTAACCCTGGTCTATTCCCTGAATCTCTGATTCTGTCTCCCCTAAATTTTACCTTTGTCTTGTCCCTGTCCCCAATCACTCCATCTCCACCTCTGCCTCTAAATCTATCTTTGTCCCTCCCCTTGTCCCACTTCTTTTTGCTCTCTGTCATCAAACTTGTCTTTGCCACGGTCTTCAATTCTAACCAGGTCTTATTGCATCTCTGGCCTCTGACCCTGGGTTTCTGTCTCCGCCTTTGCCTGCACAGCTTTCTCCCTGTCCCTTTTCTAATCAGATCCTAACTAGGACTCCCCCTCCACCCCAGCGTCAGTTCTGGCCTCCCTCTGCCTCCCTCCAGCCTGCCGGGCCCTATCCCCAAGCCAGGGCTAGGTTGCTGAACTTCTGGCCCTGAGTCAGGGCCCAGTTTCCCGGTGACTCAAGCCGGGCGAAGGCACGGGTCTGGGAGCCAGGAGGTGCAGGCTGGACAGAGGTGGCGGGGGCGGACCGGGCAGCGCCAGGCAGCGCTGGCTACGCCGAGGGAGGGGGCAAGAAGGGAGGGGGCAGAGGCCTAGAAACCAGAGGGAGGGGCAGGTCGTGGCGGGGAAGGGGAGAGGGAGGGGAGAGAAGAGGGGGAGGCCGCCGGCGCGGAGGGGCCCTGGGAGCCCACGACGGTCCTGGAGGAGGTGATGGGGTGGAGTCTGGGAAGTAGGGACCCGGGGTCGTGGGGGACCTCACCTCACTGCGCGGCCGCCGTCCGCTCCCCGGTGCCCGCCGCGCTGTCCGAGGCTCCGGGTCCCTCCGCGCCCGCCCCGCCTCCCCCAGCCCTCCCCCGACGGGCCGGCTCCGCCCCGCCCCGCCGGTTCCCTTTGCCGGGCCCCCGCCACTCCTTGTGCAAGCGCGGCCCTTCAGATGGTTTGGGCTCCTTACCCAACCGCCGCAGATATCTCCGGGTCTGACCCGCGCTGCCCTCTCGCAGAACAAGAAAGTGACCAGAACACGGTTGGGGGACCGAGACAGCCTTAGGGAGAGGGACAGAGAAAGAAAGAGCGCTGCGGAGGGCGTCTTTGCTTCTTCAGCCCTAACGAAGGGAAGAAGAGATCTTGCTGCTACTCTTCGGGGGCACCTCTCCCGCACCCACCAGGGTGGCTGGACCCTGGCACCCAATTAAATGGGGACAGAGACTACGTATCCCCAAGTCACGGATAGGCATTAGCCTTCCTCTGGAGCCCAGCGATTTGGCTTGGGCAAACTGGACCGGAGGCCCAGAAGAGGAGTCCAAAGGGCTTCGTTGCCCCCAAGAACCCAGCCTAGGGTTTTTTCCTGAAGGATAAGGTTAACCAGGCAGCATCCCCACTTCTAAACCAAAGTTTGGGGTTGCCTTTGTGGGTAAGGCTGGCTTCCTTCAACGGAGACCAAGCAATCAGCCTGACTCTCCCACGTGAAAATGCTTGCAGGGGTCGGGAGCTGAGGAGAAATTCTTCTTCTCCCCTCTCTCATTTCATTTCCTTTTGTGGGAGCTCCAACCCTGCAGCATGTCCCCCAGAGCCTGAGGCACTTCCCTCTCAGAGTAGGGCCAGTATTGAGCTTTGTGTGGTGTTGGTGGGGGGTGGTGTGCTGGCCGGCTGTGTTTTCCTGTTTGTATGAGAGGAAGTTGGCTGTGAGTCAGCAGACACAGGAACTGTTAGTAGCTGGGGGAGACCCCTGCCTGGTGGGAAGACCAAGGGAGAGTGGGGGAAATGGGTCCCACCTATCCTGGCTGCCCTAGTCCAGGAGAAGAACTGTCATCTTCAGCCTCCTCCAGCCCCACTTCCCCAGAGCCTTTGAGAAAGAGAATAATAGTAATAATTAATAATTAAAATAGCCATAATAATAACTACCAATTATCGAGAGCTGCCTCTGTCCCAGGCCCTGTGCAAATATTGCTCTGCAAACTTCAATTAATCATCACAATACTCCTATAAGAGAGACTTTCATCACCTCCATTTTACAGATAAGGAGACAGGGAATATTAAGTAACTTACTCAGGGCCCTGCATCTAGAATCTGGCCAACTCTTCAAATTACCTACAATCCTAGACAGAAGTCCTGAAGCAAGTGCCTAGGGAGGACCACTCTGTCCTTTTTTCCACACAGACTTTTGACTATAAGGAGTGAAATTAATCAAGGCTCCAACTGTTTCCCTTTGATATCCATCAGCTTCTGCTAGACCAGCTTCCAAATGAGCTACACTGAGCCAATGATAGAGCTCAGTAGAGATCTTAAGGCAGGACCATTCCTGGAAGATAGGGGATTCCTCTGACTGCTAACTTTGGTTCAAGAATTTCCTGATGGCCTTACAAAACAGTTCCTTAAAGGCATGGTTGTTTCGGATGCTTCCTCCCAACCTTCCTTCCTTTCCTCTCTTCCTCATACCTCTCCCAACTCCAGGCTAGGATTAGCTCAGTGGTAGAATGCTTGGACCAATCCCTGGGTTTGATCCCCGGTACCACAAAAACAAAAACCAATTGTCCCAACTCCAAGCCCCCTTCCTCTCTCATAGGCATTGCCCCTAATCAAGTCCTAGCACATTTCATCATGCTTTGGTGGCTTCTTGTTAGAGGATTTGGACTAACTCAGGAAAAGAAGAGAATAACAAAAGAATGCACAGGGCTAGCAGAGATGGGGTACTAGCTTCCTGGTCAGATGTAGGGAGTTCTAAACCTTTTTGTTCAATGTTCTCCTTTGGCAATTGGGTAAAACATGTGGATCCTGTCTTACGATAAAGGTTTAAAATGCATAAAATAAGCTGGGTGTGGTGACACACTCCTGTAATCCCAGCAGTTCAGCAGGCTGAAGCAGGAGGATCGAAAGTTCAAAGCCAGACTTAGCAATTTAGTGAGGCCCAAAGCAACTTACTGAGAACCTTTCTCTAACTAAAATATAAAAAGGTCTGGGGATGTGGTTAAGCGCCCCTGGGTTCAATTCCTGATACAAAAAAAAAAAAAGAATAAGTAAATAGGGCTGGGGTTGTGGCTCTGCGGTAGAGCGCTCGCCTTGCACGTGTGAGACCCTGGGTTCAATCGTCAGCACACATAAAAATATATGAATAAAATAAAGGTACTGGTACCAAAATTAATTAATTAATTAACTCATCAAATGCATAAGATGAAACATACAGGACTATAAAGGAAATCAATTGTATTTCAGCAAAGTTATAAAACTTTTAATGTGCTATCGTAATACTTTTTTTTTTAATAGTGCTTTAAATAATATCTAGTGTTAGGTTGATGTCTCATATAATTTTCAAGAAGTGATGAGCATAAATGATATTTCGAAAGATCTATAATACTTATACTAGGATATGAAAATATGTGTATATAGTTATGGCTAATATGACTATTGTCATAATTGAAGGAAATACTAAACTTCAGCTAGAGATTGGTGAAAATTATATACTTTTTTTTCCCATCAAAGTTCACTGACTCAAAGTTAAGGACATCAGGGTCAGAGGGTCATGGCAAAGCCACAGACAGGGAGGTCTGGCTTCCTCCCTCAGACCCCATTTCCTTTCTTTGGCTCAATGATGTGGAGTGGGTGGAGGCTTCTGGTCCTTGGGTTCTATCTTCCTTTTCTTTCTCTGGCTCCCTTTTTCATTCTCTCTCTTTTCTTTCTCTGTATCTCTACTTCTCTCTCTCTTTCTATTTCTCTCTCTCTCCCCTCCTCTTTTTTTCTCCTGTCCTCCAGTTAGTACATTTCTATCTTTCTTCAATCTAAATCTCTTTGTAGTTTTCTCTGTGTGTCTATCTTTTGTCTGTCTGTCTGTGCTTCCCTCTGCTTCCCCATGTTTCCTCTCTATGTCCCCATAATCTATCACTGAGGGGATAGGGCAGATTCAAGAGGAATCCTGTAGGCTGCACACAGCTGGGCAAAGAGAACACTTTGATTCTAGGGCTATTAGGAGCTGAAGGGGGAATGTCCTTAGGCTTCAATCTCCAGCCGAGGAGGTGCAGGTCTTTTCTTCCCCATTTCCATTTTTTTTTTTTTTAATTCAGTCTTTGTAAGTGCAGAAGAGGTCAAGATAGAAACAAATGAAAGCAAAGTCAGCAGGTAGAGGCATCCCAGATTTCAGAGGCAACAACTAAAGCCCCTGTGCATCTAAATGTGGGTATAGTGGAGTCTTCCTCCCTCCTCCTGCAGAGCAGGGGTCCAGGTAGGCCCTGCCCGCCTCCAGTCCTCTGAGCGAGTACAGCCCATGTTTCATGTGAGACACAAGGACTTGAGCCTGACACAGAACAGGGCTGCTGGAGATGTCAGCCCTGGCCCCTTCTGCCCCTAGATGGGCAGAAGGCAGGACAGTGGGCTTAAGGAAGGGAGTGTGAATTCTGGGGCTTGACCTTGTCCCTAAATACTAAGCAATGGAGAGACCCTCTTTGCAGGGGTGTAAGTCTTCAAGATGAGGGGGTTGGGGGGCAAGGGCTGTTGGTCTGAGAAATTGAACAGGGGGGTGGTCACAGAATGTCCTGGAAGAGCTGAAGCCATCCTAGAGAAGCAGAAGGAATGGTAATACGAGAGGTGAAGGAGGTCACAGGGAAGAAAAGTGAGACTGGTGGGTGGGTGGATAATCCCTTGGAGGAATAGCTTCCTGGGAAGCGATCTTGGGTCTCAGATCCTCTTATATCACTGTCCAAGATCACCAATGTTATCCTTACAGCAAGATCAGTAATGCCAGATTGAGCAAGAGGATAATCCAGAGATAGCTGCAGCTGATAATCTGGGCTGAGCTGCTCTTCCTTTTGGGGTATCTTCTGTGGGTTTCTCAGAAATTAATAGACAAAGGGTATGAGGAAGGGGTCACTGCAAACTGTAACCCTAGAACCCTATAGACCTAGTTCATTTTAGCTGGAAAGACTGCATTATCCACCATTACCATTGGATCTACCTGGTCAAATATAATTGCCCAGCATGTTCAAGGCCCTGGGTTCAATCCCCAGAACCACAAGTCAAAAATAAAAACCAAACATAAGGCACAGAGCCCACATAGGCCAGCATATGCATGGAGTCATAACTTAAAAACAAGGCACAAGGGCTGAGGCTGTAGCACAGGAGCAGAGTGCTTGGCTCGCATGTGTGAGGCACTGGTTCGTTCCTCAGCACCATTTAAAAAATAAATTAATAAACAAACAAAAATATTGTGTGTCCCTCTATAACTAAAAAAATATTAAAAACAACAAGGCACCAGACTCAGCAAAACTGAGGTGCTAAGCAACTCAGTGAGACCCTGTCTCTAAACAAAATACAAAATAGGGCTGGGGATGTGGCTTAGAGGCTGAGTGTCTCTGAGTTCAATCCCCAATACCCATCTTCCCCACCAAAAAAAAAAAACATGGCACAGTGCAGAAACCAGAAAGAATGAACAGGTTCTCCAAAGTTTCATCTCTCAAAAGATCTTAGAACCTACAGCAACACTTCTATTCTATGTTGCTCACAAACATCAGCTGTTTGGCACTTCTCATCCCTCAAAAGTTATTTCCCCAAAGTTCTGCCCAGTCTTTCTCCCATGCTTTTTATGCAGTTGATTTAGCCTCTTGAGCATTCTGTAGGCAGGGAGAAGGAATATGATATTAGTAAATCTTAAATCTTAATCTTAACACATAGAACAAAAGAAATACCTGTGAGCAGAGAAGGGAGCAGAACTGGTGCAAGAGAATTCTTGAATACGTCCTTCCATTTCTCTCTTTGCTCCTTCCCAAACAGTAGACTACAAAAATCACTTTGGAAGCCACTTTGTTGTTCATAAAAGGGGGATAGTATGTAGTAATTAATAGCAAAGTCTCTACAGTAAAACCCTAACTCCACCTTTTTTTTTAATATTTATTTTTTAGGTGTAGATGGACACAACACAATTCCTTTATTTTTATGTGGTGCTGAGGATCGAACCTGGATCCTGCCCATGCTAGGCGAGCACTCTACCGCTGAGCCACAATCCCAGACCCCTAACTCCACCTTGATAGGCTATAACCTGAGCAGGTCACTTAGCCCTTTGTGCCTCAGTTTTCTATTCTGCAAAAATATAAATGTTGACAGGATTTTTGTGAAAATTAATCCACAGAAATATATGGGTAATATGTGGAAGGGACCTGATACACAGTAAGTGCTCCGTAAGAGTTTCCTGTTCGGGCTGGGGTTGTGGCTCAGAGGTGGAGCGCTCACCTAGCACGTGTGGGGCGCTGGGTTCGATCCTCAGCACCACATAAAGTAAAATGGAGACATGTGTCCACCTATAACTAAAAAATAAATAATTAAAAAAAAAGAGTTTCCTGTTCTCCAGCTTGCCAGCTATCCCCTCACCCTGGTATATCCTATTACCTGTTTTATTGATTTTATTTATTTATTTATTTATTTTTAGCTGAACATGGACACAATACCTTGTTTTTAAAATTATTTATTTACTTTTTTTTTTTTTAATGTGGTACTGAAGATTGAACCCAGGGCCTCATGTGTGCAAGGCAAGTGCTCTACCACAACCCCAGCCCCTTAATTTTTTATTGTAATACTGGAGATTGAATCCAGGGCTACTCTATCACCCAGCTATATCCCCAGTCATTCTTTTTTATTTTGAGACAGGGTCTTGCTAAGTTGCAGAAGCTGTCCTCAAACTTGCCATCCTCCTGCCTCAGCCTCCAGAGTTGCTGGGATTACAAGCGTACCACTGCCACTGGCTTCCTATTATCTGTTTTAATCAATCAGTCTATGACATCTTACTCCCAATTAGACCACACTGTATACCTTATTGTATTTCTACCATCTCCCAAGATTCCTGGTTGTCAACATGTTAGTTCCATCTCTTTTGTTACTTCTTATCCATTTCCTATCACTCCCATAACTCCTGATCACCTCCATTGTTGGCAGTGGCCTCCAGGTTTCACTCCTTCCCCTGCCTTCCCCTTCTGGATGGTAGAACCATCACCCACATTTGGTCCTAATGAGGTGGGCCAGTGGGGAGGAGAGGGCTCTGAGTATGTTTATTTCTTGCAAGATGGAGCATCCCATTCAATCATTTCATTTCTCTCTCCCTATCCCCCTCTCTTTTGTACCAGGGATTGAACCCAGGGGCACTTAAACACTGAGCCACATCCCCAGCCCCCCCCTTTTTTTTTTTTTTAATTTTGAGACAAGTTCAAGTTCTTGTTATTTAGGGCCTTGATAAGTTGCTGAGTCTGGCTTTGAATTTGTGATCCTCCTGCTCCAGCCTCCAGAGTTACAGGTATGCCCCAGGGTGCCTGACTCATTTTTCTCATATTTTTATTGAGCATAGTATTCTGGGTCAACCATGGCTCAAGGGTTTAGAGACACAACAAAGTGCACAACAGACTATGAAAAGAATAATCTTCTAGGGAAGGGAGACATTATCAAAAGAACCCCTAAGGGGCTGCGGTTGTGACTCAGGGGTAGAGTGCTCACCCAGCACCACATAAAAAATAAAGTTTTTTTTTTTTTTTAAAGAACCCCTAAATAAATGTATAATTACAAACAGATGCATCTTGAAAGGGACGTTCTACAATAGAGGCAACTGACCTGACCTGGGGATCTGCGAAGGTTTCTCCAAAAATCTCTGCTTGAACTGAGGTCAGAGAGATGGGAAGAAGGAGGGCTGGGTGGGACAGTGGTCTAGGCAGGGGAACCCTGAGGGCAAAGGCCCTGAGGTAGGAGCAAGTCTGATGAGTGAGAGAGGGCAAAGAGACAGAGAAAGTGGGATCAGCCGAGAGTGAAGGACCTCAGGGGCCAAGCCATGCAGGCTCCTGTGGTTCTTGGTTGGGATTTGATCACCATCTCATGAGCCATAGGGAACTGGGAAGAGTTTGAGCATGGGGTGATAGATTCAGGTTGGAATTTTAAGGGAATGGCCACCTAGAGACTAGCTACATCAGCACAGTCCTCTGCCATTTCCCCCAGGTTCCACAGCTACCCTCCACCCAGGCCCTCCCATGGCCCTCACAAATTTGTGAGGATGAGGTCATCATGGGGGAGGGAGGAAGTTCCAGGGCTCTAAGCCTCCTTTATCCAGTAGGCTGGGGCAGGCCTGGGGAGGGGGAAAGCGGGGAACAAATACAAAATGCCTCCCATTCCCCCCCACACACACCTTTGGTGTGAGCTGTATTTATAAGAAGACATTTTTTTATGCAATTTTACTGCAAGATACTTTATGAAGTACTATAACTACCACTAAACTCCTTGGGCCCTTGGGCAAATCATGCCCTCTTAGGGACTCGGTTTCTTTAAGCAAAAAGTTAATGGACAGTGTTGTCCAATAGAATTTTCTACAATAATTGGCTTGCTCCATGTCTGTGCTGTCTGGTAGCCGGTAGCCACATGTGGCCATTGAGACTTTGAAATGTGGCTGGTAGCCAGGCACAGTGGAACACGCCTGTAATCCCAGCAATTTGAGAGACTGAGGCAGGAGGATTACAATTTTGAGGTCAGCCTCATCAGTTTAGAGAGATCCTCAAGCAATTTAGCAAGACCTTGTCTCAAAATGAAAATTAAAAATAAAAAGAGCGGGATGTAGCTCAGTGGTAAAGTGTTCCTAGGTTCAAGTAAAAAACAAACAAACAAAGAGCAAATGAATGAACAAGGGAGGGAAGGAAGGAAGAAAAAAGGGAGAGAAAGAAATGTGCCTGGTGAGCCATAAGAGCTGAATTTCTAATTTTATTGCAATTAAACAGCCACATGTGGCTACTGGCTACCATGCTGGATAACTCCGGCACATCTTAAACTTTTTTGAGAATCTGATGAAGATACAGACCCCTCCCTAGAAAAAATATCCTGCATGCAACTTTGTCAACAGTGGTCCCCTCCAGTCCCATTTCTGTATCCAGGGCAGGCAGCGCAAACTGCAGACTCCACGGAGCTCAGGTCCCTCATCTCCCCTTACCTCTTTCTGCCTTAAAAATGCATAAGTGGGGCTTTTCCTGGAGGAAGGAATGACAGGGATTACCCCAGGAACTAGAAGACCACAGTTTGAAGCAGTGTGCCCCCTGAAAGCCTGGTTCATCCCCACATATCCAGAGAAAGGCAAGGGGAGTGAAAGCTGGGGTGAATGCAGGGGCAATAGTAGGGACATTTGGTCTCTTTGCTCAGTTTCCTGCCCTACCTCCCTGTAAACTACCAAAATGCTGCACAAAACTTGACTGGAGCGAGAGGCAGTGCTCTGGAGATGGGACTGTGCTGTGGACCTGCAGTGTTTATGAACCTGACATTGGGAGTAACCAGGTTGTGGGAAACTGTCTTAGTCTGTTTGTGCTGCTATGACTAAATACCTCAGACTAGGTAATTTATAGAGTCTAGAAATGTATTTTGTACGCCAAAATAGACCTGTAGACCAATGGTACAGAATAGAGAACACAGAGACTAACCCACATAACTACAGTTATATTAGATAAAGGTGCCAAAAGCGTACATTGGAGAAAAGATAGCCTCTTCGACAAATGGTGCTGGGAAAACTGGAAATCCACATGTAACAAAATGAAATTTCACCATGCACAAAACTCAACTCAAAGTGGATCAAGGACCTAGGAATTAAAACAGAGACCTTGCTCCTAATGAAGAAAAAAGTAGGCCCAAATCTCCATCATGTCGGATTAGGCCCCAGCTTCTTTAATAAGACTCCTATAGTACAAGAATTAAAACTAAGAATCAATAAATGGGATGGATTCAAACTAAAAAAGCTTCTTCTCAGCAAAAGAAACAATCAGTAAGGTGAATAGAGAGCCTACAGAATGGGAGCAAATCTTTACCACAAGCATATCGGATAGAGCACTAATCTCTAGGATATATAAAGCACTCAAAAACCTTAACACCCAAACAAACAAACAAAAAACAACAAATAACCCGATCAATAAATGGTCTAAGGAACTGAACAGACACTTCTCAGAAGAGGATATACAATCCATCAACAAACATATGAAAAAATGTTCAACATCTCTAGCAGTTAGAGAAATGCAAATCAAAACTGCTCTAAGATTTCATCTTACTCCAGTCAGAATGGCAGCTATCAAGAATACAAACAACAATAAGTGTGATGAGGATGTAGGGAAAAAGGCACATTCATACATTGCTGGTGGGACTGCAAATGGGTGCAGCCAATCTGGAAAGTTTTTCCTTGGAAAACTTGGAATGGAACCACCCTTTGACCCAGCTATCCCACTCCTCAGTTTATACCCAAAGGATTTAAAAACAGCATACTACAGGGACACAGCCATATCAATGTTTATAGCAGCACAATTTACAATAGCTAAATTGTGGAACCAACCCAGATGCCCTTCAGTAGATGAATGGATAGGGAAACTTTGGTATATATACACAATGGAAAATTACTCAACATTAAAAGAGAATAAAATCATGGCATTTGCAGGTAAATGGGTGGAATTGGAGAATATAATTCTAAGTGAAGTCAACCAATCCCAAAAAGCCAAATGCTGAATGTTTTCTTTGATATGAGGATGCTGACTCATAATGGCAATGGGGGGTGGGGGAAGTGGGGGTGAACATTGGAGAAATGGAGGAACGGAGGAACTTTAGATAAGGCAAAGGGGAGGAAGGGGAAGGGAGGGGACAAAGGGGTAGGAATGACTGTGAAATGAATGAGTTAGACATGATTACCCTAAGTACATGTATAAAGACACGAATGGTGTGAAAATACTTGTGTACAATCAGTGACTTGAAAAATTGTGCTCTGTATGTGTCATATGAAATGAATTGCATTCTGCCATCGTGTATAACAAATTAGAATAAATAATTTAATAATAATTAAAAAAAAGAAGAAATGTATTTTGAATAGTTTTGAATGTTAGGAACTTCAAGATCAAGTCCTTTTCAGGTTGAATATCTAGTGAAGGGCTTCTCTCTGCTTCCAAGAAGGTGTCTTGTTGCTGCATCCTTTGGAAGGGACAAACACTGTGGCCTCATGAAGGAAGGGATGGGAGCAAAGTCCCACCCTAAGCCCTTATAAAAGGCACTAGTCCATTTCTAGTCACATCGTAAAGGCCCCATTTCCTAATACCATTGCACTGGAAATTAAGTTTCGACATGAGTTTTGGAGAAGTCCAAATATTCAGAAACCTAGGCTAAGAGAGGGTCCCTCAGCTCGAGCCTCTCTGGGTCTCCTACCCTAGAGAAGAGGGCTTCACTGCTGTGCTGTTCAGGACCTTCTGCCTGGTGCTCTTCTGCCCCAGCACCATCCACTCACTCATATGTTGTCACTGTCCAAAGCATCTGAGAGTAAGACGCTGGCTCAAGCAGGGTTGCAGAGACCCAAGGGGCTCAGAACCCACTACCAGCTTTGACTGGATGATGGTGTCCATTCAAGGGGAGGAGGGACTATTGTCCTCCATTTTCATTTCCATTATTCAAACACTCCCTCCCAGGAAACTGTCTGCTCAGACCCATGTGCTGGAAACCTCTTTCTTTTGGACCTAACTTCCTACCCTCTGGTTTCCTCACTTTCTGCCCCTGCCTGCCCCTTCCCCCTGCCCATCTATCAGAATGCACCCCCTTCTCCTCCATTGGAAAGCAGCTGGTTGGTTCCTGCTCACTCGGGTCTTTCTTTCTTTGACTTCAGCAGAGATACTGGAGTGGTCAAATTCAGGTTCCCACAGTGACCAGCGTGGGAAACGGGGGTGGGGGTGGGGGGACGGCCCCTCAGGGCAAATTCAGGTGGAAACTTAAGGAGCTGAGGGTGAGGAGGAAGAAAATAGGATAAAGGGAGAAGCCAGACAGGTGGTGCCATGCCCTACTGTCCTGACTTCGGCTTCAGAGATCCCCCCCTTAGGGAGACTCAGCTCAGCACTGGGTGGGACTTCTTTGGGAGGCACAGAGGAGATACACCTTGGGGTGGTCCATAGCTCCCGTCCCCATAGTCTCTCATGGATCAAATTCACCCCACAGAGTGAACATCCCATGCTTCTGGGTTCTGTTGCCCGGTCCTGTTGGAAATCAGATCCCCTCCTTATCCATGTGACACTTCAGCTAAGTCTGAGAGTGGAGGAGCAGTCTCGGAGAGAGCAAAGAAGTAGTCAAAGGTTTGAGATGAAAGGTTTGTGTCAATGCAGCCCACCTCTCATGTCACTCTGAGACCCCCTCATGTCTCCTACTGTATCTGACTTGTACACCATAATTTGCCCCCAACCCCTGCTATTTTTCTGTGAGAACAAGAATGTCCTCTTTCTGTAAGAGAGGAGTTATAATCCACCGTAAACAGGTCCCCTCAAGGTTGTGCCGGATGTAATCTCAGGGAAGATAAAGGCAAGAGGGTGGTGAATCAAGGCACAGTCCCCATTGCTTTTTCTTGTCCTGGGTCCTTCATTGATGTTATCCTCCTCGTTCCCTTACCCTCAGCCAGCCCTCTGCAGAACTGGGCTGCTTGTCCCATGAGGTTACACACACTTTTATTCCTGAGACATCTGGTCTCTTTGCTGCCCTGCCCTTTCAGCATGGTCATCGTTGAGATACTCTGTCTTCAACTACTACTGGATGGAGGTTCTAAGATGTGCTACTGTGAATCGCCTGGCTGGGTCCAGACACAGTCCTCCCATCTTCATTGTATCAGTATGCATTGCATCTTCAGCAGCGCCGACAGGAGCAGGGACCCTGGCCAGTACAGTAATGACCTTCTTTGCCTGCCGATCCATTGGCATGAGGAGTTTAAGGTGGCCAGATGGCACTTCCAGCTTCCAGTTTAGAGTTCCCTTGGTATAAAGTCTACCTTCCTGGAAACTAGGATTTCTAACTGGCAGTGCCTGAAGTGTTGGGGACAGGAAGCAGGTATTCTACAAATGTGAGTGTGACATGGGCCACCTCCACTTCCACATTTGACTTTGGGACCTGCAGTTTCTCTATATAGGGAACACTGTTTAACATAAATACCAGAACCCCGTAGGGACCATGCTTTGCCAGCGTCTTCACGGCACTCAAAGGCTGCCCTTGTGTTCTTCCAGGCTGGAGCTTCTGAGCAATGAGGCACAACAAGGTTAGAGTGAAGAGTCTGCTGATCAGCACCCCATTATTACCTCACTCCACACATGAAAATTAACTCCAAATGGATCAAAGACCTAAAGATAAGCGTTGAAACTATTAAAGTTTTACATGACAGCATTATTGTACCTTCTTTGGTAGAAGCACAGTGGACAAAGTAGATGATCCCAAGTGTGGAGAAAACAGATTCCATTAAGGACAAATCACTGTCCCCTTCAGGATGAAAGGAAGGGGCTTAGTATAATTGACTTGTCACCAGTTGGATGGTCTTTGGAGGAAGGGAACCACACTGAGGGCTCAGCACTGGTCTTGACTGTTGGAAGGTTGAGCACTTGGAGTGGGAGAGCTAACTGAGCCCAGGGGAGAGGAGCCCCTGCTATTGAGACGCATAGCCTCCATGCCTGGCACCATGACCACCCTCTTCAAAAGCTATGGTGCAGGTATTGGGGGTGGACAAGGAGAGAGATTCACTCACCAGATTACAGACCCAGAGGTTTGTCCACTTAGTGCCCACTCCCAGAAATCCATCCATCTACCTCTTTCCTGGACTACTTTGTCACTGACCTTTGGTTTCTATCCTTCAGTGTCCTGATTAACCGAGCAAGCCATTCATTATTCCCCAGGAGTCAAGGAATAGCCGTACCCTTTGAGACAACACTGATTCCCAAGTTCATTGCTCCAGCTTTGCAAGCTGGGACTCCCTTCTTCACAGTCCTTTAGGACTCTTCTGAGTAGCAGCTGTCAGCTTCCAGCTCTCACCAGAATATCACACTGACCATCTACGAACCAGGTCTGAACCCCTCTTATATCAGATGGTCACAGGAAATCAGAGAACCTACGAGGTTTGTGACCTAATATGGCTCTTTATTCCTATCTGCCAGTGACTCGGTGACTTCCTTTTTATTCTTTTTTTTGGTATTGGGGATTGAACCCAGGGGCGCTAAACCACTGAGCCAGATCCTCAGTTCTTTTTTATACTTTATTATGAGAACAGGTTCTCACCAAGTTGCTCAGGACCTTGCTAAGTTGCTTTGAACTCATGAATCTCTTGCCTCAGCCTTCCAAGCTTCTGGGATTACAGGCACGCGCCACTATGCCTGGCACTCTTCCTCTTTATTTCTGACTCACTGGAAGGCAGCCCTTCACCTCTAGCCTCTCATCTCTTTTCACACCATTGCCAGGCCAGAGGAAGTCACTGACCTTTGGTTTCTGTCCTTCAGTGTCCTTCTGGGGTGCTGCCTTCCCCAAGGCCTACAGTACTGACCACAGGAACAACACCTCCTGCTGATTCAGTGCTCCTCCTATGCTAGGCACTGGCTAGTAAACTGGGCCGGGATTAGGATGAAGAGAGTAAGAAGCCTGGGGTACCCATTTCAAGGAGGTCTCAAGGTCAAACAAATCCCAAGTCCTTAAATTTTGTGCCTTGAGTATCTCACTGATTTTATTTAGTAACTTACTGACCCTGCCAGTAAGCTTGTAACTTGTATTATCTCCTTTCATTCTCACCCCTTCTTATCACCCCCATTTATGCATGAGAAAACTTGTCAAGGTCACACTTTGGGGACTGGCACAGCCCTTTTTTATGATTCTTCACCATTAGGCTATTTTAGCCCATTCACCATACCCTGGCCCGTGAGCAACTTTCTGCCCATGATCTTATGGAAAATTGCAAGTCCCTATGCCAGTTCAGATTGCAGGCTGAACTGATTGATTCAGATTCCACCATGTACCTGCTGGGCGCAGGCGAATCGGACACGTGTTTTTGCTCAGGCAGCCGCAGGATTGGGCTCCGGCCAGAGCTGGTGGGAAGAGAGAGCGTTTCCGCATATGTCCACGAGATGGCGCGCCAATACCGAGCCACTGACCTCCGACGGCCGAGTGGGCGGCCCTCCAGCGGCTAGAGGCAGTTCGAGGTTCTCAGCGTTGCCTGCTGGCCTGGTCCCCAACTCTCCTCTGCTCTCCCGGATTTCAGTACCCTCAGTCCCTTTCCTTGCTGTTCTCAGGAAATGGACTGGGCGAGGAGGATCTCCAGGGGACTTGAGAGAGATTCTTCCTTCTCTCCCCTAGACACTATCAGCGATGCCCAGTGCCACCCAGGGCCACGACAGTACTGCCTCTCCCCTCATTTCCTTCCCGAATTCCCCAGGCCCTCCCTGTCACTCCCACCCTCTCAGCTTCTGCTAGTCTTCCGAGGCAGGGACCATTAAGGCCGATTCCACAGATTTGGTGATGCAAATACATGCAAATATATGCAAATCGCCATGTAAAGGAGGCTTGCCACTGTGGTTCTAAGTGGCTGTCACAGCTTCTGACACCTGTTCTGAGACAGCTGCCCTGCCCCCTCTTGCTCACACGTCTATTTGCTAACCCCCACCCCCCACTTCTCCAAGACTCTGGCTTCTGGCACCCTTTCCTTCCGGAACCCTGGCTGACTTCTGGTTATCAACGACCCCTTGGGTCTTCTCTTTAAACTCCTTAGATGGGGGCAAGGAGGGAGGCACAGCTTATTGCACACAGACTTTGGCATTTGATAATTTCACCATTTCCTGGCTGTGTGACCTTGGAAAAGAAGTTTAACTTCTCTGAGTCTCAGTTTTCATCCTTAGTAGCATGAGATTAAATGATAATACCTCATAAGGCTATTGTAAAGATTTCTTGCTATAATGCATGTAAAGTGCTTAGCACAGAGCCCTTGAACATAAGAAGCAAGTGGCTGTTGATGTTATGATTATCATTGACCTTTGTTGGTCATCTTGTGCTGAAGGCTTGGGCTTGAGACAGGCATGTGCACATGTGGACTCATCCTTGGGCATGCATATGCATGCATGCACACACATGCACACAGGCACACACACACACACAGCTGACAGCCTTGCGCACTGGCGGGCGCGGCGCACGCGCGGGTACACACATTCAGAAACACACACAGGAGGAGGCTGTGGGAGGTGGAATCTGAGTCATCAAGACCAGAGCTGTGGGTGGTGCTTTTGTCCTGATTTCCGGGGCTCAGAGCTCCATTTCGATTAAGGAAACGTACAGACGATGGCACAACTAACCTGCCACCAGAAGGGCCAGTTGAGAGGGCCTCTTTCTTGCACTGGTCCCTTCCTCAGGCCCTCTGACCCCAGACCCAATACAGCTCTGTGTCATCTGGACTTCTTCCTCTGCCCCAGCCCCCCTCCACTGAAACCCAGCAGGTGGGGCAAGGCAGCCGGGGGCCTTGATGTCAGAGCAGGCGCTGGATGACATCATAAGATGACATCATAAGATGGGGGTGTGAGGGAGACAGCCGAGGGTGGGAATTAAGAGCTCTGCAATGAGAAGGAGGCAGACCCAGGTTCAAGTCCTGACTGCTCCTGTATACTTTTTGCAGTTGCCTTAACCTCTCTGGCCTCATTTTCTTCGGCAACAGAAGGAAGTCAGTCTACCTAACTCTGGGGGTTTGGTGACTTTTCAGTAAGTTAGCACACTTAACAGTAAGTAAACTGGCACTTGGTTCAGTGCTGTGGGTTTTGGGTGATCTGACTGAAGGTGAAAGCACATCCTTGGGCAGCCAACCCCCAGCAGTTTCACCTTCCCTAAGTTGCCTCTCCCCCCACACCAGCAAAGCCTGGGGAAAGAAGAGGGGACAGTGCTACTCCATCCTTGGGGTTTTGGTGCCACCTCCTGCTTTGATGTGTGCTTGGATATCAAGAGGCACAAGCATTGCCCGGCTTTTTTTCTCTGATTGAGAGATAAGATTGGTTGGAGTCACAACCTTGCCGGGAAGGAAGGAAGGATTCTGCTGTTTACTGTGCACCTATCATGTGCCAAGTGCTCTGCTGGGAGCTGCCCCACATGCATAGGAGCAACTCCAGCATAGAAGACCAGATATGGAGGGACTTGCTCTAGGATGCATGGTCGGAAAATAGACTGGGATTCTTTTTTGTTTGTTTTAATATTTATTTTTTAGTTTTAGGTGGACACAATATCTTTATTTTACATTTATGTGGTGCTGAGGATCGAACCCAGTGCCTCGAGCATGCTAGGCGAGTACTCTACCACTGAGCCACAACCCCTGCCCTAGACTGGGATTCTGATGGAGTCTCACTCCATGTTCTTTACCTCACCACAAGCATCAGTGGATTTGATTGATTCATATGGGTTCCATGGACATGGTGGAGCCCATGACATCAGGACATAGCATCAGTTCCCTAGGTATGTGGCCCCTGCCCTGAACGCTGCCCAAGATGGCTCTAGCTTTAGAGGGGCACCTTTCTCAGGTCAGTCTCTTGCAGCAATGGTAGAGCTGGTATGAGCTGGTTAGTCTACCAGAAGTGTCCCCAGGTGTGTGTACTTGGCTCTCAGCCAGGATCTGTGACATCAGGGAAGGAACACAGGTGCATGGAGGTGGGGGATGGGGTAGGGGCAGCCTAGACACCTGCTAAAAGCTCAGTCCAGTGCCAGTGGGTGGGAGGGTAGGTGGGGAGCGGTAAGTAGCAGATGGACAGGGGCAGGGTGGGGGCAGGAATGCTGAGATGGCTCAGCAGCCCAAGGTGACTCGAGAACCTGTGGGGAAGAGGAAAGTATAAAGGAGAACAGGAAGGGGGAAAGAGAGCTACAGCAGAGGAGAAACTGAGGTAGCCAAGGGAAAGGACAGCGAGGTTGGGGTGGTTGACTGAGGTGTGCAGGATCTGGGGACAGATGGCACGCTAAAGGCAAAACCTGTCCTTCAGATTCCTCAGCTGCAAACAGAAAACAATCAGTGCATATTCCTAGACTCTCTGGTCATCCTCTACTGAACCTAAACTTCATCCAAGTAACCAGCCACAAGCACTCTAGTCACCAGTACACCGGGGAAGGGCTCCAGAGGTCAGTTTCCTCCAGTTGGACCACCCCAAGCAATGACCACCTTTTCTTCCAAGCCTAGATCTATTGGCCTGTCTGTCTTGCTCATGGGCTGAACACCTTGCACATAGTAGGTGCTCCGAGAATATCCATTGAAAAGATGAACAGTACATGTCAGATGGCTGGCACATTGTTCAATAATTGCACCATAGCTGATTTCCTGTCAGCAAATATTTCTAGTGCATCCGCCCTGTGCTAAGCAAACAAGGTCCAATCCCTACCCTCATGATCTCACAGATCAGTGGGTGAAGAGTTTAAAGTGGCAATGAGTGTTACTAAGGTGACTTCAGGGACAGTCTCAAACCAAGCCCCATTGGAAAAGGTGGCCCATGCTTGGAGGAAAACAATGTGTGGCTAGGCTGGGCTGAGGAGCTGGCCTCTGGAGCCTTCTGCAGCCTTCCTGGCCCCAACAGTGATTAAGGTCCTTGTGGCTCGTTACTCGGCAGCCAGGCCGGAAGAGAAAGCCAGTAATTAACAAGCTGGCGCTCACACAACCACATGTCAGCACGCCCAAGCGCCGGGATAGCTGTCTGTCAGTCGTAGCTGCTGGTGGAATTTTTTAGACAGCTGGGCTCAAGCCGGGAAATGAATATAAGTTACATTTCTATGCATCGTTGTTCGTGGTGGTAAAAAAAAATTAATCAGTGACATAGCTGTGACACATACTCATTTAAGAGTCTACAGAGAAATGTTCATTTGTCAGAGGCAGCAAAGAAGAGATTATGTGTCAGCTGGGGAGGGGTGAAATATTTATACAATGGCTAATAAACACCGGTGTGGAAGGGGGTCAATTGATTGTGTCAGTGGCCACATGACAAATACACCATTGAGCGGTCATGGGCACTACCCCTGTGCCCGGGGGCTCCATTCTGATGACAAATACAAAACGTGTTACTGTTAGTGCTCCCCACCGACCACCGGCACAGCCCTCTTTGTAGGCTCGGTGACCGCAGATTGCTGGAAAGCAGAACTCCCTTGGAAGCTGCCTACCCCCAACTGCATTAAGTTGAACTTGAAGTTGGTAAATTACTCCCCAAATGCCAAAATAGCTGCAAAAAAACATTTCCTTGTGTGTGCTGTTTTTAAAATTTCATGTTTCTGAATTTCAAAAGGCCAGGAAAATTATTGGCCTTGCTCTCTGCCTCCACCAAGACCCTGTCACCAGCATGTACAATGCAGACCTCCCCCTGCCCCAAGCATTGCATGCTCCTGTGGTGCTCAGGAGCGACATGAGGCTCTTGGGTCCTTATCCAGCCAGTGGCTGATTTGACCTTCTTCCCTGTTGTCTCAGCAGAGGCTAAGTCCCAATTTGTTCCCACTTCTGGCAAGGACACTTCAGTATCCGGATGCCCACCTGCCATTGCCTATAGGGACAGTAGTCTCCTTGGGATATCTGTCATCCCAGGGCAGGAGGACTCTGTCTCTCACCTCTGTGCATATCTGGTCAAACTTTTCAGAAGGAGAACATTTGATCAGCACCAGGCACTTCTAGTTGTTGAGTCTGGGTCATGGCTGGGCACCGTGTCAAGTGCTCTGTGTGCATTATTTCATTTTATCTTCACACAAACCTTGAAGTGGATCTAATTATCATTCAGTATAGGTGAGAAAATCAAAACCCAGAGAAGTAGCATGTTTAAGTCCATATTGCATAGATGCAAGTGGGATTTGAACCTGTTAGAATTCTGGTCCTGGTTCACTTATCTGGCCTGTTGTTGCTGTGGTTAACACCTGCAAATCTCTCTCTCTCTCTCTCTCTCTCTCTCTTCCCCCACCCCTCTGGTACTGGGGATGGAATCCAGGGTGCTTTACACTGAGCTACACTCCCAGTACTTTTTTTTTTTTTTTTGAGACAGAGTCTTGCTAAGTTGCTGAGGCTGGCCTGGAACTTGTGATTCTTGAACCTCTACCTCCCAAGTTCCTGGGATTCCAGGCTTGTGCCACCTGCCCCAGCTACACCTTGAAAATTTTAATTCCCAAGCTTAATTCAGATTCTGAGAGATTCATTCAAAACCTAGAAAACTACAAATTTCAATGGCATGGGCTCTCTCCCAGACTGTGCCCAGAGCCTTCCCTCCAGAAATAACTTGGCTGATTCTTTCACCTTAACTAGGGCAGGTAGAGCTGCTTTGGGACCCTGGATTGCCACCCCCACTCCAATTGTTACCCCTCCAGAAGTTGAGGGAGGCCCCTTCCACTCCCCTGCACCTGCTGGAGCCGGCTGCTGGTTGCTGTAATACTCCTATCATTTCTGTGACATCCAACATCCGTCATTTGATTTGGGATGAGATGACACTCTGAGAAAATAGTTGCAGATGAAATTTCACACGTCTCTGTGAATGTGGAGATTACAGATAAGCACACGTTGCAACTTGTTTTTGCTTTTTAAAATGAGATTCCTCCCTTATGAAGTCGTACTCCACCTTAGATTTCCCACTGTGAGGCTGTTCATAACATTAATGACGGTGATAATAATACAGGTTGTGTTCATTGAGTGATTATTATATGCTAAGTGCTTAGTGTATCTTGGTTAATCCTCACAACAACCCCATTTTACAGATGAGAAAATGAAGAACCAGAGAGAAAAAGTAATTTTCCATGAATGCCTTACTAGTTGGAGTTGGGGTTTGAACCCAGGGGTCCCAGCCGCAGAGCCCTGGATTTTACCCATTAAGGCCTGGATTCGACCCTATTGCACAGTAGTGAATCCACCCATCCCAGACTCTGGTATCAGCCCTCTCAAACCGTGCTAGCTCCCTAGCTGGTCTTGTTCTCTTGCCTCTGGACCTTTGTAGATCTATTTCCTCTGCTTGAAATGTTCTTCCTTCTGTCCGTTCTCAAATGGCCATCTTGCAGGGGACTGCTGAGGGGAGGCTTGGACTGCCACATCTCACCCCATCCACACTCCCCCAAGCCTTGGGAGGCTCCCCCACGCCCTGCCAAGGGTGCCTGGAAGACTGTCCTCCCTGCATCCCCACACCTTCAGGGCTGGGCTCCAAGGGTTTAGCACCAGAGGTGACTAGAAATATCCTGCATTAGAATGGGCAGGGCTGGGGATGTGGCTCAAGCGGTAGTGCGCTCACCTGGCATGCGTGCGGCCCGGGTTCGATCCTCAGCACCACATACAAACAATGATGTTGTGTCCGCCAAAAACTGAAAAATAAATATTAAAAAAAATTCTCTCTCTCTCTCTCTTTATAAAAAAAAAAAAAAAAAAAGAATGGGCAGTGTCCTCAGTGCTATGCCCTCTCCCGGCCTCCATAGCATCCCAGCGCACTTCTCTGGCACATTCTCCCCCACCCCAATGCTGAACAAGCCTTATCTCTCCTCTTTCCTCCTTCTTGCCGCCTAGCTCCAGCCACACTGCCTCACTTACAGGGTCCCTGGACAGGCCCTGTCCCCTCGTGCCTGCTCCTTTAGCTTGGAACACTCTTCCCACTTCCTTCTCTGCTGTCTGTGCCCTACTCACCCTTCAGTATTCATCTTGGGCACACCTTCTAGGGAGACATCCTAGATTTCCCCAGCCTGGGCTAAGTACTCCAGAGCAGGAGATGAGCCACTCTACATTGTGTTCTTACTGCTAGGCACCGGGCAAGGCCTCATATATATTTGTCAAATGAGGGGGTGAACACATGGTGACCTGGGAATGCAGAGAGCTACAGAAAGAGACTTGCCCAATGATCCTGAACTCCAAGGAAGGAGTTCTGGAGGTTTATTCTGAGTAGGGTCCTCAGTTAAGCCAGGAAGAGCCTGGCAGTAAGGATTAAAGTCTGAGTTTGTTCAGAGACTAGAATTGAATCCTGATTCTGAACAAATGGTGTGACTCCAAGCAAGTTTCTTAACTTCTCTGATCTTGGATACCTCACCTGTAAAATGAGGCCAATAATATTGCCAGTGTTATATAGTTATGTGGGGAAGTTAAATAGATCATTCAAGTCATATAAATATGCTCAATAACTATTTGTCATAGTAGAGAGAATGGAATGGGCAGAAGAGCTGGGAGGGTTTGCACTATGTAGACTGCTCCAGCCTCAGCCTCTGGTTCTTGGGCAAGGGGACAATTAAAATCAGGAACCTGCTTCCAGGGTCCAGCTCTAGCCCCCACAGGCTGTGTGACCTCAGACAAGATTCTTTCCTCTGTAAGTCTTGGTTTTCTCCTCTTCAAAATAAGGACACTAATTCCCTTCCCAGAACTACCCAATAGGATTATTGTAGGAGATCATATGAGATAATATATATGAAAATGCCTTGAAATGTGCTCAGGGCTGTATAAATACAAGGGATTATGGTTATCTACAGGCAGTTTGTAGGGGCTTAATGATTAGCATTCACAGGCACTGCAGCTTGGCGCAGCTCTGCAAATGTACCCTTGGCAGTTCCTCAGCTGACAGGGCCCCATGGAGAAACTGAGGCTTGATTGCCAGCTTGCCTCCAGGGGCCCTTGGCATTGGAGGGTGGGGTGGGAAGGTGGCCCCGAGATAGTGCAGAACTGGTGGTTCCACCCAGGCCTGGTTCCCAGTTTTGGACTTCCAATCACCCTGACAGAGATGGGAGTTCGCAGGAAGGGAGGCAGACACCCCTCGGCTTCAGGTATAAAGTGCTTCGTATGCTGCCAGAGAGGCTCTTCTGGGTTTGCTCCTGGCGGTTCCTCAGGCTGGAGAAGCTGGAGACGGGCACCAGCCAGCAATGACTCGGCATTTGCTAGGCCTGGCTGGCTGGAGGTTCAGAGGGGCGCCCAGCCTCCCTGCTTGCAGACTAGAGCTATGTTCTTTGGAGGTGGGAAGAAAGCCAGGCCTACCCTCCGTGCCAGAGCAGGGACAATCTGGGCTCTTCTCTTCATCAGGGAGGGGCAACCAAGCCTGAAAGTGCCTGGGGTGTGGCCTGGGAGCGGGTGATTAGGAAGGAAGGACAGAGAAAGAAAAGGGGTGGTGGAGGAGTGAAGGGCTGATCCTAAGACACTGGAAGTCATTCACCAGAAGATGGGGATGGAGGGTCAGTGGGAAGAGCTCAAAGAGGAGACAAGTGCTGCCGTCCAGTTACTTACTCATTCAGGATCTTTCTGGAACGCCTACTACATCAGGAGTACTTCAGATAGAGCTGTAAAGCTGGGCATGGTAGCACATGCCTGTAATCTGGGCTACTCAAGGAGGCTGAGGCTGGAGGATTCTAAGTCGGAGGCCAGCCTCAGCAAATTATTGAGGTCCTAAACAACTTAATGAGACCCTGTCTCAAAAGAAAAAATAAAAAGGGCTGGGGATGTTGCTCATTGAAACCAGGTAAGCCCCTGGTTTCAATCTCTAGTACCAAAAAAATAAAAAAATAAAAATAAAAAAAAGAAGAAGCAAAAAGAAAAGAAAAAGCAGTAAAAAACAAGGACTGCCTCCGCCCTTGTTGAATTTAGAGTCTGGAAAAGGAGACAGACACAAATGTGTATACTTCAAGGGGAATTCAGTATGCTTTAGAAGGGGAAATAAGAGGCTCTACCAGCCTCAGCAGTGAGAAGGAATCAACTAGTGTGGAGTTAGTTCCATTCAACAAATATTTATTGATCATCTACTACTGATGAAACAATAGAGAAAGTTCCTGTCTTCAAAGGGGTAGAGTTCATAAAAGAAACTGTATGGCACATACAAAGGTAGAGGCAAGGCTGGGCACATGCATGTAATCCCAGTGGCTCAGGAGGCTGAGGCAGGAGGATTTCATGTTCAAAGCCAGCCTCAGTAACTTAGCTAGGCCCTGAGTAACTTAGTGAGACCTTGTCTCTAAATAAAAAATAAAAAGGGCTGGGGAATGTGGCTCAGTGGTTAAATGCCCCTGGGTGCAATTCCTGGTACCAAAAAAAAAAAAAAAAAAAAAAGGCAAGAGTAGCCAAGGCAGGATTGGAAGATAAGTTAGTCCCAGGGTATTTAGGGTTTGCTCCAGGGCAATGAATGATGTTCAGATTGGCATGCCTGAAAGGCCACTCAAATATCCATTGGTACCACGGCAGATGAAAAGTCCTGCATGGAAGCCTCTGTCCCCCACTCTCCACTATTGGGCTGGTCACAAGGCAGGGGAGGGTGTATCTAAGCTGCATGTCTGAACAGCTATCTGAGACTGAGTGTGTCTGTCACTGACCAAATGGGGGAGGGACTGGCTTCACATGTCTACCTGACGCCTCCTCATACCTTTATTAGCATCACTGAGCTGGCCAGGAATCAACAACAATAGTTCTTCACGTGGGCCTGGCACCTCTGTCCATTTAAGTTTCACAAGAGATCTCTCCAGGAAGCAGAGCCAGGCCTCCTACTCCCATGTTACAGATAATGTTATTAATAACCGCTGACAACAAGAAGTGTCTGCTGTGTGGGGGCTCCATGCATAGACCACTTCATTCAGTACACCAGGCAGTCACCCCTATTTTACACATGAGAAGGGATCCAGTAATCACCCAGGGGGCACACAGCTTATAAATAACTGGGACCAGTCCCCTCTCTCCTGACTGCCCATCCCTGTCCTAGGCCATCTGGGCCTCGCCTTCCTCCTTTCATCTCTCCCTTTGGAGCTGCAAAGCTGCCCAGACAGACAGTAACCTTTTCCGGCTGAAACAGTCCCATCTCCTGAGCTCAAATTGTAAACTTTGCCCTTCATACCTAAAACCCTACACTTTGATTGCAGACTAGCCTTAAGGGCAGTGCCCATGAAATCCTGAGCATCTGACACCTGAATGCTGCAGGCCACAGAAAGCTCTGGTGCTCCCCTAAATTTTTCCAGAACAGGGACCCCTCCCTGCCTTTATCTCAGAGCCTCACTTGGTCAGACTGGCCAGGGGAGGCAGGATCAATGTACAGAGAACTCGCTAATAATCCCAGCACAGGCAGCTCGGCTGCTGTATAAAGACAGATTAAAAACTCATCGAGTTGAGATGTGGAAATAATTCAACCAGTTGGCTACAGTGGGAAAGCCTGGCGCTGCAGGTGCATATGAGTGGCTGTCAGTGATGGTAGCAGCTCTGGCCTTGGGAATGGGCACCCCCTCCCCATTTTAGTTCCACCCCTGAAGCCACCTTCCTTTGTTGCCTGCCTTGAAGCCAAGGCTGACAAATCCTGGTCCCCCAGGGAGCAGTGAGGGGGAGGCAGACTGGGGGAAGCCGAGAGAGCACAGTTGCTCCCTAGCTCCACACCCTGGTTTATTTCTCCCGCAGCACTGAAATTATTTTGCTCATTTATTTGTTTACTTGCACGCTGTCTCCTCACCTAGACTATAAGCCCCGCGAGGCCAGAAACCTGTCCATCTGTGTACTGCAGTATCACCAGTCCCAGCATACAGTAGGGACTTCTTAATTGTTGAGTGAATGGATGCATAGATTGGAATCCTGGCTCTTGTCAAGTCTAGCTGCATGACCTCACTGGGCCTCCGTTCTCTCAGCTGTAAAATGGGCAGGGTAGCATCCCCCAAAGGAGATCTCAGCCCAGCGCCTGGCTCCTAGGAAGCGCTTATTAGAGATTCTGTTAAAACTCATTTCAGAAGAAAATGGAAACCGTGTCTAACGCACGAGGCGCCATCAGGGGGCGCCCTTGTGCAAGGCGCTGGGCGTGCAGCGCCTTCCGCAGGCTCCCGAGTGAGCGCATCCAAGGCCACCCCCACTCCCCCGCCCCCACTTTTGAGGGTTACCTCCTCCCCTCTTCATCCCGTTCACACGCCTACCCCCACTCCAGCGCGTGTCCCCGCTCCAGGGACTGTCTCCGCAGCCCTGTGCCCCCATCCCCCCCCCCCCCCGCCCGGCCCAGACTCCTTCCGCCCACGCGGCCCCATATGCTGGGAAGAGCTTCCCACTCCCCATCTGTCAAGCCACTTCCTTGCCCCCATTCCCTGCTCCGCTGCCGTCCCCTCCTCCAGGAAGCCGGTCCGGATTGAGGGGAGGGATGAGCCAACATTGCTGGACAGCAGTCCCCCACCCCCACTTTTCCAAGCGGCGGGCTCAGGGGAAATGCCCACTGCCCTGTGCAGAGGACCCCCAGCACCGAGCTCAGCCTCCAGCCAGGATTTTCGATCAGAGGCGAGAACTCAGTGCGATTCAGATCCGTGGGGAAACCCTGCAAAGGCGGGGAGTAGGAAGGCCTGGAAGGATCCCCGGGTGTCAGGCCCGGCTGCCAGGCATCGCCTACGGTTCCGAAGGCCCAGTCACACGCAGGTGCCCGAGATCCGGAGGTCATATCTCAGGGGCAGTCAGTTAAGGGACCCGGCGGGCAAACGCGAGCCAGTGCGGAAGCCGCTGTCACGAGGGGCGGGGGACGCAGGGCCTGGGGAGCCTGGTGCGGAGGAACACAATCTGCTTTTCTCGCCTGAAGGACCCGTTTCATTTCGCAGATTGATTATTGCTGCATGTATGGATGTGTGTGTGCGTGTGCGTGAGTGTGTGCGTGCGTGCGTGCGTGTCTGTGTGTTTGGGCATTGTTAGTTTTTTTTAAAAAATGTACCTTGCTTGTCTAATGAATGTTTGATTGCACCTACATCCGGAGGCTGTTTTAATGAAAGGTGAAGGCTCCTAGAGAGAAATAAATAAATAAAGGATCGTTCCCCATCCCTCCACACCTCCTTCTCCCCTTCATCCACAGCTGTCTCCCGAAGCCTATGCCCTCACGGAAGAATTCTGTTCCTGTTTGAATGTTCCCATGTAAATGATGCTGATCTCCCGGGGAAATCACACCCTTCAATCGGTCAATCTCAGGGCTTTTATTAAGGGTGTGAAGGGGAAGTGAATGAGGAGAGGGAGCTCTAGGGAAGAGAGGAGAAGAGTGAGGAGTGAAGAGCTCTTCCTCTCCTGCCTACAGGCTGGACTGCGGCTTTGCTCACTTGTTGAGCGCCCGCCCATTCTGTGCCAGACTTTGAGCTGAGAGCTGTGCCTACAGAGAAAACAGGTGCAGGTTAACATCAATGTCAGGTTCAATTCATCCACTGTTTGTTCAGCACTCCAGGACCATATTCTGACCCTTGGGAATTTACTGAACTCCAGAAAGCCTCAGTTTCCTCATCTGTGAAATGGAGATAATTATATTCGTGTCATGGATGTGTTGGGAGAATTAAATGAGATAATGCATGTATGTAAAGTGCTTAAACAATAAAGTAAGCACTCAGTGAATGCTAGCTGCAAGTGTCTACTATGTAAGGAGTAGGGTAGGGTGACAAAAAAAGGCCAAGCGGTGGAGCACAGACCTAGGAATTTAGTGGGGGGTGGATAGAAGCTGCATTCCTCTTAGAAGTAGAATGCCTGTGTTTCTGTCCCATTCATCAGTCAAAAGATCATTTAGTGGCTACATGCACTGTTTTTCAGCATGTGGATATAGCTGTGAAGCAATAGATGTGGTCTCCGTGCACAGAGAGCACCTGTCTGATGAAGGAGACCCCGGTCCATACAGACGTCCCCCCAGGTGGGTAGAACTGGCACAGAGCAGGCACAGCAGCAATGGGAGCACAGAGTAGGGGCATTCCCACCTGGATTCACGCAGAAAGGCAATTTAGCCAAATCTATGGATAAGAGGCTGAAGGGTGCATGAGGGATGGGAAGAAAAATGTTCTAGACCTATGGAATTGCTTATTTCTGGGCACAGAGGATCATGGAACTAAAATTTCAGTCTCCCATGGTGGTTAGAGAAACAGCTTTGGTCAGAAGCCTGGGTTCAAATCCTCTCCTCGGTCTGCTATTTAATTGCTCTGTGACCTGGGTCAAGTGTTTTAACCTCTTTGTGCTTCAGTTTTCTCTTCTGTTACAAAGGTATGTTAATAATAAGGGGTTAAAAATAGGATCCATTTCATTGGATTGTTGTGGAGAATGAATGGGGAAGCATTGGTAAAGTGCTAAGCCCAGGACTGACTGTTAAATAGTATTATTGTTCAATGTTACTTGAGATTGGACCAGGTGTGGAGAGGGTGAGAGGAGAAGGTTCCTATCATGAAGGACTTTATAATCCATGGGAAGAGGTTAGACAGAACTACTGGGGAAGAGTGGAGTGACAAGATCAACTCTGTCTCATTCCTGGTGTCATTCCCGCTCCTCTCTTTCACACCCCACCGGCAGTTCATCAGCAAGCACGTCAGCTCCTCCTTCATAACTCATCCAGCGTCTGATCGCTTCTTACCACTTCTGCAGCTACCACCTTGGTCCAAGCCATCACCATCTCTCCCCTGCATTGCTGCAATGGCCTGCTAACTGGTCTCCCTGATTTTATCCTTGTCTCCATATGGTTGATTCTTTATGAGCAGGTAGATGGATCCTGTTAAAATGCAAGATAGATCGATCATGTCACTCCTCTGCTCGAACCCTCCATATGTCATTCAGTCAAAGCCAAAGTGTTTATGATGGCCTACAACCCCTGCAAGTTGTGGTGACCTTTCACCAATCTCTTCCTCTTTTCTTACTCCTCTAAGTCTTGCTGGTTTCTGTGCATTTCCTCAAATGGAACCTCGCCAAGCATGATCCCACCTCAGGATTTTGCACTTGCTGTACTGTCTGCATGGAACAGCTCTGGGCATCCACAGGGCTCACTCTTTCAGACATCTGCTCATCCCTCCCAGTCGTACTGAATAATAACAAGCACATCTCCTTCCCAGGTGCTCCCTGTTTCCCTCCTCTGCTCTCCCTAGGTCCCTCCTCTGCTTTGTTTATTTCCATAGCACTTATCACTATCAAATACTGTACATTTACTTGATTACGTATCATGGTCCCTCACCTCCGCCTTGGAATACAAACTCAGTGAGGACCATGGTTTTATTTGGCTCATTGCTGTACCTCCTACTTCTAGAGCAGTACTTGACACTGAGTAGACTCAATAACTATTTGTTGAATAAATGAATGAATTATGAATGCGTGAGAGAAACACCACTCTGATGTAGTGTCCAGAATGGGCAGGGCCATGCAGAGGCAGGCCAGAGACTTTTGTGATATTCCAGGAGAGGCGTGTGGTCATCTTACATGGGCCAAGGAGATTGAGCTAAAGAGGAGTTGTATGAAGACAGATTCAGATATCATTGGCTTGGTTGGGGACTGTTTGGTTGTAGAAGAAAGGATGAGGCGAAGGATAGTGGTGATGCGTGTTTGGGGCCTGGGCATGTTGATGGGCAGCGGTGCCAGTTACTGAAATGGTAAAGAGGAATGAGTTAGTAAGCATCTCTGAGCCTTGGTTGCCTTATCTATGGAGTGGGGAGGAAGACTCTCATCCTGTCCACTGTTTGGAGACAGAGATCAAAGAAATGGAGTCCCTTTGTATGGTTGCCCACTGGATTCCTAGATATGAAGGAGCATTATTGTTGTGGATTTGGGGATATCTGGCAGGTAGGTGAGATGACAACCTGTGGCAGTCTCAGGAAGCAAATTCTGGGATCTTGATTTGGTTGAAATCTGTAGTGGGTGATCAGGAAAGGGAGGGCACAGTGTGGCCTGAGTTGTCACAGGCTGTGAGAGGAGGGGAACTGTGCTGGATCCTGAAGTGAAGAGAGGAGGCAGCAAAGTAAAGGTGAAGGTTTGGTCGGAGTCCACAAGCACAGAGGCTGCAGGGTAGCTTAGGATCTGGGAGTGGGCAGGGAGCGCTGCGTGTAGGATGAGTGATGATGACCACCATGGTCTCCCTTCCCACCTCCACCTGCCACTTGAGAGAATAGTGGTAGTCCTGGGGCTGGGAAAGGAGAAGGAAAATGCTGAGTGACTGGGCAGGAACCCTCAGAGTATGGCCAGGGGTGTCTCCTTCTCCAAAACTGGCCTCTACCAGTTTTGCTCATGCCCATACTGGATACTAGCTATAGTGGGAGACACAGAAATTCACTCCTTGATGTTTATCTCACTCAAACCCAGGTACTTTACCTCCAGGGCCCTGGCTAGTAACCACTGATCTCCTGCCCACGGTCAGAGAGGCTGTGACCCCAGGGCTTACAGTGGACAGACAGGAACAGTCTTGTCACCAGATCCTTGTGGTCTTGACCTCGGGACAGGTCACCAGAAAGAACTGGGAAACAGGGGAACTGAAGGAACCCCTTTGAGTGGGTGGGGGGCACTAAGAGGGAAGCCTACTGTAGACACTGCCTCTTTCTTTCTCTCAATCCTTTCTTTCACAAATATTTAATTTGTGCCTTCTAAGTTCAATCACTGTCATAGATGTAGGTAGGAGCCACTGAGCACCTACTGTGTGCCAGATACTGTACTAAATGCCTGTGGAGGAAGGGAAGGAGGCAGGAATGGGCAGAGGGAGAAGAGTGGGGGTTCAGCAACCAACCTCAGTCCAGTCGTGGGGAGCTCTAGAACTAGAAGGGTCCTTCAGGGTTGTCTGGAGTTGGGCCTATGGCTGGCCCCTCACATCCCACATGCAGTGTAGATGTCTGCAGGGGCATGACCTTGGATGAGGCTGTCCCCTGCAGTTGCTGGGAACGCTACAGGGACTGAGTGCTGGAACCTTCTGCCAATAGTACCTCACGGCCTGGGGCAACAAGCTTTCCCTGAAGGGAGGTCTGGGCAGCAGTTCTTAGGGTCCACCCATGTATTCAGACCATCCTTCTTTTGCTCATCATAGTATCTGTGGAGGTTTTTAACCATAAGTGGTACAATTTGATTCACATATAATTTTAAGAAATCACTCTGCTTTCCATGTGTGAAAAGTGGGGGGAGGGGGAGGTAAGGAGGGGAACTCAGAGGCTGAGGCATCTGAGAGTCCCAATAGGACCCTCTGGGAAGCAGAAGAAACAAGCTTGATGAGGCTCAGTTGGGCTCTGGCCTGTGTGTGATGCCCCGCTCCCCACACCTCTTCTCCCCAAGAAAATAGCTAGCACAGCTTTCCTTCCAGCCAGCGCCAGTGAGCCCTGGCTGTGGAAGTCAGTCCTGCAATTTGAGCCACAGAGGGGGTGGGGGCTGGGTGGGTTTAAGTCCCCAGAAGGTTCAATTTCTTCAGAGTCAGGAACCCCAGTTCTGAGAACACCCCTTTCCCAGCTCCGCATTTTCCTTTTCTCATCCCTTTCTGTTCTTCCCTCTGCTTGCTGAGTATCCTTGATAAACAAACAAACAAAAAAGAAAGAAAGAAAAGAAAATACCTTAGCTGAAGGAGGAGAGGATGTGCATCTGCAGAGGCAGAGGCTACCTTCAGGCTCTCACTCCCATGTCCCACTCCATCTCTAGGCCAGCCAAGAAGGGGGGCCCAGGCAAACCAGGAAGAGGAGAGATGGAGGCATCTGAGCCTCCTGCCTGCAGTGGACCTGTCCTTCAGAAAGACAGTTGAAGAATGGGGCCTGGAAATGTCCTTGGGCAGCCACTGGCAGAATAACAGAGTGCATCTGATTTTCAATGACGACTGTCCCCTGGTCTTGGAGGTCCTGGCTGGCTAGTAGACATGGGCAGCTATTTCTCTACCTCACCAAATGGATGAGCCAACGTCTTGTCCTACCCTGCCCCATCCTTGTAATACTAGGGATGGTCAAAGCTATGTAGAGTGGGACAGACGCTTCAAAGAAACTGGGTCTGATTCAGGACCCCGGGGGGTTTTGAGAACTCTGTACCCCTGTTCCCACTTCCAGAAACATTTCCCCCCAGCCTGTCTGTGGCTGGCTCGATTGCCTTCATCCATGAATCAGTTCCATCTCAGGCCCTCTTTGGCCACCTTGTCAAAGATAGTCCTTCTTCTCCCTTACTATCTCTGCACTTGTTTCCCTAAAAAACACACATCACCATCTGAAATTACATCTTCTACTGGCTTAGTAATAATTCCTTCAGCCAAGCATGGTGACACACACTTGTAATACCAGCTAGTCGGGAGGCTGAGGCAAGAGGGTCACAAGTTCAAGGTTAGTCTGGGCGATTTAGCAAGACTGTCTCAAAGTAAAATTTTTAAAAAGCCTGGAGATGTAGCTCAGACTTAGAATACTCCTGGGTTGTTCAATCTTCAGTACCGAATATAAAAAAATATCCTATATCCTTTCTTGGATTGGAGAGGCTGGACTTTTGTCTGTCTTGTTCATCTTTGTATTTTTAGTGCCTAGAATAGTGCCCAGCATACAATAAGCACTTAATAAGTGATTTATAAAATGAAGGAATTAAGTCATTTGTATCTCCCTGTTATCCCCAAAAATGTGGAGGAGAAAAATCACACTGTGAGCATGTTTATGGCCACGGAGGGACAGTTCCTTCAAAGAGGTTGGGCACAGTGCCAAGGTGCCAGACTCACAAATCCTCTGTGTGCGTGTGTGTGTGTGTGTGTGTGTTTGTATGTGTGTGAAGAGAAGAGAGAAAATCATCAATTGCAAACTGAGGTTCCTGCCACACCAAATGGACTCTCCAAGTCTGGTCAAAAGTTAACTTCTTTCGGGGAGCAAATAAGGGGAGCAAAGAGAGGGAAAGGAGAGGGGGAATTCCAAAAATGACCCCTGGAGCTAGGCAGGCCCTTGCAAGGCCTCAGTTTGCCAACTGGGGTCGCCCAACCAAGGATGACCACATCATTCCCACAATTTCCAGATCATCTGAACTCTGGCCGCTTCTCCTGCCAGAGAGGTGTCAGTGTGAAGAGGGAGAATTTTCTCCTGTCAAGTGTGACCCGGGGTTGGCCATGAATGCCAGAGATGGTAGGATCAGCTAGAATAACATGTCACACGGTGGGCTGCGTTCAGGAATGCCGGATTGGGTAACTGGCAAATTGAAAGGCTGCTTCATACTATAATGGTTAAAGAAAAAGGGAATTATCTCATGCCTTTCTTTTCGTCTATCAAGGTGTCAGCGTATGCTAATTACCTGGCAGAGGCTTCAACGGGAAGAGGAAGAACAACTATTATATTTCTGAGGAAAGATTTATCTTGCATTATTGGCGCCAGTTGAAGGAGGAGGTGGGGGCGGTAGGGGGGTCAGAGAGGCAAAGTGAGAACTGTTCCTTGACTTGAATGGAATTGAAAATGGCTTTGAACTGAGGGCTCTCTCCTAAGATTAGAAATAATAAGTCTTGTTGGGAGAGGCTTTGCTTTGAGCCCAGGGGCCAAGGGAGGGGGCAGCGTGGGCAGAGGACCCCAGCTGCCTGGGAGATGGCAGGGAGGGGTCGGCCGACTGGAGATGCACGTGAGGCTCTGTTCATCCGCTGCCTGTGTGAAGGAGGCTGTCTAGGGTGGGCGTTAAGGAGCTCAGACTCAGGGTCAGGCTGCTCTGAGTTTGCAATCCTGGCTCCACTCCTCCTTGTGGCTTGTGGCACCTTGCTCCCTCTTCCAGAGCCTCAGTTTCCTCACCTGAATAGTTACTGTCAGAGCTAAGTGGGATCTTGTAAATGAAATGTTCAGTGCAGCTCAGCCAACAATAGCACCTACGGGTATTCTTATTTGACACAGATTTTTCTGAGCACCTACTGGGGTCTGAGGCACTAGGGAATGAGAGAGAAAATTCTGCCCTCATGGGACTTAGCACGAAATGGGGGCCCTGTATCTTCTTTGGCTCTCACTCCCTCCATGTCCCAGAACATGGAGAAAGCAGGGACAGAGGACAGGGAAGGGCCCTAGAGCCTTACCTCAGGCTGTGCTTGCACCCCTTATGATGGTAATAAGTGACTTCTGATTGGCTCTTTGACATGCCTCAATTCAAAGTGAAGATCTGGTAAGAGAGTGGGGGAGACCAAGAGATCTTGCCACAAGGGGGATTAGAGGTGTCAGAGCTTAAGAGATAGGTGAGGGGCTGCCTTCATGAGGGCCTGGTCAGGGCCCGAATTCTGGAGACCAGCACTGGGGGCCTGGCACTCCTGAAGGGGTCTGTCCTCCCACAGGAGCAGGACCCAATGAGCTGACCACCATGGGTTTTCCCCCACGGTCTATGTCAAATCCCAGCTGTCCCAAGCACCTTCCTTCAGGATCAGCTGGCTGGGAGACAGTGGGCTGTACAGAGGCAGCCGGGCCTGGTGGCAAGCATTCAGGCTATGATAGCAGAGATCTGGGTTCAAATTCTACCCTTCACATTTATCAACTGTGTGGATGTGGGCTAGTTCTGCATGTCTCAACCAAATCAAGATAATAAGCCTTAACTGTGGGATTGTTGGGAAGATTGAAAACAAGGCCTTCAAAGCATCTGGCACACAGTAGGTGTTCCCAAATGGTAAGAGGTAATTACTAAAATTTGCCATCCTTACCAGCTGTGTCTGATTCAGTCTTGGCCCCAACTCCTGTGGCCTAGAGAGGCATATACAGCTCTGAGGATGACAGAGAAGAAATGGGGTGCCACCAGGTAGGTTGTGTGGCAGGCAGAGACTTTGAGCAGGTAATGGCTGTCAGAGACCAGCAAATCACGGGTGTCTGAGGAACAACAGGAGTTACACTCAGACACCAAAGAACAAACATGCAGCACAAGACGTTTTGCCAAAGCAAAGCTGTTTTGATCGTTCCCGGATGTGACATGTATCGCATGAGGAAAGAGAGCCTCTTGCACTAAGGCTGCCTAATTGACAGCCAGTGGCTCCATACAGAGTGCACTGGGCAGGGAGGGGATGGAGACAGAGCATCCCCCCTTATACTGCTGGTCTCCCCAGGGCCCAGGCAAGGCTTCATTAGCCTAGGCACTCTCAGCAGAGCTGTCTCTGGAGCGAGGGAGACTCTTTTCTCCAGAGCCTCCAGATCCAGCCCTGGCCTCCACCTCTCCAGCCCCATCCTGCGACGTTCCTGAAACCCAGGCTATGCGCCAGTCTAATTGAACCTCTCGACTTTGCCAAATGCACCAGGCTCTCTTTGGCCTCCAGACCTTTGCATATGCTATTCTTTCTGTCTTGGATTCCTCTCCTAAACCCCCTCCCATCCACCTGGCCAGTAATGGCAACTGCCTACTTAATAAGAAAGATAATGGCAGCTTATGTTTCTTGAGTACTTACTCTGGGCTAAGTTTTCTTATTTAATCCTTACAACAACCTCCAAGGTAAAAATAATGACAGTTAACATGTAGTAGAAGTCCAGCATTGGCCAGGCACAGTTCTATGTGCTTTGCATTAACTCATTTAGTCCTCACAACCCCTTGGAAAGATTACCATTGTTATCCTTATTTTACAGATGAGAAAACTGAGGCCAACTAACCTGTCCCAGATAACCAGCTCAAAGTAGCATAGCCCAGCTTCTTGCTCAGGCTGCCTGACTGCAGAACTGAAGTTCATAACTATACCATCTGTCTCCCATGCACACTTTAGGATTCAGTCCAGGTGTTTCCTGAAGCCTCCTCTTTTCCCTGATTGGGTCAGGAGCTTCCACTCACCACCCTGTTAAGTTTGCTTTTCCATCCTCCTGGACGGAATCTCTAATAAGAAGGGATTGTCTACCTGGTTCAGTGCTGTATGCTCAAAGCCTAGTACAGTGCTTGACATGCACCAGGGGCTTTATGTAGGTTCCTTCTCTGGATCTCCCTTTTTAATCCCAAGGAGTATAAAACTAACCTTATATATTAACTGGGGTCAAAAAATTCAAGCCCAAGCCAGGTGTGGTAACACACACCTGCAATCCCAACTGTTCAGGAGGCTAAGGCAGGAGGATCATGATTTCAAAGCCAGCCTCAGCAACGATGAGGCCCTAATCAACTCAGTGAGACCCTGTTTCTAAATAAAATACAAAATAGGGCTGGGGATGTGGCTCAATGGTCGTGAGTTCAATCCCCAGGACCCTCCCCAAATTCAAGCCCATAAAATCTGGGTTCTCATTCTTGTACAGTGAGTGAGAACAATGTTTTTTCATCCATTTGATTGGCATAAAAAATTTGAATAGTAAGACTTTTGCTGAACACGACTGATCCTAAGTCAAACTGAGGAAGTTCCAAATAATCACTTCTTGACACTCCCAATCCTTCTGAGAACTGGTTCTGGGTGGAGGACAGGAGCCTGTTGCTGGCCCTTCCTCATGTCACATCAGAATTTGTGTTTCTCATGGGGAGCGTTAGGAAGAGTGTCACCAAACCTGCTTTCTGCCCAACATTGGCCACTTGCTTGAAGGTTAAGGAGCTGACAGAGGAACTGGGAGCCAGAAGAGCCAAAAAAGAGGGGCTCTGATCTCATTCCACACATAGTTTCTGTCCTTAAACCATCACAACACCTGTGGCTTAAGCAAACTCTTGCACCAGAGTTGACTTTACCCCTGCCAAGGTTACCTATTGTTGGCTAATGCCTTTTGCAATGTGCAGAGATAACAAGCTCTTCTCTGCCTTGCGGGGTGGGGCTGCTGAAGGAATGGAGGAGCTGGACACCTCAGAGAGGGTGAGGCTCCTGGGGGCAAGCAGGCCTGTCAGCAGAGTCCTTGGAGTAGGTGGTATTTGGTCCCCTGCTGGCTTTCCGCCTGTGGTAATAGAGTGTAGAAATACCATATGAGCCACAGCCCGGATTTACCCTTATGAGCCAATGACAATTTGGGGAGAGGTTATGACCACCTCCTGGAGATGGGCAGCAAGTCCCCATCACTGCACCGCTGCCCTCCAGGAGTGCAGCCTGCCCAGCCCAAGCTGGGAGGTGTGGGAGCCTTCCTTTCCTCACCAATAAAATGTAGATAATGATAATACCTTCCTCCCAGGCCTGTGGTGAAGATCAAATGAGAGAATGCTGGGAAAAGCGTCTTATATGCTATAAAAGGCTCTGACAAATGCTCATTATTTCTTCCTATTCTTCTCCTGGAATTTATCAAACACTTTATGGGCCCTGGAGGTATTTTTTGCCTCCATTCTGCATGGCTTTCTCTGGCCCACAATTCTCCTCTCCTGCTGTACATTAGGGGAGGCAGGGTTGTGCAGTGGTTAGGGTGGGCGGGCATGGGCAAGCTAGCCTGAGCTTAAATCCTGGCTCCACCTTTTCCAACAGGCCTGATGCAGGACAAGTCACACAACCTTCCTGAGCTCCTTCAGCTTTCCTGAATAAAATGGGTATCAAAAAATTGAACAAAAAGTCATAATGTTGATATAAGGACTAGATGAGATAATTTGTGAAAGTTCTTAGTACTATGCCTATGATGTATTTAAGAAATGCCCCCTCTGGTGGTGTTATTTATTCTGATAGGTAGGGCTACACTTGGCCCTTTGAGTGGTAGGACCAATGGAAAGAGACTTCTGGCATCATGCTCATAGGTTTCCTAGTCTCCAGATGCAGGAAGCTGATAGATGGAGTAGACGAGGTGTTATTCATTCAGCAAGTACTTTTTGAATGCCTCTTCTGTGCTAGGCACTCCAGGAGCAATAAGATGATTGAAGTCTGACGTAGTGGTGTACGCCTGTAATCCCAATGGCTCTGGAGGCTGAGACAGGAGGATGGAGAATTCAAAGCCAGCATCAGCAGTGAGACCCTAAGAAACTCAGCAAGACTCTGTCTCTAAATAAAATATTAAAAAGGGCTGGGGATGTGGCTCAGTGGTTGAGCACCCCTGGGGTCAATCCCTGGTACCAAAAAAAAAAAAAAGATGACTGAAATATAGTTTCTATCTCTAGGGAGCCACACTCAATGAGACAGGTATTTATTTATCCATTAATTTAATTGTGCATTCATTTGGTCAGTTATCACCCATTTGCTAGCTCTCTCTATGCAAGTTCTGTGCTGGGTTCTGAGACACAAAGCTGGGCACAGGGCAGGGAGCCAGAGAAGCAGAGGTCTGGTTGCAGTCCTTTGAGTCCTCTGATGCTGCCTGACACAGAGAGAAGAAAGGGTTCTAGGAAGTCCCTCTCCTGTAACTTGGCCTCATCTGAGCATCAAGGGGTCACTCAAGCTGGTCCCGGAGCTCCTGGCCCACACCAACATCCCTGATTTCTGAGCAAGGATGGACAAATGCTGAGTGACACTCCCGTCCCTGCTCCTAGCCCACGCGCTCACTTGGGGCCCCAACATCGATCTGCTCAGAGCTCATTAGCGACCGCGAAGCTGTTGCCGCATGTCACAGGCTCTTAAAGTCTCCATTACTGAGGGCCTCCGCTCTCTGTATTTTTAGCCCACATCTGGAAGAGATGGTTGGCATCTCCTGCAGTTAGACACATCAGGTTCAGTGGTTTTGACAACTACTCAGACCTCTGGGCAGCCGGAGGTGGGACCCCCAGCCTGCTCCTGGAAGAGAAGCTGGTGGGAGGAGAGACGGGGATGAGCCTCTGTCCTCCCCTCTCTTATAGTCCCCCAGGCCATTCCCCTGGGACCACCTCCCAGGTATGACAGAATAGAGAGAACCCCCGCCCTTCCAGGATACTCTTGGACCTAGGAGGGTACTTGAATGAGGGCAGGTAATGCCACCTTGGGCACAGAACCTAGGTCCATCAGACATCACCAAGGATTAGTCACCATCTCTGGCTGCAGGTAGAGCAAAGCACGGAGAAGCCACCTAGCAGCATGTGGTCATTCAACACAGAGCAGGTCTCTGCCTGCCTGCGGGAGGCCGAGCAAGCCTAAACAGCCAGCCCCGCCTTAGGGAACCTGGGGGAGCCCTAGGCTGCCTAGGTTCCTCTGGCATTAGGCAAGAACTGCATTTCACAAGCCCCAGAATGCTGGAGAGAGGACATATTCACTGCCGGCCGGCAGACTCTCAGAATAATGTTCCTGGTAAGAGATACTAGGAAAGCAGAGGCAGGCCTGGGCTTGTAGGGAGGGGTAAAAGGTGCAGTCTGCAGGGGAGTAGGAGGGGATCCCACAGTGGGGGAGGGGCCAGGCCTGAGGCAGGAATGGGGCTGAGCCCACCTTCAAGTCTGTGTCAAGGACATAGTTTACATTTCTTCTTTCTCCAAAAGCCATGAACCCATGAACCCGAAGACTTGCTAGTAAAATAATAGTAACCAAAGAGTCCTTAAGTGTTCTCCTCACATGGCCTGATGGTCTTATTGATTCTTCACGTGAAGGCAGGAGCTGTTATGATTATTCACATCTTTTTTTTTTTTTTTTTGTAGGTGGGTAGCAGGGATTGAACTCCGGGGCACTCGACCACTGAGCCACATCCCCAGCCCTATTTTGTATTTTACTTAGAGACAGGGTCTTACTGAGTTGCTTGCACCTTGCCTTTGCTGAGGCTGGCTTTGAACTCTCCATACTCCTGCCTCAGCCTCCAGAGCTGCTGGGATTATGGGTGTGCGTCACTGGGCCTGGATGATTATTCTCATTGTATAGATGGAAGAAGCGAAGCCCAGAGAGAATACACAACTCACTCATGTCACAAGGCTGGAAAGTGCCAATCAGAGGCAGAATTCCTCTCCAGAGTCCTGGTTTACCCTAGGCCATATGTAGTCTCCAGATGCAAAGAAAAAGAATGAGGTAAGTTCTCACTCAACAGTGACATTTTACAGATGATGCAATGGGAAGAGCCTCCTTGTGAGGTGTCAGAAGTTTCTGGCTCTGATGCCAGATTGTGGTTCTGACACACCCCCACTTTCCTCTGGGCCTCAGTGAAGGCCTGGATAAAGGTGGGGATGGATCAATGCCATGTTACACATCTGTTCTGAGCTTCCATTTGACTCTGACAAGATGATGAATAATAATAACAGCAAACATTGCTAGAACATTTAATCTGTGCCAGGCAGATTACATGTTTGTTTCATTTAATCCTCCTCCCTCCCCTGTGAGGTATTATCCTTAAACTGATGAAAAAATGAAGCTCAGAATGGTGGAGCAACCTGCCTAAAGCCACACAGCTAATAGGAAGTGAGGCTGGACTTGGAGATGTGGTATGCTCATTTTTTAAAAAATATCTTTTTAGTTGTTGATAGACCTTCATTTATTTATATGTGGTACTGAGAATCAAACCCAGTGCCTCACACATGCCAGGCAAGTGCACTACCGCTGAGCCCCAGCCCCAGCCTGGTGTGCTCATTCTTAACCACTCCCCTGTCTGCCTTCTGGTTCTTGGTGCCTGGATGTTTGGAGGCAAAGGAATTTCAAGTGCTCTTTGTCAGAGCGGGAGAGAGATGGGGGTGGGGCCCACTTGCCCTCCAGGAAACACTCAGGATTTTCCGTTATCAAGATAAGCACCTTGAGCCAGGCATGGGGGTGCACACCTGTAATCCCAGCAACTCAGGAGGCTGAGACAGGAAAATTGTGAGTTCAAAGCCAGCCTCAGCAATGATGAGGCCCTAATCAACTCAGTGACACCCTGTCTCTAAATAAAATACAAAATAGGGCTGGGGATGTAGCTCAGTGGCTGAGTGCCCCTGAGTTCAATCCCTGGTACATCCCCCTGCCAAAAAAAATTAAGCACCTTGGCTTCTACCAGGTGCTCTGAGAGCCCCACAAATACAGAATACCTTCCAAAGGAGAAGGAGAGCGAAAACCCTTAAGCTCTGTTCATCTTGGAATGGCCTGAAGTAGCAGTTAGGGGTCACAAGGCACAGATACCTGAGGATTTCTGAGCCTGGCCACCATGGATGAACTCACCAGGTATTTACTGAGCATCTTCTCAGCATCCAGTGCCATGCCAGGGCAGGGCTGCCAAACACAGTTGTGTACTGCACAACCCTCTGGAGGCACAATTCATATTGTAGACACAAGTAGCTGACCCAACTGAGTGCCAGGAATGCAGCAGTGAGCAAGACTGACCTAGCCCCTGATCTCACAGGAGATGCAGCCCCTTGGGGCAGCAGTCAAGAGAGGCAGGAATGAGCAGGGGTGATGATGGGGGAGGAGCAGGGGCTGTGGGAGCTTGCAGGAAAGGTCACCAAACAATACTTGGCAACTAAACCAAGACCTGAAGTATAAACAGAAATGGCCAAGAGTGTTCCAGGCAGAAGGAAAAGCATGAGCGATTAATTGTAATTAAGATGATACTGACTGCGGGCATGGTGGCACATGCCTGTAATCCCAGTGACTCAGGAGGCTGAGGCAAAGAGGGTCACGAATTCAAAGTCAGCAATTAGGTAAGCCCTAAGCAACTCAGTAAGACCCTGTCTCTAAATAAAATATAAAAAAGGGCTGGAGATGTGGCTCAGAGTTTAAATGCCCCTAGGTTCAATCCCTGGTACCCCACCCCCACCCCCCAAAAAAAAGAAAAGAAAAGATGATACTGACTATGATATTAACATGAACAAAGAGCGTTGGGAGCCTTTATTCATGCCATCAATCATTTACTCATTAAGCAGAGAGAGTAGTTATGCCTGGATATTGGAAAAATTTCACCTGCGAAGTTATCCTTGAACTGGGCCTTGAAGGATGAGTAAGAGTTTTCCAGGGAGAGAAGCACCAAGAAGAGAAAACCACACAGGCAGATGCATGCAGGTGGAGATGAGGTAGCATGTTGCCTGCACAAAGGGGCGTTTTAGGATGCCATTCCCAGCTACCTTTCATAGATCTTTTTCTTTTGACCCTAACCTTGATATTTAATATTCATTTTTTAAAATATTTTTTGAATTATTGATGCAACTTTATTTTATTCAATTCTGAGAATTGAACCCAGTACCTCATACATGCTAGGCAAGTGCTCTACCACTAGGCCACAACCCCAGCCCTTAATATTCATTTTTAACATGCCTCATCTGTTAATAAGGGTTCAGACAGGAGTGTTGGATGGATGCATGCATGAGTGCAAGAATCAATGGGTGGGTGGAAGGATTAATGCATGCATGAATGAAGGAAAATAAGAAAGAGTGAATAATAACAGCAAACATTTTATATAGTGATTTCCATGTGCCAGGTATTGTCCTAAGTGCTTTATATTTATTTAATCATTAAATCCTCACACAACCCTGGGAGGTAGGTACTGTTATATGCATTTTACAAATGAGAAAAGAGATTCATGGAAGGTTAATGGGCACGATGCGGTGCAGACAGGAAGTGGGGAACCTGGGTTTGAACTGAGGCTGCCTGGCTCCAGAGGACACTCCAGCCTGGCTCTCTCATTTCTCCAGATAGTTCCTTTCTCACCCCAGAGTGGTTTCTTGGCAAGGCCTTCTCCGGAAATGTGCTATCTCCTTGGAGCAGACATGGATTCAGGTGGCTGTGACTGGAAGTACCTGGGGGTCCTACAGGGCAGCTGTAACAGGCTGAGGACAGGGTCGCATCTCATGGGCAGGCTGGGTGAGGAAGCAGGGGCCCCAGCCTCCATAGCGAAGAGCCAAGAGTGCCCCAGTTCTGGGTGTCCCTCTCTGATCACTGAGCAGGAAGCTTGGAGTTTGCCTTTTGGGTTCATTGTATTAGCATTTCCAAAGAGTCCCTCTTCCTGTGAAGTGTATTAAGGATTCACTCTGGCTGGCTGGTCTCTCACCCAGGGCAGGCTCATCAGGAAGTACCTCAGATTTCCTAGGAATCCTCTGAGACATTTTGACATTCTGATTGTCACTGCCAACGTGGGCTGCGAAGGAATTAATTGACATGGATGAAACCCTCAATTTCCAAGGGCTGTGTAATAAAATAAAGGTTATTGTATTATCGAAGATTCCACCACTAATAGAAAAGGGCTAAAGACCATAATCACAATACAGCATGCTTAGTGGGGACTTTTATTTCCACAGGCAACCATCCTGAACTTTAGAGAATAAAAATAATGATAGTTATTATTTGTTGAGAATTTATGATATGCTAGACACTTGACTAAATGATCTGTCTTTGTTATATATTCTCACAACAACCCTATGAGGGAGGTATTACATTCATTTCCATTGTACAGATGAAGAAACTGAGGTTTGGAGAGGTGAAATGAACACAGTAAATTGTAGAGTAAGGATAGAAGACCTTGTGGGTGAAACACATTCTATATTTTTGGGTGTGAGGGAATACTAAAATACAGGCAGTGTTAAAATATTTGCTAAGTGTAGGGCGTTCTATGTGGTAGAGCATCAAGAGTGCTTGTACATACTTTCTAGCCTTTGGGAGAACACCACAGCCTTTTCCCTCAGACCACAGAAATCTCATCCATCTATCTCCCCATCCATCCATCCATCCATCCATCCATCCATCCATCCATACAAAAGAGATTCATCCATTTATCATCCACCCACCCCTCCATCCATTTATCTGCCTATATATCTGCCCATCCCATTTATCCATCAGCCATCCACCCATTCATGCATCCTTTCATTTAGTCATATATTCATGTATTCACTTATGTATTCAAATCAATGGTGTCTCTGATTACCCCTCCCCAGTGTCTGTCATGGAAGCAGGTGCCACTACGGTCTGATATGGATGCCTGCAATGACTAATGTAGCAGATGGGAGAGAAGCAGAGGAGGTCAAAGAGCTGGGAGATACAGTACTAGATGTATAATTTGTAAAGTCCCTTCGACTTTCTCATCTCTAGTCTCCCTATATGTAAAACAGGGATTGCATTTGCATTTTGTGAATTTAAAGTTAAATAAATAGGAAAACTGCTTTAGAAATATAAAACTGCTGCACACATTTATGTCCCATCCTACCACCACCATCACCACGATCATCATCATCATATCACTTGTACAGTGTGTACTAGAACCTGAAACATCCTTTAGTCTGGGAAATCAGCATCTGTCAGTGAGCCATTCTGATTTTGTTATACAGAATTTCTCTAAAATTTACAAATTCTCTAAAATGAAATCATACAATTATTTGGGTTTATAATCATTGAATCTATTTCATGTCCTCTTGCAAGTACAGAAAGTACTGGGGAATAAAGATCAGAAAAGAACTTGGTGAGAAGGGGGTAGCCTATCATGAAATCCAAAGCCTGTCATTCTTAGTTTAATGGATAGAGCTCTCTCCAAAGTTACTATATATCAGGGTGGTTATTGAAGGCCTATTGCCTCTTGGTTATAAAGAGAAGTGAGAAGATGCTATATGGAAATATGTGCCTAAAAACCCAGGAAAAGATGAACAATCAGGTTTCAAAGTGAGCAGGAACTATAGTAAATACAGGCCTTATAGACACTGTGTATCAGTCAGCTTAGGTTAAGTTATACGCCAGTAACAGACAATCCCCAAATCTCAGAAGCCTGTGACAAACATTTATGTCTCCCTTATGTTACATGTCTTTCAGGAGTCAGCTGCAGCTCTGTCCTGTGTGATCTTCATTCTGGAGCCGAGGTGGACAGAGGAGTACACTGGTTCTTAATGTTTCCCTTTACATTTTATTGACTAAAGCTAATTGCATGACTGAGACTGACAGTGATGAGAAACATATTTCACCTGTAGAGTGGGCACCCAAAGGAGGAACAATAATACAACTTTCCATTGGTTGCAACTGCACTAGACAGTCTCAAAGTAGGTTGGAGGAAGGATTTTGCGGGAAGAGGTGGTAGCTCAGGTACCTGGGCTTCTCTGTGTGTCCACCTCTTCCCCTTTCACCACTCACTGACTCTTTGGACATTTCTGTCTGTGACTTCTGCTTTTCTGTCTTGATGTTCCTGTTTCCTCCTGACTTTGGCTTCCCCTTCATTGTCCTTTTGCCCTCTTTGCCCTTATGACCTGTCACCTTCCAATCTATCTATGAATTAGTCAGAAATCTTTAGGCTCAGGTACCAGACACCCAAATCAAATTAATGTAAGAAAAGAAAGGAAGGAAGGAGGGAAAGAAAGAAAATGAATCCTTCTTTTGGGCACATATACAAATAATGAGAAATAGAGCTGGCCTTCAGCATGGCTAGGTCTCCTGGGCCTTGATGATTCCCTTGCCATCTTCATCTCCTCTTGCCACTGTGTTAATCCATCTTTGGACAGACTCTTCCATTGATTCATGGGGGGGTGCCATGGCAGGGTCCACTGTTTTCTCCCAACAGCCATCTCTTCCTCCAATGAGGTAGATATTTTAATTGGCAACGAGGTGTGGATGACATTCTGCTAATGGGATATGAGCAAAAAGTGATGTGTGTGACTTTATATTTCCACTTCCCTTTTCCTGCCTTCTGGCTGGCTAGAATGTGTTTGCTGTGGGGATAAGGGTCACAGCAAGCTAGAAGGAACCTGGGCTACTGGGCTTCTGAGGACTTTTGTGGACCAGAGCTGCTATATCCACTTGAGTTTTTATATGAAAAAGAAGGTAACTTTTATCTTGTTTAAACCATTGTTATATGGGTCTTTGTTACAGTAGACTAGTACGTTAATTCACATCTTCTCCCCGTACCCACAATTGTGGTCAAGGGATAAAATGAATCAACTGGCTAGGCCTGGGGATTTGGGGCCCTACCCCAGAATTTGGAGGTAGGACCAGCTCACCCAAACTCTAGAAGTGAAAGAGGTAGGGGACACATTCCCCAAGGAATATTGGAGTGCTATCACCAGAAAAAAGTGTGAATCGGTTGCTAGGCAGGCAAAAATAGCACATGTCCATCCTACTCTGCAAACTCCTCATTCTCCTTTTGTTTACCTGATTAGATTCCCTGAGGAGAAAGTCTGATTGGCCCAGCTCAGCTTTTTCCTCCCACCAGGCCACAGAGGAGATTGCTGGCCTGTCCATCATCTGTCAGATACATGGTCATAATGGTCCAATCAACTGTGGCTATGAAGATGGGTCACCTGTGGCTTTCCCTTGGTGCACAGAGGGGACAGTGTAATCCTTCAGAGCCTGTTCTCCACTTGCTGCAGTGGGTGAAGCTCAAGACGAGGCCTGGGGGTACGCTGGAAATAGTGTCTTAGTCTCTTTGAGCTGCTATAACAAAACACCATAACCTGGGTGGCTTAGAAACAACAGAACTTTACTTCTCACAACTCTGGAGACTGATAGAGGTGCTGATAGATTTGGTGTCTCCCTTATTTACTTGTCTGTCATGGGTCCTCTTCATGGTTCATAGAACTGTGCCTTCTTCTCACTGCCCTCGCATGGTGGAAGGGGAAAAGTAGCTTTCTGGGGCCTCTTTTATAAGGGCACTAATCTTCTTCACAAAGCTCCAACTTTATGATCTAATTGCCTCCAAGGATCCCCACCTCCTAATATCATCACATTGATGATTAGGTTTTTAACATGTGAGTTTTGGAAACACATGTTTAGATCACAGTGTCCAGCTCTGGGAAATGGATTAAGGGGAAATTGGGAATTGGTAATGGGATCTATATGTTCTGTGTCCAGACATCCAACAGTCTCTCTTCTCCTGGCAATCATCTCAGCAATGACACAAGGATCCTGGTTGGGTCATCTTCTCTGTGCCAGAGGCAAGACAAGTCCTTTAAATTTACTGCAAACACTCATTGGGGATGGACCAGAGTGTTTGTTAACTCCAAACGCCAATAAATGTTGATAAATAATGCTATTAAAAATGTATTATTGCTGTGACACTTTGTTATAACATCTTTCCTCTTACTTTTTCCCCATGTAACATTTACTTTAAATGGCCCCAGCCAAGAGCCAAACACCAATAAAACTGCACCAAGTCTCCCAGAACATCTTTACTTACGAAGCACTCAAAGATTCAGTCCTCGGTGGGAAAGCCACTGAGATATTCCACTGTTTTGTAAACTTTGCAAAATCTGTAGTTCCTGTGGTTGAGGCCTAACATTCATTGCATTTGAAATTTTGGAGCTTCAATCACTTAAAAATATTGTAACTGCTTCTCAAACAGGAAAATTGCATTTAGATTTCCCTCTGTGTTTAACCTCAGACTGGCAAAAGACGGTCTTCAAATTTCCTCAGCAAATGAAAATCACTTTAGGATTGAGATTGCTTATGGATAGTTCCTACCTTGAGAAAAAGAAAATCTTCAGGAACAAATACAGTCATACATTCTGTGCTGGGCCCATAATGTGGAGAAATAGACTATCATTTTGTCCTACAATCCCCAGCATGAGGGATTTAAGACAGAGACAAGGAAAGACATTCTTGAATATGAGGTTCAGTCAAATCTGAACTGTTACTAAGGGAATTGCAGTGTCCTGCACTCAGTTTTCTTAGAGACAGCCTCCTGTAGAATTGGACCATTTCTTTGTCACTTTCCATATCAAAATTCTCTACTTCCCAGTAGAGGCTCTAGAGCTTTTTTTTTTTTTTTTGGTACCAGAGATTGAACTCAGGAGCACTTGACCACTGAGCCACATCCCCGGCCCTATTTTGTATTTTATTTAGAGACAGGGTCTCACTGAGTTGCTTAGCACCTTGCTGTTGCCGAGGCTGGCTTTGAACTCGCAATCCTCCTGCCTCAGCTTCCTGAGCTGCTGGGATTACAGGCATGTACCACTAGATCCAGCTGTCTCTAGAGTTTTTGAATCACAATTACCCATCAATCAATCTTACAACTCATTCAAACTAAAGTGTGATGGTTTGCATCTTACCAAACAATGCAAACTTCTCATTCTCCTTTTGTTTACCTGATTAGATTCCCCTAGGAGAAAGTATGATTGGCCCAGCTCAGTCTTTTCCTCCCACCAGGCCACAGAGGAGATTGCTGGCCTGTACATCATCTGTCAGATACATGGTCATAATGGTCCAATTCAAAAGGATTTGGTGATTTTCATTTGCTGAGTTCAAAGGGAACCAGTGAAAATTGGGCAATAATCAGCATTGGTGAAATCCTAGGTGATGATAATCTATTAGCTGCAGTGTTGAATGGAAGCCTTTTTGGTCTACTCATAGGACTCACAGGACTGTTTTTTTGTTTGTTTGTTTGTTTGGCACTAGGGATTGAACCCAAGGGTGCTTTACCACCAAGCTGCCCCATGAGCCCCCAAGCCCTTTTTATTTTTATTTTTGAGATAGGATCTCACTAAGTTGCTTAGGGCCTTGCCAAGTTGCTAAGGCTGGTCTTGATCTTGCCATCCTTCTGCCTCAGCCTCTGTCACTGGGATTACAGGTATGCACTACCATGCCCAGTTTAGGACTAGTTTTACCTGTGACAAAAACATCTACTTTCTTCCCTCCTCTCCCTACCTTCCTTCCATCTGCTCAACAAACTTTTCTAGGGTGCTTGCTCCACATTCCATGTTCTATGTTCAGTGCTAAAATCTCAGAACAGGGACTTCCTGCGACAGAGAAAATTGAGTCCAAGAAATAATAATCATAATCTTACTGCAATTAGCATTTATACAATGAGTGCTTGCTACATGCTGGGGACTATGCTAGGAGCTCTTCGTGAATAGCCTTTAATCTTCACAACAACCCAGCTAGGTAGATATTATATGATTCCCTCCCTTTTCACAGACAGGAAAACAGAGGCACCATACTTTGTCCAAGGTTCATGCATATTAAAGTGTGATACTGGGGTATCCATGCGGGCAGTCTGATTCCAGAGCTTTTCGTTCCAAGTGAGATTAGATTAAAATAAGCATATAGGGCAAGCTTTGAGAAGACAGCCTTTAATGTTCTCTGTGCTACCCGAGGAGTTGTGATGAGGGGCAGGAAGGAGGGTCAGCCTCTTGCTGAGTGTAGAAGAGCCTCAGGTGAGGGGAGCCGCAGTGGGTCGCCCTGCTCTTGTCCCCCTCCACCCACAAGGTCTCCCTTCCCCCACTAGCAGACACCAGAAGCCAGCAGGCTGGCTGTGCCCCAGGCATGGCTCCGGTCAGGAAGAGGGGATCTTTTGTGAGCTGCAGGCCTGGTCTCTGTTAATGCCAATTAGCGTTTCTGCCTGTTTGGAGCTGCGGGGCCAGCAGGCTTCTGTGATCCGGGTGGCTAGGGGTCTGGCCTAGAAATCCTCAGGATGTGGGACGAAAGTCAGAGAGTCCAAGGGGAGGGACTTTGTCATTGAATTGAGAGGAAATGGGGTTTCACAGCGGCTCCATGGGGCCCTGCAGCCTCGAGGGCAGAGCTCTCTGGGGCCAGACAAAGAGATAGAGGACAGAAAGCAACACCCAGGCCTGCCTCTCCCCGCCCCCGCAGGTCTCACTGTGTGGTGGCTGTGAACTGCTGAACTGGTTCCTGGGGGAGGAGGAGAAGGTGGAGAGTGGGCTCTGACACTCCTGGGCATGTGTGAGTTCTGGAAGCTCAGCCCTGTCCACATTCAAGAAGCCCAGAACATTGGCCTCAGATTCCCCAGGCATTAGGATTTGCGGTGGCCCCGGGGGTAAACTTGAAGATTGAGTCTTTATGAAGAGCTGGGCAGGGGCTGCCAAGAAAACCTGCCCACCCCTTTACGAGGCTGACACCGGGCTCCAAGAGGAGCGTGCATGAGGGACTCCCGCATGCCCAGGGGATGGCCCAGGTCAGCTCGCCCCAGCTCTCTCCTAACTGCCTATTCCCTGAGCTCCCCTCCTCTTCTGTCTCATGCCCTTTGTGTCGTCCCCTCCACCTGTCCTTTTGCCCAGTTGTGGCGTCCTCTTGCCTTTCTTTCTCTGTTGAGCCAGCTTAGCTGGCCGCCTCCCAGCAGAGCTGAGCATCTATTCTCACGTTTTCAGACCTCACTCTGCTAGACCACCATCATGCCCCTGCTTCATTTGGGGCTGTCCCCAGTGTCATGTGCAAAGCAGGCAGCCACAGATGCCCAGGATCTGGCGAGTGTTCATTGGCTCCCTGGCTCCAGCTCCACCTGGTTGCTTAGTTGTTCTTCAGTGACTCACCGGGTGCCCCAGGGGGTGGTTTTCTAGAAACCTATCACTGTAAGGTTTAAGAAAACCACTTTAGCTGGCAATCACCCAGTGGGGCCTTCCTAAGCAGGGCATGAGGGGACAAGGATGTGGTGTCTGTAGCTGGAAGGCCCCAGGCTCAGGCCAAACTTCCCCTTTGTGAATCTCCATCCCCTATTCCTTTCATTTCCTCTCTATTCTCAGGGGCTTCTCCGGACTGCCAGGGCAATGGCTGTGTTCTGGCCTCACATCACTAGGAAATGGACAATTTCGAGGTCAGGGAGGAGGTCGGAAGGGTGATAGAGACCTTATACCTGACTTCTCAAGCCCCAGACGTAGCCTTTCTCTGTCACTTCAGGGTAATACTTCAGCCTGAAAAACAAACTACCTTTTCTCTCTGCACAAAACACAAACAAAAAACCTCACCAGGGGCTGGGGATGTGGCTCAAGCGGTAACGCACTTGCCTGGCATGCGCGGGGCGCTGGGTTCCATCCTCAGCACCACATAAAATAAAATAAAGATGTTGTGTCCACTGAAAACTGAAAAATAAATATTAAAAAATTCTCTCTCTCTCTCTCTCTCTCTCTCTCTCTCTAAAACAACAACAAAAAAAACAACCTCACCATCTCCCCACTTTGTCATGAGGAGCAGGCCTTTTTCTTACTAAGCCTCCTCTCACTGTTGCATGGCCTTCTGGGAGCTCAGGCTGAAGTTGCAGCAGGCCCTCGGTCCAAGAGCAGCTCCCGCCCAGCAGGCAGGGCCTGCCATGTTCAGGAAGCTGAGACAGTTATCACCTTTCTCAGCATTGGCTACCTGGGTCTTCTGGACTGTGTGGAACCATGAGAGAGGAGCATGCTTTGTAGCAAGAATTGAGAAAGAGTTTAGGCTGCCTGTACACTGAGGGGCTCATGTGCAGAAGAGGTTTTTCTGTGTGCTGCTTGGGTTGAGATTGGATGTCTTGGGCTCTGGCTGTATATCAGCTACTAATATTTGTGCAGATGGAATCGGCGCATTTAGACCAATAAACACAGCTCTCGTTTCTTAATAGTTAGAGTCACTGAAGCCTCATAATTTTAAAAACATTTTATTACTTGTTTTTTTTTTTAGTTATACATGACAATAGGATTTTATACATGACAATACTATTTTGACATATTATACATACATGGAGTATAACTTCCCATTCTTGTGGTTAAATATAGTACGAAGTTTCATTGGTCATGTATTCATATATGAACATAGGAAAGTTATATTCAATTCATTCTGCTTTCTCCTATTCCCATCCCTTCTCCCTTCCCTTCATTCTCCTTTATCTAATCCAATGAACTTCTATTTTCCCCTCCCCCTCCCTTATTGGGACTCAGCATCCATATATCGGGGAGAACATTGGGTCTTTGATTTTGGGAAGATTGGCTTATTTCACTTAGCATGATAGTCTCTAGTTCCATCCATTTTACTGGCAAATGTCATAATTTCATTCTTTTTATTGAAGCCTCATTATTTTGATGGATAGAGTTACAATTATCCTGTTTTACAGCTAAGGAAATGGGGGCTCAGGGTGGTGAAGTACTTGACCAAGAATACACAGCAGACTGGAGCTGGGATTTTAATATGCATTGGTCTTCTCCAGAGTGCCAGCTCTTCAGTGTTGTTCAGTGCTTCATGGACAGAACTCCTCCCACCTCCCCTGACCCATCCCAAGTCCTTCAGGTGGGCACAGCCATGCCTGGGTTCTGAGGCTTGAGAACTTAGGTCAGGGGGGACCAGGTTCCCCTAAGTCCTGCTCGAGGGACCTCCTGGTGTTTTCTTTTCTTCCATTGGCAACTATCCCACCCCGTCATTGGTGGCTGGCAAGGACTGTTTTACCAACAAAGGTGTCATGGACACTTTTTTTTTTTTTTTTTGCCAGTTTGTCACCTACCTCTCCCAGGGAAAAAGTGAATACCAGCATGAGCCAGGGGCCAGCTCATGGGACCACTGATTGGACTTGACTGCCCTCCTAGAGGGTGTCACTGCCACCCAGGACTTCTGAGGAAGGAGAAGAACCCTGTCAGGGGTTGCTCCCGCGTTTCTGCAGCTTGAGACGCATAGAAAGGCAAAGCTCTACTCTCAGGTCCCCTGGGAGCTTCCCTTGACTACTGCAGCCTATAAGAGCTCTGTCCTCTGAGCCCTCACGGCTGGCAGAAGAGGACTAAATTTTATAGCGTCTTTCATCATATATTAGTCTTGTTTTCCAGTTAGCCTGTCAGCCCCTTGAGGGCGGGAGACCACAGGTGACCCCTTTTTGCCTCTCCCACTGCACTGGGAAGGGTTGGACTTTCTTGGAACTCAGCCATTACTGGTTGGCTAATTGGGACTTGCTGGACTGAGTTCAGGGCCTGATGTGTGCATGTGTATATAGTTTTTCTACGTCTGTGTGCATGCTTGACTAACATGTTTGTACACACATGTAAGGCCTGTGTTCATGCCTGTCAACATGGTTCATGGACTTTTGTCATATGTATAAGTGGCTTAATTCCTTCAACAAGCATTTATTGAGATCCTGTCTCAGCTGGGCATGGTGCCAGGTGCTGAGGACACAGTGGTGAGTAAGAAATAGCCTGCCCTGCCCCCTCAGAGCTGGAAGAGAGACCATTACAAAAGCAGTAACAACTATGTGAGTGAAATGCCATAGTGAAGGAGCGAGGGCAGGGACACTGGCTTCGGTCAATATAGGGAGATGTGTCAGGAAAGGCTCACAGAGAAAGGAAAATTTTGGCTGAGACCTAAGAGTCTGTTGGGAGTTGAATTTTGTCCAAAAGATGTTTAAACCTTTACCCCCCCCCATACCCGTGAATGTGATCTTATTTAGAAATAGGGTCTTTGGAGATATCATCAAGTTAAGATGAAGTCATACCGGCTAAGGGTGCACCCTAATCCAATGATTGATATCCTCAAAAGAAGAGGGAAATCTGGACAGAGATGGGAAGAATGTCGTGTGGCTTCAGAGGTAAGATTGGGGTGCTACATCTACAAGCCAAGGAATGCCAAGGGATAGCAAGTGCCAGGAGCTCTTGTGGGTGGGAGATCATAAGTGACCTCATTACCTCTCCCAGCGCACTTAGACAAGGGTTGGGATTTTTTCTGGATTCAGAGAGAGAGACACATAGAACAGATTCTCTCTGAGTCTTCAAGAAGGAATCAATCCTGCTGACACCTTGATTTTAGACTCCCGGCCTCTAGAACTGCAAGTGAATAAATTTCTGTGGCTTAAAGCCACCCTGTTTGGGTTAATTTGTTATAGCAGCCCCAGGAAACTAATACAGAGGCTAGCTAGGAATCTGACAGGTGAAGAAAAGGAGGGAAAAATGATTCCATAAGAGGGAACAGACGACACAGAGGCTTGTGAGAGAGCAGGAGGGAGGAGTGAGAGCACAGCAGGGAGACATGGAAAATCCAGTTGGTCTGGAACACTGGTTAGGAGGTGGGAATGGGGTTTCTTATGCTAGAGCATGTGTGTTTAGGCATATGGCTTGCATGGCTGTGACTGTATGTATGTATGTGTCCAGGAATGTGCTTTTGGGAATTTCCCCCTGTTTTAAGATTTGTGTGCTTATGTATGCTCCTGCATGGTTGGGTATATCCTGACTTGTTTGTGTTTTTTTCATGTCAGTCACTGATGTCTGTAATCTACAGGTGTGTGCATCAAACCCAAAGTAGTGGATCCATGCTTGGCCACAGAAAGAAACCAGGCGGAGCTCTGTTTCTTTGTCTATGTGATTGGTGATCACTGTGCATGGTCAGAGTGTGCAATGACTCAGGCAGACATCAGAAGCTCAGTTCATCAGGAAAGACCAAGGTAGGTAGGATGCCTGGACTGCTTTGGTTGGCAGGAGGTATGTGTGGGAGAATTGCTGAGTCTTGAGCTTGACAGCTGGAGGTGATCTTGCAGATGGTTCTGATTCCCCTTTGCATCTCACTCCAGCCCCCCTGATGTTGCTCCTAAGTCCCCTACAACTTCAATCATAAAAGGGCACTCTATAACTTAGCCAAGTCCCCACCTATCTGGAGAATATCTTCCTGGGGAAACCCCGGTCTGTGAACAAGAATTTCAGCGAAGGCCAGGAATCAAGAGAAGGGCCATGCCTATCCCCGGTCCTTCTGAAAGGACATGCACAAGGTTGTGTATGTGTGCATTTTCCTGGGAAGATCATGACCAGAGAATCTATGACCCAGAAAATCTAAGAACCATTTCTCGAGTCTCGGCTGACATTGAGAGTGTGAGTGTGTACATGGTGTGTGCAGGTGTGTGCAAGCATGCGGAACTCCCAACCTGCTTCCTCTCTGAGAATATGGTTGGATCAGGATGTCAAGTGCAGCCTCAGGCCCTGCCAGCTGCCGATGTGGTCAGATTGCAGGGGGCTGTCCTTGACGGGGCTGGTAGAACAGATGGAGCTGGGGTTAAGGACAGGAAGGGAGGGGCAGAGGCTGCTGCTTTGTGGGGAGGGCTGGCTTACAAAACAGAGGAGCTCCTCCAGATCAGCTTCCTGACAGATCCTTAGCTCTATGTGGTTAAATTCAGGATCAAGCCAGAGGTGGGGTTGGGATGGACGTGTGGGGATGGGAGGAGAGTGTGCACGTGAATGGTGAAGATTCCTACATAGGAGGGATGGCTATTTCAGGACCTTGGTCAGGGCCCTGGTTTCCACCAGCACCAGCTTCCAGTGAACTCTGTCCATGTTCAAACCTCTGAATATGGTAGAGAGGATGAGTACATTGAACCTGCATATACAGTTCAGGGCATAATTGGGGGCTTCTTTGGGTTATGGAAGTCTTTGAGAAGCTGGATGTGGAAGAGGAGAGTCCTTCCTGAGTAACTAGGGGTGCTGAACCCCAAAATAATGAGGGATGGGGATCTTTTAGGGTACAGAGCTGGAGGTGGGTAGAGACATGATGGGGGAACTTCAGACTCAGCCAGTGAAAGAAAAGAGGAAGAGCAACTCAGGGCAGGGAGAGGAAGTGTGTGCGGTAGCTTGGGTAGTGTTCCTTTTAGGCCCTGGCCAAGCAACTTGGGCCTTACCAACACCTGCCCAACCAAATGCTGTTGTTGCTGGGAGATCCCCAAGTGTTCCAGGATCGGTGGCATCCCTGGGGCCTCTCTCATGTCCTTTCTTTCTGCTGCTCATTCTGTTCCTCTGACTCCCCACAGCCTTTACAACTCTGCCCTTTGTACCCAGCAAAGGGTGCAGCCAGCACGACCTCACTGCTGCCACTGTGTGGAGGATCCTCTGGCTCCCAGATGTGCTGGTTCTCTTCCTTCCACATAACTTTTTATGAGCAGTTAATTAACCACATCACATCCTTTCGCTGGAGCATGGTGCAGGGAGGGAAGCAGGAGAAGATCCCTGTCCCCCGAGGCTGTTCAAGTGGATATGTGGCTACCCAGGAAGCTGCTGGGGGCATTCTCTCCCAGAGCAGCTATCCCCTCCTCACTTTGGAGCTAGCAGCAATGTGCCTCCAGCTCTAGGAGGAGTAGGGGGTCACCCTGTCTGTCTCAGGCCTGGCCTGGTCTGCAAACTGCCTTCATCATTTTCTCCCTCCAGTGGCTTCCAACATTTCCCCCCATCCTTCCCCATGCAACTTCTGGAGTCAAAGATTATGGGCAAAGTATTTGGGAAGGAATGCAGATGAGGGTAGAGAAGCACAGCCTTAGGTGGCAATGCTAACTGTTCTCCTGCGTGAGGACCTGCTATTTTGGTGCTGCAAATGGCATGGAAATGCAGTGTGTCTGCATGCAAATGTGGCAGTATGTAGCCCCTGAGCAGTTCAACCCAGGGTCTGAGCTCTTGATTTCCAAGGGGTGGTGCCCTCCAATGCTAGGGTGCTGGGTGAGGGGAAACCTAGGCCCATCTCTATGTGTCCTGATGCCAATGGATAAGGGCCCTCCCTCTGCTCTGGGACCCTAGCTAGGATTAGGAGATGCCCTTAATGTGTGATAGCTGGAAAGAGAGGGGAGGTAGGCAGAGGCTCAGAGGAAACAAGAATAGGAGAGAAAAAAAATGGGACATTAATTATGCACCTGATGATGCCAGGCCCTGAACTAGTCATACTATGCAAGTTATATCCTGTCATCCTTCTGACACCCCAAGAAATTCTTAAGGAAACTGAGTCTTGATGAAAGGCAGCAACTGGCTCCTGATCACACAGTGATCACACTTTGAAGCCAGAACTACATGAAGATTTTTTTTTTTATCTGAGCAAAATTTTAAAATGTAAATCAGATAGTGTCGTCCCTGCCTAAGCCACTCCCATGGCCTCACCGTGCAGTTAGTGAGAAATCCTCTTCCCTTCTGCAGCCAGCAAGCCTAGGCACCTCTCAAACCTCTCTTCTGGCTGCTTGTCACTCACTGCCTGGCTGCCTGACCCTCTTTCAGCTCTAGCACACCTGCTCCTTCTCTTCTCAACGTGCCTGTAATCCCAGCAGCTTGGGAGGCCGAGGCAGGAGGATCATGAGTTCAAAGCCAGCCTCAGCAAAAGTGAGGCCCTAAGCAACTCAGAGAGACCCTGTCTCAAAATACAATATAAAAAAAGAGCTGGGGATGTGGCTCAGTGCTTAAGTGCCCCTAGGTTCAACCCCTGGCACCAAACAAACAAACAAAAACAATGAGAACAACAACAACAAAAACCTCTTTCCCTTGCTGTACCTATATTGCTTGGGACAGTTTTCCTGCGGATCTCAGTGCTGTAGCTTCTTCAGGTCAAATGCTGCTACTTGGGAGTGGTCGTCCTGTCAGCTTTGACAACAGTGACTCTCTCTTTCTCTCTCTATCCCTTCATTCCAATTTATTATCTTCACAGCATTTGAAGTTATTTATTTGTTAACTTGTTCATTGACTCTCTTGCACAAGAACATCAGCTCCTTCAGGGTAGAAACTTTGTCTCTGTGTTCACCATTGTATTCCCAAGGCCTGTTGCTTAATAAGTGCTCAATAAATTTTTGATAAATGAATGGTCTCATAAAAGCTTCACTGGGCCCCAAGTGGGCAGTGAGGGGAAGAGGGACAGGTTATGGAGAGAACTCAGCCACTGGGCTCAAGACCACATTTTGGCCTGATCTCTGAGGCTCTGGGGATCATAAGAGAAAGTCCACCTGTCCAACTGTCTGTCCATCCATGAGGTGGCCTAGCCTCCCAAGCTGCCCAGGAAGTATGTGTGGACATTTTCCTCAGACTTTGCATAAAGCCATCTGAAAGAGATAGGTTTCCTGGTGTCCTAGAACCAGAGATGTGTGCCCTTGGGCCCCCTGTATATTTCCAGCCTGTGTAGATTTGGGGTGAGGTTCAGGGAGGCTCTGGAGCTCACTCCACCTGCCCCAGGGTTGCGGCAGGCATTGCTAGGGGGAGGGGGAAACTGCTGCTCAAAGAACCTGATCTTTTGCATTCGCTGACATTCTTGGATCTGGCATTTACAACCTCAGGGTTCTATTCCGAGGAGGCCTTTTGCATTTGATGTAAATATTATGGTGATGAGAGGTGACACAGAGAATACCCTGTAGGAAATGTAAATCCACCCCCACCAGGCTGGAAGCCTCTCCCCGCTGCTGCTTTGGGTTGTTATGCAGGGGATTGATTCCTTCCAGTTCTTGGGTTAACCCAGAAGAGCCCCCTCCACCCGAAGGCAGCGGGGTCTGGGAGTCGCACATTAGTTATTTTTCCAATTTGCAGAACCACATTCATCCATCAATGTGGGAAGCAATGGCAATAAGTCTGGAGCCGAGAGGTGCTGCAGTCACACTTTGGTGGGAGGGATGTCACCTCCTAGAGGAGGCTTGAACAGTTCTCAGCTCTAGAGGGTTGGGTGGGAGGAGTCAAGCCAGTAGTGGACACTGCAGTTTCCAGAAGTCAGCTGCTCCCCCAGCCACTTCTCAGTGACTCCTGATTCCCACTTGTCCCCCAGCAGAGTAAGCCCTGGATCTGTCTCCACTGAGCACTGGCGACTGCTTGCAGCTGCAGTGTCCCTTGATGCCATACTCCTACTCTCCTCCCAAATTCCCTTGGAAATGATGTTCATCTTGAGAACACTATGTAAACTGAAATAAGCCAAACTCAGAAGGTCAAGGGTCTTATGTTTCCTCTTATATGTGGAAACTAGAGAGGAAAAAGGAAAAGAAAAGTGGGAGGGCAAATCTCATGAAAATCAAAGGGATATCAAGAGAGCAGAGGAAAGGGACCAGGGGAGGGAGGAGGGAAGAGAAAAGGGATGATGTTGGCCAAGTTATATTGTTACATCATGTGCATATATGAATATGTAACAATTAAGTCCACAATTATGAATAATTTAAGTGCACCAATAAAAAAACAAGGAAGGAAAGAAAAAAAAAAGGAGACATTATCCCTATTAGTTATGGTGGATAGCTAGGACTGGAACAGCTGCTCTGAGATGGTTTGTAGAAACAAGGAGAGAGATGACATCTTTACACTGATATCTCTTTGAAATGTTGTGTGCCCAGGAACAAATATCTAAATCTCTCTGGGTTTTGATTTTTGCATACTTCAAATGGGGAAAATAATACTTATGTCACAGAGTTATGTGAGGGTAACACAGGGCTGTGATGGGCATACAAGGGGCCCAGCACAGTCCTTGATGTGAATGACTGCTCAGGAAGTAGGGTCAGTTGTTATGAGCCACAGAGGGCGTGTGAGGGAGTAGTGTGGACCAGGAGCCAGATGCTGGCTTGGAAGCCCATCATTTAAAGCTTATCTTCCCAGCTGTGCCATGAACCTAACATCTACAATAATCAGCCATTCAATCAATAAACATTGGTTGTTGGAATATTCGATGAGTGTTTATTCTCTTCATCCATAAGTCGGTATAGCCCAGAGCTCAGATTTTGAAATTTGAGACATAGAGTTCCAATCCTGGCATGGTCACCAGATGCTGGACTTTTCAAAGTTTTGGTTTCTCCATCTCTGAGAAGGAAATGATAATAGAACCCATGCTAGATTTTGTGAAGATTAAGTGAAATAGTGCAGACTGAGATATAGCTCAGTGGTAAAGCACTTGCCTAGCAAGCACGAGGTCTTGGGATGAAACCAGTGTGGGAGAGAAAACATATGGGTTTCATCTATCTCCATCTCCATTTTGTTTTTTTATTTTTTGGCATCAGGGATTGAACCCAGGGGCACTCAGTCACTGAGCCACATCCCCCGCCCTATGTTTTATTTAGAGACAGGGTCTCATTGAGTTGCTTAGCACCTCACTTTTAGCTGAGGCTGGCTTTGAACTTGTGATCTTCCTGCCTCAGCCTCCCAAGCCACTGTGATTACAGGCACGCACCACCATGCCCAGCTCCATCTCTGTTTTAATCAGCGTTTTGTTACTGTGACAGAAAGATAGAAAAAAACAACATAGAGGAGAAAAATTTTATTCAGGGCTCAGGGTTTCAGAGATCTCAGTTCACAGATGGTCAACTCCAATCTTCAGTGCCTAAGATGAGGCAGAACATCATGGCAAAATTATGTGGTGAAGGAAAGCAGCTGGGAATGTGGCACCAGGAAGCACAGAGAGACTATTTGACTCACAGGGACAAAATATATACCCCCAATGCTTGCCCCCAATGACCTCCCTCCTCCTGTCACACCCTACCCACCTACCCAGTGAATCCCTATCAGGGTATTAATGCACTGATTAGGTTAAAGCTCTAATAACCCAGCTGGGTACGATGGCACACACCTGTAATCCCAGTGGCTCAGGAGGCAGGAGGATTACGAGTTCAAAGCCAGCCTCAGCAATTTAGCAGAGCCCTAAGCAACTGAGTGAGACCCTGTCTCTAATAAAATACAAAAAAGGACTGGGGATGCGGCTCAGTGGTTAAGCGCCCCTGGGTTCAATCTCCATTACCAAACAAACAAACAAAAACCTCTTATAACCCAATCATTTCACCTCTAAACTTTGTTGCTTAACATTCAGCATGAAGAAGATGCTCTATATTTATCTAATGAATGAATGAAGTAGAAAGATTTTAGGATCTGGATTTAGAGAACATGGATGTGTATCCTAGGTTTATTATTTACTTTTTGTTTGATTTGGGAAAAGTGACTTCACCTCTATGAACCTTGGGTTTCTTGGTGTAAAAGATGATAATACTTACCCTCCAGCATTATTGTAGAATTAAATTAGACAGTTAATATTAAAAGATCTCATAAACCATAGGGCACCGTGTTCACTCTAGTTTAATATTACTTTGTGCAGAGCCCTGTGCAAGGAGATATGAGGGCTCCAAAGATATTTAAAGTTCTTCATTCTAGTCCTAGAGAAGCTGTGAATGATTTGGGGAGAAGGCACAAAATAGGGGGCAGAACTCCACAGAGATCTCCACTCATGCACTGAATGCACACATATTTAAGAATGCCTTCCAAACACTAGACAGGAAAGGCCAACCCAATTGGGGATTTTGGATTAGGTCTCATGGAGGACACTGCAAGGTCAAGGTAAGGTAGAGGTATAGGAAAGCTCATATGCCATCTATGCTCTGGAGTTCCCTTGAGGACCAGCTTCTGGTGGCTGAGTCCTTTCCTTCAGTCACCTCTGAGAGCCAAATGTATGGAGTCCATTGTGAGGACAGCATTTGAATCAGCCATTCAGTGGTGGCCTCTCCCCACATTTCAGTGGACTATCTGGCCACCGCAGCTGGCAGCCACAAAAGACCTGCCGAGAAACCAATCTAATGGAGCAGTAAAGACTCAGGCCACTCTTCCTGGGAGCAGGAAGGTGAATTGCAAGGTGATTTTGCTGCTGTCGCAATCTGCCTTTAGACACAGCTTGTCCTCGAGGGCAAAAATAGCAGCTTCAGAGGCAAGAGACTATTGTGACATCATCCCCAGGTTCAGCTAGCAAACGCCACTTCAGCCAGCCAGTCTCACTTGCCCCGAGAGACTTGAGCAAAGGTGCTAAGAAACAACTCTGTGGTCCCAAGGCCCTTGTTGGCCTCCTGGCCCCAGTTCTGGGCTTGGTCTACAGACAAGACTCCCCCACTCAGGAGACTCTTTAGCTCCCAGAAGAATGTCCTCAGCGCACTATGGCTGGACTTGTATGCACCTCCAGCTCCCCAGGGACAAAGCCTGCAGACCTTGCTGGGCCAGGTGCACACAGGCTGGGCTGCAGATGTTAAGATGACACCTGGCCTGGAGGCTGAACTGAGGCAAAGATATTCTGCAGTCCCTGGGAGGTGGAAGGAGGAGAGGGAGGCTTGCAGGGAGAAAAGAGGAATCTGTGCATGGCTGTGTGTGTGTGTGTACTGCAGCAAAAGATGGCAGTCAGGAATGGGGACTCCATAGCCTCCACTGATTAGAAGGGCTTTGAAATTGATAAATTACTTTGTATCAGGGCAAAATGATTTGACCAGATTTCAAATGTCTCAGAGAAGGGAAGCTTCTCTTGGGCCAAGTATTGATTGCATTTAATAGAGCTGGGAATTTCTCACTTAAAAACAGCAAAATAAACATCTAAGAGAAGGCACTAACTTACTTTCTCTCTCTCTCTCTCTCTCTCTCTCTCTCTCTCTCTCTCTCTCTCTCCTTCTCTCTCACATTCTTTCCCTTCTCCCTAAGAACAGGAAATGATCCAGAGATCAAGCCAAGCCTGGGGTGGGTGTGGGAGCAGGGTTGACATTGGGGCCACAGAGCTCCTTTGGGCCAGATTGATGGTGGGGGCTCAGGAGAACAGGGGGCCTTGGGTTGGTCCCATTCTTCACAGATTGATTTTTGCCAAACAGGGACTGTCGGAGCCTTTGATAAATCACTAACTCAAGTGATGAATGCCCTGAGGCTGGGTGGTGTGGGGGAAGGATGCTAGACTGAGAAGCAGCCCAGGGAAAGAGAGGGGTGAGGTTGGAGGGCTGGTGGACCCAGGGAAACAGGCGAAGCTAGCCCCAGAAATTCTCTGACATCCCCTCAAAGCCCTGTCTCTCAACAAGATTTGACCACATTCATTAACTCAACAGCACTTCAGAATTCATTTTCAGCCTGTCTCTCGTCTGTCTCTTACTGTCTGTCTCACTGTCTGCCTCTTTATCTGGCTTCCAAATGGACTCTGATGGTTTCCTCCCAAGAGAGGATTCTCTTGGGCTTCCTGGAAAATGGAAAAAAAAAAGTGTGGGGAAGGCAGGTTGCAAGCAGGGGCTTGGCGTGAAAAGTGAGAGGGGGACGAGGTGGTCTCCTGGAATGTGTGGGGTGAGGCTGCAGCAGGGTAAGCACCTGCTGAAAGAGGGCGGAGGCTGGGGGAGGCACATATGAGTTTGTAAGGCAGCCCTTGCCAGAGACAAGCCAGCATCTGGGTTGTGTTATTCTTCATGGAGAAAAAGGTCAGCCATGTGGTTCTCCTGTCTTTCCCTCAAAGCAATAAGAAAGAACAGAGATCTATCTCAATTGGGCTCCCCAAGAAACAGCAAGAGGTAGGGAGGAACAGCGAGATCAGAGTCTCAGATCTGACCTCTCACCATGGCCAGAGTCTTGCCTTGGGGGCAGCCCTAACCACAGAGCACAAGTTTGAATCCACTCTGGGTGACCTTAGACATGTGACTTGGCCTCACTCACCTCCTGGTTCATTATCTATAAAAGGGAGAAAGAGACTAGAATCACATGAGCTTTATATTAATTAAGGTAATGCAACATGTGATCTTCATTAATATAAAGCTGGGCCTGGCCCATAGCAAGCATTCTAAGTGTAAGCTAGAAACATATTGTTCTTGCTGGCAACAGCATGGCAGATTCTAAAGCCCATAAAATTTCAAAACGTGTCTGCCATTCTGGAGTCAAGAGAAGGGGGTTACAAGCTCTGCCTGAGTGGAGAACTCAAATGACCCATTTAGGGGCCCAACCATGTCTGTCCTCTGCCCCACAGTCAGTGCTAATGTAATGTACCATGGGCCAAGGCCTCCACTGCCTTGTCTGAAGGCAGCTGGAACCTGGCTCTCCAGATGCCTGCAGGACCCCTGGTCAGCACTCAGGTGTCTGCTCACGTGACTTGGGCTAGTCACTTCTTACCAGGCTACTAGCAAGGCCGCCCTCCAGGGCCCTCAGCCATCAGCCCTGTCCATGGTGCTAACCCACATCCCTGCCCGAGGTGTGTGCAGACCTCTTCACCTCGACCCTCCACTCCTGCCCCGCAACTTGAACATCCCTGAAGTTCTCCCCTGTCACAGGAATAAATTCTGAGCTCACGTTCTGGAATGCTGCCGGGAAGGAAGCAGCGTTGGTATAAAGAATCACACAAAAGGCCGCAGGTAATTATGTCTCTTTTAAGCTGCTAACAGGATTGGCCGTTTGATAAATGGGAGGATTTGAGGCTGTTTTGTCACTGACAAGCTGTTGTAAGATCATATTGGAAGCTGAAGACAGTTTATCTTCATGTGTGTGGTGGAGAGAGGGGAATTCTCTGTGGATTTTACACCCTCTTCAAATTAATGTGATTTCCTAGGCCGGTCCTGTGCACGGGAGTGAGTGATTTTTATGACTCACCCCCTGATTAGATTACCTGGCTCAGCAGCCACCTCCAGCCCCTGTGAGTGCCCTCACGCTCCCCAGGCCCCTCCTGGCTCCCATCCCTTCAGTCCTTCTGCCGCCTCCTGCTCCCTCCTGACCTCCTGCTCCACTCCTCTGGCCCTGCTCTCTGCTGCTGAGCGAGCCCACAGCTCAATTACTGCTGGCCAGCCTGAGAGGCAGAGGGATCTGGTTCCTCCAGTTCCCCTGGAGGGAGCAGGAGAGAGGGAGGTAGGGTGGGAAGAAGAGGGGGAGGGGCAGCAGCAGAGGAGAGTAGAAACGAGACAAAGAGGGAGTTGAAACAGGAACAGAGAAGCAGCAAGCTGAGCCAAGATAAGGAAGAGAGAGAGGCAAATGCAGTAGCAAAGATTTTTTTTTTTTCATTTCCAGAACCTTCCTTGGAACCACAAGAACCAAAGTCGTCTCCTTCCTAGAACCCTTGAATTAAGGCGGTCCCACAGGCATTTTCTATCAGATAAATCTATTTTTTTTCCTCTTTATTGCACTTATCACTGTTATTTTGTTTATTTATTCAGTTCTATTATATTTGTCTTCATTTCTAAATTATGAGACCCAAATCAGAGGTCATTGCTGCCATGTTCTTCCCAGAATCCAGCAACTGGCGCAGAGTAGGCGAATGTTTTTGGGATGTGTGAGGAGGTGGGGATTTGGAAGGGGGTCGGCAGGGGCAGGGCTGGCTTGCCCTGGTAGAGACCTGGAAGTGAATGGGAGGCTGGAGGGTCCAGACTGGAACCCTAATGTCGTCATCACCGGCTGGATTCCAGGAGCTTTTTCTGGTTGGGGAGGTTGTTGTCATTGGGGGTGAGGGTGGTATGTGTGTGTGATGTACTGGAAGAGATGCTCTACCACCCATCTAAATCCCCCGCCCTTTTGATTTTGACGTAGGGTCTCACTAAGGTGCTGAGACTGCCCTTGAACTTGGGGTTCTCCTGTCCTCCTGAGTTGCTGGGATTTCAGGCGTGTACCACCACACCCAGCTTTGAGGAGCTATTTCTGATGAGGGAATACTTCAGTGGTTCTTTGGGTAGAATCAAGCATCTTTCAGGAAAAAAGTTTTTCAAAATGTGATCTTTGAAGCACTTGCCTCAGTGTCCTGGCCGCCCACACTTTCACAAGACTTCCACGTGATGGGTCTGAAGTTCACACTTGCAGAAATACCTCTGGGAAACAGGTGAACTGGGGGCTACTGCCCCAGGGACATCTCAGTAGAACCAGAGATCGGGATGCACAGTGTGTGTGTGTGTGTGGGTGGGGGGGTGATAGTGGCTGGAATATCTACAGTGGAATAAGAAAGCTGAAGTCCAACATTTCTGGCCAGGTGCCACCTCATTCTACAGACTATTTCAAGCTAGTTGTGGGGAAAGGTGAAGCTAACCATCTGGGGACAGTTCCTCATCTTACCCAGGATGTTTAAGGAGAGTAGGACAGGAACAGATGTGAGAGAAGGAGTCCTCCCTGCTGCATGCCCAGGGGCCGCTGTTCCCCCACCCACTGAAGCCTCTGCAGCTGGTAAGCCATGCCTCATTTCCCAGACAAGCTGCACACCCACCCCCAAGCCCCAGGCCAGGCTCCCCCACTTATTCGGGGACCTCCCCTAGACTTGTCAGCAATCTACATTCCAGAATTGATTGGCTGCTTTCCCAACAACCCCTTCACCACCATCGCCACCTCACACCCACATTCCTCAAGCATCACAGCACCCTCCTGCCGGACAAGCTCAGGGACCTCCCAAGGCACGTGACACACAGCACTGGTGCTCAGGGGCAGAGGACAATGTTCCTGAGCTGTGGAACAGCTTGGGTAGGTCCACACAGGGCCTCAGCCTAAGCCTGAGAACAGCAGGAGGAGTATGGAAATCAAGGTCCAGCCAGTTGAAAAAAATAGCTGCCCCATCCCACTTCTGCCCAGGAAACCCAAAGCACGGAGATGGAGCTACCACCACCTCCCACTCACCCTATGCTCCAGCAACCCTGGCCTTGCTTCATGCCTCCAGTCATCCACACTCTGCCTTCCTCAGAAGCAGCCCCGCACATGCCATTCGGCTGCCTGCAATGCTTTTCTACGTCTTTCCATCCTTTTCTCTGGTTTTCCCACCTCTCTTCCTTGCTGGGCCTTTCCAGAACTCCTGGCTGTATATATCCTTCACTATTTGCAACATTCAGAATTCTTGTCATTGTATATCTGGTGTTTGTCTACCCCCCCTGAACTGTAAGCACCACAATAGGAGGAGCACACCCATGTGTCCTCTGCTATCGCACTCCTGGCACCACAGTGCCTGGCATACGGTGGACACTCAGATGGAAAGACCAGGCTTAGATAGAGTCATTTGTTTTGACAAATGGTTCTTAGGATTCATTTTGTAGACTATGAAGGGGTAGCCACAGGCACAAGGGCACTCTCACTGCACTCACACAGGTTGGAATCTGGTAGGAAGATGTATAGCTCTCAAGTAATCAAATAAATTCATGTAACAGTGCAATTATGACAAATGCTATAAAGGAGAGATTTGTGGTGCCAACAGAGTAGGTAAAAGAGAGACTTGGTCAAGTAAGGGAGGTCAGGGGAGGGCTCCTTAGAAAATGATATTCCCTGAGTTAGAGAAGTTTGTATAGAGCAACCATAGAAGAAATGAGTGTTTTGGTGTGAGAGATCAGCATGTGCAAAGGTCCTGTGGCCAAGAGGAGGCATGGCTTCTACAAGAAAATGATAGCCCAGAAGGGATGAAGTATGTGAGGTGAGTGGGGAAGTTGGAAGCAAGCAGAGGCCACACTACACAGGGCTTGTTAGCTGAGGTAAGGGATTCATTTCTTTATCTAAGAGCAAAGGCTTTAAACACTGAAGAGTTTAAATAGCCTGGAGGTGAGCGATAGCAGTAGTAGGGATATGAACTGAATTGCATTTTGAAAAGGTCACTCAGGTCTCTGAGCATGAGGAGGAGGGGAGGGGCTCAAGGAGAAGAAAAGATGGCAACCAATGGTTGGCCCATGAAGTGGTGGTAGAGACTGAGAGTAGTGGAGAGCTTTTGAGAATGTTCTCAAGCTACACCACAGGTGGGCAGCAAAACCAGGACCAGTACCCATCCCCAGCCTAGGAACTGCTGGCCTTTTTCTGGGATGTCACTAGGCCACTATAAAGAAGGGTTCCTGGGCCTCTTCCAAAAGCACTTCAGCTTTCACACCCACCTCCATGTTCGGTGCTGTGTTTCCTGGGGGTGCCCATATGTATCTTTGAAGCTGTAAGACTCTGGCTGTCCCCACACAGGGAGTGGGTTTCTCTCAGTGCCCTAGGTGCTTTGCATGCTGGGAATTGTAGTTCTGGAGTAGGAACACCAGGCCTGCTCCTGATTGTGGGTCTGGCAGGCAGCCTGGTTGCCATGGCAGCAGCTGGGCTGGAGCCACCGAACCATTTCATCCACAGCTCTGCTAGCTCTGAGAGCTCCCAGCAAGAAAGCTTGGGCTCTGGGGAGGAGGGGGAGGGAGGCAAGAGAGGGAGGGAAGGGACAGGAAGGAGGGAGGACCTCCTGGGCCTTCCCCAGAGGCCGGGGCTAAGCCTCCTGCTGCTCTGGGGCTTGTGGATTGAGTGGAGACAAGTCGCCAGCTCATCCTCAGGGCAGGACTCCAGGAGCACTGGGAGTGCGCTGCTTATGTCAGTCAATCAGACCCCGTGGGTTCAGTTCTGTGAGTGCAGAAGCCTGCGCGACACAGAGAAGAGGAAACAGCCCTCCTCCCCAGGGAATTCAGAACCTGCCTGGAAAGGCAAGGAAGTCCAAAAGAATTACATTAGGAAGGGAAAGTCCTGTCCATTTTCCCTCTGAAATGTCCCTAGAACCCTTCGCTTCTCTCTGCCCCTTGGCCACAGTCCTAGTCCATTCTATCTCCCCCCCCCCAAGGCTTTCGAAACACAAATCTGGCCCTGTAGCACCCCTGCTTAAAATTCTTCAATGGCTCCCCTTTGTCCACGACTGGATCAAGTCCAGACTCTCTAGTAGGACCATTCATGGCCTTTCAGATTCTGGCCTGAGGCTTCCTGTCCGGTGATTCTCCTGCCTCCCCCACCACTGCTACAGCCATACACAAGTTTTCTGGTTCTTCCCTCATCCCCCACCTTTGCACTTGCCCACCTTTGCCTGAGGTGCCCTGCCCTCCCTCTCCCACCTGGGAGCTGACCAGACCCAGCTGAAAAACCGACTTCAGTGAAGTCTTCCAAACTCCTCTCCACCAGGGGAAGACTGGCTTGCTGCTCTGCGCACCCAGAGCACTTTGTACATCCCTCGCAGGCACTGATCACCCATGTTGATTTTTGTCTCTGTAGACGCCTCTCCCTCTCTCCTCTGCATGGTAGCCATCCTGGGGTCCCCAGTGCCCAGCACAACATCTGGCACAAGGTAATCACTCGATAAACAGCAAATGGAATTGAATTCACTAAAGGGAAGGCTATCTCGGCCTTGGCCGCTCTCTGGCTCTCCCTCCCTGGCTTTGTTCTGGTTTCTGCTCCTGGGCCTGTCCTCCCTTCCCCTGTCTCCCTTAGGGCTCTGTACACCTCAGAGCATTGCAGATGACTGGTAGACCCTATCGAGCGGTGCATTCTACTCTGGGCAGGGGTGGCACAAGCCCCTGTGTAGGAAGGCTGCACGCCTCTTCATGTCACTGGGAATTCGCATCAACTCACACCCAGGTCTCTAGAGAGGAGGTGCCTGTGTCTTCAATGGAGTTTCATGATTTATGGACCCAACTCCTGGAATTGAAAAAAAAAAAAATTAGGCTTCTCAGGTCCTCCACCTGGAGGCAGAAGGATTCCAGGAAAGTCCTTCTCCTGGGCAGAGGCTCCATCTGCCTGGGCCTCAGTCCTGAGGCTTTCCCACCCAGCCTTCTACCTCACCCCTATCGCCTGTGCCCTGGCTGGTAGTTCCAAGGTTGCTAGGCCAGTTTTCCTACATTAAAATTCTGACTTCTCTGCTTAACGTTTTGGAGCTTTCTCCAGCTTTCCAGACTTTCTAAATTTTATTTCCCCATCATAATAAGAGAATGAAAAAAATCCCTGCCTGCCTAGATCACTCATTCATTTACATATGCATTCATTTACTCACCTACATTATAGCCTTCCACAAAGAAGGGGTCTAGAGGCCAGGTCCTGGATGAATCACAAAGGAGGCAGAGATGAATCAGAGATGTGGTTTCTGTCCTCAGGGAGCTTACAATCTTCAGGGAACATCACCCTTGAAGTTCTCTGAGGCAGAAGTGCAGACTATTAAATTCAAGCCTGGCCTGATCTGTCAATATTTTCTTTCTGTCTTCCTTCCTTCCTTTCTTTTTTTTTAATTATTTCTTTTTTTCCTTTGGTACTGGTGACTGAACTCAACCACTGAGCCACATCCCCACCCCTCTTAATATTTTATTTAGAGACAGGGTCTTGCTAAGTTGCCCAAGGCCTTGTGACATTGATAAGGCTGGCTTTGAACTCACCAGGCGATCCTCCTGCCTCAGCCTCTGGAGCAGCTGGGATTACCGGCATGCATCACCACACCCAGCTTCAATATTTTCTTTATTCAATGACTATTTACTGTGCACCTGTACTATGGCAGGCATGGAAGATAAGAACAGGACCAACCTGCTTCCCCCAAAATACAGCACAGAGAGGACTCTGAACAGCTGCTGTATACTGTGAGAGCACCGAGAGATCAAGAGTCAATCTCTGCAGTTGAAAACAGGGAGTCCAGGCTCCTCAGGGCCTTGGGGAAGATTCTTTGAGATAGGGAGACAGGGTCCTTTGCACCCAGTGAGGTGAGCACAAAGGACTAGAGCCTTGTCCCAGGCAGGACTGATGAAGGAAGGTAGAAAGCAGCCTTCCTGGTTAGGGACAGGGATGGTGGTGGAGCAAGGTGCCCCTAGAGCCAGATGGTGAGAGAGGGGAAGGGCTCGGGCCACCCAGGGCCTGGAGAAGGTGGGCAGTTCCCAGAGCACATGGAGCTGTTGTGTTGCTGCCTCTGATATTCAATGGCATCTTTCTCTTTTCCATTCTGGAGGTGGCAGAAAGAATGTGGTCTAGGTGTGAGCCCAGGGTGAGGCCTGGCTCCTCATGCTGTTCTCCTTACTGCAGCTCCTCATGCTGGGCTCCCAGCCCTGAGCTGGCTCCTCGGGGGTCCTGTCTCTGATCCCACAGCTGCTTGGAATCAAGGTCTTGCCCGGTCAGACTCCAGGGTTTGGAGGAATTTAGGTGGTAGGAAGTGGGGAATAGGATGGGGAATAAAAGGAGATCCATTGCTAATCTGTTTTTGGAGAAAAAAAAAATGCCACCACATTTTATGAGTTCTGAGTCTCAGTTTCCCCTCCTATGATATCGACTAGGAAAGCCCTAAGGGCTCTTTGTCTTCTCTTCCATCTGTAGTTGGAATAGGGAGATAGTAGAGGCAGGCTCTGCAGATAAACATTAGCTCCACCCTTAGCCATGGGACTCAAATCAGCATTTGTTGACATTTCTCAGGATGCCCTCAGTGCTGGTGACATTTCAGAGACCTGCTCTCTGACAGGGCTAGAGGCTACAAGGCTGACCCCAAAGCTCCAGCTCCAGGCCCAGAACCACTCAGACCACAGGCCCCACCCAGGGACAAACCTCACATTCCAAACAGCATCAGAGCACTAGCACTGGGTTAGTGCTAAACTCCTTTGGGGGCCTTGGTCCCACTTTGAAAATCCTGACTGGGGCCAGCATGAGGCAGGTTGGGAGCCAGGGCTCTCCTCACCAAGACTCTATAAAATGGAGCCCACAATCTCTTTCAAAGTGTAGATGTGAGACCCCAATTACACAATGGTTAAAAAAAAAGGGGGGGGGTGGTGTTTCATGAACTGTGAGTTGTTGTCCATGTATGAGAACAACAATGGGGACCTTAGACCCTAAGGGTGGGGCTGGAGTGTGGAAGGACTCTCAGGGTGCAGAGGCTGGAGGAAACAAGTGATTTATAGACTGGAGAGCCAGTTGGTTGGTAGAGGCCAACAGAGGGGAACCCAGGGAACCCACTGATGCTAACAGATGGCCACAGAGCTACAGGCAGTATCAGAATTAGCCCACACCAGGAGGAGTCCCACAGTCTTATTAGCCAGTTTATTCTTCTGTCTCAGGACTGGAAAGGAGGCCAATTTGAGAGACCAGGTCAGGGTAGCGGTAAAAGATCTAGGTTTTGGAGTCGGAAGAATTAATCCTGGTTCCATTGATCACTGGCTCTGTAGCTATAGGCAAAAACTTAACCTCTCTGAGCTTCATTTTCTTCATCTCTAAATCTGGGTAGCAATACTGCATTCCTTGCAGATTTGTTGAGAGAATTAGAGAAGCTAGGAAGGGGTACCGGAGAGTGAAATTGATCAAATTATGTTTTCATGTTTGTACAAATATGCCACACTTTTGTAGGATATGAAACCCACCATTCTGTGTGATTAATATGAACTGAAAAAAGAAAAAGAAAAAAAAGAGAGGAAATTAGAGAAGTCAATGTTTGTAAAGCTGTGAGCACAAGTTGCCCCATAACAAGTGCTAAACTGTCAGGAGGCAGGTTGAGCCTTACCAAGAACCATCCCCACCTCTGGTCAGCCTGGTCCATAAAGAGAGGAACCCTTATGCATATTTCATGCATTCAGACGTGTGCCAAGCACCTACTATGCGCTCAGCTCAGCAGGGTGGGAAAGTCAAAGAAAACAATGTACTGATTGTGTGAGCCATTCCCCAACCGGAGTCTCAGTTTCTGCTCTTTAAATATGAGTAATCAGGCAAGGATTATGGATTGGTGTTAATAACCATTAGGTAAATGGGCTGAAGGGGAAGTGAACATTTGTTTGGTGCCTGAGTAACCCTCGAACGTTATTTCCTAGAAGGAAGATGGGGAGAAAATTGTAGTTCATTATTTCCTAGAAGGAAGATGGGGAGAAAATCGTAACTATTATCATTGAGTGTCCATATGAACGTTTCTACTGGTGGATGATGTAGACCCAATGCAATGCACAGTGAAGGGTACCACATCGCCTCACATGGCACAAATGTTTAAATTAAATTCTCCTAGCTTTTATTTTTATTATTTATTTTGCTGGTACTGGAGATTGAACCCAGGGGTGCTCTACCACTGAGCTGCATCTCCAGCCCTTTTTATTTTGAGACAGGATCTTGCTAAGTTGCTGAGGTTGGCCTCAAACTTGTGATCCTCCTGCCTTAGCCTCCCAAATTGCTAGGATTGTGGCATTGGTGACTGCACCTAGACATTCTAGCCTTTAGATGGAACTTCTAGTTTACACGAAACACACTGGGATAGTGTTATAAGTTAAATAACAACATAAGGAATTAAGTAAATAGCTGGAAGAAACTGATCTGGATATTTCAAAGGGTTAATGGCCAAACCTGGGGGAGTATACCGCAATAAGAAATTTAATACATATGATGATCAGGAGCCATCCCTGAACTGGACTCTGAAAAACAGATTTTAAAAGACTTGGGGAGTCAGTGGGGTAAATTTGTACAAAGTCTGTGTTAAAAGAGATGAAAAAATAGTGGGGAATGATATCGACTGAATTATATTAATATACAGTGTGTATGTGTGAACATGTAACAGTAAACCCCACTATTTTGAATAATTATCATGCACTAACAAAAATATGGAAAAATAAGGAATATACAAAAATGGAAATTAACTGAGATGGAAAAGGTGGAGAGTGCTGGCTAAAAAACAGGAGCTCACAAAGTAGTATGTATAATGTGATCCTTTTGTAAAAAGATGCTCATATGTAAAAACAAGATTGGTGGGATATACATTACAGTATAACAAGGTTTTTGTTTTTATATTTTTGGTTTCTATATTTCTAAATTTTCCGTAAAGCACTTGTATTGCTTCTATAATAAAATGTTATTTAATAAATAAATAAATAAATAAACCAGTAACTGTGTGTACCTTGTAGGACTGCGGTGATGCAATGAGATAATGCTGTGAAGCAAGGACTTGGCACAGTTACATGCTGAATAGTGGGTGCCTCTAAGATGTTTGTGCTGTTCCAACCCCAGCCACCATTAGACAGAGCTGGCTTGTTGTAGACGCTCTCCCTGTCTTGAGGTCCTGGCACACAGCAGGGCTTTGCTGATGTTTGCTGGACAAATCACTTATCTTGGTCCAGTGTTTGTTGACATCAGTGGAAGCTCCATGGAAACTGTGGTCTTACACTCACATAGTGCAGGTCCCCAGAGACACCCCCATCCATGAACTTTGCAGGGTGTATGCCTTCAGCTGGGTCCTTACAACAAGCAGGAGGTGGACCCTCTGGCGTGAAGTAGAGCTGCAGTGGTCTGTGCCTCAGGGAACAACCTGTTGTCCCCATTCCCCAGGTCATTCTCCTCCAATTCTTAATATTATTATTATTATTATTATTATTATTATTATTATTATTATTATTTTTAATTGGCCTCCAAAACTTCCACCTCTAAACTCTGGGCCTGGGCTAGTAACTAAGGTTGGTCTAAGGCCATTCCACAAACACTGACGGGGATTAAAGCTAGGGAGCTTGTTCCTGGTCTGGTCTGAGGCTAGCTTCCGAGATAAACCCTGGGAATTGGGGCCAGCCTGCAGCTCTGGCCACTTGAAGAGCTCACGGATTTAGTCTAGGTCTGAGGCAAGCCCTGTGCTGAGAGGCGCACCTAGGTCCCAAGCTTGCTCTTGGCTGAAAGCTGAAGCTCAGGCAAAATCCGGTCCTGATGGAGGCCAGGTCTCCCCAGTCTAGGGGATAAGGGCTGGGCTATTTCCCTACTGGAAGGGCTGGGAGCTGGCTGTGTAATCAGAGAAGCCCCGGGGGCAGTGGGCGAGGGGACTGTGGGGCTGGGAACTGGCAGAAGACTCTGCGGAGAGGCGGAGGCGCCTGGCCAGGCTCTGCAGAACCCGATGGGGGAGGGGGAGGGGGAGGGGAGAGGGAGGGGAAGGGAGAGGGGAGGGGGAGGGGCGCTCCGCCCGCCCGCAGAGGGGCGCGGGTGTGAGCTGGCGGCCTTCGGGCCCCCGCAGAGGCACCGAGCACAGCGAAAGGGAGGGGAACCGAGGAAAGGTTGGAGGCGGCGGAGAGTACCAGCCCCACAGGGGTCCCGGCGCTGGAGAGGGGTCCTGCGCGTGTCGAGAGCGCCCCATTACCTCCAGCTCCGCCCCTCTGAGCCCGCCGGGCTCTTCGCTCATTAGGCCGACATCGCCTCCTTAATAAAAAATACATGAATAAATAAATAATAACAGCCATAACCGAATGGGAAACCGCTTTCCACTCTTTTCTGTTTGCCCAGCTCCTTCCTTTCAGCCGCAGTCCTGGTCCCGGGGGCTCCAGACTAGATCAGTCCCCACTCTGTCCCTCCCTCCAGCGGCAGGCATTCCAAACTCAGGAGGCGGCTGGGGCCAGGGGCGACTCAACAGGCTCTCTGTGTCCCACATCGGCTCTTGGAGGACTGATGGCTGGGAGAAGTCTGGAGAGGAGTCATCATCCCTGGCCTTCAGGGAGGAGAAAGTAATAGCTGAGTCTTTAGGATCTAGACTTTGGGGGTCCCCGACACACAATACCCCAAGTCAGGGAAGGTCTGGAAACAGTGTGACAGAAGGAATTGGAAGGTGGTACATCCAGAGAGTTGCAGGGACAAATAGGAGGTGGCATTTGCAGAGCACCAGAGAGGGAGCCTTGACCCACACCCAAGTCCCCAGAGGGAAGATCAACCTTAGTAGGGTGGACAGAAATCACTTCCTCCTGGCATTCTCACATTGCTTCCCTTCTCTCTGCCCCTTTGTGTCTCACACCGTCTCTGTCTCTTTTGTAGGTCCTCTCCCCCGTCCCTTCCTCTACCATCTTCTTCCTTACCTGGGTCAGTAGGCCTCCCAAGTTTAACACGAATAATTCTGTACCCCGCCTAAGGTTCAGGACCATGGAGAGCATCTTATGGCGGAAAGACAAAAGGAAATCTTGAATTGCCGGTGGATGGCGAGGCAACAGGCAGGGCGGGAGTAGGGCAGAGGTGGTGGATAAGGGAAGGATGTGGGTGAAGTCTGGCTCTACTGGACTGGGTTTCTCTGAAGTGGGATTCACAATTCTTGCTTCTCTCTAAGGGACGTGGGTACAGCTCAGTGGTAGAGTACTTGCCCAGCATGAGCCCTGGGCTGGAACTCCAGCACTGAAAAAAAAGAAAAAGAAAAAGAATTTTTGATGCTCGGCCCTCCACTACCACCTCTACCAAGGAGTGGGAGAGGGAGGAGCAGCCTATCCTCAGGGGTGTGGGTTCTGGTGCAGAGCCCTCACTAAAAAGCTGGAGAAACACTTACCTGTAGAGAGTGAAGCTAAACACATGAGCAGAGCCTGGCCCAGGGAAGAGCATAACCCTTGGGCAGATGCTGAGGAGGTTGTGCAGGGTGTGCTGGAAGTGCCTGGGTGCAGGAGATAGTTACAACCCTACAGTTGAGGGGTGCTCAAGGGTAGGGAGAGTAGGAGATAGGGACCAGGGTTCTGTTAAGCCTGTTCATTCTGGCAGCTGTAGGCTGGAAATGGGGGTCAGCCAGGGCCTTCCCTGGCCCTAGCTCAGAACTAATGGGACCCTGGAGTCTCCTCTTACCTCCAGAAGTTCCCTCTGGACAGAACCAAGAGCCAGATTTTAGGATCAGTCCAGATGTTCAGGGGAAATGCAAGGGAGTGAAGCAGATGGGGCCTGAGATTCCTGTGGGGGAAGGGGGAGGAGGGCAGCATCTGGAGGATGTGCTGGGGCATGTGCTCGAGTTAAGGTTGGCTCCAGTGTGTGCCAGGGTTCCTAGTATGTGCCTAGGATGGGGGACTTGGTCAGAAGCAAGCTGGGTAAGGTGATCCTGGGTGCTTTCCTTCCACCAGTTACTAAGACCTGTCCTGATCTACCTCCAGGTGGGTCGGGCCTGGGGGCCCACCCTCCTTGATAGGTGCTATGTCAGGATACAAAAGTGAGCAAGACAGACCCTAGGCCTGCCCCCAGTCTTTTCCCCTAACACAGGACTTTGATTTGTACCCAGGGACCCACCCCCACACTCAGAGTCCTGACTGGCCATTCTTGGGCTAGGGGAAGAAAGTCTTGCTGAGAAGACAGTGAGATGGCTCACGCTGTTTCCACACTTTCTGCCCCCAGGAGACCACAGCTCACCTCACCACCCAGAGCTTCAATCCCTAGCCATGTTATCCCTGCTATAGTTTCCATAGGGAAATTATGGAGCAAGGCAAAGGGGTCTAGATTCTGGCCATAGAATCTAGAACTGATACCACTCTATCTTTCCCATGGACCCCCAAATCCAGATACTTTTCCTGCCTGCTCCCATTTTGCTGCACCTGGCAGTGGTCAACTCACTACCATCCCCCCAGCCTGGGAGAACAGATGAACAAACTGAGGTGCAGAGAAGCAAAAATAATGCATTAAAGGTACACCTCTTCAGCAGAGCCGGGCTATGAATGTCACTTTGCCTGACTTTTTCTACAAGTCCTCCTCTAGGCAATGTGGTCATTCTGGCTCTGCCAACTGCCAGTCATGAAGCTCTGGAGAAGTATTTCCCTCTCTAGGTCTCATAGGGTAATCTTAAAGAGCTCTTCCCATTCTTCTATGCTCTGATTTCGTAATGACCCTTTGCACTGAGGGAACTGGACAGGGTGCCCTAGCTGAGGGGCAAGGCAGTGGCCAATCTTCAGCACCTGCCAGCCCCCTGGGGCCACCCAGGATGTCAGGGTGCTTGTTTGGCAAGGGTGGGGTCTTCTGTAGACTCTCTTGGTGTTGAAGTAGGATCTGGGGGAAGGCCTCCCCAGCTCCAGCTGCGGGGAAGGAGAACAGAAGGAGGTCCAGGGTAGAGAGTGGGGCAAGCTGGGCCGGCCAGAACCAGACCAGCAGAGCTAGGCGGGCAACGCAGAACGAGGCTGAAAGCTCCAGGGCTTTACAAATGGATTTTGCTGAAATGGAAATTTCCACCCATCCCTGAAATGGAGCCTAGCAGTATGGGCCAGGCCTGTGGGGGCTGCACAACTGGGGACATGGACAGGGACAAAAGCTGAACTGTCCAAGCACCACAGACCTATCCACCCCTCTCCATTGCCACCCATACCCATCCCCCACTCCTCTGCCCTGCACCAGTTCTTCAGATCCTCAGGGACCTGCAGGATCCTCACACCTAGTTCTGCCCTTCTCACTTTCCCCCTAACCACCTCCTGCCCTCTTCTACACCCTCCCCCACTCCACCCCCCACTTCACCCCCCCACACACACCTAACCTCCTTCACCTCCCACTCATCCTCAAGCCACCTTCTCACCCCTCCCGGCTCTCATACCTGCCCCTCCCCCCTCACACAGCACACAACCTGATCTGATGGCCTTCCCACCTCTACCACAGTCTCACACTGCCCTTTTGCCCCTCAAGGGCTCACCCCTCAAACCTCCATTTCATACACATCACTAACACCCTCTATTCACCTTTCACCCACAGTCCTCTGCACTCACTTCCCTCGCTCCTGCCTCACCGGCTCAAGCCTCCTCATGTCCACACTACTCACCCCTTCCTCACCTGACCTTCTAGAATCTTGTGCTACGGGTACTCCCTTACCTTCCATTTCACTCCTGCCCTGTGTGTGCCACACCCTCCTATCCCTAATCCCCTCTCCCTTGCTTTTAGTCCTATATCAATAACCATTAGGGCTAAATATCTCCTGGTGAGGAGCTGGCCTCTAGAGTCAGACATCTACCTTGGTCTCTCCTGGTTGGGTGAACCAGTGAACTACCTGATTTCTTTGAGACCTCGTTTCCTCATTTGTAAAACAAAATTGGAAACTGCCCCTGCTGCTTGGGATCGCTATGTGGATCCAGTGAGTCAATGCCTATAAAACCCTTGCCTATTGGTCATACCTATTGCCATTTTAGTAATTAATTGATCCTTTAGCGGGAGGGGAAGGGTGAACCTGACTGGGCAGGCCCACAGGGCCAGAGTAACAGGAAAGAGTAAACTAGGCTTCTGGGAAATGTAGGCAGCCCCCCCAACCCCCGCCCTGAAAAAGGTGAGTCTACAAACGCATGCCAGTGGGGGGCAGGAGCCCAGATACTCCAAGAAGCCTGGATACCATTTCCTCCCTAGGCCACTGCCTGACATAGCCACTGGAGGGCAACATGCTCCCTCCTGTGGACAAGGGGGGTGTGGTGGGCCAGGACATCACTCAAGGGGCTCTCCTTAGAGTTACGGGGGAAGAAAACAGGACAGGCTGGCAGGGGGGTGGGTCCCAGGTGAGCAAGTGGGGAGAATGTCAATGAACTGAATATAAATGGGGTAGGCAGGAGAGGTCTGGGGCTTGACCTGCTGTGGATTTCTTTTGGGGGAATTTCTTCTTCCAAGTATTGAACTCAAGGCCTGGGTGGGGGTGGGTGACTGGCCTGGACCCTCATGAAATTATGATATCAGGAGACTTTGGAATTCCCAGAACTATAGGGAATAAGATTTTTCTGCTTAGTAGGGAAGGTTGGGGATGAGTCCAGGCAGGATTGAGCCTGAGGGTTGAATGAATGAAGGACTATAGGTCAGAGAATTGACTGACCCAGCGCGAACCCGGGAGGGTGTGGAATCAAGAGGGAAATCTGGTGGGGAAAATGGGTGTGTGCATGGCCATGCTACACAGGCCAAGAAACCCAGCCCACTGCCCTCACCTTCTAATTATATGTTAACTTATTACTCATTACTAATTAGACAGGAGCTCTGACGTGCTCCAGGTTTCCTTCTACCCCAGCCCCAAGTGCTGGGCACCAGACTCAGGAGTGAGCTTGGCTAATGGGCAGACAGAAACAGGTGTGTAGGGTAGCGTCCACAGATGAAGGGGGAAATGCAGGGGCAGTCATTGAATGAACACTCCAAGGAGATGGGCCCTGGGCCTGGGGCCTGGAAGGAAGGAGAAGTGATGAATTAGAAAGGGAGCTTCCTCAGAGTGGGAGAGGGCCAGGGGAGCCTGGCCTTGGGGAGCTGAGGAAAGGTAGAGAGTTGGCGAGGACAAAGGAGTTCTGAAAGGCAGGGGTGCATGAGGTAAGGGTAGATGAGTGTTGGACTTAGGGGTGTCCGGTGTCTCCAGTAACTGCACCCCAATCAGAATCTGTGCCAATGCCAAGGGGGCTATCTCTGAGCAAGGCTGAGCACAGCTGCTAATTCCTCTGTAACTGGGTCTGCATCACCCCCTGGAACACCCAGAGCTGCGGGGGGGGGGGGGGTATGGGAGGAAGCACCACGGGATTGAATTACCTTTCAAGTCTAAAGCCTGGATTCCTCCAGGCCTGGCAGGTGGGCGTGTGCACACATTTCCTAGAGCATTGTGGGATGTTGGTTGTCACTAGGAAGCCAGAAGGCTTGCTGGAGTTCATTTAGTTCCATTTTCCTTTCCATGGGCAAGGAAAAGGAGGAACCTGTAACCCTGGGGGAAGGGGAGATATCTGACCAGGGTCCAGCCTGCAGACTCTTGGTCAAGACTGAGGGGGAGGCCCTAGTTAGAATCTGGATGCTGCTGTGTTGTAGCCATATATGACCCTGGTGAATGGCTTCCCCTTGTTCCCTTATCTGGAATGGGGGACAATAATAGTAATGACAGTGCATGAAACAGCCCATGAGCCAGGCGGTGCTAGGCACTGTTTCTTTCCATCCTCATATAACTCGATAAAGTAGGTACTGTTGATCTCCCCATTTTACAGGCAAGGAAACAGGGTCCCAGAGAAGTGAAGTGGTTTCCCTATGATCCCACTACTGGTAAGTGAGAAAGCTGGGATTCTGATCTCAAGCCTTGCCTTGGGGGTCACTGTGAAGGGGAAATGAGATAATGTACATAAAGAAGTATTTAGCCTAGTGCCTGGCACCCAGCGAGTGCTCAAGAAATAATGTTGCTATTATTTATTCATCTGCACAAGTACTCAGAGGCTTCATTTTATGATGAGCAGGTAGCAGGGGGCTGAAGAAGGGATGGAGAAGCTGGTTGTAAGGATGGGGGATAGGAAAGAAGCTATAGGGACACTGTGGGTACAAGGACCAATGGACTGAGGTGGGACTGTGGGACTGGATGCAGAAAGCACAAAGAGAGTGAGGCGAGTAGAGTAGAGGAAACGGAAGTGAGTGACTGTATTTACTTAAAGATTTTGCTCCGGTGATCACTTCATTGGCTAGATACCCGGTTTTCCCAGGCATCCCCAAGGGAATGGAAGTCAGACAGCATTACTTCAGCGGCTCCAATGCCATCCACCTCAGGCCGCTTGAACTCACTCACTGAGGGGCTCCCGGAGTTTCCCTGCAGACTGGGGGCCCTAGAACTACAGGTCTGGTCAGGGAGCTCACTGGGAGGGAGCAGGAGTCTTTTCTGGCAGCCTGCACTCTCCTCTCACCTGCTTAGAGCTGCAAACCATGGGATGTGACCCCTCTACCCTCCACCTCCCCATCCTGAACTTTCCTCCTGAACATGGGGGAGAGAAGTTGTCAGGCCTTGAGAAGAACACTGAGTAGACCCACCACCAAGCCCTTCTCCTCCACCTGAAGAAGAGACCCCATCTCTAAAGGGCCCTATAAGTTGGAGAAGAATATTTACTGCACAAAAAGGGGGCTAGTGGGGGTGAATGGGAGCCTTTTTGAAGCTTCTGGGTGCAGAGGTAAGATCCTCACAGGGTGCTTAGGCTACAACAATTGTTCATTGAACTCTTTCCCTGTCAAGATGAGGGTCCTAGAGCACCCAAGAGTTTCTGTGAAGCTCACTGGGGCTAGTGACTTTAGGGCAAGAATAGAATTTTTCTGGCTGTTGGAGGAGAAGCTGAGGGCTGCAGCCAGCTCCCTGAGCACTACCTCTGGCCCCTCCTTCCTGCCCAGGCCCTGCATAGCCTCTCCTTCAAATAAATATTGAACACATATTGAAAGAATGTTATTTTGAAGAGGCATCAAATTATTAGTTTGCCCTTGGCTCTAATTTTTCAGCCCAGCCCTGCTGCAAAAGTACTATAACGATGGCTTTAATGATTCCCTTTTTATCTTGGGTCATGACTGCATCCTATTCATTCATTTATTCATCCTTTCATTCAGTCACTCAACAGATGTTTCCAAGCATCTAGGATGCACCAGGCACTGTTCCAGGCACAGGAGACACCATGGTAAACTGCTTCCCTTCTCCTATTCCTCACCACCCTATTTGCAACCTAGAAGTATAGATGTGCAGTCTTTTGAGTGCCTAGGCTGGATTGCATGGGATGAATCAGAAGAGATCTCTAGTTTGGTCTCTATCCTGGGGAAGAAATTGGCCCTTTGGGGACAAGGACCTTGGTAGAGTTAACTTTTTTATGTCTGTCCATAAGCCCAGCACTAGCTTCCCCAGCTGTCCATGCCCCCAGGACCTCGTGTGCTCACACCCCCAAGTACCACCCCGGGGCTCCACTCTGCAGCCTGAACTGCTGGGTCTTATTCCAGTCCTAAAGGGGTAAAGCGCCCAGTCCTGTCCCACCCACCCCATGTGGCCTGAGGGAGAGGGAGAGGAAACTCCCTGAGGTCAGCCCTTCCACTGTTCTGCTACTCTGACCTCCATCCCTCCCCAAAGCCAAAGACCAATCAGAAGGTACACAGAGACCCTGGCTCCACAGCAACAGCTGTCACAGCAGAGGAAGGCCTTGAGAGGTGGGGGGCATATGGGGAAAACTGGGGGCTGGGTATCACATGCTCAGAAAGGGGGGGCCTATGTCTGCACAGGCGTCCCCCCCCTTCACACTGTCTGACAAAACGAGCTGCGTCCTTGCCGTCTCTATTTTTAGTTGGAACTGGAAGGAAAGGAAGTTCGGGGGCCAAGCCACCAGCCCCAGCTCTCGTTGCCAGCACCCACGCCTCGTGGTGCGGGGGTGCTGGAGGAGCCCCGAGTCCCAGCTCCTCAGGGAGGAGGCACAGTGCTCCCCTCCCACCTGCCAGCACAGGCGCAGGGCCGGATGGATTTCTGAGTTGAGGGGACATACTCTGGTTGCGGGCTGGGGACAGAGTGTGCCTCATTTCCCTGGCCAAGCACAAGGCTCTGCAGGAACTCTCTTTGGCAAAAAAGGGAAGGTGAAAAGGTAAAGACCCAGTTTGGTCTCCTGAAAATAGGACTTTGGTAGCTCTGAGGTGCTTTCTTTTGTGGGTTCAGCTCTTTGAATGGAGCCCCTGCTTTCTCCTTCAAGGTTTAAATGACTTGATCTCTATTAGAAGGTGTTTGGGGCTGGTTCTTCTTCAATGGGAGGCTTGAATGAGGCATAACCAACAGACTTTTTTCCACCCACCCCAACAGCAGAACTGGGGGGCAGAGAGGGGGAGCTTTTCAGGGTCCCCCTCATCTTCCTAGGCAGGAGAAGAACTTCCTGGCTGAAGCCCCTCAGCTACCGCAGCCATTACTTGTAGATTGGAGAAAGGCACTGCAGAGGTTGGACCCCACAGCCTGCGGACAGAGCTGGGTCCAAATCCTGGCTCCTCATCCATGGCTGTGTGAACTGAGGAAGCAGTCAAACCTCTGAAATTCTGTTTTCTCATCTGGAAAGTAGAAATAATCATATTACCTGCCCCATAGAAGGATTAAATGAGATGACATGAGGAAAATGCATAGTAAGAACTCAACTGTTAATTAAATTTTTAAAAAAATATTTTTTAGTTGTCAAAGGATCTTTATTTATTTATATGTGGTGCTGAGAATCGAACCCTGTGCCTCACACATGCCAGGCAAGTGCTCTACCACTAAGCCACGTCCACAGCCCAGTTAATTAAATTTAAAAAGCAGATTCAGCCCAGTCCTGGGTCTGAGCCCCACTGCACAGCTGACCTCAGACTTATGTTACCAGATCCATAATTTTCAAAAGATTCTCCAAGGGATCTGGTACCCCACAACATTTAAGAACCACTACAGATTCTGATCCAGAAGTCAGGAGATCTGGGTGTCAGATATCATCTCCTTCTGGCTCCTTCCTCTTCAGTTTCCTGAACTGTTCCATGAGGTGGTTCGACCAACCGAGCTCTGTGGTCCAGGTGGGGCATCCTGAGGCTCTATGAAGTCTAAGGAGCAGTGAAGAAGAGAATAATCAGAACTGGGACTTGAGGGGGAGGGGCTAAGAAAGTGGGAGAGGGCCTCTTCCTGCTCCTTCCCAGGAGCCGGTTTGGTCCATCAGCCAACATGTCAGCCAGCCAGCCGACAGAAACTGAGCTGCATCCCTCCACCAACCCGGGAGGCTGTTGCCATGGCAACTTCATATTTATCCACTTTAGCTCCTAATTAAGGGGAAAAGCATATAACATATTGGATGTCAAGGAGGCTTTGTGAGCCTCAATTTAGCGGCCGTGCCTGGATGTCAAACTCAAGCGTGATTGCTGTTAATCACCTTCCAAATTACCAGGACAGGTCACAAAGGGAAAGGTCCCCTGGCAGTGGGGGCAGCTGGGCCCAGGGGAGATGAGGTGGTGGTGGGAGCAGGAAGAGAGACCTGGTTCAACAGGCTGACCTGGGAGACTACTGTGTGAATGTTGGCTCTGTGGGTATCCGATTATAAGGTCTGCAGGGACAGTGGCTAGGTTTGTTCTCACCGACCCTGAGTCGGCAATCTCCACCCTGGAGACTCATAAGTCGAGGCCTTTGGCCTGTAGAGAGGGACTGACCCCTTGGTGAACTAAGAGTCAAGTAAAGTCCATCTGGTGGCTTGTGATGTCAGAAGGAAGACTGACAGATGACCAGGGCCAGTAAGCACAGGCTGAGCTGGCATCCGATGGATGGATGAATGATGACTGCCACACAGCAGATGGATGGTCCAGTGGGGTTCACTTAGGAGGAATGGCTGGGTGGCTGGACTCACCATGGGAGTGCTCTGCCCCTCTAGCAGGACTCAGAACCCCAGCACCTCAGACACCAATTAGACCAGCCCCTCCTGTGATGCATCTGGTCAGCTGTTGGGGTGTGGCCCAAAGCCCTGTCCCCTGAGAAACATTTTAGCTGGTCCCTGAGGATGTGGGAGGCAGGGAGTAGGTGGGAAGTGCTAAGGGAAGGACATCAGCAGAAGGGATAAGAGCCTGAGTTATGGGGTCAGGCTGGCCTAGGGTAGAACTTCATCTTGACTATTCATAGCTGTGTGACCTTAATCATGTCACCTAACCTCTCTGCTTTTGTTTTCTCATCTGTCAAGGGGGATGTGAGGGCTGTATGAGGATTTAGCAAGTTGATAAATGGAAGGTGCCTAGTGTAGTGTCCGGCACATGGTGACATTTAGACATTATTATAAAAGTGGGGGTGGGGTGTGGGTCAGTGGTAGAGCACTGGCCTAGCATGCAAGAGGCCATGTGTGAAGCCCTGAGTTCCATCCCCAGCACTGAAAGAGAGGGAGGGAGGGATGGGGGGATAGGGGAGGGAGAGGAAGAGAAAGGAAGGAAGGAAGGAAAAAAAGAAAAAGAAAAGAAAAAACACGTTGGCTTGGAAAGGAGGGGCAGGAGCATGGTGGTGGAGGAGGGCTGGGCTGGAGGAGAGGGAAGGAGCGCTTTCCTCCTCGTGCCCCCTTTTGATCAGGCTCCAAAAGAAAGAACTCACAGAAGGGCGCCCGGATGGAGGCCAGGCAGAGGAGGCTGGTTGCTGAGCCAGAGAATGGGAACAATTGGAACCTGCTAGGTCTGTGAGGGGTGGGTTCTCAGCCTAAGAGGGGGGGGCCACGGGAAAGGAAATCCGTGTACCCAAAGTCCTTAGCAAGATCCAGAAAAGACCTTATGGCGCTCCAACCTGGGAGATTTTGGGATTACCTGGGATGATTCTACAAGATCTGCTGTCTGGGTTTACCCTAGACTTCCTGAATGAGAATCTGGAGAGTGTGGCCTGCAGTGTCTTGGGGCAACCTCTGGAACTTACTGGTCAAAACCAGAGAAAACAGTATAGGAATTGCAGGAAGAACAGGTGGGTAAGCCCACCCCACACCATTTCACCTTCTCCATATAATATTAGGGCTCTGCTGGAAAAATTGTATCTGAAAAGAAAAAAAAAACCCATAGTTAAAATATTTGAAAAATACCTATAATAATAATAACAACGACAACTAGCACTTATTATTTACCGTGAGCCAGGCACCAACTAAATGCTTCACATGGGTCATCTGGTTAATCCTCTCAACAGCTGTTGAAGTAGGTCAACTCATTTATACAGAAGACAAAACTGAGGTTCAGAGAGAGATGTCAAAGTTCACACAGCTTATTAGTGGTGGATCTAGGATTCAAATGTGGGCAGTCTGCATCTGAGTTATCAGGAGGCCCAGAGAGGTGACGTGTTTTTCCCTAGGTCACACAGCAAATTGAAAGCAGAGGAGAACCTAGGAGTCCCTCTCTTCCTCCTATCCTCTACCAATACCTTTAAGATACATTTTTTGCAGAGAAAAGTTAAGGACAGGCTGACCTGAGGGAAAGGGTCTCAGCTCTGTCCCTCCACTATGGGCAGTCCCAAAAATAGCAGGTGGAGTGGTAGGGGACCGGGAGTTTTCTGACATGAGAGAGAAGGAGCAGCTTGGGGTATGGTGACCATGGTGGCTGTGGCAGCCTTGCTGGCCTGGTGGGAGGAGTTGCGTGGCCTGGTTTCTGCAGATGTGGGCTGCAGCCGCCACTGAATGGGAGGCTATTAAGGGAAAATGCTTTGCAAGGAGCTGAGCAGCTGGGAGCAAAGATCCTTGAGCACTGAATGGGGGCTTTGTCCCTCTGGGCTCTGGCAGGCACTTGCTCCCCAGGTCTGCGTCGGGTGACTGGCTGGTCGCAAGGCCAGAGGTCACCCCAAGAAAGCTCATTCCCTCCACTGCTTCCTGCCCCCAGGTCATCTCCTTCAGTACTGCCCCCTATCCAGGGTGGCCTAATGTTAAGAGCCACAGGTTCTGGGGACTGACCCCAGGGTCCCATGCTGTAGGTGTGACCCTTGGGGCATGTTACTGAAAATCTGGGTGCCTTGGTCTCCTCGTTTGTGACAGGAAGTAGTTCGGGTATGTGATGCAGACTGAGTGGGGAAGTCAAGCAAAGGCTGGGGGGGGGGGCTGCTTTGTGGTCACCCTCTCCTCTGAGCCTCCATCCCATGCTACCCTGGGTGGAAACTCCCCTCCTGGTCTCACTCTCCCTCCACCTCCCTCTCCCTCTCCCCCAGGACAGGCCTTTGTTGAGAAGTGAGGCTGTGTGTGGACAAAGAAAAGAATCAGCCAGGGCCCATCCCTGAAGAAAGCACCCCATGAGGAGAGTCCCATGTCCAGCCAGTGTCCTGTGTCATCACCTGCTGTTCCACGGAGACTCAGGACACTCTCAAAGCCCGAAATCCATGTGGCCTCCCACCCTGCACTTTGCCGAGACTCGTGCCTCTACCTGGACTCTCTCTCTCCCCTCTGTCCAGCCAACTGCCCCCCGTCCTCCAGAAGTTAGGGTAGAAAGCCCTCCTCTAGGAATCCAGCCCTTAGACCAGGGGTCCTCCCCCTGCTAGCACAGACAGAGCACCAGTCCCCCGTCTAGTCTCAGGGGAGTCAGAAACCTCAGCCTGTTGACTGACCTCCCAGCCCACAGTACAGGCTCTGGCCTGGAGTGAGCCATCTATAAGCAGCTGTTAGACGAAGGTATGAATGAACGAATGAATGAATGAGTGATTCGATTCCTTGGCCTAGGGGAGGGAGACGGGTGGAATAAAGGGAAAGTCAATGGGTGCTCAGGCAGGACTGTGAATACATCAGGTTTGGGGCTGCCCCTTCAGAGAAGAGCCCCAGTTGATCTCTTCTCCTGAGGACTTTTCTCAATCAGGCTACCAGTATCTGCAGCCCCACCATTATCATAGACAGTGCTTACTGCGGACCCACTGTGTGTCAGCCAGTGCACCAGCACTTTACACACATATGCACGTGCATACACACACTTACTGAATACTACTTCTTTTTTTTTTTTTTTTTGGTGCTGGTAATTAAACCCGGGATCTTGCACATGCTAGGCAAGAGCTCTATCACTAAGCCGAGTCCCCAGTTCCCTTATGGAATTCTTTTTCTTTTAGTTACTAGGATTGAACCCAGAAGTGCTCTACCACTGAGCTGTTATTTAAGCTGGCCTTGAATTTGCAATCCTGCCTCTGCCTCCCCAGTTGCTGGGATTGTAGGTATGCACCACCATACCCAGTACAGACTCTAAAACCAACTCTGTGAGACAGGAACCACTATCTTCATTCAGAGAAGTGAGGAAACCTTGCCCAAGGCCACAGAGCTAGAAATGATGGGGCTGGAAGTATGTTTAGCACTCAGGAGTATCTGTTTGCTTCTCGAATTGTTAACCACTAGGCCATCTTGCCTTTCCTGCAAGACAGAGTGATAGTCACAATTCCACCCTCCCAGGAAGTGGGAGTTGCTGAGGATGAAGCTGGAGAAAGTTCAGCCCATTCAGTTAGCTTTGGGTGAGCAACCACAGTGCGGTGTGCGGGGCCAGGCAGGAAATGCAGAGCTGGCGGCCAGCCCAGCCAGCCAGCTAGCTCCCCATCTGAGCAGACAGACAGACTGACCCCAGGAAGAGGGGTGGGTTATGACAGCACAATGGGGGGCAGCCCATGTGGTGGCATCACCGGGTGGCTCGAGGGTGGACGGTGGTGGGCCCGGGAACAGAGCTGTTCTTGGAGGGCTGTCTGGAAGCTTCACTCGCTGGCGGCTTAATCACTCGGCATTTGCCGAGCTCAGAGATGGCTCCTTGGCACGCCCAGCACAAACAGGAATGGCTTCTTTGCCCATCTCCAGAGGATGTTGTCCTGCTTCTTGGGGCTCCGCAGAGCACTCTGGCTCCCTCCTTCTCTCCCAACTGTAGGATTCCGAGCTTTCAGCCTGCCCTCCTCTCCTGATGGATGCAAATGCCATCCTTTTAGGAGAGGCAGAGCCCCTCGTCTGTGGGAGACCCTGGGGGCTGCTTTCCCAGATTGTCCACCGGGCTGGAAGCAGCGGCCCATTAAGCTCAGCCTTTGGCCATGTAGAAATTACCCACCGAGGTGTGAGGAGCGCAGGGGTGGGCCGGCTCAGCCAAGTGCTAATTTTTTGCCATTCCTCAGGAGAAGCAGGGCTGCTCAGCTCTGTCTTGGC